>NW_027472588.1:26200710-27400710 GCF_030347505.1 Rhynchophorus ferrugineus | reverse complement strand
TTCTACATGCCTCAAGGTCGCTACAATACTCCCCTGCTCGAATTTTACATACAATTCCTCTAAGCAACAAAAATACAAAAATGTATGAAAAATTATCAAATACAAAAAAAATTATATACCAAACAAAATGTGCTGCATGAAAAGGGCTTTGAAAAATATGATAAATCGAAACGGTTGTGATTGATACGGTTGAGATCTGGTACGGCTGTTGATATCTTCCGGCCCTACAGATACCGTTGCTACATCGTTGCTTTGGCACTTGAATGTGGTCCATCGACGACGTTGAGAACAAGCTATTTTTCGAACAGGGCTCCCGTAATCGACGTGGTGGGAGGATCGATTGTTCGACGACGTGGTAGCTTATTTTCTTCGACGACGAGACGTTAGCAATTCTGCTACCTCGGCGAAGACTTGACGAGTCTACGGTGACTGCAATCGGTACCTAGCTTCTGGAGCTGCTCTGTGACTAATCCGTAGTCACATACGTTACGGTAATTCAGAAAAAATAAATAACGACGGTATCCGACCGAAGCTGCCCAAAGCCTTTCAAATCAAAATGTCTGCTATTATGACGGAGACGGCGAGCGAAGGAAGACATTATGATTTAAACATAGCGCCGAAAGAAATGTTTAGCAGAAACGCTGATGATTAAACAGTGATGTAAAAATATCTATGAGCTCAAGAGATTGTGAAAGAAAATTTGGAATTTTTTTTTTAATTAATTGGAAATAATGAAATGAAATTGAAGCTTCATTGTTTCAGCACTTAAATAAGATTTAATGAGAAACAAATGTTTGAATGAATGTAATATAGAAGGAATTTGAAAAGGAATAGGAATAAAATGAAAAGGAATATTGAAGGTAAAATAAAAAACGAATCGAATTAAAAATATTGAAAATTTTGAAACGAAAAATATAACGGCCATGTAAAATACACCATGTTGCACGTACCCTCCATTCACGAGTCCAAACCCAATTTTGCGAAAGATCATGTCAAAAGTTATCTAAGCTGTGTATAAAACAGTTAAACGCTGAAATATTTGATGACTCTTAAATTCAAGCCTTAATACAAGATACAGGTTCTGTGTTGGTAGTAGAAGTATTTAGAAGTAAAAGAGCAGCACCGAATTATAGAAAAATTGTGCAAAATATGTTGGCAAGCTTCAAAACTATGAGAATAAATATGAGTATAAAGCTACTGTTTCTCCGCAATCACTTGCGTTGGCTTCCTAAGAATCTAGAAAGTTATAGCGATAAACGATAAAATTTACAAATACTCTCTCTGTACACATTAACTAAAAATTATATATTTAGTACATGTTATTTCTATCTCATACTTGCTGCTTGTTTACTGTAGTAAAAAAATTAATATTTACAAAAAAGACGGTGCAATTATCATATGTAAGAAAATAAAAATAATAAATTGCTTGTAATTTTATATAATAATTCAAGTTCATTAATACAAGTTGAATTCTTAAAAATGTGCAGTACCTCAGGAAAGTGATTGATGACTGTTAATTATTCCTTTCGTCCTCGAGCAAAAACCGACTTCAAGTTCGAAAGAACGCGACTGATATTCATTAAAAGGGGCAAAAACACACTCAATAACCGCGGTGCAATCTGAAATATTAAAATGGCCAGCGTGTTACATATTTAATTTCGATACGTCGAGTCTGGACGATGCATTTTTAATCATCCCGAGCAAGAACGAGTTCCCGGACAGGTCCTACATCATCGCCGCCAAAGTGTGGACGTAGCGACCCGCTAAATTATTATTATAATTACTTTTAATGTCCCTGTATCATGTTTCCATGGACATGTTTATTGTTTCTCGGCATCGGCCTTAAGATATGGCTCTTCGAGTTTTTCATTCTCGCGTTCCCTATCTCTCTCTCATTCTCACTCTCACGCCGTCTTTTGCGCTCTTTCTCGTTTCGTTTCTTTTCTTTTTCCCTCGAACTCGGTATGGTTGTGAACTCGAAGATTATACGTCGATAAATTTCAGTCTCGTCAATATGGCGGAATACTATAAACATCCGGGTTTAATTAATAACCTTTGTTAATGATTGGTTGAAGAACAACAATTTCGACTTTTCCATGGTTTTCAAAGGGAATTTATTGATATAAATTTCAAGTACTAAGCAATGATGTAAGTCCCATTTTGATCAATAATCTTGTGCCACTTTATAATCCAAATCAACGTTCGTTGCTGCAAAATTTCGGAGAATTATGTGCGATAAACTAAAGCAAGTGATTATCAAAAGTCTCTTCTGATGGCTATTTTACATCATTAATAGGTTCTTCCATCAGCCGAAATAAACGATGGGCACGTGTGGCAAAATCAGGGCTATACGGCAAATGCATCGAAGCGTTTCAGCCAATCCCTAGAATATTCGTTGAGTTTGTACTCCCGCCTATGTTACGTAGGTACAAAAACGTGAAATATTACAAAAATTACCTTCTTAGATAATTTCCTTCAAAACACAAATGTTTACTGAGTATAGCGTCACTTAATATCTAATATATTCATGGGATAATATTCATAGAAAGATAACACTTATTATATTTTCCGAAAGTGCTTTACAGTATAGCTTCATTAAGCAAACATTACTAAATACATACAGCTTTAATATAATATCTTAATTTGTAGAGTTAATATGATATCAGCAAACATAAAGTAACAATATGTGCCCTTGCATTTTAACATCAAAATTTCTACTTTCACCTATTATATGATTTATACTTCCATGGTAGATATTTTTTATTATATAAATGAAATTAAAATTAATTCGTGTTTTCAAAACTTCAGAGTTTTGTAAAATATTTGTATTGTTACTTAATTAATTCAGTTCGAAATTATGATCGTACACATATCCGTCGAAATCTATGTTTTATGATTTAATAAAAATTATCTATAAGAAAATTTAATATTGCCTAATTTCTAATGGCCTTTTTTAATCAAATTTCAATTTCAAACATATGGTTTAGAATAATAACAAAGCGCAAACACTATTAGAATTAATTTATTAAATAAATTACTCTCAACTTCGCCTAAAATCATAAAGGTTGGTTTATCACCAAATTATAAAGACTGTTTGGACTTATGGGTTATACTAAAACATCAAATCAACTACTAATAGTAATAATAAATGCTGTCAAAATAAAGTTGTTCAATTAGTTACGAATGCTTATCTCTACTTAACCAACGAATATCTGCACAATCATCTCGAAATCAAATTGATTTGAGAAATTTTCTAAGATTTCTCCCTAAAATATGAAATAAGGTTACTAAACTACAGCAACGTGGAAGGAATACAGCTGCTGGAGAACCCGCCGGAAATAAGATGATTGAAGCAAATCAAACCACATGAACTTCTTTAGTGTATCAGTCTTTACTCTTAAATCTAGATCTCCCAAAGAATCTAAAGCTGATTAACTCAAAGCTGTCTAATGTATATATGCTATACATACGGTAACATAAAAAAAACAATTTAGCATTTAGCTTTATTAAAATTTACTTTTCCAGAAAACCCAAATATTTTACAGAAATGTTTTCTGAATCTATAAGCAAAATATATAGATTTTTTAGTGAAAAGTGGGAATTATTTAAATAAAATAGTATAAATATCTTACTAAAATTCTACTGTTTTTTAGCTGCTGGAAAATGTTATTTCATATTAATGAAAATGTATATAACTAAAGAGAGATAGAAAAGAAGATAAAAAGAGAGATATATAAATGGATTTTCATATAAATATTATATGATGTTTGTAAAAAAATTGGACATTTTTCTTCAAGATGGTATATTATTAGGAATAGAATATGCGCAGAATAGATTAATAGCAGAATGAATTAAAAGGTGATGGTTTTCTTATATATTTGGCCGTTTTTATATAGGATGAGTAATACAAGGGTGAAGAATATGGTGGAGAATTGGTGATACTAATAATGTTAGCGCGTATAATGTTTAATCGGTTACAAGAAACCAATCCTTTTGTATAAAAATACTAATTAAAATTAATTTTCAAATGCTCTAAGTATTAAACGTGGGATATCAACAGATCAATTGAAAAGTCCCCGGCCTACTATAGTATAACACATTTATTTTGGCAAAATTAGTTTTTTTTATTCAACATAATTCCCTTCAAGGGTAATACACTGATTATAGCGGCCCACCAAATTTTCGATACCATTTTTGTAGTACGATTTCGACGACCACCTCTTCATTCAAGGAAAATTTCTTCCTAGCGATCATTTTTTTGAGATCTGAGAACAGGAGATAGTCGCAGGGGGGCAGATCTGGAGAATACGGTGGATGAGGAAGCAATTCGAACCTCAATTAATAGATTTTTGCCATCGTCGTCACTGACTTGTGACACGATACATTGTCTTGGTGAAGCAGCACTTTCTTTTTCTTCAAATACGGCCGTTATTTGGCGATTTGGTCCTTCAAACTGCGCAATAACGCTATGTAATAGTCCCTATTGAAATCCTTTCTTCCTTGTAAAAGGTAGTCAATGAGAATTATTCGATGCGCATCCCAAAATACAGACGCCATAATCTTGCCAACCGACTGTTGCGTTTTCCCACGCTTTGGAGCGGGTTCATCGTGTGCAGTCCACTCGGATGACTGTCGATTGGATTTTGGAGTAAAATGATGGAGCCGTGTTTCATCCATTGTCACATATAGATGCAAAAACTCGGGTTTTTTACGCTTGATCATCTTCAAACACTACTCCGAATCAACAACTCGTCGTTGTTTTTAGTCGAAATTGAGCTCGCGCGGCACCCATTTTGCACAGAGCTTTCTCATACCCAAATGTTCGTGAACGATATGATGTACATATTCAGTAGATATCCTTAGAGTGCGTTCTCCATCTTCGGTGCTCATTTCTCCACGTTTAAACTTAGCATATCAATCTTTTATAGTTGATTTTCCTGGGGCAGTGGCATCAAAAAACTCGACAGTAAGCCAAGTTTTTGCTTCAACTGTATTTCTTTCCTTCAAAAAGCAATGTTTTATCAACACGCGAAATTCCTTTTTATACATTGCTTTCACAATAACAAAATTTTCTTCACTTAAATTGCTATAATTCACAAACTAATGATCCGAGAGCTGTTAAATCTATACAGTCATCTTTTGAGGATTAGGGTTAACTAAAAAGCATATAGATTTAATTCTAGTAGCACCATCTATGTGTCTGGTCGGCGACTTTTCAATTGACCTGTTACTGGTTGGTCAATACAGGCCTCTATTATTTCTCCGTAATAAAGCAGCACTAGTGGTATACATGTTCAACATATCGGTAAACCGTTCACAATTAACTCTTCAATCGGGACAGGTGTTACCTAATATCGTGTTATTTTTAGTCATTTTCGCTCATTACTCATATTGTACTTACTTTTGCCTTATTAGTGCAAGGCTGTGTGTGTAACTTACTGATAGTTCTAGGTTAGGTACATATGGTATTTAAAATGTTCCTGCTACTATTTTGGCTCTCTAGATAAATGACTAATATGATAAGCAATACAATTTTAGGATAAAATGTAAAAACAATAATTGTTTAAATATTTTAGGCAATGTAAATAGCATCTAGAACATTGAAGAACGCAGCTCGAAGCAAGAAGGCCCAAATCAACGTTGATTACGTCATTTCCATATAGAAAAAAGTTTCAAGACTCATTAAGAAAGAAATATAATAAATTTAAAAAGATTTTGACCAAAGCAAAGATATATTTACATACATTTCGTGGAAGATAGCGAAATGCAAATAATGCAATGCAACTTAATTGTTTTCTAAATCATTTTGTTTTTTTTTTGCTGTTATTTCTTATGAGGGACAATGTGACTCATTTCATTTGTAGCCTAAGTAATATTGACCATGAAATACCCTAACGTATATCAATATGGTCAATAGAGATTATTTAATATCACAACTTCGGTTTTTCATCTTGAAATTTAAATTCATTGTGCAGTATTAATTTAATACGAAATTAACAAGCCTCTTGTGTCTCAATCAAGTTACTATTTTATGAGACGCTAATCCGACCATTGGTTCTTTAAGGGTTGAACGTCCACATTCAATAAGTGTGTTCCTGTTGAAATTATAATTTGCTACATTACATGTTATTCTATAGCTCTAATACCAAATATACAAATTTAAACAACCCTATTAAATAAATTGTATGGATAGACCTCGTATAAATACAAATATCAATATTTTTTCAGCAAAATTGAAAGTTTTTCCGCATAAATGAATTTGACACGATTTATTTCTGACACTACGGGATAAATATTTAAGTAATTCTGGTTCGGGTTTTCCTTTATTTTTAAGAATTTGATGTAACTAGAATAAATAAGTTTATTTCGCGTTGGTGTAGTTTTGCGGATCCCACACTACGTTAAGCGGACGTAGGCATAGGATATACAAGAGTGGTACAATAAATAATTTTGGTTTAAATTGAAAATACTACATTTTTAATACTTTGTTGCGTAGTTCTGGAAATAGTCGTCGGCGTAAGTTGAAAAAAGATTTGCCGAATATTTATTTGAAAAAACAACAAGACCACTCAGAATTTTAAACAATTGGCATTGAAGTTATAATTCTGTATCTGCTGTATGCATGAAAAGAATCCTAACTGTAAAAAATGTTAAATTAACAACATTTTCTTCTGTCAATGCCAAATCAATGTCTTCAAGTGAAAAATATTTAAGGTAAATGAAAATCATTAAACTATCATCATGTGTTAATAGACTCGTCAGATACATAGGCTTTATAGGAGAATCCGCTAACATTCAAAATTGAACTGATTAACATATCAGAAAATTGTATAGCTTCAGTAAGTTTTTGTCTTCCTAATGTTGTCTTAAAATAAGTTATATTTGGTGAAAGTGCATTAATTTAAAAACTGTTGCTTTATCTAAAAACCTGTTTTATTTTACGGAAAAAAGGAACTATGTATAACCTTATTATCTCATACAGTAACAACGCGAAGTACCTTAGGATAAATATTGAAATAAATTAAAGAAGTCGAATCGAAATACAACAAATGTATTGATTATTTGAAAAAAAAAATGTTATTCGTACATAAATTGCTGCTATACAAACAAATACTGAACCTATATGGAACTATGGAATGCAGTTATGGGGATATTCTGCGAGAAGTAATATCAACATAACAGGTCAATTGAAAAGTCCCCGGCCTACCATAGTAAAACACATTTTTTTGGCAAAATTAGGTTTTTTTAATTCAACATCATTCCGTTCAACGGTAATACACTGATTGTAGCAACCCTCCAACTTTTCGATACCATTTTTGTGGTACGATTTGTCCTTTGCTTCAAAATAGGCCTCAGTTTTGGCGATCACCTCTTCATTCGACGAAAATTTCTTTCTAACGAGCATTCTTTTGAGATCTGGAACAGGAACAGGAAGTAGTCGCTGGGGGGTAGGTCCGGAGAATACGGTAAATAAGGAAGCAATTCGAAGCCCAATTCATGGATTTTTACCATCATTTTCACTGACTTATGACAAGGTGGTCTTGGTGAAACAGAACTTTGTTTTTCTTCAAATGCGGCCGTTTTTTGGCGATTTCGTCCTTCAAACCGTCCAATAACTGTATGTAATAGTCGCTGTTGATGGTCCTTCCTTTTTCAAGATAAGCAAAAAAAATTATTCCATGCATATCCCAAATACCGACGCCATAACTTTCCCAGCCGACTGTTGCAGTCCACTCGGATGACTCTCGATTGGACTTCGGGGCGAAATGATGCAGCCATGTTTCATCCATTGTCACATATCGACGCAAAAAATCGGGTTTACTACCATTGATCTTCTTCAAACACTGCTCCGAATCATCAACTCGTCGTTGTTTTTGGTCAAATGTGAGCTCGAACGGCACCCACTTTGCACAGAGCTTTCTCATACCCAAATATTCGTGAATGATATTATGTTCAGGTTCAGTTAATATCTTTAGTGTGTCTGCTATTTTATTCAATTTCAATTTACGGTTATTCAAAATTATTTTGTGGGTTTTTTAATGTTTTCGTCTGTAACAACCTCTTTTGGGCGTCCCCTGCATATACCGTCTTCGGTGCTCATTTGGAATATCAATCCGCGATGTGTCCGGAACTCGGCATCAAGCCAAGTTTTTGCTATACCAACAATTACTTGCATTGATATCTTTGGATTCCAAATGTCACAAAGGAAAATAATTGATTCACAACAAGATATGAGGAAAGCCCTCACTCCTACGTTCACACTAAATCTTGGGCAACCTTTGGGCAATACTGAACGCAGACCCAAGAGAAATAAACCATGTGATCTTATGTAGTTGTGTAGTGAAGTTTTCAAAATGATAAAAATATTGAAAAGTGTTACTTAATTTTACTTTATTTAATTTTATTAGAGGCTAAGTAAGAGCCAATAAGTCTTCCTAGATAGATGCGTAGTAGTAGTAATAAATTATTAATAAATTTAAAAAATATATTAAATAAGTAATAGGAATGTAGCTTTTTTTCCTCGTGTGTCTTAAACACTTATTTATATATATAATTAATATTTGTCATTTGCTACATTTTTGGTAAAGACATGACTCCGTCATGGTGGGCCTCTGAGCCTTCTGGGCGAAAAACTGTACTGAAAATTTGTTTTTTAACCAGCTCTACACTATTAATAGAATTTTGCAGATAGCTTAGCCAATGATGGTGGAATGGGATAAGGTCCTAGTCAGGGTCAGGTCCACTCAAATAAATAGTCATTCGGACACATCAGAAAATCCTAGTCCATCTCTCTCTATATTTGGAGGTCAAAGTCCTATTAAAATAGAATCCTATATATAGCCTATAGAATTAGTGATTTGGCCATACTCAAGCCTGAAAAAATTCGAAGACAATAACTTATTACCCGAAACTCGAGCTTAAACCCATCTAGAATTTTCATACATGCTTTGCTTATATAGATCAACTGTTTAAATTGAATTTTTCAGAAAAAGAGTAGATGCAAAGTAACCTTTACTCTTAGAAGGTTGTAAAGGATGCATTGGTACAACTCATATGAGAAGTTTTATAGCACCCATCCATCGCACCATATATGATAAAAGTTCTAGTAAGTAATTGAATGTATTTTGATTAATATATTGCTTTTTACCTATTATTTAGAGTGAAAGAATATCAAAATACATGCCGAACCTTGTACACTTGTTACTTACCATTTGGTTTATTGTAAAGTTATCTAAGATAGTTTTCGATCTCTAGGTTCCCCATTATTTTCTGGCTAGTATTTTTAAAAGTTAATCATAAATTAATTAAAAAACATACAATAATATTATTGCAAAAAAAAAATCAATAGATTTTAGTACACAGTCATAACATTAATGTTCTTTATCAAGATTACTTAATCTATCCCTTCATAGGTGATTGTAATGGTTATAGAAGGTACTTCTTGAACTACCTCCGTATGATAAACGAACGTACCCATCGTAAATAAAAAAGGATTTTTTAAAACTTGACTGATCTCATGGAGTTATGTTCTGATGTATTATTAATGGGATAGCATGTGATTGTTCCGAGCATATTGTTGGTCGGTAAAGAATGACAACATTCTGGTCGATAGGTCGAAAACAAACACGCACCGTTTCTCATTTCCCCACTTCGTCATGCTCACGAAGCTGCGATTCCTCCACTTTCTTGAACGAAATCGAAACCCGAACAATCGACGGAAATACTTACAAAGCGATTTCTGCCAATACAAACATTAATTAAATGCTATTTCTTAATTGTTAACTATGAAGTGCAATGGTCTTTCTCGTAACATAATAAGAACAAAATTGAAACGGTTTCGACATGTCGCGGATATTTCGACAACTATTACAGGACGTGTTAAAATAAATTTGATCTGCGTGTTTTTTTTTTTCATAAAAACTATACTCTCATTTGAAGCTAGCACTAATTTAGTTATATTCGAAATTATTATTCTTATAACAAATTCGACAAATAATATACTCATTCGACTGATTGTATTTCACCTTCCCTAAAATTTTTCCAATTATATTTTACGTCGGATATGCTTAATATTATTATATTGTATTGAAATGAAATTAGACTACTTCGTACCTCAATCCTAAATCAATTTGATTTCAATATCATCGTGTAGTTCTTCGTTGGTTACGTAGTGATAGGCATTGGTAATTAATCGAAGATCTATCGTATCGTTGGATTACTACGAGTAGTTGGTTTGATGATTTAACGCAAGCCCATAGGTCCCAATATGTCTTTAAATATTGATCTCCTTGAATTTAGATCACATACAGTATCTTTCAAATAACCAGCATATTTTTTTTATTTTGAGTTTGATCGGATGTTTTTTCTAACGTGATTTATCTTCCCTAAGATCGTAAATCGATTTAGACTTTTTTGTCCTAAATTATTCCTTGTTTTCTAGTTCTGTATGTATCTATTATATTTAGATGTTCAAATTTTCCGAGAAATTGTAAAACGCTTTAAGGGTAAAAAAGAACCATATATCATTAAAGGATATTATAAATGTGCTAAACCTGAATCTTCATTCAAAAATAATAATTTATAAGTTCATTGGGCAGTTCAACGGTTAAAAGTTTCAGGGACAGAAGTACCTCTTCAAGGCTTAAATGCAATTCATTTGAGGGAAACCCAAACACTGTTGCATCACCAGAAATCGTTAAATGAATATAGGATTTGTAGGAGAGGTAAACAATATTTATCAGATGTTAATGAGTAAGTGCCTATAGAGTAATTGACTAAAAACTGGACAAGAACAAACTTTGTTTGTGAATTATTTTCAAAGTGTCAAAAGAATATGCTCAGATTATTACTGTGTCCTTTATTAGTAGTAAAATAGTTCAAATAGAAACAATTAGTTGTTGTTTTTATTGTTACTATGTTAAAATAATAATTCGATAACAAGGTGTGACAATAAAACTATCAATTAATTCTATTGAATCAAAATATATAATTTTAATTAATCTAATTTTTTATAGGACATATTCTTTTATTTGTTATTATTTTTGTCATTATGTAATCATAATTGTGTAATAAGGAAATTAATTCAATCTTAAACTATATATACCCTAATGTCTTAATATAAGTATTAACCATATTCTGAATTTAGTTACCTTCATTTTTCTTGACAGATCGTTTCATTAATGTTGATTAAAGTTCCTCCTATTTTTGCTATGAAGATCTGAAGAGATTATGTTGTTACTTACTGAAGACTATTACTAAATATTAAAGGATGAATAGTTATTGAAAAATAATCTCAGTTTATTATAAACAGTCTTCGAATATCCACCACTCAACTAATACGCCACGTTTGGAACCATAATAATAATCTTCTATTTTTAAGATCGCTCTGTGACTCCATGGTGAACCATCGTAAGATACTTGAGGAAGTTGCTTAGATAAAAATAAGCGAAATTTGTACTCAAGCATAAACTTTCAAATGTATGACTCCGTCAAATTTTATTTTTCAGGACAACTAACTAAACTGGAAAATACACTTTCAGTTACTAGATATTATAGATATCTACATCAAATCTTTAAAATTTTGAGAAAGTTACACAACATAACAGGTCAATTAAAAAGTCCCCGGCCTACCATAGTAAAACATATTTCTTGGCAAAATTAGTTTTTTTATTCAACATAATTCCCTTCAACGGTGATACACTGATTATAGCGAACTTCCAACTATTCTATACCATTTTTGTAGTATTTGTCCTTTGCTTCAAAATAGGCCTCACCTTCGTTTCTCCTCACCTCTGCATTAGACGAAAATTTTTTTCCAGCGAGCATTCTTTCAGGATCTGAGAACAGGAAATAGTCGTTGGGGGCAAGATCTGGGGAATACGATGGACAAGGAAGTAATTCGAAGACCAATTCATGGATTTTTGGCATCGTTTTCACTGGCTTGTAACACGATGCATTGTCTTGATGAAGCAGCACCTTTCCTTTTCTTCAAATACGGCCGTTTTTCGGCGATTTCGTTCTTCAAACGGTTCAATAACGCTATATAATAGTCGCTGTCAATAGTCCTTCCTTTTTCAAGATAGTCAGTGAAAATTATTCCATGCACATCTCAAAATATAGACGCCATAACCTTGCCAGCCAATTGTTGCATATTCCCACGCTTTGGAGGGAGCGGATTCATCATGTGCAGTCCACTCGAGTTTTTCAGCGATTTTGTCCTCTAAACGGTCCAATAACGCTATGTAATAGTCGCTGTTGATGGTCTTTGCTTTTTCATTGTAACCAGTAGCCATAATTTTGCCAGCCAACTGCTGCTAACGAAAAGGTTGGTTTAGGGCTAACTAAAAAACATATGGATTTAATTCCATGTGTCAGGCCGGAGACTTTTCAATTGATGTGCTACCATATATTACAATTCTAATGCATTCATATTGAAATCTAGAAATTACGTCAAGATAATGCTCAAAAAGGGAAAAGTGAAATGATAACATGATAAGTTTTATATTTTTTGAAACTAAATTTTCCCCAATGAAATTTATGTTATGAGTACTAATGGTTCATTTTATATTTTCAGAAAAACATTTTATAATCTATATTGAACTTCATATTTAAATTATTTAGTTTTAGATACAAATACAATTTTCAAATTATTTTGTTGCTTCTCTTTTATTGATCTCCTTTTGCTATTACTTCTGTTGTACGCAAAATATTTTATTAATATACATCAATTGACTTAGGTTAGTTCCATATTAAGCCAAATTTATTATTTCTCTTTACAATTAGATCAATTTTTGAGGTATATTCAATTATTCGATCTGGTTAATCTTAAACGGTTCATATTTTTATCTAATTTACTAATTTTATTCCAAATTAAACAAAACATTATAAGTCCTTAACTCTGCTCTAACTGAACCGTGTTGCGTAGCTTTGAAGAATTATATAGTAATTGATTTATATATAGTAATTGAATACATACATTTGTACATTATACAAATACATCGCATTTGTTTCGCATTCGTTTTAGATTTGAATTAATCCATGTAGAAACAGAAAACTTAATAAATTATGTTACAGTTACGATTTTACAAAACGTATCAAGTAAAAGTTATGATATTAAAACTTGAAAAACTAAAAAAATATTCTCTCTTGGTAGTCGCTAAGTTGTCAGCAATTTAAAGTAACTGCTCTTATTCTGAAGTTTTTTTGTTACTGTTTAGGTTCAAGAATATTTTTCACTATAGAACAGTATTTATTCAATATGTGGCATTATTTAATCTATTTTTTTGAAAAAAAAACCTGAGGGAAGCATTAATTTACCTCAATCCCATTAGATAAATGACAACAAAGAAAAAAATTAGTGATGGCAGTGTATTATTCTGCTGTAAGAATTTCAAACAGTATAATTTTAATATTGTTCCCCCGTTAGACAGACAATCTAGAACATATTTAAATCAGCGTTTCATAAACCGTATTCGAAATACTCAAAACAACGTAATGGCAAAGATGGACGATAGATATGGGGATTATTTTCATACATTAATATTAATATCGTATAAATCATACAAGGAATTTATCATTGATAAACCGATTCTATGAAATATGCCTTCATGTCCACTTCTCATTGTAAATTCCTGTATGGCTGTGAAAGGAAAAATATATTTATATACATATTCGGATGTTTAGCGTTTGCGTTAAACGTTCACGTTTCCAATGCGTGTCGTAAGAAAAAACAGTAGAAATTATGATAGTTGTAACATTTATGATTTAGCGGTTTGTTTGCTTTCGCGTGACTAGTGATTACGGTCTGATTAAATGATGTGTCATTAATTATGTATAGTTAGTGTTCGTTTTCCTTGAATATCTGATCATTATTTGATACTCAATTACTATCGTTTTCTCTCTGGATATATTTCAAATTAGAAGGTCAATGTAAAAAGAAAGTATTGGAAATTGAAACGTATAGTTCCCTAAGTTTATGTTCAATTATAGTGTAGTAACAATAAAAACGTGGGTTGGTAATAGGTTTGGTGTTATTCCATAAAATTTGTTAATTATTATAAAAATCCTTGATCCTTATCAAGATCTTTAACTGTGAATTTATGAACTATATATATCAGAATATTAATACAATGAAACTGGGTGGCAGTGATTCTATATTTTTGATTAGGTATTATTTTAACGATTACAAAAAATATATCATATTCTAACCAAGTTTGGAAGAACTGCTTTTCTATAATACACTTCACCAAATTGTTTATATTAAGCTTTTAACGAAATGAATAGTTATATCATTTTATATCCGAGACTTTGTTCACCAGCGAGATATCGTCATGGATAATCATAGGCGTTATATTCACTAATACAGATGTCGAGGTTTCCAGCATTCTTCATGATATATTTCAAAGGGCAGAACCACATAACAAAGCATTGAAAACTGACGAATCATCTAGTAGTTTAAATCTCAACGGGATTCAGTTCGAATAGGTACAGGAGTTCAAATACGTGGGATAAGTAAAAAAAGTGTCATATACAGCCGAAGTAATAATCATCGCATAGTAATGGAACAAATCCAGAGACGGAGCTTACTATGATCTGAACAAATCTATGAAAATTGAATGATTTCCTCACAGATCGGTGTGGCGACTTTCGATCGGACTTTTGAAAAAGATATGGACATAAATAAGATCATAGGAAGCAATCTGAAAAATAAGAGACTAATATGTCCGAGGTCAGAACAGCTGTGGCCGACCTCCAACTGTTGCGAGATTTAATGTTCGAACTTCTGCGACACCAAAGACAACTTTTTAGTTGAGATATAGACACAGGAGTTAACAGACGCAGTTTAGAAGTGTTATGGTCATTTTTTCATTTTAAAAATGCATGTATATAACAATATTGTATGCCTATGAATGACTTTTGGCGCTTGGGATCATCGTAGAAGATATTTTTCATTGTCGCTCACAATATATCATAGAAAACACGTCTTTTGTTCTATGATAAGCGATGATAATTGATTTAACCGCGATTTGAAACCGATCGAAATAATAATATCAATGAATTCGGGTAGTAGTTAATGTATCGCCTTTTGGATCACATGTAAACTTCTAGAAATAGTTAACTGATCAGCTGTTTAAAATTTATTTGTGAGTTTAAGCCGGATTATCGTTCAATAAGGTATGCAACTCAGTGTCTTCGAATATTTTGATCCTCTAGGTCGTTCTTTTATATTAATATGAAGATCGCCACTTTTGAATCAAATCCAGCAACCAGTATTTAATAGATCATCATCATGATATTTACGTATCGAAGTGTTTGATGAGCTTGGTCAATGATTTCTTCAAATTAAACAACAAAAATAAAGAATATCAAAAATGTAATTTGGGGGATACTATAGTGATAGGGGGTTAATATTAATAACACTAAGTGAAATATGTTATTATACGTTTATTACTGTAATAACTATTGAATTTTACTCCTAGGTTGTGTTGTCTAACAGCCGATATAAATACTTCACAATTTATTAATATTCATATGTAATTAATACGCATCATAACTAATTTATGAATAATTAAATAATGCGAACAAATCACATATTATTAATACTAGAGGCATTAGATGCATGTAGAGGCATTTCAAAATGGAATGTAAGGCCACCGTTAGCAAAACGCTAATAAAAAGAGCGTAAAGACAACAACAGTTGATGGAAGAAGATAAAAGTTAGTATAACATTTGATTATCTGTTGTAAATTACAATATTCTTCAATAATTTATTGCAGATTTGCATTGCTCTTTATGTTAGAAACAGGAATCAAACAAAAAGTCGCCGGCAAAGGATGTAATTATGAAATGGCTTGCAAAATATAAATTAAATTTAGAAGACCGTATATTAAAGAGTGAAGTTCTTCAAATTGTTACTTGGTAAAAACAAATTAAATGTTTAATTGTGTTTTATGTGATTAAGTTTTTAGTAACAGGCTTGAAAAGAAATGCAGTAGTTCAGATATCCGAACAATACGGCCAGAAAGGGTACGGTCTTCCTACTCATCACTGCAATCAAATCGAATTGTTAAGATATGTGGAAAAAATAACTACAATAGATATACAGGACGAGAAAAATATACAAGCAAGAACCGTTTTGATATGTGGAAAGGATTGTCTGAAACTACCTTTCGGCTTGGACGAACTGACACACAGAAAAACAAATTGAAAAATGGTTTAATTGTGAACTAGTATTAGATTGGAAATCAACAGTTATTGACGTGAATGGTGGCTCAGAATGTGACAGTCAGTGAAAGAAACTTTCTGGATGTAGAGTTGCATTCTAATTCTGACTTTACGAAGACATAGGAATAAAGGTGGAAAAAACTAAAAGTGAGTTAATATAGGATAATGGTAGAAAATCGTATTGTGGAGTGTGAAAGATTTATGTGCATTAATATGCGTGTAACTGTTCAAAATATATATGAGCATTTAGTAAAATGTACAAGGGGAGAATGGATACTAACTGTTTCGCAGATATAGCAATGCATTAGAGAGAATGTAGTGACTAAATATAATTTTATAAAGATAAATAAATACAGGTAGTAATAGAAGAAACTAAGGAGAAATGCAGTGATATCAAGAAAACACAGTAAGAAAGGAAAGAAGAACTAAACATAAGTAGGTAAATATATTCTCTAATGAAAATAAAATACATTACTTATTGTTAGGTCTTAGATCAACCCTTTAGAAATACTATAAGTGGTTTGGAAAAGAGTTTAATGTAAAAACAATAACTAACCAAAAACCTATTACGGTTGTATAATTAAATGTGCTTCGATATTAAAATAAACTATTTTTATAATATTTTTTAAAATTATTTTATTTATATTAGAACGTTGTTATAAAACGAAGCTAAAATAAACTATAGTTTGTAAAATTTCAAAGTTAAACGCGGCAATTTTGCAACGTTTTGATGTCATAAATTCAATTCTTTGCTACTGATACTGTGGACACGTAAGAGATGTCAATAAACATTAAATTAAAAAGAATGAGATATGCGATGAACTAGATATTATTAAAGATACTATAGTTTATATATAGATAGTAAGAAATAATAGTGATAATATTAGTGACTTAACCAAATTTATGTATATGTTAAGTAATTAGCGTAGAATAAGATCCATCATTACGGCTGTCTGATGTAATACTTCTCCCTTTTCCGTAAATAAAAGAAAAGAAAAACGAAAAGGATCATTTAACTGAATATTATCGTCATTAATATCGTTAGTTGCCGAGCCGAAACTGTAGCGGTCATGTGCCCCCCTCGTCCAACAAACGTTACGATCCAAATGAAGTCGGTTACTTCGTGTTCATTCCGAATGATTTGCATACAATATGAGCGTAAGCGTAGGCGGAAGTCTACCACCTTCTGTCAGAGCCCGATGATAAATTTTCGCTTTCGTTCCGAACAAATTATGGAAGCACCAACCGCGCCGTACGGCCGTTCAATGCGTCGGCCCCCCTATCTCGAATCTCCTTATTAACCAACGTGTCCTAATAATATGGCCGATGGTTTTCACGTTACGCCAATCTCGTGGCGCGTTGCCGACTCCGATAGCAGATAGGCCGAACTAATTAAATATAATTAATGCTATATTTTCATAAATGCGGCGGTCAGCGTTTTGACATGCGCATAGTAAGTTTGCCGACCATGGCTGTGTTTAAGTGCTTCTTTCTTTACCGACGCCATTCTAAACGTTATTCATTAATCAATTTGAAATTATTATGAGAGCACAGGTCAGTTAAGTCCGTTTATTGTAAAGTAGTTCTTATACGTTAGATAGCTTTTTATTTATGTAAATTGTAGTTTATTATATTTGTATGGATTAATTATGTTGTTTTTATAGGGCTATTTTATCTTAATTAGGAACTGGAATTATTATTATTGGTTTCATGAAGTGGCAACACGATATACGCGCGTCATTGTTAAATTGTGTGACGTTTCTTCTAATTGAGTCAGTGACCCCTAAGACGCACACTTTGCGGTAATGTTGATGTATTATGTGGATATTATAATTTCATTAATTTTAACTTACTCTTGTATCTAAAACAGTCAAACGGTAACTAATAATTCGTATGATAATACTGTTGCTATGTTTTGTCTACGAATTTACGTTTTATTAATGGTTTGATGCGATTACCCCATTTAAATTTTCAACTGTTCGGGATGGATAAGACTTTGGACACTTCTCTAAGAAAATGTAGAGAGATACAAATGTTGTTACTGCACTTTTTCAGAGAGAGCGGTTATTGCTGAGCTTTCAAAGTATGTCGTCAATTAAATTTAAATATTAAAATTGATAACAAAAAGTCTCTGGAGGCATATTTTATTAACAAATGTGGAAGAAATAGAAACACTACACCCCGTACCGATCGAAAAATCAGAGGACAGGTTGAAGAAAACCCAACAGGACGCCGGCCTTCAAAAAAATACTCCTAATCCATAGCAGGAAAAATAAAGGACCCCAAAAGACAACATCGAAATATGGTTATTGCACTCTGGAGTCGAATAATTATAGCTTTTTCAAACAATACAACTGTCCAATATCAATGTTTTAGTATAGATTATATTAATATACAGATATGCTTTTCCAACCAATCAAACTTCCAAATTTTGAGCTACAAAAGTTTGTTTTATAAGACGACGTCCTGGTGAACAATTCCACGCCGATTACCTTGTAGATATGGTTAAAAACCCGGTTAGTGTCATGGTGTGGTTTGTTATCTCAGCCAAAAGCATTGGACGTCTATGCGTTCGGTTGGCATTCCCAAATCCAGTGATTTTCACTGATCTGCCTTCTAGTAGACATTCCATCTCCATCAAATGCTTATTTCACAACATGTTAATTCGGTCCGTACTCCTCTACGGATATAATGTCTCCTTCAAGTTTGTTACACCCAACCACATGAAACGGCTTCAGGTTTTCTAAAATAAGCTCCTTAGGAGAATCTTAAACACTCCATGGATTCTTAGAAATAATCAAATTCATAGGGAAACTCATACTCCAGAAATCAAGCACTTCATGTCTCAGTCATTCTACAAACAACTCAGCTCAAGTTCTTCTGAAAACGCGCTTGTTCGCGAGCTGGTCGACATGTTGGGAGCTTAGCACCGCGTTACCGCTAGCCTTCTCCTTTTCCAGGCTAAAATGACCTCATCCGTCACTGCAGTCATAACTTTTGCCGACATACGACAGTATCCAGTCGTGTGTTAACTCAAGTTCGCGAATTAATAGAGTCGCCGACTCCTCGTGTTCAATAACGGCTTCCCGATCAGCGGGTGCCATATCCCCAAAATTTAATGTAGTAACAGTAGCGAACCCAAGGGTCAACTGTGAGGCGGTAAGATACGTGTTGATAAGCCCAGAGGCAGTCCCATATAACCCGGTCCAACTTGTCACTCCAAGGCAAGTTTCCAATGTGTCATGCATTCCACCGCCTGGTTTTCCCTAAACCCAAAATTGTTTTAGTAATTTTTAAATGCTGTAGCACTTACTCAGCATTCGCGTAGCGTTTTTGTATCTTTAATCTATCTTTAAGCTAATTAATTATGGTTATGATTAAATGTTATAAATAATAAAAAGTATATAAATAATCAAAAGTGTTACTTATAATAGCAATAAAAAAGCAACAAAGTTTAAAGAAAGTCATTTAGTTTTTTCATGTTTCTATTTAAATTCCAATATATTCGATAATAAGCGCCCGTGTAATAGGTATATAAAAAACGTGTTCAAATACGTTTTTAATATGGTAGCCGGAATGAAACTCCTCACCAAATAACTTTATAATTATGCTAAGTCGTAAACTTATATCTATTTAATAGCCTCCGTGTTGGACGTAAAGAAATTTATGTTTTATTTATCTTTTGTCGATCATATTTTCCTACATTTTCGAATCGAAATAAAAAGCACACTTAAGTTAAACGACAGGGCTCAAAAGCGAAAGATGGACGGAACGCCCACACAACTGGACATAAATATTATTTTAAGTGTTCTGACCTACATCGGAATTAGATAAACAGGTGAAAAATAGGTTCAGTTTAACCTGTATATATGTCAATATTGTTTTATAAATATTAAAGGGACTGGACAAGGATTAATGTCGATTAAATTTATTAAAAGATATAATAAAACAATACATATTAACCTACACGATTCTCCTCCTGGCTTCCTCACGGAGGGTCCAATCATGGGGATATAATGGTAAGTCAACTCTTAGAGAATAATTTTTATACTGTAAATGAAAAATATCAATACTATTAATATAATCATTTCGTTATTTTTTTTTGACAAATATAATATTACTCTTATACCAATAGACTAATAGAGATATAACTTAACAGAGAACTTTGGAAAAAAGTGTGGCGTGACCTAATTGCTAGATGCCACTTTGGTCAGAATTTTTATGATTTTTATTATAGGCACCTGTAAAGAATAGATTTTGTTGTTAAAGTATTCGTTTGGTGGCATCATCCGACTAAGCGACTAAGTTTTATTTGCTAATAATATTTCGAAGACTAGTTTGATAAGAAATGATAAATTCAACTCAATTAGCCTCTAAAATATCGTTGACTCATACTATTCATCCATTTATTTGAAGCATAATTCGGAGTATTTCGGTTTTTAACTTGATCGATAAAATTTTTGAAAATGAGCTGGTTTTTTTACTCAAATGATGTCTCATATTCCTAAATTCTATACATTCTGGTACAGAAAAACAGTTTATAGGTGGAGGATGCATTATAATAACCTAATATTAGTTACAACTTAATTCCAAAAACACAGAGGGCTGTTAAAGAACATTTTAACCAAAACACCAAAATATGCAGACAAAAAATGGACGTTCAAGATAGAAAATATGCGATAATAAACATTGAGGTGAAGGTGTAAAATTGTTTCGCCAGTTTTAGCATAGCAATCTAAAAAAACGACTCGGAAAAGCGGTCGCAGTGCCATCTAGTTATTGGACGCAGTCAAACAATTTTTCAAGGTGACCTATAAAGTTATATCTTTATTTACAATATAGTCATAATACATATCATTAAGACGTCAATCAAATTTGAATTGTTATTCAACATTTCATATTTCTATCTTTCCAATTGCGTAAATTTTATAAATATATATTATACTAAATGAACCAGATATAAAAACACAACATTCATATAGTCTTCTATATACTGTTATTGTTACATATCTTTAATATAGTTCTTAACAAAACTATATTTAACTGAATAATGTTTTAAAAATCTCACTTTCATTTACAGCGACGGTTAAGGGAGCCCTACAGTCTAGTCGTTACACTCAGAAGCTTTTACAATCATGGGTAGACACCTGTTATATGTGCATAGTTCATACTTTTACGATTTATTTCCCATAGATATTTTTTAAATTATATCTTTGTCTCCATACAGTACAGCATTAAAAATTTAATAATTTCATTCGTCTTATTGGGCAGGTTTTCACTCAAATAATTAATTAGTAATTCTTATCTCTACAGCTGTTTTTTTATAAAGGATTGTTGTAAGTAAGGTAAGATAAATTAATAATGAACGTAAATAAATGATAAGATAGCTATTATGACCTCTGCCGATTGACTAGTGTTGTGATATTACTGATATCAATAATATATATACAGTCTTGTTGAGAGTTAACTATCTAATTAATTAAGAAGGCTAACTTAAGGAATATAAAAATCAAGGACTCCATAACCGAGTTATTGCAACAATCAAGATATTTAATCCATGAAATCCGATGTACTAGGCATTTATGATTTTTTCATTAAGGAATGTTTCATTATACAATAGAGGCCGAGCAAAAGCATACTTTCCTAGATGATGTTTACAACAATATTTCCATGCTCATTACTTGGATTTTTATCCCGGATTATTTACAACTACTATATCACATGCACTACTAAAAATAACTATAAATACTTGATCAAGCTATAGATATGACTGGATATTTTTTTCCGGAATCAGATTGTACATTCTTGTATATGGGAGAAGAAGCGATTTGCCTAAAAGCGTACTAACATCGATCCACTGGTATGATATATTTACTATTTTCTACGTACATGCTTGAATGGTAGATTATTGTCATGCACCCTAATGGTGCTCAATGCCTTGACGAATCAATTGAAGCCATTTTTTAAATTATCCTATTACTTAATCTCACATTTCTATAAATATACTAACAATTTTCCAGTTAGCATTACTGAATTATTCAGAGTATGCATATGCTTATCAGGGAATGCTTAAAATTATATTTTAGACATTAATAATTGTTGTTGCTTAATTTGAAGAAATCTCCTACTGAAATCCATGAAAATTTTTATAAACTTATGGTAATGGTGTTCTGTCGTATTATAATAGTTCTATGTGGATTAACCTACTCAAAATTGGTGATATGAATGTCAATGACAAATCGCGCAAAGGACTAAAAAGTTCTAAGACATCGAATTACAAGACTCAAAAGCCCAGCTTAAACTTCTAACGTATTTTCAAAGACCTCATGGGTTGATGAATCAATTGTATTCAGACGTTTACATATTTATACCAGCTTATTGGCAGAATATTGCATTTTACGAACGGTTTAAATATCGTAGTTTCATTGTATCATAGGTAAACAAGTTTTATATAGTGTATTCGGACTGGCGATCGAAATTAGATACTATACTACGAAAATCCCAGATGCAAAGTGTTATAAAATAATCCAAAAGAGCTATCCACATGGACTCTGCAGCTGAATATTCATAGCCATAAAGTCTCAATGTGTATAAGATAGGATTAGGAAGGTGTAGTGTATCATGGGCTGATAAATCCGAATGAAGCTGTTACTGTAGATATCTAGTGACGTCAAGTGGACAAAATGAGTGAGGCATTGTTGCAAAAAAAGAACGGTATCTGAGTATTACTTGCTTGATTGATGATTAATACTTGATCATTCTTGCGAAATTATGTCACCACGTTGCCAAAAAGATAAGGAAAAGTTGTAGAAATACAGAAAAATATTTATATTAATATATATACTACCAATTTCACTCAATAGAGACCTTTTACATTGATAAAATTATCAGAAAATCTTCATGCACTCAATATTTTAAAAACGTAAATATGTCTGCACCATGTTTTTATTACATATAACTTATCATACACCTAATAAAGTAAAAATCTGAATTTTATAATTCATATTATTTATGCCAATTTATTTTAGCTTTTGAATCACCTGCTGATATAGCTCACTTAATTTAAGATTATCATAACTTAAATAAATTACATTATACAGTAAAAAAGTCACATCGAAATTTCCTGTAAATGACACCTTTTCAACTGAAAGGTTAATCTTTTAAAAAGATACAATATCGGTAAATAAGTTGTTAACATTCCAAGATTTTTTGAGATGGCCAAGCCAAATCACTTACTAAATGGCTATTTAGTAATATACTAATAATATATTTCATTAAACTAGCGTTATCAGCCTATATATTTACTATATATATTACTCCTATTTTAACCGTATACATAAGCCAACAAACAACTATAAGTCAAAAATAAACTTTCTACAAACTACCGTCCACATAAAATACGAACGTACATTTCGTATGGCCAAATATAAACTTATTACTTCCTCGTTACAAATCTGTAATTCTAAATACTATATCTATCGGACATAATAAAAAATGGCTCCTCTTAAAATATTTACATCTTAAATTACACTTTATTATTGTAATAGGGACGTCTACAATGTGAGAACGAAAATAAGTCAGTTTCTTATTAACTCGGACCCGTTTCTTCCGTTATTTTGGATGTGAGATCGTTTTAAATTGATTTACTTTCAAAGCGCAATCGAATCGCCGATATAATTAAACTATGATTACGAGGGAACGGTAAAACCGTATTACTTTAAATCACATATATTTATATAAGTGTTCTTACATGTCTAAATTGAAGTGTTCCTACATTCTTATGTAGTAAATGACTGCAATTTTGAGTTTAATGCATTCGAGTGCGGTGGGTTTGTAAAAACTAATTTCAATAAAATAACATCATAACTAAAAACTAACGGTTTCTTAAATACATACATATTTTTAAAATTGTTGAATCATAGACGGTTTTTTTATAACCTCTAGTTCTTCAACAATCTGCCCAATAGGCAATTGTAAGTATTTCTAATAATAATTACATGAGTATACAGGTTTAGGTCAACAAACAACAAAAATGCCAAAATATTTCGACACATTTTTGAATGTACACCGACTGTATTCATCAAGCAAAAGTAGCAATAATCTACATGGTTTTGCCGGTTTCAAAAATGAACAGAGAATGAAAGGTATACATTTTCACTAAGTAACAACTTGTGGAGCTTTGTTATGCTATCGTTACAAATTTCGGTATCCATGGATTTTCAGTAATTATAACAGCAAAGCCAAAATACTGCAAATACTGCAATACTGCAAACACACAAGCCTGTTTGTCATGATTTGTCTATACTTACAGAGCATCTAATACCCATAAACGTAACAAAAACACTTTGAATCTACTTCGCAACGCTGTCTCTGCATTTTACCACGTTGACATTGTCGGCTGACAGCCGTTATAAGAGCGCAGTGCAACCGGCATGCGCGAGCTCGAAAACTAGAACCAATCTTGACACACGGATTGAAGATTTGAATTCATTCCATGCCCAAATAACCTTAAAAATCGTTATTTGGTCACAACTTTGATCCAAATTTGTAAACTTGTGTGCACATTTAGCTGAATATGTCTGTTGGGGTGCACTGATACTTTTTCGAAGCCAAAATAGCCTAAGTAATTATTGGTATAACAATATCTTATTATCTGTGGATAACTTCGATTTGCAACTGACAGGCCAATACATTTGGTTTGGCTTAAGACTAAGTTGTTTTGATTTGGCAAATATATTCTTATTGCAAGTTAGTTTGGAAATTAGTAAATTTTGTAATACTTAGCAAATATTGCATAGCCAGAATTTTTTCAGGTATATTGTATATCTCGGAATAAATGTTTATGTAAAAGTTCGCTGGAAGGAATATATAAAGAAGAAAAAAAAATAACTAGAATTGAAATATAGGAAAATGTATTGGCTAATTGGAAGAAAATCACAATTATCAATACATAATAAATTGCTATTATATAAGCAAATACTGAAACCTATATGGACATACGGTGTTCAATTATGGGGATGTTCTGCAATGAGTAACATAAACAAAATACAAATTTTTCAGAACAAAGTCCTGAGAGGTATTGTGGGGGCACACAAATACTATAGGACCGATTACCTACATGGAGACCTTCATATACCCACAGTGAGTCAAGAAATCAATAGAATTGCAAGGGGGTATGAGGAAAGACTCCATTCTCATGAGAATATTGAAGTATTGCAGCTTTTGAATACCACCAGAACAGGACACAGGCTCAAAAGAAGCAAACAATCTGATCTTGTGTAGTGTTTTGTAGTGAGATGTATATAATAAAAAATACAGCAGTGACATGTATAAACATTATTTCACCAGAGACTGAGGTAGGTCCGATGGATCTTTGTAGTTATATACTTAGATTTAAGTTATCATAAAGACAAATTGTAGGTTAGTCGGAAACGCTAGTAACAATCTAATAATTAAATAATAATAAAAAAGTTATTTTAAAAATCGTATTGTTAATATTTACTGTGACCCTGGAATGTCTTGAGTGTCTTAATATTGCTGATTTATTGAATTATTTGAAAATGCTGCGAAAGAAACAGTAGGTTTAAAAAAAAAGAAAATAATTTCAAATTTAGTGATTTGGTCATTCAGATATTGTTTTTGTATTATATGTTTATCTAGAGTTCGATTGAAATTGAAATTGAAAATTATAGTGTTTAATAGAGCTTTTAATATTATTGATGTAACTTTTTTAGGATAAAATACTAAATTCAATAAAATAGTTTAAAGCTTTAATAAATTTAAAATATAAAACTGAACAGTTTTTTTTTAGTTAAAAATTTATTGTCATTTTGCAGTAAAATTACACCCAACCGTAGCAATAATTCAGTCCAGCAGCGGTTACTAACATTTAGATTTGATCATAGTAAGATTCATAATATGATATTATCCTGATGACCATATCAACCTAGGGAAGCGTTTATATATATATATATATATATATATATATATATATATATATATATATATATATATATATATATATATATATATATATATATATATATATATATATATATATATATATATATATATATATATATATATATATATATATATATATATATATAGAATTGAAATTTAGAGATTGTTTAAGGAGATTCTTATTTTAAGGAAGTTAGACTGAATGTGATCGATGGATTTTATGTTTATGCCTACACGATTAAGAGCCATCTTTTATTGATGCCCTCGTAAATTAAATGCACCCAACTGATAAACAAGGCGATGCGATGTGGTGGAACGAAAGCCACGGAAAGCAATGATTTAATCAAAAGATTTTATCCAGAAATCCATATGTTTTTGAATGTTTATAAAACATTTCAATACGTGAAAGGTTCGTGTTTGTGATACGTATATACCGATTGCCCGTCTATTTGTCGATTTAGCCTGCCGAGCAGTTAAGATATAATCGCCACAGGAATAAATAGACCTCGGACGAATTGAAATGGCTTTTGATTAACTTCCATTAATGTTGATTTTTATGATTTAAAATATACACGGCGCGATTTAAAACACAAAGAGCCAGCGAGTGACGGCGAGGGGAACCGTAAGGGGAGGCGGCGGTGGGATCGATGAGGCGGTCGAACACCAGGCCACGTGCGTTGGAATGCGCTTGTTTAGAGGATCAAGTGTGAAACGAAAATGCACAGGGTGCTACCTCCATAGTTTATTAAAGTTCAAACGATCCATTTAACGAATGTAATGTATACATAATACTCATCATTTCTTCTACTTATATATTTTACTACATTTTAACGATGTCCTAGTCGAAGACAGAATTTCTTCTTCAGATCTTAATTGTAAAGCTGAAATTTTATATATGATAGAGTTAAATTCATAATAGATATATAATTAATAACATATTTTATAATAATTAATATATTAGTAATATGATATAAGATGATAGAAGAATGATAGAGCAACAATATATACGATTGTAATCTAATATACAAAGTCTACAGTTTTATGATAAAAATATATCACTCTATATAAAAGTTGATATATTAGATAGGCATCAAATTTGTCTTGAAACAAGTTGCATTAATGAATTGTATTAATGACACTAATATAATATCCTAATAATTAATTATTAAATCTTATTATATTGATAGTCTGGATTTTTCAGTCCAAATGTTTCTGGACCAAAAATATTTCATGTCTTTTAGTTTTAAAGATATAAATAAGAATTGTCTCATTAATTATTTATAGGTTTTATATCAGGATTTTTAAATATCTAATAGGACCACTGAAAAGAATATGACAGTATACTATGATACAAATATTTGGAATGTAAAACAACTCTATTAATTTAAATGTTTCATGTTTGCCTTTATAGTATTTCATATAAATTTCGAAATAGTTGTAGAATTCGATTTTTACATTGATTTTTAAAATGCTCTTCTTCCAATAGTATTAATTAAATTATAGAGTCGCACGATCTAGCTAGAAATCCAACGGAGCTAAATGAAGTAGACTGGATGGTTCTGGAATGTGGTTTAAAGCAATACTGTTTTAGAAGGCTCATTACAACCATGGAAACATTTGAAGTTATTTCTCCAGATTTCCAAATAATATTTTTTGCTAATAATCTAGCCCAGTGAAAATAATTTATAATGTTCAATACTTGGATGTTTACTTGTTCCAGCTTGTTAAACATAAAATGCAATATATAAATAAAAATGGTATAAATAGGTCAAAATCATTAACTATATACAGAAATGCATACTATTCATACCATTCATAATATTTAGGATAATACATACCTATTCCCGATTATTGTTGTATATATAACTATATACTCTACAACGATAAAATAACTTAGGAGTACGAATGTTACTCTATTATCATAGTTACTATAAAAATCATTGTGGCACATAGAATATACAGAAACAAGCTTGAGCTGAAACTACAATACAAAACAATATTCCAGCGACTGAACTAGGCTTTTAGAACATATTCGCAGCCTCAGAATAAATACTCGTACATTGGTGGATTTTTATTAAAAAGGCGGTTAAATATAAATAGATTAAATAGACAGTGTGGCATGATCATCAATCAATTGAAACAGTTAGAACCAAGATACCAGAATTAATGATTATCAAAATATGAATTAATAAATTATTCGAACATTCTTTAGTAAATCTTGCCACGGTTGGTCATCGCAGCTGTTCTGCTCTCGGACAATGTTAGTTGTTCGCTGAGTTTTCACACTTACTTCTCCAAACTATTGTATTCTGCCTCTCTAGATTTGTTCCTCAATTGTACACATCGCATGTCGCATGTCGCTCCTTAAACGAACAATTTTATTTCTAATATGATTGCGGATAAAAACTTGCTGACATTAGACTATAACAGCGCACAGATAGCCTCGGAGGCATACAAGGATCGGTAACATAGTTATTTCGAAAGACGGGTCTTCATTGTAACGTGTCGTTTTATTTACATACATCATCTTAGAGAGGTAAACACTCCTACGGTTCGGCCTATTCGACTTATTATTTAATTCGTTGATATCAGTTTGTATCCTGTATTATTATGATCTAATTACGAATGAACTCCTACTGATTATTCAGTCGGGAAACCCACAAAATATTTAAAGCCCTACCTATAAGTGAATGTGTGTGGCAATGGGCACCTGACAGTCACTAAAAAGCAGAAGCATTTGCTGAATATCCAGAAAAAACTTTCAAACCAAACGAAACTAATAATATGAAATAATAATAATAATATTAATAATATATAATAATATAATAAAATAAATTGAATATAATTTGCTGGACATAGAAGCTGAAAATTCGAACGCCGAAAGAAGCTAACGGAAGTTATTAAAACTGACATTAACCCCAGGAAATTAACAGGCTATGATTTAAAAACTTGAGAATTACTGCAAATACTATCAAGAAAGGGAATTAAAACTCACCAATTTGATCAATACAGCATTTAAATTAAAACATGTCCCAGGCATTTGGAAGATAGCGAAATTATAATGATCCCAAAACCTGGAAAGTCACCAAACAAAATAAAAGCCTATAGACCTATATCAATACTGCCAGTGATATTTAAGGTTTTTGAAAAAACTCTGTTGAAAAGAATAAAACCGATCATAGAGGGAAAGAACCAAATACCAACACACCAGTTTGGGTTTATTAACAAACACTCAACTATTGACCATGTCTACAGAATAACAGTTGTTATTGAAAAATCCTACGGAAGTAGAAAATTATGCTCATCTATATTCTTAGATGTAGCACAAGCCTTTGATAAGATTCGGCATGAAGGCCTTGTTCATGAACTACAGAAAATGTTACCAAAAAAACACACCGAACTACTAAAATCGTACTAGTAGCCAGAATATTTAAAGTTAAACAAGAAGAAGCTTACTCTATAATAAAAGAAGCTACAGCAGGTCTACCACAAGGAAGTGTACTGGAACCAACTCATTATCTACTCTACACTTGTGACCCATTGATACCACAAATTCAGAATATTACGATGGCTATATTTGCTGATGATACTACGATTATAACTGTCAGAGGCAATAGTGAGGAAGCCACACGAAAATTACAACAAGCAAGTGGCAATATAAATAAATGGACACAAGCTTGGAAAATAAAAATTAACGGAAGTAAATCTGTGCATGTGCAATTTCGTACGTCACCTACAATCAGACCGTACAAGCACAAACAATATTAAATAATACTATCATTCCATATAGCAACAACGCTAAATATCTCGGAATGAATCTTGATGCAAAAATTCGCTGTAAGGAACATATAAAAAGGAAAAGGAAGGAACTGGAATTGAAATATAGGAAAAAGTATTGGCTAATTGGAAGAAAATCACAATTATCAGTACATACTAAATTGCTATTATGTAAGCAAATACTGAAACCTATATGGACATACTGAGTTCAATTATGGGAATGTTTGGGAAGAGTAACATAAATAAAATACAAATTGTTTAAAACAAAATCCTGAGGCGTATTGTGAATTCAACCAAATACTACAGGACTGACTACTTACATCGAGACCTTCAGATACCCATAGTCAGTCAAGAAATTAAAATTATTGCAAGGCGGTATGAGGAAAGACTCATGAGAATATTGAAGTATTGCAACTTTTGAATACCACCAGAGCAGGACACAGACTCAAAAAGTCATACCATCCGATCTTGTGTAGTGTTGTGTAGTGAGGTGCAGTTAATAAAAAATACAGCAGTGACATTTATAAACATTATTTCATCAAAGACTGAGATTGGGCCGATGGATCCTCCTAGTTATGTACCTAGATTTAAGTTATCATAAAGACAAATTGTAGGTTAGTCGGAAACGACTAGCAACAATACAATAATTAAATAATAAAAAAGTTCCCACACAGGTGATAAAACCATCGTAAGATGCCTGAAAAACACTAATAATTTGTGGGGGAATAATATACATATACACGTGAGGGAATTTTTTTATTGGAAACACCTTGATCTTCTAAAACATATAGAACCTAAGGCAAAATTATCAGAAAATAGATATTCAATTAACATTTTGTTAATTTAAAATAAAAGGGTATTATATAACTAATTGTAAAAAAATAACATTCTTGAATATATCTAACAATAAAAACATGCACGGTGAATGCATTCGTATAGGTTCAAAAAACAGGTGAAAGGTTAGTAGAAGGAAATTGTTTCAAAAATTTAAATGGTCAAAATATTATTATATATGTATAGAGTCTACTGGTATTCAAAATAAATTGGCCACAAGTCAAAACAATTTTATTCTATTTTTTTCCAAATATTATCCTAATCTTATACGACAGGCGATACACGTACTAAACATAAGGCAATACAACACACCCTGCTTATTATTCCAAACATAATAAATACATATTTAAATTAGAACGAATTATACACAACTTATTTGAATACGGGTAATTTATACGTCTAGATTATTAAAATTAGACCAATAAATATTCTTTCAGATGGTTCAAAAGGCGAACATATATAACAACTTTGAATACATAAAAGAATTCATTAAATTTAACTCTTTAACAGGCATTCTTTCACGGCTTTTCGGTTCCCCTAGCAATCTGTAATATCTTAATTTTCGTTTATTTGTAACCATTACATATTTATCTACGTCTATTTAAATTTCTCACGTTTGTTAGCGTTTTTGGGTTTTTTACAATTTTTTTAAATGGTTCCTTAAATATTCGACGACTTCATATTACGTCATATTACGCATAATTCTATATGCGAAAATATGACTTCCTTTATAGATAATACGGATATCAATAGACTTAGAATAGACAATTAAAAGCAAAAAAGACTACTATTTTTAAGTTTTCAACTAACAATTAATTTAAGTAGTGTACTATATGGCAAATATAATTTTCCTAGTTCTCCTAGAGTTAATAAGTGTCGTATCTGTCAAAATTTCATAATATTTCGATTGGGACAACATAGTTTCAGTAGTTGTTAAAAAAATAACGGCTTATCTGGTTTTATTTATACCGATATTTTTAGATGATAGATAATATTAACGTAATCACATAATACAACACGATGGGCTATAAAAATGAATGGTGATATAAATATCAGTACTGCAAAAAAATCCAACACGTCGCCATGTCTTTCTCTTAAATAAAGACGGTTTTAAAGTAATTCAAAAGTGTTTGTTTAAAACACTAAACTTTTTATAACTGGCGCAGTAGGTAGGTATGCGGAGCGGTCGGTCATAGAGCTGTTATTCTTTGAATTCATTTAATGAATCGGAATCACCTTAATTATAAAAAAAAGGAAATGGACAGAAAGACGATGTTAACAATGACGTTGGATTAGCAATAGTTCTACAGCCAGCCGTAACTTCCTTTGATTTATTTTAGGGGAATTTAGGCAAAATTATCTCAGTTTACGGTACAGTGTCGCCAAAAGTGGACTGAATATACTCAAAGTCGCCTAGCTATGAACTATGCGAATTACGAAACATTCGTATCTTGAGAAAAATCAATGGATTTCTAATACAAACAACGCATTTCAGGGTGAAAGGCCAACAAAGACACACCGACGTTGCGGTGGACTAATCTAGTCTATTGAATATTGGGCACAAGTTTTCAATTCAGTGTGTACAAAATTTAAAGTAACCATAATTAGGCAAACCATTCCATACAGACTACTCCATGAAAATATGGTTTAAACAGTGCAAAACAAAAGGTCATCAATAGCAAACTAGAGGACGATACCCACAAATAATTTTACTTAAAATGTCTAAACGGTACCACAACCGAGTAACAGTCAATTGAAATGACACATAGATGGTGCTACTACAATTAAATCCATATGTTTTTTAGTTAGCCCTAACCTTCAAAAGATGCGTGTATAAATTTGACACCTGTGGGGTCATTAGTTTGTGAATTAGAGCATTTTCAGCGAACAAACTTTTGTTACTGTGAAAAAATGGATAAAAAGGAATTTCGTGTATTGAATATTTTATTGCTTCTTGAAGGGAAAAAATACAGTTGAATTAAAAACTTTCACGAATATTTTGGTATGAGAATACTTTTGACCAAAAATAACGACGATTTGATGATTCGGAGTAGTGTTTGAAGATCATCAAGCGTAATAAGCCCGAGTTTTTGTGTCGATATGTGACAACGGATGAAACATGGCTCCATCATTTCACTCCAAAGTCCAATAGTCAGTCATCCGAGTGGACTACACACGATGAACTCGCTCCAAAGCATGGGAAAACGCAACAGTCGGCTTACAAGGTTATGGCGTCTCTATTTTGGAATGGGCATGGAATAATTTTCATTGACTACCTTGAAAAAGGAAGGACTATTAGCAACAGCCACTATTACATAGCGTTATTAGACCGTTTAAAGGACGAAATCGCCGAGAAACGGCCGCATTTGAAGAAAAAGAAAGTGTTGCTTCACCAAGACACTGCATTGTGTCATAAGTCAGTGAAAACGATGGCAAAAATCTACTAATTGGTCTTCGAGTTGCTTATTATTCTCCTATTAACTCTGGCCGCCAACGACTATTTCCTGTTCTCAGATCTCAAAAGAATGCTCCTTGGGATGAAATTTTCGTCGAATGAAGAGTTATCGCCGAGAGCAAAAAACAAATCGTATTATGAAGCAAAGAACAAGTCGTACTACAAAAGTGATATCGAAGAGTTCGAGGGTCGCTATAATTAGTGTATCTTGAAGGGAATTGTTTTGAATAAAAAAACTAATTTTGCCAAAAAAATATATTTTACTATGGTAGGCCGGGGACTTTCCAATTAACCTGTTACCTCATTTTCTAATTTCTACAGGAAGGAGGTGTTATATAAGGTGACTAGTACTAACAAACAAACAGGTAACAATCTCATTCAATTAAACTTTCATGTCAAAACAGAATTAAGATTTAAAAATTAAGTATTTTCTTAATTCTGCATATTTTACGTCTCAATTCCCTAACTCAACAACATCCAATCAGCTAGGTTTGTAGATATCTCACATAAGATATGTGGATATTTTTAAGGAGAAAGAAAAATATTGATATATCGACCCCAAAAAATATTAACATTCTCTAAATATTTTAAAAAGTACCGATAGATTTTAAAATAATATAGAAAATTTTTTATAATGTTTTGAAATATCTTTAATTCGTCCTGAAAAAACGTTTTATCAATTTTGCATCCAATATCACTTCAATTTGAATTGATCTTTTAACTACAAACAACAAAATGCATACCATTAAATCGAATCTTATTTCCTCCTCCAGATATTATTCAACTGTCAATAGATTTAGATTCAAAATAATGTTTACTTGATGGCTTTAACATAAAACAACAATAATTTTATAAAAATTAGATATATATTTCTTGTATATCTTAAACTAAAACTAAAGAAAAGAATTTGAAATGGTCAATGTTGAAATAGAATAAATAAAACAAAATTAAATGATATGGCAGTATTTTTCTATAAAAAGTCCCATATGAATGGAATATGTTGTGTCCATGTAGTGCCTGTTATCATACCGTTCAAATTTCCGATGTGGCTCTTCATAGTCGCACAGATCTAAGTGGTTTAATTTCCAACGATCCTGTCCTCTAGACTTGACTAACTTTGAATTATATTATGTAAAATTTTGGGGGCCTTATATCCCTAATTTCAGAATATATTGTACAAACAAATCGTAAAAATACGTAATTTTATCCTGTTGGAATGTTTTCCACATCCATTTAAGCTCAGTTTGGACTAAAAATCATTAGCATCGTTGATGATAAAAAATATATGTACCAATGATACCGCTGGCCCCAACATCAAAACATTAATTGTTAATGAATTTTGCAGATGCAGTGCCATCTGGTGAACCTTGTGTGGGTTGGCATTTTTCTATGTACTGTAATTATACTTGTTGATGTTCTAGTTCTACAATTGTCATAAATGCTTCGATAGCTCATGAATTTAACTGCCATTAGGGCATTTTTGCTTGTTTTTAGTAAAGTCAGTGCTGCACTATATATGTCGATATCTACTAAACACCTTGGTTACTCACAAATGAATTTCATTTAGACTTTGATTTTTTTTTATTAATTACATGTTACATTAGGTATGCTTTGTTCAATGTTAATTTACAAATTAATTTATTACTAATGTTTTGTTGTACTTGCATTAATATTCAATCAAGGCAAATACGGAATTCATCATCGGTATTTATTTCCTAAATTAAAATAAAATTAAACTAATTAAGCTATATGTAAAAAGTAACACTTATACTCTATACAAGTACGTGTGGTTCGGTTCGCCCCAATCTTCTAATTTCTTGCGTGTTGTCCAGTAGCTGTACCGCTTCCACGTTGCTGTGGTTTACCAATCTTATTTCATGTCTTAAGCGAAATCTTAGATCACTTCGTATATCCATTTGATTTCCATATGATCCATATGATTTGAGTATTGGTAATTAACGGAAAAACTTTGTTTTGACAACATTAAATTATTATTAGTCGGATTGATGTCTTGGCGCATCTTCATATTTGTTCAATACCCAAGTCCAAATAGGTTTAATAATTAATCAAATAGGCTCTTTGATTTCAGGTCTTCCGGCTAACTGCCACAATTTGATTTTGAGTGCGATCTACACTTCTTCGATGTACTCAAAGCACTTACAGTATTTAACATGTTTATGAAGTAAATGCTTCTTACAACTAACTATATAAAACGAACTGAACCAGGCGATTTTTAAATTTTTGAAACTGCACCTTCAACTTCGAAACAAATGCCGCATAATTAATTCCCACTCCTTATTTATGTTAAAAAACTAAACTAAATGTATATAGTGCTCAGCTGATATCAAAATTTTAATCCTCTTTAAAAGTAATGGCGATTTATTATAAAGCGTTCGCTTCATAGCCGGCAGCCAGTAAAATTAGCCTTTGAGAAATATATATTTCTATCAGATAGAAATCTGAGTTATGGTTCGTATGGTTGGTGACGCACTCCTACACTCGCCGCAGGGCCACTTCCGGTCGCCATTTTCATTTTAATCCATGCACGTTATTTCATTCTTATTATTGCTTTGTGAGAACTGGACACGAATAGGCCAAGAACCAGTTAATAATGCTTTTGTTTCTGTACAATGGCACGAAATAGATAACTACCGAGGTTCTTCAGAAATTATCCTTTGTTTTAACGGTAAGGAAATAATAGGTCTATGACGGAATTTATTAAAATAATTATTATATTGTGACTAATTTTATGATATTTTATTGTCGCAAATTAATTACTTGTCATACATGAGCAATTTCATAAAGCCTTAACTACCATTGGCAAAATATATTTTTTTCAGTTGTATTATTTAATTAACAATCAGTTTTGCTGATTAATAAATGGTCGCTCTTTATTAATCACGTAAGTTAAGTGTTCGCTTGTTATTTAATAACTAGTTATAATATAATTAATAATAATAATTAATAGCTAGTTAATTTAACTGGTAAGCAAGAATTGAACTGAATAGACATAACAGTTATTGTTTATTGAATGATAAAGTGTATATTGGACAAAAGGCCCGCATGGCTTTCTGGCCCCTGTAAACTATATTTTCACATCCATTTAATATATATATATATATATATATATATATATATATATATATATATATATATATATATATATATATATATATATATATATATATATAACATTGAAAGTAGGGAGATGTCACCTAGAAATAGTTCACTCATTTACTGCTAAGCTGTCCGAAAGTTCGTTGAGAGTTTGGGCTGGGTTTCATTCAAGACATGATGACGAGCTGACCATTGATATCAAAATCATATATCATATATATCATATGTCATGTTTCAATAGTTGAAACAAAATCGAAATTGGAATATAACAGAGTAGCATCATCATAATTTAAAATTGTTTTTACCATTTACCATTACCAAACTCCTAGTGCTTGTATATTGATGCAAATACAATAGAAAAATAACAACAAATTAACTCTATGCATTGTACTAAGCATGTCCAGTGTAAGTTAATAAAAAAACTATATTATCTGCGATTATTGGTTTTTATGAAGAGAATGGACTAATTTTAGTTTCAATAACTTATCAGTTCTTCTAAGCTGTAAAATTTACTCCCTGGCTTGGTTGGATTTGATTGAAGGCTAAAAAACATAGAATAACAAACAAAATAAGTCACATCGGGTACATTTGTAACAAAATTCATGTTGAAGTCTGACTAACAGCATTTTAGTTTGTGCCATTTCGTCAAAGTGTCAACAAAAAACATTTTTTCAGTTTGTTGAATCCGAATCGTACTTGTGAGAAGTTAAATTTTTTTCATACCAATTTGAAGAAAATCGTGGCTGCTGAAGCTCTTCGAATGCCGAACACAAAACAGTCTTATTATTCAGCATGAGAAAGCTCAACCACATGTCGAAAAACTGGTAAAAACATACTTGGAAACATTAAGATGGGAAGTGTTACTCTACCCGCAGTATTATACAGACCGTGCTGCTTCTCTTACACTACCTGCTCCAACACATGAGTCGTGACCTGTCTCTGAAGTATGAGTTTACTTCACACTTAATTTAATTTTTATATTGCCCTTTCTAAATTTACCAAATAATATTGCCTGGTCTCAAGAGACATACAGTCGGCATGAAATTGGTATTTGGAATCGCTGAGCTTCTTCTAAGTAACTTCTTATGAAGATACCAACAAATATTTTCATTCGCGGATAGATTAAAAATATAAATATTTCTTTAACGATGGAATCTGTAAATTGCCTAAAAGATGAGCAAAGGTAGTGGTTATCGATGGGAAATATTTTGAATAAAATACATAAATTTTTTACTATAAAGCTCCAAATTTAGAAACATCCTTTAAATCTAATTTGTGTGCATGTAAAACAATTTTTATGGCTCTGCCAGAAGTGGTAGGAAGAAATATCTAGTAAATACGAATATGGTTGGTTCTCCATTTAAACAATTGTATGTAGATTTTCATGGATATAAATAAACATATCATTTCTTTCTTTATGATGCAATAGGGGTTTTGAATGTTAACATTTTCGGCCGTAGTGGTTTTAAATGATAAGATGCTACAAATCTAAACACGGAGCCCATTTTGTTTAAAGCTAACTTAAAATTTAGACTAAATATTACACATTGTTAATACAGGAGATATAGTATTAACGGTTAAGGTGGATCAAACAGGTTCCGGTAACACTGACTCTGTGGTGGGTCCTTATTATTATCAGAATCATTAAGGCGAAGACCTAGGGATTCCGAACGCCAATTTTATGCCAACTGTATGACTCTTCTCTATAAAACGTTTACAAAACTCGAGACCAGGCGATATTATTTGATAAAGTTTGAACGGGAAATATACAAATTAAATGAATTGTGAAGTAAATGAAGTAAATGAAGACATAAGGATAATTAATATCTCATACAATACAATGTTTAAATACTACACAAAATGGCTTAAAACAGTGCTATGCTGTTTACGCTCCAACAATCCCTTCCTTTTGTTATTGCCCTTTTCTTAATTCATTTTCAAGCCATATAGCTAGGATCATCAACGGTATCAGCAAATATAGCTATGATCAGCGAACATCAAGTCAGCCTTTTTCAGTCAGTTTTAAGAAGTATTTGCATAATTGCATCCACTACTATGTTAAAAACTGTGGATAGACATTTTCTTGGCGAAAACCAGCTCGAATATCAAATGAATATGACAAATAATAGCACACTGGCAAACAGCATCGAGAGATGTCTGACGAAGTGAAGAAATGGAATAATTTTTGGGTGAAACGTTCAGCTTCCAAAACATATATTATTAAATTAACACATATTAAACAGATAATTGTAAAAAAAATAACAAGGAATAACATAACATACATATAATTTAAAAGACATGCTCGGTGAATGCATGGGTATAAGTTCAGGGAACAGGTGAAGAGATAGTAGAAGGAAAATGTTAACATTCAAAACCCCTGTTGCGTCATAAAGAAAGAAATGATCATAGTAAAATTATGACAGTGAGCACAGTTCTTCAACACACAAATATCATCAAGTTATTTGCGACATGAAAATGTTCAGTTATATGTTTATTTATATCCATGAAAATCTACATAGAATTGTTTAAATGGGGAACCAACCATATCCGTTTTTACCAGATATATCTTCCTACCACTATTAGCAGAGCCACAAAAACTGTTTTACATCTACAAATTAGATTTAAAGGTTGTTTCTAAATGTGGAGCTTTATAGTTAAAAATTTATGTATTTTATTCAAAATATTGCCCATCGATAGCCGCTACCTTTGCTCATCTTTTACGCAATTTATGGATTCCATCGCTAAAGAATGATTTATCTCTTTAGTCTATCCGTGATTGAAAATATTTGTTGGTATATTCATAAGAAGTCACTTAGAAGAAGCTCAGCGATTCCGAACACCAATTTTATGCCGACTGTATGTCTCTTGAGACCAGGCAATATTATTTGGTAAAATTTGAAAGGGCAATATAAAAATTAAATTAAGTGTGAAGTAAACTCATACTTCAGAGACAGGTCACGACTCATATGTTGGAGCAAGTAGTAAGAGAAGGAGCAGATCTGTATAATATTGCGGGTGGAGTAGCACTTCCCATCTTAATGTTTCTAAGTATGTTTTTACCAGTTTCTCGACATGTAGTTGAGCTTTGTCATGCTGAATAATAAGACTGTTTTGTTTTTACTGTTGTTCCCACCATTTTTATCCGTTACCCGACCGGATAGCGATCCTCATTAATGGTTTGGTTTCATCACCTTCAAACTCTCACCATTTCGGTGTCAAAATCATCACTTTAAATATGTCAAAACATGTGTTACTATGTTGAAATAGATGTAGCATGGTTGCCATATGCTTCGCACGGCATTCGAAGAACTTCAGCAGCCACACGGTTTTCTTCAAATTGGTATAAATGAAATTAAACTTCTCACAAATACGAACCGGATTCAATAAACTGAAAAAATGTTTTTTGTTACCAACATATTTCTCATCAATTAGTACGAGCTCAGGCTAGCGGCATCCGACAATTGTAAGGAAAACTACACGATGGTCGTCATTCACGTGACGGACGTGAACGACAACCCGCCAATCTTCCAGGGACCCACCTACAGGATCCAGATCACGAAGAGGACGCAACTAATACCCAGTAACAGCGTGTGTTGTAAATTATTTAAAATTAGTTTATAGTTTTGTTTAATACTTTTTAAATAACTTATAGTTATATTAATACTTTAAATAATGCTCCAAAAAAACTCTAAAAGCTATAACAAAAATTAATAGTATGATATAAAGAAATTATATAAATTAAAATAGTATAGTGAGAGGTAAATTAGAGTTTCGATTCAGCTCTAACGTTTGCCTCGCATAACAGTCAATTCTTTCCTTTCACTCGGGACAAATCCACCGTACTGACCTGGGTCTTTCAATTCGGTCCCCAATTCCAACCCCAACCTGTTCCCCTCTTGAATATGCCCTTAATGATTACAGGCGATGTTCATTTGCAAATTACTTTATTCGGACGGATCCCGATCCATCATCGATTCGAACAATCTGGTCCGATCCGCGCAATAATATGAATTTAAAGGGTGTAATTCGGATCGTGGGAGGACGGAAGAAAAGGGCCACCGGCAAACGAGAGGGGGCGAGGAAGTGGCGTTGGCTCTTTAATTTGGATGTCCGACTTGCTTCAAAAGGGTTTAGAAATGAAATCGGGGCGAATTTTCAATTTGTTTTTCATACGATTTAATATTCCCGTTCTTTTTTCAATCTGGACGATTAATTTTTCGAAATCGAAAGAAGTTTCCACTGATTATAGATGAGGAATAATTACTTTTCTTCGTTGTTACGAACTTGCAAGCTTTTCGTTGGTCTAGGATTTTAAAAAAGTCAAGTTTTTTTATTTTAATATTTTCAGCATTCAAATGGATACTATAATTTCGGAAATATGGTTGCAGTAGAGACTACTTGACAGGTCTTGTAATTTTAATTTTAAATATTACTTCTTGTTCATGTTTGACCTCAAAAAAAAATTAACATTACAATGAATGTTTCAATTATATGTATATAAGTACCAAAGTGTATTTAGGGATTTTGGCTCGGCGAATGAAGGTACAAAAAAGAAAAACTATGGTTTCTTTAAATTAATCCCTTAAAACTTCAACAATCTGCCCGTTGGCAATAAGTACTATTATATGATTTCAGTTATATAATATAACTATCCTGATGTGTAGGAGATTGCTTCAGTAAGTGATCTGCTGTACAATTTATAATCTAAATCTAATTATATATATTATTCTAACTTATTCTAAAGTATATCCTAACTTATTCTAGAGATTACTAAATTTCACTCTATGTGTCAATTAACCATTAATCAGTTCCTATGATAGTTTGCGCTTTAGCCAACGCACTTTACTGTCATCGCACACATTTAACTGTTAACTGTTTACCTATCAAAATTATAACAATAAACTTAGTGGATCTGAGAGACATTGTTTCAACATTGACTTTTCTTTTGGATCAAGTAAATCATTTCGGGAATAAAGTAAATATTATTAGGATCACCATAATTAAAAAATTTCATTGACATTCCATTAGTAAATTACACGAATATTAGGAAATTTGTGAATGTGAAATGGCATTGTTATGTTTTTTTAATCGAAAATATTTTTAAAAAATTAATAAACATTCCTGGAATCCTATCACAAAGTCACCTGTCGGGTCCAATTGTTATCTAAACTAGGACTCAGTCAAAGATAATAAAAATTTTATCAAAATTAATTCAGCGATTTAGGATGAGTTCAGTGACATACACACGTGCAATACAACTATATTATTAAAGACTTGCAATATTTGCTATTTGGTAAAGTTGCTTTTTGTTCAACAGGCGCCAGTTTGTTTTTTACCTCTGGGAGGTTATGAATAACACTAGACTATTTGCTGATCAGGAATACAAATTTTTGTTGTCGAGGTATTACTAGCCTGTAACTTTTTGAATTTCGATTTTTTGGAACATCAATAAATACATGATGAATGACTAGATACTAAGCTACTGTTTTTTATTGTTGCACTTAAAGAGTTCACTAAACCTTAGTAACAATTTTAATTTAATGTTTTGGTAAAATAATTCGTAATTTTATTTTATATGTTAACTTAACTATTTCATTGTTGGTTCTTGTTGGTAACAAAAATATCAACTGAATAGGAGTAATAATATTAGGTATAGTAAGCTACCAATGCACAATAAAAAAACGAAAAAGGGAAGAAGTAATGTCTAATTCAAATCATCTGCTAATAACAACCTTCAAGTATTACAGGTTCTGTTCTCTTTTTTCCTATTAAAATGTCTCTTAATGTTATTAATTAAAACTAAAATTAATCTCTTAATTAAAATGTGTTTTTTTAAATTGAAAATATCTACAAACGAGAGACCAGCATGTTTCCAGAAGCACTGTTAACTGAGTTGTCACTGTCATGCATTGACAAACTTCATATTTTAATTAAGCATTAAATTCGAAATGTTCTACAAGTAAAAATGTTATCCAGAGATTTTTCAACATAAGGGAACATTGGTCATATGTTTTACGATTGGGGAAAATCTATTTGTCATGATTGTACTGTATTGATAGAACCAATTTTTTAAAATAAATAGACAAAAGTGCAAAAATTATCTTATTTATTAATTATTTATTTATTCACCTTGACTTCTTTAACAAATGTTTTTTCTTATAATTAAGTTGACTTGATATTTCTTCAATTTAGATCATATAAAGCAGTAAAGTTTTCTACTGTGTTATACCCTTTCCAACTTATTTATAAGCAAGTCTACTTATTTATTGTTAATACTTAATATAAAGGATCCTACTAGTGTTTTAACTGTTCAATGTACAAACCAAAGTGAATATTTCACAATCTATGATGCCTACCAATAATGTTTGCAGTTTATTCTTGGGATTTAGAATAAATAATACCAAATCAAGTAGCGAACTACATTTAATTGTCTGTTATGATATATTCATGCGCTATTGAATGCATATTAATGTCATTAATTTTAAGTCGTAACATAATATCTTCCGGTATCAATTCCAGTAAGGCATCAATGTTTCTAAATATTTCTATGAGGTTTTTGACGACTTTCCCATCAGAAATTCGTCCCTGTTCTAACCAAAACACCAAGAACCAAGAAACCAAGGAACCAAGAAAATAATTCGTATCATCAAATAATTTGTAAACTATTGATACTTTATTACCAAAAGTAGAAGTCATATAATTTACGCAGTTCAAAATCGCAAAAGATGGAGTGGCAGAACATCACAGTGAGCAGCATATATAATCACAGGATAGTGCCTTCAAACCATCCGTGTATCCCTAAATATGTACTAAAGGAGTAAACCAATAATCTTATAATTATAAATAATAGGTTGACAGAACTAAACATCGGCCATAAAATAGATTTGAGCTATTTACATAAAACTAAATACACAAAGGAATTTCATACTAAGGGGAGAGTATTGGAGAAGTTGCTCGTATCTCGAAAAAATGTAAAGAAAGAACTTTAATGATAACAGAAGGTATTATAAACATACTTTAGGACCACATAGGTCCTAAAACCACAATTTATTGATAATAAAGTAATATTATTGAAAATAAATTATAATCAAAGTTGATATGGACCGATTTCAAATCTGTAAGCTGTATTTTCCAGTCTCTAGTCTACTTGTTGATTATGTTGATCCCTACAAGATTTTGATCACGAATCTTGTACATAAACTTTTGTATTTTCAATAAATATTAAGCTAACCTCATATTATTGCTTTATATTTCCCAAAGAAGAAGTGAATTAGTGGATAAAATTGTAAGACAGAATTAAGTAAAATTTTATTTGAAACCCTCGCAATACTTCTAAGGACACCAAATGAGTGGAATGAAAATAAAAATACGAGAAACCTAACATAAAGTAAACCGTAAATAATTTACAGATAAATATCTGGAATAACGCGCCCGAATATCCATTTCCATTACGGGCGATCTTGACAAAATGGAATATCTGAGTATTCTGCACGGTTCTCGATACTTAAAAATTTTATATCCCATCGCCGTGTTTGCGGAGGGTGAGGCTAAGTGGAGGCTGCTGCCGCTTGATTTTCGGCATATGCGAGCCCGCTTACAGAACTTACAGTTTAACCTGCTTATAACGCGGTCTCGTTGCCGATATGGGAGCTCGAAAGATCTCGTTTAGGAATCTTATGGATTTCGCTTGAATATTTTACGGCGACTCCTCGCCATTTTTGTCTTTTATTGGGTAAATTGTCTTTCCGGGCAGGATGTTAACCGAACCAAATCCAGTCGATTCCAAATGAGAATTATATATTTACTTTTACTTTCCTTCCTTTTTTTCATATGTTACGGAGTCTGTTAATAGTGGGGTTGTCTTTTATATTTCGGGATTATAGCAAATTAACGTTTTATTAACCATAATTACAGAATTTACAGAATTACAGAATTTCAGAATCAGTCTTCAGTTTAGCTTAGCATAAAACTTTTTTCTTCTGTTTTGGGACATACTCGATCCAATAAAAGTATCTTTGTAGTTAAACTACTCTTGATTCGACGTGACATTTCTGGTCTGTTTTGCAATAATATGTCTTTCACTTCATTAAATTGGCGCAGGTAGGTTTTTCCAGTTTCATTCGTTTTAGTAACTCATATTAAACTATAGCAATGGCTCAAAATTACATTTTCAGTCAATTCGTGTTGTAGCCATCTTTCCTCCTTTTGAAGAAGATCCAAGATCCAAGATCCATGGGAAAGCCCATCACATGCAAACGTTTCGAATGATTTGGTTCAGGGACTGTCTCGAAGATCTTGAATAAGTTTGCAAATAATTGTCTTTGATTTCTGTTGGTTCTTCAACCCTTCTTTCTCATTTCTCAAACTCGAGTCTTTTAAATGGTTGACACCGAAACTCATAGTTAGGATATGACGTTTTTTTAGCAGCTGTTTAGCAGTTTTTTTACATTACACAACAGTGAACAATGTTGAAATTCCAGTTTTTAGCATTCGATGATTGGAGTCTGTATAACAAATAACTAATTAATCAAAGCCATCCAGTTTAACATTTTTGTTGGATTGTTTAAGAGTTGTTTACATATTTGATCTATAAATATCACTGATCAAGATACAAGCAAGAACCTAGCGCTTATTATAACTTAATATTTTTATTTACAGTGCAAACCAGCCCCATATTTTCATATAATGCATTTTCATCTGTGCGTTTTTTAAATGTTGTACTATTTGACAGAAAGTTGAATCTTTAATTTTTAAAATACATTTTAATTAATAAATGTTTTAAGCTATATTATTTCAGGTAATTGCAAACTATGGATGGTTGGGAATTTCGTGGGTAGTTGGATGATAAATGTGTTCTGAAAAATATGATATATGTTAACGAAATACATTCATGAAGTAGTTGCAGATATTCGGTCTTACCGAATGGTAAATTATATTCAAATTTACTATTTTATTTAGATCATTTCCAACTAGATTTCGTATAATGTTTTAAAATTCTGTTGATTTTCCAAAGCGAATAGTGGTTTGGTTGTGGTGGTTACCTTGTTTTATGTTATATATCGCTGATAGTCATTTATGTATTTCTTTTTGAGCTCCAATATTTTTCTTTTTAACAACTTATTATATTCCGTTGATCTATTTTGATAGAATTATTTTCATGTTATTTATTTTCAGCTACTATTTCCTTAGTTTCTTCAGGATAATATTTCATTCAATTGTACTCTTAATTTCTGAGGTATTATTCCAAACACACCCTGCTGAACATCTACAACGAGGTTTTCTGATTCTAATTCGTTGATCGAATACTTATTTATTGGCTAACAATGAATTTTATTCTTTCTTGATTCTATTTTTAGTTAGACTGATAGTATAGTATTTCGATCAAATTTTTCTTCAAAATTCATATACTTTGACGTTATGTTTTTTGCTATGAAGAAATCTAAATAAAATATAAATAAATACATTATACATTTTTTCAACATTAATTAATTTAATTTTTTTTAACAGAGAACAATGCCGACACCACGTAGAGGGGATTATTTGGACCGTAAAACGCTTATTATATCTTAATATTTTTATTTACAGTGCATAACAGCTCCATAGTTTCATATAATTCATTTTTATCTCTGAATTTTTTAACTGTTGTACTATTTGACAGAAAGTTGAATCTTTAATTTTTAAAGTACATTTTAATTAATAAATGTTTTAAGCTATATTATTTCAGGTAATTGCACACTATGGATGGTTGAGAATTTCGTGTGTAGTTGGATGATAAATGTGTTCTGAAAAATATGATATATGTTAATGAAATAAATTCATGAACTATTTGCAGATATCCGGACTTACGTAAAACGCAGAAGAAATCCAGCAAGACAATACTGATGCACGTGAAAGAATGGCGCCATTGTATCAAGTAGAATCAGAATGTACGAGCTGAGGGAAATGAAGAAAGAAGATTAGAGCAAAGACGATCACGCCGACTCACATTCAACAGGCTGAGAGTAAATGAACAAAAACCAACGGGAAAGGCGAGTATTTATTTCTCAGTCATTCCTGCGCCTCGCATTCGTGTATGAAACCGATGTTGAATATTATGTTCATCCAAAAGTAATAATTGGTGCTATGGACAAGGAATACCTGCACTTTAATGCTCTTAAATTGAAAAATGAGCCAACCGGGATATGTTGCATGTCTGGAAAGATGCAACTAACTGTTATTCATACACCACGTGAACCATCGGAGAGTTTAATGTTTGGCTCAATTGAAGCTGTTTGGCGTATCTTTAGTTTCCCAATTCATGAATGGGATCCAACCGTTGTTTATTCAGATTTCACTAAGAGATTAAGACTTTATGAATATTTTCAGAATTATTTGTATATATAAAATAATAAAGTTAACATAAATTGAAACAATTAATATTTTGTGTGTGTTGTCCATCCTGATGAAAAATAGTAGTGAGACAAGGGAAAAAGTATTCAAAAGTATAATAAAGCGGGAAAACGAATACTTTCCAATACTTTTTTCATTGTCTCAATATTTTTTTCAGTTAGAGAATGCCTTTGCCACTCATAAACTACATACGCACACACTTTCAATAGATAAGATATAATTTTATACTCTAGAAATAGTTCATAAGGCAAAACAACTTTTGCTGGGACAGCTAGTTCTGTTATATAAAACCAACGAAGAAAATTTAAATACTTCAACGTATGTGGACTTCGTTGTTATCGGAATGTAGACTTAATCTGTGTTAAATTTACTTAAAAACCAGTCCGGCATCATTTAATAAACTTGTATAACATGACATACGTTGATGTATAGATTAAGTTGGCCACCGTGATGGGAGCGTATCAATCAGCTTAATAAAATGCCACCGGACAAGACTCAGATTAAAACGATAAATTATTTTTTGACACCTCCCGAGCCATCGACAGGTATGACAAGGTACAAAACGGGCGCAACATCGACAACTGACCGGCCGGCTCGTTATTGCCGTTTCCGAACACGGATGTTAAAAGAAGAGAGAAAAAAAGAGACCTCGTTCGCCATCATCCAGTTACATGTACGGCCGTTGTTCATGCGTCTTGCATTAGGTATTATCATAGTTTTTGGTCATAAACATCTTTAGAAGAAACGCTTGTTACAATGTCTGAAAGGTATTGATGACTCCTCGGTGGTTTCTTTCATTTTCTTGTATATGTTTGGATATGGTGGCGGCCGGTGCTATTTATAATGAATTCTACAATTTGTTCTGCGGTGTGAATGAAAATGTAGAACCTCTGCTGAATATATCTAGTTTTCGCAAAGGAAAAACCCGATGTAATGAAAAACCGCAATACTTTGAATCTAATAATATGTAATTTTAATGTATAAATTGATCTAATTCCGATTCCGATTATGAAGTCAAAGGTATATATATATATATATATATATATATATATATATATATATATATGTATATATATATATATATATATATATATATATATATATATATTATTTTAGGTCTAAAATAAATTCCAATAAAACGAAATACATCCAAATCAGGCCAAATAGCCGTCAGATCGGTGACACAAGATATATAAACAAATATTTTAGGCAATGTGCTGCTTACTCCTACACTTATACATTAGATTATTCGTCGTGTCTGTTGTACGTAAATCAACTACGGACAAGTAATTTTTAAAATCAAAATCTGTCAACGTTGTACCGCAAAATGTCGGCTAGAACGACAAATCCCGAAATTATATATTTGAAATGATCTTGAAACTGAAACTGAGAGTGTATTAAAACAATATTAAACGAAGTTATTTAATTTTAAGCAGTGTTGTTTAAGATTTTGGGTTGTTTTAGGTTACTCCATTATCATTGAAACTATTAAAGAGTTATGGCAAGTTTGGGTAAAAGACGATTAAGAATAGTATTGTAGCGAACTTGAGGCATGTCGAATTTTACATCGTGGAATAATGGTCAACAAAGTACCCAGACGTTTATCTGGGATGTTATTGAAGGGTATTTCGATCATTCAGTAACCGACCATCGTTTGGTTTAGACATACCACCATCGACTGCCCAAGCCTCGTCTCCAGGTAACACCTCTGCCATCCGTTTTATCTATCTTGTATTTTCTACATTTTTATATTACCAATAAATAATGGTCACATAATGTAAACACCACTGTTTCATTTCGTTTTACCTCCATTCACCAAAACCCTAAAGCGTGATTACGTAAAATTATATTTTACATTTTATGTTAAGAGAACAAATTAATATGTCCTTTTTGTTGGAATGTATAAACAGCTGTGAATGAAAAAATCGACAAATGCCAAAATTTCATCCCAACATAGATTAACAAAATTCGAGAATAACAAGAATGGTCAGTTCTTATTGTTTACAATATATTTAAATAAATTTGATGACCGGTGAATAGATAACAGCTGAGGAAAATTGTTTTTGCTTAAAGACTGATAATAATTGGTTTGGTTCTGGAGACATAGTATAGCATTATACTGGTAATTTCAAAGGTTATTAAGATTCTAAGGTTCTTAAATTTTAGTGGTATTATCTTTTGATTATTTTCAGGTTTCAATAGTAAATGCATTTCTTAAGAAACCAAATAAGTACTAACCAAATTTTGTAGGTAATAAATAAGTTAACTTATACATCAATAGTTAAAATGAAGATTATTAAGAATTATAAATTGGCTTCATACGATTTTAATTCATTATTTGTTGGTAAGTTATTACCTCCTAAGTGGGACATAAGATAAATAGCAGGAGATAAACGAAAACCATTGGAATATTGTATATCACTATTAGTAAGTATATCATTCAAATGAAATTTTAAATGTATTAAAAGCCCCCGAATCTTCGTATCAAATGAATACCAATATCAATATAATTTTATCGCCCAGACTAATATGGAACTACACCAAGCAAATATAGTTGCCAAAAACAATATAATAATCTATCTTAAAAATGAAAATTCTTCTTATCAGTTAATAAATTTGCAAAATAAAAATCGATTCTGTTACAGTTAAATTACTAAATGTAACAGAATCGATGCAAAAATTAGTATTAATCGTTCAACTAAAATTACTAAAATATGTAAATATTGACAGAAAAACCAAGTTGAGCAAACTTGCATAAAAAATTTCTTCTAAAATAAACCACCTACTTCTGTTTAGAACTCTTAAGATTATCACGATTACACGTTCCAAAAAATCGAATAATCAAATTAATTAGACTGATGTAAAACTGCTCGTTATGAATCGAGAACAACGTTGACCTTAAATTAACTTAACTAGATATAGTTTGAAGCTTGTTTTCCATATTTTAATAGGATATATATGCTGAAAAAATACGTTACGGCTATTATTTAAAGTTAAGTAAATCGTCAATAAATTAATTGTGTCCTCACTTTGAACTTGTCCGGATAATATTATTTTTTCCTTTTCTTTGATAATTTTGCTGAAATCAAATGACAAAAATGCCCGGGAAGATCCAAATCTATCTCAAACTCATAAAAAAATTTTCAGACGACTTAATAGTTGATAAACCAATAATTTTCAGACGTTTTGAAGTGATAAGACAGTTCTAAAAGAAAGGAAAATGGTTAACACACTATAACTTGATCTACTATGACAATCCCAAGGGTAAAATAACATAGGTCATTCCGAAAGATCCATTCATATCTACATCGAAGCGAAAATATTCATACCCCTAAAGTTTTACTATGCACATGGTGGTATCACCAAGTAGTTGTAAGTAGTATATTGCGAGTAGCTATAACCGAATGAAATTGTTACTACAGATAAGTACCGACGTTACCTAAATAAATTAAACGACACATTGTTACAAAAAAAGACTCAGACAATAGTCTCTAACCCACACAGTGGTCCTCTCGACAATACTCAGTCACATGTTGCAAGAGATTTGAATAACACACAAGTTCTGTCTCGGCCAGCATTCTCACTAGATATCTATTTCAATTCATCATCATCAGCATGCTCTGAGTAGAAGGTTTCGGAATGATTAATATACATATATATATATACATACATATATATATATATATATATATATATATATATATATATCAATTTTTGTTTCATAAATCGATAATACAATTACTCAAAAATATGCTCTGAAAATCCTCCGGTCTATGACATATTATGGATATTTACATTTTATAATCTGTTCTAATATAACTTTCCTAGGGGGTGTTTCAGTTATGTAAAAAGTTTTTTGTTTGTTTAAAAAATCGTTGAAGTCTCGGCATATTGGGCTGCGTGCTTGTTTGATAGAGGAATTTTCAGAATTTTAACCACTCGAACGAACTTTATGTTACCGTTGGTAGTAGAAGCTTCAGTTATGCCAAAGAAGTTTGTAATCGACCCATAATCCAACAAAATTGACGCAGTTCTTTATACAGTAAAGACGCTCGAAAAGAACAGCAGCAAGACGAGAATGATACATTTGAAGCTCATGAAGGATTGCAATAAGATGCTGGGATAGCTGATTAATTAGTAAGTTGTTTAAATGAATTAATTCATCCCGTAAATTTACTTTCTGTAATTTTACATTCGAATTCGTATTTCTTGAAAATTTGTTTTTCGAAATTGTGTAATCTCTAGCTCTTAGAGTTTTTCTCAATTGTTATAAAATTTTCGTCTGTATATATATATATATATATATATATATAGTCTCTCTATGAGCTAGTAACTAAGAAAAACTTTCATCTTACTCTTTCTTATTGCATGCAAATATAAAAAAAATGATAAAAAATGGCACTTGATTTTCACATACCAACAAAAAGTAGTAATTCTTTTGTTTTCAGATGAAAATTGTAATTTCCAGAATGTACGCAAATCCTTGATGAAGACTTGAATATTTGCTTGTAAACACTTAAATACATGTACAATATGTTCTCAAAATATAATTAAAATATATTTATCCTTAATTGGCTAAAAAATCATAAAAGTGATCCGAACTACGTCGTCCTACACATATTTCACCCCTTAATATTACCAGAAAAAAGTACTAGAATGCATGCAAACAACTCATATTTCCCAATAAATGTTCCCATATTGTTACGCCTTATTGCTGATAAATATTAGCGAACGGAGCCTGTGTCTGCACATACAAAATCATGTAGCAACCACTTTCTTAGGAATACCCGACACATCTTAGCTTATTCTTTTTACAGTTTGTTAACATGATAGGGCTTCCGGGTAAAGTAAATAGTGTAAAATTACTATTTTAGTTAATAAAAACGAAACAAAAATTAAGGCATTTGTCTGTTGATGAACTGATACATATTTAACAGACCGTGTAGCACTAATACCGAGAAATGCGTGTTTATATTTTGAACCCCATTTACGCCAACGAATATATTAACCATAAATAATCGACGAGTTCAGAATGGTATATCAGATGACTACCATGCGCGGTCAACCATAAAAACCCGATAAATATAACAGAGATAAATATCCGTCGGTCGCGCCATTCTTCCCCAAGGTAAATGGTGGGCGAAGGGTACGTAAGGTGCGCACCGTGAAGTGATAAAGTGCTAAACAGCCACCACCTGTAGCCCCGGAGGATCTGGCGGCACGTGGGTGGATGTGTACGGAGCAGGTGACTTCTGGCACGGTCTCCACTTGTAACGGGCAATCGTGCAATCGGCCCCGGGACCGAATAAATCATTTTCGAGGATGACTCGGGGGTTCACGTCAAGATATTAAAACAACTAGCTCAGCTGTGAAAACACGACCATTTATTTCTGAAGAAGATTTCTATCAAATGAAACTGATATCAAAACGGACGTAAGTCATTATATATAAGGACCGTGAATTAATTCAGAGTGATTTTTTTTGGCCATACTAGCCTTTACTATGGACAGTTGTGTACGTTACTTTACCTACCATTTCAATACGACATCTAAAAATAGCATTTCAGTACGTACTTCCCAAATTAAAATTATATTAGACAAATTTAAGTTAACGTTAATAGTAATACATAAAGAAGATGTACAAAATAATATAAAGGCCTGACATATACACAATATTTATCTATTAATAAGGTTTGAAGTCACAATTTTCGTTAAATAGATTCATCGAATAGATTTATAGTGTACAAATAATTTTCAGTGAAATATTATACTATTAGTATGCCAAAACGTATACCTATGAAGGCAAAAAGTTATGTACAGCTACATTTTGAGATGCAGTACAAGCATCGATCTAGTATGACATAATGGCCTTGTTGATAAACTACAGAAAATGTTGCCGAAATAACATACTGAACTATTAAAATATTATATTACAATCAGAATGTTTAGAGTCAAACATGAGGAAGCTTTCTACTGAAAGATGAAAAAACAGCAGTACCACAAGGTGCATAGGGGTTAATTATTTACCTAATCTGCACATGTGATATACCACAAATGAAAAATATCACGATAGCTACATTTACTGATCGCACTGCAATTCTTGCTGTCGGATACAATAGCGAAAAGCCACATGAAAATTACAATAGGCAAGTGACAATATAAGTAATAGGCAAAAACCAAATAATACCAAATAATACCAAAACTTGGCAAATAAAATTTAACGAAAACAAATCTCTCAAACCTAATGCACAAGCACTAATAACAATAAATAATACTATTATTCCATAGAGTAACAACGCTAAGTATCTCAGAATGAATCTGGAGGCAAAATTTTGCTGGTAAGAATATGCAACAAAAAGAAAAGGAAAGAACTAAAATTAAAACATAGGAAAATGTATTAGTTAATTGGAAGTAGTTATTATCAGTTCATAAGAAATTGCTATTATACAAGCAATTATTGAGACCTATATAGACATACAGAATTCAATTTTGGGGATCTTCTATTAAAACTAATATTAATACAATATAAGTTTTCAGCTTTTTTTAATACAATATAAGTATTCAGCTATGGTATATTTCTAGTGAAACTAACGTAAACACCTTTTAGATGTCCCAAAATGAAGCACTGCCATCATCGTTGATACCTCATTGATCCATCTATAATGATGCAAACATAGGGACGTGACCAAGTCGTTCATGCATCTTCATCACTTACTGAAATTATCTTCTAGGTGTAAGTTATCTCAGAGAAATTATAATAAATGACTTGGTTCCAATATTGCTCTAGGCAGATCGTTAAAATTCTAAAACAATAAAAAACGACTAAGAACTAGCATTGTTTTATATAAAGAATATACCCCGTATAAACAATAATAGCAAATCTGCTAATGCAACAATATTTCAGTTCATATGAATATACCATATATTATTCACATTTACGCAGAGATTATATACCTAATTACCAGAAAAAATGTAATTTACTAATATTTGTGGAAGATATATCCCATAAAAGACTAGTTATATCAGTATTATATATAAATCCTCAATCCAAAAATATATATGTCTTTTTTATATGTTAAATTATCTTGAAGGATTAATCAGTTTGGCGTTTATTAGAACGTTGCTGCTATCGCTAACACGATGGAAAGCTTCAAGAAATACATCATGTTTTAACACCTTCTGTTTCGTAGAATTGTTGGCTTTTAATTTATGGGCAGATGGTATAACATATAATGAGAATGGTACCAAATTAATTCAACAAACATTCGTATTATTTCGAAGATAAAATCCACGAAGCATTATAAAATATATATATTACTAATTTAAATGAAATAAATGTTAAGCTAACGTTAATGTCTAACGTTGAGGTTACATCAAGTTAGTTACATTAAAATTATTTAGTGATTTTTCTTTATATAATAGACTCTTAATAGTATTGTGGTGTAACAATAACTCCACAATTTGCTAAGAGCTATTACTGGAGAGGATGAGATTAGGGCTGGAGAAAAAATATCGATATATCGGATGAAAAAAAATATCGAAATAATTTTGCAGTAATAGCAATATTTTAAAAAATCTTTAAAATTAACTACCAAAAGACGCCAAACTTTCATAATTAAGTACCAATTTTATAATGTTTAAAAAATATCTTTTTTTATATATCGAAAAATATCGGCTGAAAAAAAGTCGATATATGTATATATCTGTCGAAAAGCATAGGCCGAAAATATCGATGTATTTTGAAAAACCCTAGACGAGATTAGAACATTTTTATGTCAGCATTGCTGTCAAATCAAGCATGCATTAAATGCCGTTTTAAATCATAGAATAAAGAAATTTACAAGAGCATCTCCTATGTTAGAATTGGTTCTAAGTTGCGCTCGGAATCCCCGTGTGAGGGCGCTTACGCATGCGCCATATGACAGTTAGTTACGGCGGGAAATTTAAAAATGCTTTGCGGGAATTTTACAAATTTGAGCGGGAAATTAAAAAAAAATCTTTTAGTTTTACTGGGAAAATAAAAAAATAAATATATTTTATTGATATTTTACAGATACATTAATTTTCCATAAAGACATTGACCATAAAGACATTGATATAATCACAGAGATATCTCCACTACCCAAAATACGTAATCCACTGATATTATCTTCTTTCTAATATTTAAAACAAACATTAAAATAGGATAACATAACACTTAATGGTTCTGTTGTATTATTTTTTAGAATCAACTAAATTAACAACCTACATAAATTGAGATACATTTTATCAAATATGACAACTGCAATTCGGCTTATAGAGTCAAGTTTCTGAACTAACGATCAAAATTAGAGGTTACTACTCCAGCAGCAAAGAGGAACCTTATTCAGTACCTGCATTAATGTTCTTCTAGAAGGCAAGCAGAATATTTTCGATAACAGTTTATATCCTTTGCCACTGTATTTCAATAAGGATAAAGCAATTCGATTTTCATCCAACCTGAAACGAAACTAATGGACAGGAGGCTGAGTTATCTGTAAATGGACATATAAATTTCAAGTTAAAACCTCCATTCTCTAATAATAAACATAAGTTTCTTATTATATACTTACTTCTGGATTTTGTTGTGGTAGAAGAATCTCGTATATATCTATCAGCCTCAAAAAACTTATGTGATTTAATATTACCATTGGGAGCATATGTTCCTTGTATTGTAGTAACGGTGAATAATCTCAATAAATATTGCTTAATTATTTCAATGTAACAAATCATTATTATTTAACAAAATACTTACTATTTAAATTACTAGTAGGAATTACATCTTGTTTCAGCCATGGCTTTCCACATTTTGGTCTATAGTCCTCATCTTTAAAATGATTACAAACTTTCCTGGACCTACATAGGAGATCATAAGAGATCCCCTTAAGGTTTTCTTTTTATTACACTAATAAATTAAAATACACAGAATAATCTAAAGTAATTGTCAAATATATGTAAAAACAAATACCAAAAAACTTGACGTAAATAAACAATACAAATTATATCACCTAAAAATGGCCGTTAACTGCTTAGGTTAGAATTATTAATACCGAGGCCGAACGAGAGAGAAACACACATATAGCTGTTGCATTTTTCATTTACATTTGGCCGCGTAACGGGGATTCCGAAAAGCTTAAACGTGGGACCCGATTTTTCCATATAACTTTCACTTCTAAATTTATTTATTCTATGTTTTAAATATAAAAACTTTTATAAAATAAAATGCTATTATACCAGTTTTGCCGGCTTAGTTGGCGCAGTGGTAAAGGTGACAATACGGTCCACCTTCTTTTGAGATAGTCGTATGTTCAAATCCTGCTGGGGCGTAGTCTTAAATTTATGTTTGTAATATGGGTGTGAAGGAAACTCCAGTAACCGGGCTGGGAAAGACCGGATGTCTTCTGGGATGATTTCTAAATTGGTCACTCGCCAGTCGGTAGATTTAATACCGAGAACCGTGGTTCGGAGCCCTCGTTAAAACAGTAGGTCCTGTCTAGGTAAACCCTCGTTGATAAAAAGAGACTTTAAAATATAAAAAATACCAGTTTTACCTGTATTTAAATAAATATTTTTAAAATGCACCAAATCGACATCTTGTATTTTCATTAGCTGTATTTTATTTTACGTATTGTTTCAATGAATACCATACATTTTCAAGCGAATATAAGTATGGGCTCCAAAATGGCAATATTAATACGTAATAAATAAAATTTGTAAAATATGTCTTTGTTATTTTGGGTATATATTTTTGGTCACTGCTGATTCGAATAATTTTAATAGAGTAAGTTAATGACAGATTCAAATATGGAGTATTATTAGGAAAATAAATTTAAACCCTCCGCTTTACCCAAATATAGAACTTTTTGTGAATTACGCAAAGTGAGTGCGCTAAGAAATATTAGAATATTAAATATAACAAGATATGTTACACCAAATGTACATTAAATTGCAAAAGCTGTGTTTTGTAAATAGTTTTAAGGCATTCCATACACCTTGATACTTGAGTAGTACATAATCGAGCACTTCTTAGCTTAGAAATATACAAAAAAAAAACATTTTTTGGCTAATCAGCACTAAATTGTGAGTTGTAAAAATAACCTAGGAATTAACATAAGGACTCTAGTACCTAAGCAAACTAATAACGAAAAAAGGCTGATGTAATGATGTAATTCATAGAGTTGCAATTTAAAACAAGTAATTAATAATGTAGAGGGTAGTAGGGGTGACAAAATGTGAATAGCTTACTAGCGATGTATGTAAATCCTGTGATGTTATAACAAGTCAGGTTTCGCTAATAAACCGAATGTTTATACTTAAGCCATCGTTGAGCTGTGTGCGTTATTTTTATCAAGTAATTTTATTACGATCAGATCAAAATAGACAAATAATTAATTCAAAGGCATACAATAATAATACACGCCGGCTTGTTTGGCGCAGTGGTCAATATTGCAGGACGATCCTACTACTGTTCGCGCTAATAGTCGCGGATTCGAATCCTGCTGGGACATGGTCCTAAAGGTATGTCAGTGATTGTTTACAAATATGATTGCCTGAAAGGCAAGAGTGTAAAATTTGATGAGGAAAATGATCCCAGTCACGCCAATAACCAGGCATCACTCATCAGTCGGTAGGTTCAATGGCAAGTCAAGCAGTAGGTACAGTCCAGCTAAACCAAGTTTAGTAAAAAGGAGACTTTAAAATATTTTCAAAAAATACAAGTTTCATGCCACTTCTGAATACGAACAAGCTTCAGACTCAAAGGCACAGGTTCACATATTACACTGTAGCGACCTCTACGACCCTTTAGGCCACCACGCAATCACCTACAGCAAGTTCAAAAGTTGGCAATGCTGGTCGATTGGTACCATACGGTTTCCGGCTATAAAAGACCACCACGACGACGTCTCGCTCTCTTTTCTGTTCTCTATCTCCTTGTAACAGTACCACATGTATGATTCAATATCAATTCAAGTCATTACAACTCTAACAGGTCAATTGAAAAGTCCCCGGCCTACCATACTAAAACATATTTCTTTCAGCAAAATTAGTTTATTTTGATCCTCAGAATTCCCTTCAAAGGTGATACACTGATTATAGCGACTCTCCAACTTTTCGATACCATTTTTGTAGTACGATTTGTCCTTTGCTTCAAAATAAGTCGCAGCTTCGGCGATTACCTCTTCATTCGACGAGAATTTCTTCCCAGCGAACATTCTTTTTAGATCTGAGAACAGGAAATATTCGCTGGGGTCCAGATCTGGAGAATACGGTGGAATTGGAAGCAACTCGAAGCCCAATACATGGATTTTTGCCATCATTTTCACTGACATATAACACGGTACATTGTCTTGGTGAAATAGCACTTTCTTTTTCTTCAAATGCGGCCGTTTTTGACGATTTCGTCCTTCAAATGGTCCAATAATGCTATGTAATAGACGCTGTTGATGGTCCTTCCTTCTCCAGGGTGATCAATGAAAATTATTCCATGCGCATCGCAAAATATAGACGCCCTGAACTTGCCAGCCGACTGTTGCTTTTTCCCACGCTTTGGAGCTAGTTCATCGTGTGCAGTCCACTCGGATGACTGTCGATTGGACTTCGGAGTAAAATCATGGAGCCATGTTTCATCCATTTTCACATATCGATCCAAAAACTCTGGTTTATTAGACATGATCATCTTCAAACACTGCTCCGAATCATCAACTCGTCGTTGTTTTTGGTCAAAAGTAAGCTCGCGCAGCACCCACTTTGCACAGAGCTTTCTCATATCCAAATATTCATGAATGCTATGATGTACACGTTTAGTTGATATCCTTAGAGTGTCTGCTATTTTATTCAATTTCAATTTACGGTCATTCAAGATCATACTGTAGATTTTTAAAATGATTTCGTCGGTAACAACCTCTTTTGGGCGTCCACTGAGTTCGCCGTATTCGGGGCTCATTTCACCACGTCTAAACTTAGCATAATAATCCCTGATGGTTGATTTTTTTGGGGCAATATACGGAAACTCGGCATCGAGCCAAGTTTTTGCTTAAAATATATTTTTTTCCTTCAAAAAGCAATGTTTTATCAACACGCAAAATTCCTTTTAATCCATTTTTTTCACAATAACAAAAGTTGCTTCACTCAAAATTCACAAAACAATGATCCGACAGGTGTCAAATTTATACACGCATCTCTTCAGGATTAGGACTAACTAAAAAAACATATGGATTTAATTCTAGTAGCCCCATCTATGTATCAGACCGGGGACTTTTCAATTGACTTGTTAAATCTGTTACAACTTGCATTAAATTATTTGTTTCCTAATATCAAAATTTGATTGGTATTTCAATGTCAGAACAACAAATACAACAAATATATTTATATATAATAGGAAATAAGAAAAACTAAAATTTAAAACATGTTTCGAGAGGTTTACACGGATATCACTTTATGATAAAGTGGAGGAATAAAAGGTATGAATAAAAAGATCCGGAATGTAAAAGAAGTGGAAAACACGGCCGTACAGTACGTGTAAAAATAGCTGTCGCCTCGTATATTGTGTTTTAGAAAGCCGAGAGGGGTCCGTGGAAAACCCCCTGGAGAAATGAGGCAGTGATTTGGACAGTAGAAAAGTGAGTGCAACCGACTTTGGGGACCGAAAAAACACCCTCCACGACAAGTTATTGAATATTCCCGTCTATGCCGATAAAAACGGCAACGATATCCTTTTTATGTTAAAGAATATCTTGTTATAGGCGGAATTATTTATGAGATGTGGAAATACACAGACCGTTGCGGTACGATGGACATTTAGAAGCGACATGTTTGATGGAAATTGTTCCGGACTCCCTACTTACCTCCCTCAATCTGAAAATTTAGTTCCACTACAATAGCTTGCTTTTAAAAATTTAACAAAAAAAACAAACGGGTGAGTTATTAAATAAAAAATATAAGTATTAATACATTCATATCCAGGAATTTTAATTTGAATTACGGTTCCTAGAATTATCTTTTAAATTCAATGAAGAATCAATGAACTTTCAAGTCATAAATATCTCCTACGATGATCTAAAATAATTAAATGGATATTCGCCAGTCAATTGATACTGATCAGGTTCAGTCACGCTTGATTCAGTCATCTCCTTAGAGAGCTTTATATTAGTATAAACTCAGATATTCAAGAATCAGTATAAATCATAAAATATATCCAGTATAGTATTAGGCGTACAAGTTAAAACGGTTTGCATTAGTTTTTCAATTTTAAAGTTATTGTACACAACGGCTTACCAATTACCACCTACCAATCAACAATATATCTCTGACACGGCTAAAGATTGTCTCCTTTCCAACCATTACAGTGCTATCAGGGCCGCAGGACATATGAGGAGAAAGGAGAGCTGAAATTCTTGTTAAAATTGATTTTGTCTTCAGTAATAATCTTTATACTACCATTTAGTAGATACATAGCTGACATTTAGCTGCACTGATAGGCGTGAATGTATGCTTTTTCACAGCTTTCATACTTGATTCCCTTTTCATCGTTCGTAAGTACATGTTTCAAAAATGGCTCAATTTCAATTCATTTCAACAGTGTGTCTCAAACGGAAAGGTGGTTTATTCAGTCCTTTACTGTTGATCCATATGAGTTTCAAATATCAAGTTTCTTTAGGTGTTTTTTTGGCATCTTTGGAAAATGACATTCTGGAATCTCCATTTCCAAAAAGAAATATATATTAACTGAGTAAACAAATGACAACACTTTTTTTATCTATAATAGTCTACGGGTTGTTAACTTTCAAATGCGTTGTAGTAGGGCATCATTGAATAACTAGAAAACCTTTCTACTAATAAACCGCAAATTGATACTTCTCCGGTAATAAAACTTCGAAAAACTATAAACTGCAAAACCATTGCAGCATTGCAAAAAAAATGTTATTTTGGATCAATATATATGTATTAACATAATTTTTTTTTCATGTTGTTTCAAGTGTTGGTGTCATTTCATCATCTAAATTTTTCTGTCTTTAATATAAAGTTTAACTCATTTTAGAATGGTTCACAAAATATGTTCTAAGAATAAAATATCTTGATTATCATATCATGTGTTTCTATAAATATTAAAGATTTACTTGTTTTAAGGAAAAAATGCTTTTGAAAGTATTGTCCCATTTTGGTGCTTGCTTTGGTAGAACGAATTTACTGTAAATGTTACTATTTCTTTTCAATTAAAAACATGTATACAGGAATTCCTTCACAAAAATATGGTATAGAGTTTGGTATAGAGATTTAAATGTTCAGATGGTTTCATATAGTCGATGAAAACAACAGTATTCAAAAATTAGTGAATAAATAATTTCTGGGCGAGTAAACTAATTTAAAATTCAGTGGGTTATTGTATTTCTATCATTATCATTGTTATTAAATTGTAATGACTCATACTCTATTGAATATTACTATTCGCCTATATGAGCGCTAGTTAAGCCCGTAAATTTCATGTAAGTCTAGTGACGATATAGTTGAGAAACGGCTTGAACTTATTTAAGGTTTCAATTATTTACGTATACATAAGAATTACTTTTACTGAATGTATCAAAAGGATATTCTTCTAAGCTTAAATCTTTGAGCATATATATTTTTAAAAAATTTCATATTTTGAAACAAGGCTGCTAAACCGTCTCGGCTGGGACGGATCAAGCAATATTTGATAGGGATCCTCCGACTATCTGCGATCATGTTCGTCTGAAATCTTATTGGCTCGATGCTTAGATTCAGAAACTCGTAATAATAATGAATCTTTGAATTCACTAAAAAATAAATAAATTCTGGAACTCAAACGAATATATTACTCTTATGTTAGTTCGTAAGTTTATATAGGCTTGATTCCTATTTTTAGAATGATGACCCTTTTGAAAATAAACGTGATAATAGCCGGATTGTGCGCTCAGAAATGTGAGCCCCTGATGCTTCAAAGGTGGCTATAACCGCTTCTTTGAAATAAATAAGTTCAGAAAAGAATTAAAAATGTAAGCGTAAAGTACCGTTGTAAGGTTTAGACTGCGCGTAACTCTGCCAAACTTTGCCTTTACATTATTCAACATGGTTGACATGATGTCTGTACTGAACCGATTTGCTTGAAATTGGCTTTCTCTGTATATTCCCCTAATGTATCAAAATAAAACAATAACCCTATTTTTGAAAACTAATTCAAACCGACGTAATGTGGCGAAAAAACTGTGTTCGAAATTTTTATAAAAGCAACACTTCTCTAGATTAAGAATTTTCCTTTTTTTTGGGTTTCGGGTTACTTGGAATGTTGCAATCGTGTTAACGTGCCACTTTTACCAACTCATCAGATCAATATTTTAATGGAGTTTAATTTTTTCTTTTTTTTATGTATTTACTAGCGACCCGCCCCGGCTTCGCATGGGTGCAATGCTGATTCTAAATTAAATACACTACAGAAAAAATATGAACGTTGTATATAAAAACATAGCGGCCCGCTCCGACTTTGCACGGGCATAAAATATATATGCCTATGTCACTCAATGAAAACATGATTAAAATCGATCCAGTATTTTTGGTTCATTCATTACTGCACTTGGCCTGCACGCATTAAATTTGGAGTAAAACAATTCCTCTTCCCCTATACTTACTATGAAGATTTCCTGCTATCTTTGGAATATCTAAATTCATACAATTTTTATTACATTACACATTTTTAAACGCAAATTTTAAATTTGTAATATCTCCGAAAATATTTGTTTAATTTACATGCTGTAAGGAACCATATTGATCTATATTAATTGTACACTGTATTTAAGGTACTTAATTCGATAAGGATTAATGCCGTATTGCTTAAAATAGCTTCGTAAATAAGCCATTTTCTCAGGTAAAAAGTAAACAATAAAAATGGTTAATGTGGGTTATCCCTAAAAGATAAACATATACCATCGCGGACTTTTTTGTAGACCTTTTTATGGTGTATAATACTGTAGTACATTAATTTGATCTAACTCGTAGGGTTAGGCAGCGTTTTTGCTAATTGCTAAATAAGCCTAAAAAAATAGGTTAATTTACGACATCACGTTAGAAACCTCTAAAAATAGCAATGTTGCCTTAGTATATTATGCATGTATTATACATATAAACCTTCCTCTTGAATCACTCTATCTATCGAAAAAAACCGCATCAAAATCCGTTGCGTAGTTTTAAAGATTTAAGCGCACATAGGGATATAGGGACAGAAAAGGCGACTTTGTTTTATACTATGTAGTGATTACACAAGAATAATAATAATATTGTTTGCTTTTTAATTGCACCTTAAGAAAACAAATTATTATCACATTACTTCTAAATGGAAATTAATTAGGTTATGTATGGGTTTTTCTTAATTTTTTTCCTTTATGTATTCTTTAAACATTAATAAGCATTTAGTTAAAAACATATAATAAAAATATGTTCCGTTTGTATTATTTGATATGAAAAAATACACACCTAAACTGTATGTCTATAGTCTAGAATACACCCTTAAAATATTTTTGATTTTTTTCATAATATATTACTTCTCAATAGAAATTAACTGCATTACGGGTCATAAAATTCATGGATGTTTTACTTTGCAAGAAAAATAAATATATTAAAAAGATAATCCTTTAGAAACTCGAATCATTAAAAGTGATATAATACAAAGACTACCAATAAAAAATCCAGATTTTCCTAAGCCTGCCGTTCCATTGGAAATAATGTCGGACCGTCCATAACTAAAATCGCTGTCCTTCGCAAACGAAACATTTTTGTATGAAGGCCGAAGAAAAAATATATAAGGAAAACATTTATCTAAATCGCCAGTGACTCCCTTTCGATAAAACGTTTTCATATCGAGGGCAATCTCAATTTATAAAAGAATTTTCCGCAATATTTCCGAGGTCAACAGAAACCGTATCCAATATGGAAAAGCTTTCTTCAATTTGTGTAATATGTTTATGATATCCCGAGGCTGACCCTGACAAATCGACCATATTGCCAATCTGGATAGTAGTAAGGGGGTAAAAGTGAGAATTTTAGATTTACATTCCCATTTATTTATTGCTTATGATGCTTATTTTAAGTATTTTGGGTAAATTGTTATATTAATTGTATATACAGTTATCATTGTGTTTTTTTTGTGTGTGTAATCTCGTCTTTTTTGCTGGAACGGTTTCTATATATTATGCCCCTAAAATTTGCTTTATTTATTATGATTTAGATTATTTCATATATGATATAACCGAACGTTATTATGCTACAAACTTACTAATTCAAATTTATTTTAATAACACCAGCTTACATATAATATATACTTGAAACATATTTATTTCATTTAATAGTGCCTTCACATTTTATAATTTAATCCGATATGAATTTTTAATTGGGCATATTAGTTGGATTACCACTGCTTGAAATATTTACAGTGTGGGCAATCGAAGCTAGTCCTCGAAGAGAGTTTATTTCTCAACTGATATACCGTTGTCGATGCCGCAGGACTTACTTAAAATCTGCACATCTGGATCTGTTGATCGATAATTCACTGATTTTATCATCTACCATATTAGAAATAATCATGTAGAATTTGCCTTAAGCATTGCTTAAACGCTTAAAGCTTACAGATATCCAACTAAAATATTATACAAGTTTCAAAGGTATTTTAAGTAAGCAGTTTGTCTGATTTGATTTGTTAGTTCAGGTTATTCCTGATCCCAAGCACTTGAACAGCAGCACTTACCTTAACTAGATGCTGTAGAAATGCATAATAGCAGGAGATACGATCAATCGCCGATACTTTTTGGCTTTTTCTTCTTTAACGGTTAACTGGTAGAGTCCTATAATATGAACTGTATCAAAAAAAGTGCTCGAAGTCGTAACGAATTTAGAGCAAATATCTATCAGTGACTATAGAGCTATCATCAGCGAATATTCTACAGGTCAAGAGCTTGCAGCATCATAATTGTATCCATTACTACGATGAAAAATAGTACAGAAACAAAATATCGCCGGCTTGGTTGGCGCAGTGGTAAAGACGAACAGAAAGAAAAGAGTAGAACGGTCCTGCTACTGCTGCGATAGTCGCGGGTTCAAATCCTGCTAGGGCATGGTGGTAGATTTATGCTAGTGATTGTTTAATATTTGTGATTGTTCTAGAGAAAAGTGCAGAATCCGATAACAAAAATGATCCCATTCACGCCAGTAACCAGGCTGGGTAAAACCGGATGTCTTCACTCGCTAATCGGTATGGCCGAGGACCGGTGTTCAAAATTCAGTCCAAATAAACGCTCGTTGGTAAAAAAGAGACTTAAAATATTTTTAAAAATTCTTCAAATCGTAAATTAACTCGACAATTAATTTTGCAATCACATGCAGCTAATGGTGTCATCTTAAGATGTTCCAAGGACCAAAGTTCGAAGTTATCCAAATTCAGTATATATAGTATATGTAGTTTAAGTTTTGTCCTGTGTTTTTTTCATAATTTCAGTATGAATTTAAATAAAAAATAATAATTTGTGACTTTACAATACACACATGGCAGACTAGCATGGCACTTAATTTAAAATATGGGACAATTGACATGATGTGAACAATGATAATAAGTCAAATCCTGTAATGTTTAAATATTAAAATCACAATATATTTTATCTGTAGTCTAAATAGTCTAAAATAGATAATATATCAAATCCTGTAATGTTTAAATATTAAAATCACAATATATTTTATCTGTAGTCTAAATAGTCTAAAAGAGATAATATATCAAATCCTGTAATGTTTAAATATTAAAATCACAATATATTTTATCTGTAGTCTAAATAGAATAATCGTATTATATTTACAACATGTCATTACAAATTAGAAAAGGTACCGACTTGAAACTGATTTTTATTTAGTTATTACAATGATTGTTACGTACGTATTTTATTTTACATACGTTGTTTTTGTGTAAAATGTCTAAGTTTGATTTTTTTACATTTTAGTGAGCTCCTTATTTATTTTTTGAATTCGGTTCAATTTTTTTGTTAAAATATTTTATTTTTTTCTTTTTAGTGTTAGATATTGTGTGCTCAGTAACTTATGCTAACTGCATAATTTATTTTTATATTATATAATTTTATTTAATATTGCAATGGATAGGCCAAGTAAAGGTGCAGCCTGTACGAGGAAAAGTAGGAATAAGGAAACAATGATTGAAATTAAAGAGCTTCAGGCCCTCGGGTCCGCTACCTAATCTAGGTGATTTGACAAATGTTCTAACTAAATAAGAAAAAGTTATTGTCCCCGCCGGAAATCGATACCTCCGCTCCGAAAACCTCCGTTAGGGAGCTAAACGCTTTAACCATTACACTGTGTACAATTTTTCTACGACGTTGTATATGCTATAGTTTGTGCTTAAAATGCAAACTGAATAGCTTCTGCACTGAACGACTTCCGATTTTTCGTCGCATTAGCTCAGTAATAACATTATCAAACAAATATCTGATTATTTTAGATAAAAAATATGTGAAAACTTTGTACGCGCCTGAAAAAATTTGAGCGTTTCCCTCAATTTCCCCCCTCGCCCCCAACAGATTCTGATTTGGTTCCAACGGAAGTGCACTCTTTCGAATAAAAAAAGAATTTTTGAAATCGGCCCACAACTGACGGAGAAATTGGCGAACATGCATTAAAAATATATATAAACAGCCGAACATAGAACCTCCACCTTTTTCGAAGTCGGTTAATAAAATAAAGGCGATGATACAGTTCTATTGAGTTTCAGTCCAGACAAACACAGTTACTAAAACAGACTCTACAGTACAACAAATAAAAAAATCAATAAAATAGCATGTTTTTACAAAATTAATTTGATTAAACTGAACGCTACAATACAACAGATATGAATCTAATCACGGACTATGACCGGAGTGCCGGAAAATGGATTATTAAATTACCGTTTACGACTTTGTAGGTTGATCGGTCATATCATAACTCAGTCGGTTAGGATTACCTCTTAGGTGATTAAGACCATCTTTCTTAGATATGGCCCCCCTGTCAAAACCCACTGAAATATAGATACAGGAATAAACGTCAGCGGAATATATATGGCCAATATTTTTTCGAAAAACGTATGAGTTTTCACGATTTATTGACCTATTCGGCTCCCGACTGATGCGGAATATGGACGCTCGTTCCGATAACTATTTAATCAGAAAAAATTCCGTGCGCCCCAAGATACATTTCTTAAAATTAGAAAGAGCATTTAGCCAGCCAATTTTTGTTTTAGATATGCGAATTAAATATTTTTATATTATTATTTTATTTATTTTTCGCTTGAATTGGGTATTTATTGTGAAAAATTGGTAAAATATATATTAATAGAAATCTTTTCCATCGATTCCTTTCTAGCAACATACTGTTTGATACTGTGCCCAAATAATAATGTTAGATTAATTTTAACATTTTTAGCGCATTTTTTACAGCCAAGCCACGTCGCATCAATCTCAACAAGCGGTAATCAAACGATATTATGTCAGGTGAGTACGCAGGGTGCATTGTAAATTCCAATCCGTGCTGCAATGGCATATTATGAAAGAAGATAACTTACTTCTGCTACTCATACGCTCAGAAAAACTATGTACTTTATTAATTAGTATTCTGATACGGTGTTGGCTCTCCTAGATCAAGCCATCATTCTTCGCACTTGAGATTATCGTTGTAAATCCATTTTTATCTGCAGTCACAATGCAGCCACACTTTTTTGCTTGCCAAGCAGCGAAATCATTATTTAAAAATGATTTGAAATGTGATTCTGAGTAACTTCGCGTAGCATCTATTTTCCCTCCTTTTCAATCAACTGCTTAACTGTCTCACCTGTGTTTTCGCCCAATAAGTCCTTCAATTTAATGGTTTAGAATTGTTTTCGTCTCCCAGACCGTTACCTGTCGTTGGCTTGATGCCAACGATCATCGTTTCAACCACTTTTAAATACTTGAAACTAAAACCAACAATTGGTATATGGTGGATCAGCTTTACCATAAGTTTGCAAAGTTGTTGCAAAATAAAAGCAATGATTATCGAGAATATAATTTTTATCGTTCCATGATTAGTGTATTGATACATTAATTAAATCAATAATACTAAACAGAAAAATGTTATATAGAGAAATATTTAATACAGTTAGGTTAAGTTGTTCAATAATTATGTATATTAATAAATTTGCAACACTAAATATATTTAATTCAAATACACCAAGCACATAATGTTCTGGAGTGTTAAGTTAAAAATTAAATTAAAAACGGCTGTATATTTCATAATTTAGCACAACCCCATTACGCTTATGAACTTTAAATTCAGTACTTCAGTATTTCAGTTTATTCAAATGAACTACCTAACCTTGACTGTTTCATTTCTAAAGGTAATTTTACAACAAATAAGCCACTTTTCTTACGCTTCGTATTTTCAATAAAATGATTTTCACAGGCTACTTCTGGGTCTGATAGTTTTTTATTAGCAACGTTAACATTTTCTAATTCCCAAAATAGATTTAATTTTTCATTAATTTTTTGATTAATGGAGTTAGAAAAACAACACTTTACGACAATCGGTGTATTTATTTCTCTCTTACGGGACCAGCGACAACCATACACATTTTGTAATTTTGTATTTTGTAGCGTCGGAAATTTTGGACCTAGAAGAATTGTTTGGTCATAGCATGCATCCTAAAAAGCGTCCGACCAAACCAACATACCTTAGGAGTGAAAAACCGATATTAGAGAAAACTAAAAGCTTGATATTGAAAGAACTCGTCCTTGATTATAATTAATTTAGTTACATTAATTTTTTTGGAAAATTACCCTCTTCTTTTATAACCCGTTTCATGTTAATAAGTATGAACTTTGCATTAGGTTGATCCAAAAAATCACTACACCAAACTGAATTTATAGTTTCGTTATTTTACAGAGAACCGACAGATAAAATTGCCTTTTAATCCAAAAATATGGCATATGAAATACATTTGGTGTATTTCCTGAATAAACACTTTCTGAGATGAAGAGTCGAGTTCGCAACATTTCTTAACCGCTTGTTATCATTCAATATCATTTTTCCAGTACACAATACTCACTAACTGGCAGTATATCTCATTAAACTATATTGCATTTTTATACAACACGCTCAAATCTTTTTCAAATTATTCAGATTATTAGCATGAATTCAGATTATTTATTTTTGTCGAGTTGTTTTGGTAAAAAAAAAAACATTTTTCGGATCCATTGTATAGACTCAAACACGGTAAGTCGTCAATGCAGTATTATTTTGACAGTTATTATTTTCAGACAATTCATGATATAGTTATTTTCCTTCCCTTTGTATCTTTTGAGAGTTTACTGATTAACTGTACTCAATGGTGTCCATAGATAAGAGCGTAAATTCTGATAAAAGAGAACCATCCTAGTCATGCCTGTAACCAAGATGGATAAACCGGATGTTCTTTAATTTGTTCACTCGGCCTCTGTTGGCTTAATATAGAGGAGAGTAGTTCAGAAAAAGTCCAGTTGAGATAAAAAAATTTTAGTTCAGTTATATAAAATACGATGCAAAATATATATTATATCTTCTTTGTTTAACATGGCCAAGTTTATCGCCCAATGTCAATAATACATTTTCTAAAATAAGAAAAAGAAACGGCAGTGAACTACAACTAAAAATAACACTATCTTTTGTCGTATCCTAGTTATAGTAAGAAAATTAGAATCGTAAAACCATAAATATAAATTATTTTAGCAACTAATATTTCCAGTGGCACTGGAGATAAGTAATTGGTTAAATTTATAGCCAGTGACATTCCTAAAAGTTCTGACTTAGGTACTTAGGCTTAAATTGCCTGAAAGGGCCGTACGGCTTCCCATTTCTTAGTGAAAAACGAAAGAAATATTAGGCATTAGCACATCTGTTTATACCCTCCGTATTCGTTCAGTAATTTATGGATGAACTTTAAAAGCCCAAGGAAAATATCATTCTTATTTACATATCTAGGGAAACTGAAGTATGCTGATATATGATAAAATAAGTGTGTTTTGTCTATGTTATTTTCGGCGTATGTTCGGGGGTTACAAAAGACTTTAAAAGGCGTGATATTTTCTTTGTTTTCTTTACAATTAAAACACTTTTGATATAATCGATTACGTTCAAATAATAAATAACTTACAAAGCGCGAAAATAAATTAATATCGTCTGTTTTATGGTCGCATTTTTTCAGTAAATATATTAATCGTTTATTAGAAAGTTGAATTAAATTCATATAACTAGTGTTGGCTTGATTGGTACGATGGTCATGGCGACAGTATAGTCATCCTACAGATGTGATAGTCGCAGGTTCGAATCCTGCTATGGCGTGATATGATTGTGATTGTCCAAACGACAAGAGCGTAAAATCTGACAAGGAATATGATGCCAGTTACGCCGGTAACCAGGCCGGGTAAGATCGGTTGTCTTCTATGATTATTTCCAAGTTGATCACTAGCTAGTCAGTAGGCTTAATGCCGAGGACCATGAATCGATGCACACGTTAATTAAAACTTTGAAACATCTATTAATGCTTAGTATGTGTTTGGTAACCGCAGTGACCTAGACAGGAAGCGTACTTAATGGTTGTGACTGTTTGTAGTAGTAATCACTGTTACAGAAGGAAACAACAGTGTAATAAATATATGAAATAATAATTCTAGCCTAGTCAGTAATCATGTTGAATACTCTTTGGGTTGGTCACTGACCGGATAAAGACGTTACGTCACAATATTGAATTATATATTGATTAATATATTGAATATTGAATAATAGCGAAAACAAACACATTTTTGGTCTTATTTCGTTGGTTCGTAATTAATCGTAAAAAATGAGCATTTAAACGGTCAGCACAATGTTGCCTAAGGGTATAGTTAGACACTTGTTATATTTGGTCGGTGATATTTACATATCTATTTAAATGCGTACTTAAATTTTAATAAAAGATGAATATTCTGCGGTTTGTTGTTTAAGACCGCGAATCTTCTTGATACAATACACAAAAATGTTAGTTAAGAATACTGGCAGGGCTCAAATAGTTATGTTATGAGCTTTAAACTTCGAGTTAGAGCCTTGAAGTCGCTTGAAGTGGAAATCATATAAAATTTCCACTAATTATAATTGATTCATTTAAACCTATTATTTATAAAGAAAACGCTACAGGGTAGTTTTCAACATAATAAAGTTGCCGAATGGATAAAAGGTTATGTGGAATTAAATTATTACCAGGAAGAAAATAAAAAATGTAGATATGTATCATTAACCTATATTAATCAAAAAACCATATTTTCTATACAAATTTAAATTAGTTTAACGAAGTGCCACAAAATGATCCCAATTGTGTTGTTTAAAAAAAAACATAATTTTATACTTTCATTCGTAAATTTTATGAGCAAATACTTAATTAGATTGCTTATTAAAAACCATGAAATAAACATAAAATAATATAGATTATTGAGCTAAATTAACCTTAGCACGTTTTAACTTACTTAAGTGAATCACATATTAACGTTAGCAATATGTAAAATGAACTAAGTAAACCTTTATTATTATCCCTTTTATCAATTTTATATATACATATGTAACCCTTGTAATAGTACCACTTCCACAGCGCTACCGTACTTCCTTTACCTAACCTAATATCCTGTCAATTCTCCCATCAACCACATGTATCATTTAATATCGCAATAAACACGTTTTTATTCAACCAATGTTTTCAGTTCCCGTGTGAGTGAATTCCTTCCGGAAAGTAGTAATGAGCGTTCGGACAAACAATCGCATCGGCAGCCACACATTTGGACCGACCAGACGAACATTTCTACAGTAACAATTATGGTCTAACGTTCATACCTAATTGATGCACTAATTTTGCTGCAACTACTTTTACAGGTTTAAAGTTGTTCCTGTTCAGTGGCTGCCAAAAATTACATACCTTGGACTTATTATTGACGCCGTCTAAGATGGTATCAAATCGAGCAACCCAAGGCGAAGAGTTAGTTCTCCTTTCTATGTAGATCATGAAAATACTAAATACTAGACTCTTTATAAAAACCTTATGTATCAGGCAATGGTTCATTCCATATTTTTATATGCTTCACAAGTACGGTCTCCTTATTTCCTGGAACCGAACAAGATGTAGATGATTCTGAATTACCACGATACGTTAGAAACAGCGGAGCTGTCGGTCTGTTAGTTGAAAAACATAATAATCGAGAAGTTCATTAAAGTGAATTCTGGCATCAAAAATAGCTTAATTAACAGATTAATTCCCGCTCTACTTCCATATTGTAGGACTAATAATCTTGACCAGTAATTGATAAAGGTCTACATCTATTCTGTGTATTCCCAACCGTGAATTCCATAGTGGCAGACAGAACAAAGCTCACAAAAGAGTTAGTTCATATTCATTAATTTATGTAATGATTACGCTCGGTAGAAGATGACAATGAATATTTTTAAATTTCTTTATATATAATTCTTCTCCCCATGTCTATGTAACTGTACTCCTAAAGAGTTGAACAGATTTCGATGGAAATTTTTTTGTGTATGTTTATATGTATTTCAGAATGGTTTATATTCAAAATTGAACCCAATTCCAAACTTCCCAATTTGTTTCGTTATATTAATGAAATTTCATTTACATTTATATTAATTTTAACTTGCTACTGCTGCTGAAGGTTGATTTACAAATCATTTTCCTTCGAAATGTTGGTTCTAAGGAGAATCATGATCAGTGCTATTGCTATTATTTTGAAAAAACTATTTTCAACGACATGTTTCAAGGTGAACTTGTTTTTCTACTACGGATACCAAACAATGTCACTTTCTGGCTTAAATTAAAAAAATATAATGCTTTTTGCGCTGTCAATTATACGTTGTAGTAATAGTGTTCATCAGTTTGCATTAGAACAGAAAAAAAATCAAATATTCATTTCTTATATTATGATTTATCTATGTATATATCGAAATATTTTTTACCGAATGTAACTGTTATGAAAATGAGAAGGGTTTTTGCCTTCTTGCTGTCAATTAAAATAGTTCTTTAAAGTTTCTATATAACACTTTTAACCTTATTAAATATTATACATATTATAAATGATATTTAAAAGACAAGTTGTGATAACATCATTAGCAATGGCTTGAGGTATTTTAATGATTTTTTACATATATTTTCACAAAAACTGTCTAAAAAATATTCTCTCTTTAAAAAAGGACTTGAAATTTGCGGACTTAAATTTTAAACAGAAGAATGTGTGTCAAGCCTGCTGGTTTTTTTTATATATTTCATTATAGTTTTGTCATATATCAAAATGCTTCCCTTGATATGCAAACATTGTAATGCTGAATACTGAATACAAAGGAAAAAATCAGTGTAATAAATTCATGGATCAATAAAATTGCAATACCGTTTATTACTATAATGTATACAAATCAATGCACTGTACGGAGAGTAAATATATTTTAAAAGAATGGAACCGACAAATCGTGATATCTCCAGTTGCGCCATCCCCCATTTTAACAAAAATAGACTTTTATTTATGCTCGTGTCCATCCTATTTCGAGGAAATGACACGGAAAGCTAAAATTAAATTTCCGACATCTGTTATTTTATGCACAAAAACTGAGACTTATTCATTTACCTTCCGAGCGTTTCCCCCAAAAAGCGTTTGAACGTGAACAAAAAAAAAGTAGCGGGCGACCAGCAGAAGAGCCGAGGGGGACCGGTGCTTTTTATATCGCCGACTCGTCTTCAGGCCGCATTTTTTAGATGTAATAAAACTATTACATTAGTTTTTTTCGCTGCCCCTGTCTGCGTTCTATTTTGAAAAAAAAACGGAGGGTGGACTCTGGTCCACTGGGGAGATGACCGTGCTACATCAAGCAATATCAGTTGTCTAAAAGTGGTGAATTGCTGGCCCAGGGCGGCCATACATTTCAATCTCGACTGTCACTGGTTTACGTCTCTTCATATTTTCCCACTTTTTTCGTTTTTTTCCGTGTGGTACAGGCCAGTCCATTTAAATGATAAATCATTGTTAAGACGATCTGTCTTTTATAGACCTCAGCTAAAACACCCTACACTATATCATGCGAAAATAAAACTAAAATCCCTACGTAAACGAAAAACTGCAAAATTTAACAACAAAAAAATGTAGGGAAATACTTCTCGGACACCGGTTCATGAAAGTTTTATATTTAGTTATATGCAAAATTTTACAAAGCTGGAACCGTATGTAAAATCAGTTTTTTACCCATCATAATTCTGTCTCCAAAAATAATAAAGAGGAATTGTAAAAAATAATAGATCTCTGTATACGTTAATTCAAAATGCACAAAAAAAATTCTTGCAAAGCTTTCTGTCCGATAAATATATTTTGTTCATTGGGAAATAACTAACAGTACTTACATATTGACACCTATCACCCTTAGTAGTACTATTTCTCCATCTTTTTTATGATCTGATGATATAGTCTCTCTTGATCTTCATTCACGTCTCAAATTTTTAAGGAAAATGTCAATATGGCGAAGTCAGAAGTAATCTTTAAAGCTCATCAGTCAACTAACACTCTTGAATTTGTCTATCATGTTAGCAACTGGACTTTAAAATTTATAATTTTAAGTTTCCTTTTCCTTTGTACTCATCGTTGCTTTGAGAATGGAATAAAACATCATTTTACTAATTTAGACTTCAACCAAAATCCCTTGTATCAGTTGAGCTTGTGACAAGAGAGGACATTTGATACACGCCTATTTAACACAATCAGTCTTTAGACAAAGCTTCTTTAATTATTTCATTAAGCCTAACTTTATGTGTTGTGGTGGTAGAACAATATTTTTGCTGACCACCAAAATGTTATGCATTCTCGTTGTTGAATGCCGAAGTTTTCTTATTCTTTCTTATTCAATGTGGAAGCATTCCTATACTCAACTCATATGTAAAACGTGGGAACGTTATAAATCCCTTTTGCAGGCTATGTAAACAACTTTGTAAATTTCCAAACAGCATCCAGTTATGAGCTACATAGTTACATATTAAGTATAACTTTATGTATTATTGTGGTAAAATAACAGTTTATTTGACTAAAGAACCATACTGTCCTACTTATAAAAATATAAATCATGGAAGCTTTGTAAATGCCTTTTACTAGCCCTGGAGCATGTAGATTTTTTTTAAATCTCCCAATAACATCGAATCTGAAAAAGATTTTCTTAAATGTCCTTGATATGGACTGAATCGGCAACATGTAACAAATCATAAATATATACACTATGCGGTAATACACATTTTAATCTTGTTTTTGATCTTGAAATATTAAAATGTAAGAAAATCGGTAAGTACTTAAATTATTTCTTTCAGTATCAGCACAATAAATAATAAAGAAACTAATTCTAAATGTCATATTTCTCATTTTTATAAGGAATCATATTTTTTGGAATAGTATTTAAAGGTGCTCCTTTCTTAGTAACTGTTACCAGTTTTAGCATGATAATATAATATAATAATAATATAATCTATAGGCCTAAAATTTTGATGGTTACTAACTACAGTGCATTATTTCCTAACACGTTTTTTTAATCTAACAACTGGACTACAACAAATTATGTAAAGAACAAGAAACAACTAGTTATAATTATTTCCGATGCATACTGAAAGAGTTAAGAAACATCATGACTATATCTAATTTTTAGTGAAGTTATCAGTCTCTTACCATCTCTTAATGATACTTTCTATTGTTATTTCTTCACTAGGTGATTAATTTATTTTTAAAATGTATTTACTTAGTTTTAAAATAGATTAATGGTAGCGAGACAACTATTATCAAAATCTTCATTTTATTAGTATCATTCTGTTGTTGTATTGTTAAGAGGACTCATTTAAAATAGATGTATATGACCTACTTCGCACTATGTAGACTTTTCGAGCAGAGTCATTAATATCGAAATAAACCTGAATAATTTTTAGGAATTGTTGAACCGCCAACGTATTCATATAACAAGCCAAACTAAATATCAATTCAAAACTATATATTTGGAGTTGTATTTCTATACCTCTTACTCTTTATTACGATTAAGTATCTACTGGCTTTGTTTCATCCAAATAGTGTTTATAAAAGATCATTCAATGTTCTTATATAAACCTGAAATTTGGACTTGATGGCTAGACTTTTTTCAGGCATATTGTTTGAAATATATCTGAATTAGAACTAGAGAGAGCAGTTTCTTTCTTTCAGCATATTTATTCCAACAATATTATTCATATAGTTGAAGAAATAAAAAAAAATAGTTCTAACCAAATATACATAATCTTGCAGATGCAGTTAAGAAATTAATTAAACCTCTTCAATATATATAATATATAATAAAAGGCATATTTCTCTACTTAACAATATAATAGGTCAGGAATGTTTGGTAATCAACAAGCTGCTGTTGATAACACACACTTTAATTATCTTCACTAAATTTAGTCACAGTTGGCGATCGGACGTAACTGATCTAGTCTTGAAGAATGTTATCATCCTCCTTGTGATATGCCTTTTTTAGTACTGTTCGCTGCGTTTTCCACTTAAAAGGTCAATATCGCCACACAGATCTGAGAAACAGGCCTGTCCACAACTTTGCATTCTGATTCTCTGTATTCGTTCACCAATCGTGCAATTATTGTTCAATTTTAAACGATTTACTTCATTACTAATGCGTTCTAGGAGAGAAACATTTAGAAGTAGGCATCCCATTTGAAACACATCAAGCTTCGGATGCAAGACTGTAATAGTGTACAAGACTCTCTCTCAATAGTCGAAAAAGGCAAATGCGTATGTGAGTCTGATGCAATAGTCAGCCATTCAAATCCCACCAAGACCTAATTTTATTTATGCAATTCATATTTAATAAATATTGATGATTTTTAATAAAGTATTTAAATACAGCATCGAAGAGGCGTTGAAAACATCCATATTAATATGCAGCTCTCCACAACATAATTTCATTCATCTGCGTGAAGACCGAATCGTCCCGGGGTTCGTAATTAATTTTTAAACGCTCGGTATTTTATCCTCACGTGATAAACTGTCGCCGCACACATATTTTATATCGTGGAGGTGTTAAAGGTCCATCCGTCTTGTCGTCATCGTCTATATTTTTTCTTAACGGCGACCGAAAAGGGCCCCTGGACCGCAACGCCACGGCCCGCCTCGGTCTTAAACGCCGACAAAACAGACGAGAATCGGTACGAAAACAACTGCCGCGTCCGGCAGGCCGGTTATTAATGATTCGTCGTCGTACGTGTACATTTCGACTGTCGACCCTGGCCAACTCGATGATTAATGACATTTCATATTCCCGAAAGGCATATGAGGCCAAATATCTACCATTATATTGTCATTAATCAAGGGTTAAAACCAGGAACAAGGGGATGGACATATTAGATAAACAGTCGTTTTTTTTTTTTGACAAATGGTGATTTACACTGCCCCATTACTATTACATACATGTTGGCACTTTCTCCAGATCGACAAGATATATATTTGATGAGGTTCCAGTAATAAATTGGAAACACCACGATTATGTCCCTTTTTTCTAATGAACATAATTGGTTTTAATTATCAATACCCAGATAATTACGGATCTTTATTCGAAAGCTTTGTCTCTTGTGATTTTAAACGCAAAAGCGTCAGTCAATAATGATTAAAAGGATATATTAACACATTTCACTACAGTTATGTCTAAATTGTTGAGATCTCTTTTATATACCATTTCTTAAGGTTGCTGTTGATGACAAGCAATAAGCGATTTTCAGTAAGAGACTTTTTAATATGTTGTCCTATGCTATAGTGTTCCTTTAAAACTCATTTATCATAACTACGTAGTCACCGTTTTATACTCTTTTTGTTTAATTCCTTTTTTCGCTATGGTCATTTGCACTTTGGTTACTTTTCCTTTTATCTTTGCCATTGCAGGCAAATCTCATTTGAAAGTAGCTTCTAAAATAATCCATATAAGTAATATTAGTTATGTAGATCTTAAGAAAGTGATTATTTGAAATTGATATAACAAAGTTCTGTCTTCAATTGGTCACAAATGGATGACATTCATTTATTTATTTTGAAATTAGTAAGAACAAAAGAACTGGAATGAAATATAAGAAAATGTGTTGGTTAATTGGAAGAAAATTTCAATTAGACCTACATAATAATTGCGATTGTACATTCATACTATTGTATTGGGGCCAGTGCTCATCATTCCAATTAGAAGTTATTGAATAACAAAATGTAATTTAAATATAAGTTAGTCCGTACAATAATTTAATGTTTCCAAGAACCGTGGTGTAATCTGTATATATTTTATGTTTATATAATATATCCTTTTAAGCGTTAGAAGAATGAAAACGACAATTAATCAACAACAGGCTTACATTGCAGTAAGTAGAGAAAATGATCTTGAACTAACTAACCAAAAGAAGATAATGCACTATTTTGTCACAAGTAGTAACCTTGGTTGTAGATAACTGGTTGAAGATAGTATAATCTACGTTAACCGCTTGCTGAATACTAAACTATGAGTTTCCAGATTTACAATGTTTTAACATGCTCTTAAGTATCGCATATAATAATTGCTATATACCCTTGTGATTTCTGAATACTTCAACAACCACTTATGCAACAAGCTCTCTACATATCACTGCCAAGAAGTTATGAAGTTCTTCTCACTAAAATTTATTAATACTTAGGTTTTGAGTCTTCAGATCTATCTATTGATAATGGAATTGGTAGCTATGGATATTGCTGATCAAAAAAAAAAGTGAATGAATTTTGAAATAATCTCCATATTATTTACTCATCAATACGTACAAAATTTAGAACATTTAAACGACTTAAAAATTGTCAAATAACCGCTAGATATAAAATGTTGGTGAGAAAGAAAACTTTGTAGTAACTATAAATTTGGAACACGTAATAGCATTTCAAGTGTAACATGTTAAATATTCAAGTTATATTGTACACATATCAATGGTTTGTGTTATTTTTTAAATAGAAATAATAAAATTAAGAGTGCCATCACACCTATAATGTAAAGTTATTTTAAACAACTGATAATTACATCACAGGAAAGGTCTTTAAATAACTGAGGTTTTAATCACAAAAAATGGTAGATATGAAGAGATGTTAATAGAGTTAAAAGTAACATAATAGCAACGTCGGAGAAACAACACTTTTTGTTGAGGTATAGACTGGATAAAATGGATAATTTTAAATCATACTTAAGGCATCATAACGCATTCCTTAAAGGACAAAGAAAAAAAAATTGCATCGGCTTGACGAATTAAAAAATTGCTGGTTTTAATTATCATCTAGAGCAATGAGCTGGTATACATCTATGGTATGAAATAGCAAAGACACCACTTAGTAGTAGTGTAGATGTGTTAATGTCTATTCTCTTTTTCTCCATTTATAGTCGTCCTGCTTCGGCCAGGGTTGTTTCCTCTTTTATGCAGTATTTTTCTGATATATTTGTACACTTTCATTTCAGTTTGGTTTGATATCTCCTTTATTTACGAATTTACTCATCATAGTGAATTGCAAATTAATATATTTTTTTTTAATCTGATATTCATTTCCATCTCCTAGCTTCCAGTGCTTTCGATTTTATATCCAGATAATTAAATAAATTTAGTTGTCCTACTTTAAAACCCTCAATTTGGATATTTATTACTTCTGTTTCTTCATTCCGATTCCATATTCTCTTAGCACCATATTGTGTATAAGATTTTCTGCAGCTGTCCCAGCCTCCCAGTTGTTGTTACTGCATCATTATCTATTTAACACTTCTTTATTATTTGATCCATTGATAAGTATATTTGCGCAAAAGGCACGAGCGAAAACATTTATAAACTTTGGTTGAATGTAATTTAGTGAAAAACGATAGAAGTGAATATTCAGATACTCTTTTATTTAATTCGGCCTAGAGAGACATTGGTAAGAGAGTCCCAAATAATTTGTAGGAAAAGCCGATTTATAAGGGCTTACGGGGCCATAGATGTGAAACAAGGAGAGACCTAGGAAAATATAGGGCACACCCCAGGAATCTTGACAAAAGAGTTCTGAAGACGAAGATACCTCTCACTGTTTTCATTTAGGCCCAGTAAAAGGCTGAAATTTTCCACAGAGAATCAGAATACTCTGCGTATATTTTAACGGATCCATAGTATCCATAAAATTGTAACTATCTCAAAGTTGTAACAAATACCGTCTATAATTAGGTGCTGTAGTGAAATTTATTCACATAGAAATTTATGTAACTTTAAATATACCGGTTTCTGCTCTGTTTCTCTTTATTAATACAGATAGGATTTCTCGTTTCGTAATATTTGTAATATATAATTCACAAAAAGATAAATTGATAACAGATATCGTATACAACGAAATAAATCCATTTACTCATTTGCAAATGGCGACATTTCGAACATTTATACCAACAGAATAATACAGCCATAAAGTGTTGCTGGCTCTTAAAGTGCTTAATCAGTTCGCAATTTTCTTTTTAGTTCGTACGATTCGGGGTGGGAGAAATCCTATTTGCCGATAGCCGAAGACATGAAAAAAAGAGTTCCTTGTCCCTCGTATTGAAGCAGCGTTCAATAAGCATAAATAAATGCGAATATTTTTTGCCCGTTACTCACTGACAGCTACAAGTTATCGAATACGGTGTCCATTAAATTAACTTTCTTTAATACAGGCCGTTTCAGATGTAACAAACCTCGTCTGTATCAAATAAGAGCGTAACTGTTCAGAATATTCGCGAACTTAAAATTTGTTTCTGTTTCGCAGTTATTGTTACTATTATTATACTTCAAATACTATCTATGAACAATATACAGTCATTTAATTTTTACGCTCAGTAGAAGAATATATCCACCAGTCTATATCAATAATCGTTAAGTCTCGCAAGCAGAAGAAGCTAGATATATTGGTATGCAATTAGATTTGAAGAAGGACATACTCGCCAAACGGAAACAATTTGGACTTAAACTCTATCAAATGTAATGGCTCATCGGGAGCAATTCCATAATTAGGTAACAAAATATTATTGTAGAAATCTATACTCAAGCCTATTTGGTCATATGGAATCCAACTATGGAGAGCTGCTAGAAAGTCTAATATATCCATCATACAACGGTTGAGTGCTATTGTCGCTGCTCAGTGCTATCTTTGAAATGAAGTAATACAACGCGATATTCCTCTAGAACTATTACGAGTGTAAATCAACGTGTTTGTTTGAAGTGCTTCAAAAGTGTGCGAGTGCATCAAAATGTTCTTGATAAATAGCTAAATATGGAAAGTGACAGTGAAGTACGTAGACTAAAACGTCTAACACCATCCGGTCTGATTATTGGACAAAATACAGACTTCAGCATAAGCTTTAGGATAAGACGAATTAACTAAAATAGTATTTTATACAGGAGATCACTTAATGAAGTGATTTCCTACATGTCATGTATGTATAATATAAACATAACAATAAGTATTACCTTCTGGGCAGATTGTGGTGCTACTTAGAGTAATAATATTAAAAAATTAAAAGTAAAAAAACTGGAATTGAAGTTTGTTGTATTGGGCCATTTTTCAAAAATTCAGTTATCTCCTCACAATATTATATAGAACAACTGTCGCTTTTTCTTATGATACGGCTAAATTGACAGTAGCTAAGACTGCTGAGAACTCAACAAGAAAATTTCAATCTGCTCTTAATATATCTGTTATCTGGATTAAAAAAAAACACCTTGCTAAATTAAATGTATCATAATCTACATACATATATTTCACAAATAGGAGGATCACACAACAGCATGTATTATTTAAAGAAACGTATAATTCATTTATTAACACAGGCAAGTAATTTGGAATGACAATGGATGCTAAGCTCAGATAGAAGAAGCTTTTAACCGAGAAACTAGATGAGCTCAACATCAACTATTTCTAAATATACTAACTATAATCTATTTATTGGTTGGACGAAACTTCGAATTTCCAATTTACAACAAGCTTATTTTATATATGCAGATACTAAAACCAGGGTGTAGCTATGGAATTCAGCTGTAGGACTACATCAGAGATTCACATATCCAAGAAATTCAAAGTTCCAAAATAAAGTACTGAAGGGTTTTGTGAATGCCCCTCGATATGTATACGATTGTTATCTCCATTGTGACCTAGAAATTAAGATGGCCACGTACACGATCACGAGATTTGCCTATTCCCATCAAAGAAGGCACTAGAAGCACTTCTATCTCAAATCTCTATACAACTCTATCTATCTCAGATACAACGACAGGCTCCATTCTTATGTTGATACGGAAGAATTGCAACTCTTGGGTAACACTTCAACAGGAAATAGGCTCAAAATAACAAACTATTTGATCTGGTGTTGTGCAGTAAAGTTTATTTAACACAAGAAGGGCAGTAATGATAATTAACAATGCACAATACTAATGGAGGAACTAGGAACCAGCAGGCTTGTAGCAAACTATGGCTAATACACCCATTTGGTAAATTTCGTTAGTTCAAAAGTATTGCGTGGTATGACTGATTCGTCGCTGGTTACTCCATCACATCACAGTGGCAAATATTTACATCATAAGCCATCTTTACCTCGGCATTTATCAATATTCAAACAAAATTAAGTTAAAGTATGTTTTCATTCCTGTATAAATCATCACTTACTTATATATTATCATTTTACAAATATAAATTATTTGTAAGAACTTTGGGATGCTGTAATACTCTTTAACTAATTATAGTATATTGTAAAAATGTAATATCCAACAATAATGCCTCTTTTGAATACTAAACAGAGAAACTGAGAAAAACAAGAAGTACATAAGACCACTAGCGTATTTTCTGAGGCAAAACTATGCCAATTTTTTAAGGAAGTATCCGATATAATTCAAGCAGGTTTTATTCAAATACATGTCCAGTTATTTTCAGAAAAACAGTGGCGTCTAAAGATGACTGCTGAACGTTCAGCTTTATATTCTAACAACCATAGCACTATTAAGATCGTCTTTTGTGTCCTTTTATTATGAGATCATAAAATATTTGCAAATATTAATTTAAAGTTTTGGTTTACAAAATCATGTGATATGATTCTATCTGTTATGTGAAAGAGAAAAATGCCATAGAATAAATTTTATAGGTCATTATTTGTTTTATATATGAAAACAGTTATCAATGTAATAATTCATATTACATCAGTCCCAATTAATTTAGACTCAGATGATGAACTGACATTTCTGAACAAAAAAATGAACAAGTTGAAAAAGTATTTTCACAAGCCTCTTTTGAAGCCAGCTTTGTACGATAAAGATAGAGTTCTAAATACTTATCTAAATATAAATTGGTCGGTGAAAGATCTGCGTTATATTGTGGATGCATCCAAACATCCCACCAACAATATTACGAGACAACTTTTTTTCAAATGATAAATATACAGTGAGTTTTTGTAATCCTCTGTTCCAATTGTATTAGGTGTTTGCTGTAGAGGGTCGGTCCTACTGAGTTGAACCTTCACGCTATAGGTATTGTATTTTGCGAAAGAAACACCGTTCATAGATTTCTTCTTTGAAAATGTCAAGTTTTATGCGTAAAAACGTGCATTTGCGGCACTGCTTTTCTTATTTAATCAATGGAAACAAGCCGCTGAAAGTCATACCTTGTCGGTAGAAACTCACGGTGGCCATGTTCTAATCTTAAAAACATGTGAGGTATAGTTTTGAAAATTCAAAAATGGTTATTTAGGTCAGCAAGACAACTTTCTGGTAAACCGAAAAAAATTGATGATGCGAAAATGCGTGAGTTATTGTGTGAAGACCCAATCCAAACTAAAAAAAAATTGATGGAAGCGCGAAATGTGGCCTTAGAAACGATTAGCAAATGATTACAAGCAATGGGGATAATCCAAAAGATGGGAAAGTGGTTGACACATCAATTGAATGCCAGGTAAATTGAAAATTGAAAAATTGTCTGTGATATACTGCTTCAAAGGTTTGATCAGAAGTCATTCCTGCACCGGATAGTGATGGCTGATGTCAACTCCAAGGCCTGATCCTCGTTTTGGTGGCAAAACAATCTTCTGTGTTTGGTCAAACCAGAGTGGCGTGGTGAATTACTGTTAATAACTGTTAAAACTGGTGAAACAGTTAATAGTGATCTATACCAAGAACAAATGATCAATTTGAACTATTTTTAAAAGCATATAATAAAATCAAGGAAAATATATTATTTCACTATGTGTATTTAGATGAGACATGAGTATTTCAGAAGGAGACCAATATACCCAATCGTCACTCATGGCAAGATTATAATAAAAAATAGTGTTAAAACAACAAGATTTGATGGAAAAAGATAAACGTTCTGTGTTTGGTCGAACCAGAGTGGCGTGGTGATTTACGAACTCTGAAGACCTGGTCAAACAGTAAATAGTGATGTATACCAACAATAAATGATCAATTTGAACTATGCACTGATTGAAAAACGTCCAAAATGGGCCCGAGGACACGGTGATTTTACAGCACGATAACGCGTCGTCTCATAAAGCAAAACCGTCGAAGGAAACGTTGTGAGCACTTGGATGAGATATATTATCCCACCCGCCGTACTCTCCGGACCTTGCCCCGTTCGATTACCAAAATTTCGCATCCATGGGACACCCGCTTGTAGAGCAGCACTTTCTCAATGTCTAAGAATGAGTCGATGAATGGTTTTGCCCAAAGTACAAACAGTTTTTTTGATATGGCACCCATAAATTGCCTTCTTGAATATTATGTATATTTTTTTAGAAAATATCAGTAATAACAACGACTAATACAGATGGTTTAAAACTATTTCATAAGTAAGTATTAGTTCATATATTTAAGAATTTCATAGACATTTTAAACCATTAAGAGGTCAGGCTTTGGTCTATTTTTAATACAACACAATCTATACTATTATATATTGCGATGAATCAATTCCCTTTTTCGGAAGTAAAAAATATATCTTTTCTCTGAATCTTTGTTTTCAAGGTGCACTAACTTTTCACTCAGTAAAAGAAGGATATACTCTTTTCCTGTTATCTTTCAAGACATCTGGTAGAAAAAGTCGAAACTATTTTTCTCCAACTTTATCTTTTGTAATAAAATATTTATAGTATCGTATTATAGATGAACATGGAAATAACTCATTTATACTAAATACTCTTTTGTTCAATTTTTTTGAAAGCTTAATAATTCCTGGGGATTTACTCCCGACGCAGGAACAAGCCACCTAATATCGCAGCTGTCAGATCGCGCGAATCTTGATTTATTTCCAATCAATTTTTACGATCATATTGCAACCCATAAGTAAATATATGGCCCGTGTCTACGCAAAGCAAACGTATCGATTGGAAGGGTCGCCTTTATAGGTGAGTCGGTCCACGTGGAGGGCGGTAAAGTCCGATGGCCATTTGTCTAAGGATGAAAAATCCATTTCTGCCCGACTTATTGATATCACCCCCGGGGCTTAGCCGTAATATTCGACCCCCGAAAAGTTATGATTCCGTCTCCGGAGCCACTTTAAAACTCATCTGTCACAAGTTTGAGACCGTTGCTTTCTTTTTCTTTTTCTTTTATGTTTCTTTGCTGGGAGATAAATAGGAAACTGATGGATATGTCACGAGACATATTCTGAAGCCAAAGAAAACTTGCCATAACCTCTGGGGATATTCCATTTTATTAATAGATTTGTTTTGATTCACTAACATATATTGTATAATATTTGATTCCATCCATTTCTTATATGCGTGTAATTGTTTTGCATATCATGTATATACCAAAAACACAAAATTAGTTATATTTTTTGTAAACTGCTGGTTTTATTGTACAACAATTTTTAAATTTTTATTTTCCAAAATATTTTTCAGTCGCCTTCCCATCTCGCAATTCAAATACAAAGAGCTGCACCTCTTTTGATGCTATACCAAAAACTGTGCATTTTTAGCTTACTCAGCCAAAACATATAATATAACAAATGTAATATTGGAGTACAAGGTCGCGCAGTATTTGAATTACTTGTGATTAAAATACTTACTTGAAATACAAATACATTTTGGGCATTTTTAAATAAAATATTTCTTAAAAATGTATTTTGTAATTGGTGTTTCAAACACGTAATGCTGAAAGAATTTGTAGTTACTTTTTAATTACTTATGACCTCAAAAATATATTTGAACATGAATACATTTAGCGATCTTATGAATTGGTTATTTCTGAGGGAAATAATGCTCAATAGCTTTTATAAGAAAAATGGAGGCCGAAATATGTTATTATTTAAGTTTACAAAAACATTTTGCCAATCATGATTTTCATTTTTAAACGGTTATTTTCATGAAACGTATGTGTGTTGATTAATATTTTTAGTACGAATGTTCTTAGTAGTTGTACTATAACTGTTACTATGGCAAACTTTTGATTACATTAACGTCTATAAAAACCTGGTTAGATCAGCGGCAAGATACATTTTTTGAACTATCGCCTATAATAAATGAAGCTATATTGGCGTCATGCTACCACCCTAGTTAATCGTCACAACATATTGTAGACAAATAATTCAAAATCTTGTAATTCGTCTCTTGGCAATTACAGAGAATATAAAATAAAGCGTGGAAGTAGCAGTGTTAGTAGAGAAGATCAAAAATAGAGTCATAGTTGGTCAGCTTCCTAAACCATATCCATATCCTAAAAATATTGTGTTGTTTAAAATGTTTTTCATTTAAATGTTTCATTTAAAATTCAATCCCTAATAAGAGTCTCTATTTCTGATAACACAAGAATCTAGTGTTCATGAAAGGATATTATTTTTTTACTGACTGATAGGCTGGGCTAGATTAGTTCTATTCAATTTACATAAACATGTGACTGTATTTTATAACTTTCATTTTAAATTTGAGATAAATATAGTTAAATATTATACCTTGGATTTTGTATTTCAAATTACTACAACATTTTGTTTATTTCGTACATCGTAAATTAATTGAAAAAAGAATTTCGTATTCGAAAATAAATTATATCTGGCAAAAGACCATTATATATGATATTTTCACTCATTTGTTTTGAAACATATCAAATAATAAGCCGCAAGATATATCTTCAATATGTTTTATGTAGTTTCCTAATTAACTGATATTCTTAATATATTTTCCAACATAACATATATTGTCAGTAACATTCTATTAATTAGTAGAAAAACCTTTTTTGGTAGAGTTAGATTTAGTCGATTTGGTGCCTCCATTCAACCCCATACTAATACACCATAAGTCCAAATAAACTTTATTATTAACTAGTCAATCAAACTCTTTAATCTTACGCCAAATTGCGAATATCTCCGACTAACCTGCACAGTTGCTATGCGCTGCATTTTTGTATTTTCAAGATATTTCACTGATTCGGCATGAGAATCTGCAAATCTAAGGGTATAATAAGGTTCCTGTATTTTCATCGTAACGTAAAATTATGGGCCATAATGAAAATATTCAAGTCCCTAATATATCTTTATAATAAATTAAATAAATATATATTTCAATATTATGATTGTATTCCTAATATTTATTTTTTAAAGCTCAAGTTAACAAAATATTAGATTATTCTATATTATTTTTTCTATGTGCCTATTAATCAGGTCCGATGGTAGTAAACCTTTTAATTGAACTTCAATGACATCGCGCATTTTTAATTGTTTAGCGAGTGTACTCGGGTGCACTTGCCGAGTACTTTACACTCATACTTTGGATCACGCTCGTTATGGAATATAGCACTAAACATAATATAGAGCTTCAAATGAAGGGTGACTTTGTCGGATTTGCTAGTAATACCTCACGTTACGTCCATATAGGCCTATAGAATATACTTACGAAACAATATGTTATTATCCAAAGGCAATAAGCCAATATATTTGATTCAGTTAAAGTCCAAGTAGTTTACGCTAAGTTAAATGTCAATCCAAGCGGATTACCAAATATTTAATATTATCTTCTTACGGGAGCTCATGATTATTAAAATGCAATGGAGACCAAAGCCTTCTACGGAAGGCAAATATTACATTAGTAGATTTTGTATAATTCATCTTAATACGCCGTCTTTGAACCAAAAAGGAATTTTGTTGAGATGAACTTAAACCTGATAGAAACTCTAAGTTAGTATATAAAGTCCAGGGGTAAGTATATTACACCCTTCGCCTCTTCAGGGGCTCTAATTTTTAATGCATTCACTGAATTTTTAACAAAAAATAGTGCATCACATGTTTTAAATTCGGCTACCAAATTAGTACCAACAACAGTAATAATTTAATTATGTTGTTGAGATGGTCAGTATCAGCTAATATTATATATACATTATTATTATGTAAATCAAGTAAGAATACATTATGTATTAAATTAGTAATAATAATAATAAATAGTTATAATTTAAGACTCACTTAAAAAAAACTTAAAACTTAAACAAAAAATATATATTCTAAATAAAATATTTAACGAATATCCTTACAATGAGTATACTAGAAATTATTAGGTGCTCAGTATCAATTTCGATCTTAGCGCCTTCACGACCGAGACCTGATGCTCTGTTATTAGCACACTTGTAATTTTATTGTGTTATCGTGTTGGGCGACTCATTCATTGGCATGACGAGAATCAGGGACCATCGTGGCCACTTCCTGCAGTTCGTCGTCGCCGACGGCAAATGTGAATATCGTGTAACGTCGCTCATGCGAGACATATCCAGCTGCACCTACGATCATTCAGGAAAATATGAATGATAAATACGGCCGAATATACATTTGTAGCATGACGCCACAGTTATGTGAACGAGAAATGTCTGCTTGTATCGTATCTTGTTTCAGTTCATGTATAACGGACTTTCTGAAGATGCTATAATATGTTCTACATTTAATCAAAAAGTAACTAGTTGATTTGTCAGTAAGCGTGTGAAAATGAAACGAAATATAGTACCGGAAAAACAAATAAATAAAATAATTTCAAATATGAATAATTTTAGTAATATAACACTTAAGAAGTTCCTAGCCAAAAATAATAAAATTATTTTTCAGTATGCATATGCAACATGCAAATTTCAAGTGTTGCCTTGGTGAAGTAAGACTTCTTTTTAATAATCTTCAATGCTTTTTATTATGAAAATCTTGAGGTTTTTCGTGTTTTCCGAAACTGTTTCCGAATTCGGATGTTTTTTATTTTCGGATCGGCTAGTTTCTTTTAACATGTTCTTTATGCTTCTCTTTAACATCTAGTACCTTATCCATAGTGTCATTGGGCCACATTTCAGTATGGCATATCTATATTAATTAAGTTCAAGACCAGTATGATTTTTAGTCTTCAGTTGATAAAGTTAACAGACAAGGTTTTAGCTCATATAGCCTTATGGGCTATTTGTTGGAATAACTATTGTAATTATTTTATTTTGACGTTGAATATATTTGGTATTTCCTGTATGAAGTCTTCGTATGGCAGACTTTTAATAGGTGAACTATTCCTGATAATTTTATAAACTACTCCTTTGTTGTCACATATCCCCCCCCCCAAGATTGTAAGTTTATTTTATTAATCTCCTAGACCTTCAACAATCTACCTGTAGTAAATAAGTATTATTATATGATTTTCGTTAAATAATATAACCATCTTGACATGTAGAAGATCACTTCAGTAAGTGATCTGCTGTACAAACTTATAATCTAAATGTTATTCTAGTAGTAGTAGTCCCTAGAAAATTCGAAACTTCGGAAAAACAAAAAACTAACGAGTACTTAATCATTGCATGTTTGATAGTTTGGCAGTGAAATATTGACAAATATCGTTTAATAGCTTTATAGGTCACCTCTCAACAACCTAGCTGCAATACCTGATGAAGCAAGGGCAAGTGCAATTCCATTTTGAGATCGAATCGTTATTAAAATTAGTGGAGTTTAAAACATATCTTCCAAGTTGCATATTCATGCCCGAATATAAAACTAAGAAATTTATACATCAAATCTCATTACAAATGTATAGGTTTACAACTTAGTATTTAAAAGTTGCGACCTTAAAAGCTATTATCATCGGTTATAAAATAACTTTAAAACAATGGAAAAAATGGTAGAATGAAAAACATTAAACAATACTTCTCTATGAACAACAAACTATATAGCTGGAATCTTAACTTAAATCACTGAACCTATTCATTGCGACTTCAAGACTGAACTCTTATGAAATTGTTGAAGCTATTATGAAACCCTTGTATATTCCAAATCACATCCAGAAACGTTACAACATCCAAACACACATAGCTTAAAAATATTGCCATTGGTGTTAACTGGTCTTGTTGTAGGATGCCAATCATAGTGAGAGAACCATCGAAACATTCTAGATTTAATATCATCATTTAAAGTTACTCAAAATTATAAATACCCTAAACCATATAATATTCGATGGTATTACAAAATGCTCAAATATTAGAATTAAAATTTATGGATTTCCTTGAATTGAAGTTTTGAAAAATTAATATAAGGAATTTAATATAAAAAAATCCTTTTATAATGGAGAGAAAAAAATCTAATAACTACACATCAGTTTGGGTTTGCTAACAAAGGAATAACGAATGATCATGTGCATAGACACATAGATGTAATTGAAAAAAAACATGAAGGTAAGGTCACAGGTATATTCATCAATATTGTTAGATGTGGTACAAACCTTCGGTAAGGTATGCTATGACGACCTTATTCGTAAGCTACAGAACATGTTACCGAAACAGTATACTTAGCTGTTGAAATCTTAAATTACCGCCAGAATTTTTAGAGTCAAACCTGAGGAAGTTTACTCTACAATAAAAGAAGCTAAAGCAGGTGTACCACAATGAAGTCTATTGGAGCCAATCTTTACCTATTATACACATGTAATATATCAGGAATTGAAAATATCAAGATGGCTACATTTGCTGATGGTACTGTGATTCTTGTTGTCGGAGACAATAACGAAGAAGCCACGAAGCCAGAAGAAAATTAAAAGAGGCAAGTGAAAATATAAATAATTGGACCCAGACTGGGAAAATAAACGTTAGCGAATATAAATCTGTGCATGTACTGTTCACGTATAATCAAACGGCTCAACCACCAATAACAATAATTAATAATATTATTCCATATAGCAACAACGCTAAGTATCTCAGAATGAACCTTAATGCAAAACTTTAGAACATGTAAAATGAAAAGAGAAAGAACTGAAATTAAAATATAGATATATTGGTTAATGGAAGGAGAATAGTAAGACAACTCTAAAGTATCAAACAATTTGATTTTGTGTAGTGTAGTGTGGTGGTGGTAAACATTATTATATCAGAGACTAAGAGAGGGTCGACGGGTCTTCATAGATCTATACCTAGATTTAAGTTAATGTAAAGACAAACTGTAGGTTAGTAACAATGTAATAATAAACTAATTAAACAATCAATACTAGTTATCCTAAGCATTGTGGGATTGAAATGGATTATTGTATAAAGTTACTGAACCATATATATGAAGGGCGCGTACCAAAAGCGGAGAATATCAGAATGGGATGAAACCATAATGAATAGGTTAACTCGAAACAGAATGGTGTGCGCTATGAAACTTTAACGTCAAACGATCGAAGTAATTCGAATCGAAGCATTTAATAAACGGGGCCCACTAAAACGCAAAACGCCCAGACAAAAGATCCACAAAACTGGATCAAAACGATTCCGATTGCCGTTCTGTCGTTCGTCGCGTTTAATATATTTTACGTCGCATCCGGAGCGATCTCCATAATACATAAATACATAATTGATCGGTCCCCGTTCCATATTAATCAACTAACGACTCGGTTCGCCTAATGAAATACTCGATCCCTTAATTATTCAAAATTCTGTCTGCGCGCCGTTCGTAATTTTCCAGATACCTCGATTTTAACCTGGGGATACGAATGTTAATTTGCGGCTACAACGCTGCTAAATAGATATATACGGCGACTAGACCTGGCAACGTCCTATCAAATTCTAATGTCATCGAGGAACTTTGCCACAGTCGCTGTTTCCTTAACATAGGGTGGACTGGTATGGTTGTGACAGTTGTCAACTAGGACCTCCCTAGTCCTAACTAGGAGTCCCCAGGATTGAACTACGCGGTCAAACTTAAGCCAGTATTGACGAACAGAATCTCAGTTTAACCTGTATGCATTAGTTAGAAATATTATCATACAATCGACTATATTGCACTCTTTCTCGACCCACAGAATTGTCCCAAAAATTTACTGTCGATCGAGTGAAAACTGCCGAAAACCACCAAAAATCTGAAATATTTAGATTTTGTGATGCACTAATAACTCTATAACAATAATAATTAAATTATTGTGTTATTTTTACGGTTGTGACATACACTAGTTTTAAAATATCGAGGAATAAAACCTTTTGTGCTACATTCATATCTCTATAACAATGATAGTTTAATTGTTGTTTTATTGTTACCATTGTAACAGACAATGATTTTAAAATATCAGAGAACAAGGATAAGTACAGAATTTACATTTTTAAAGTTAAAATATCCAAACAGCATCAATTTTGTTTATAATGTGAATGTTATCTGCCAAATTTGTACATTTTCGACGACATGAAATAGGAATATTCAGAACGATAACGAGCAATAGATAAGTAAATTATTCTTGTAAATTATTCAATTATACTAAGAGTAAAACTAAAGGTAACTGTAACTTTAATACACTTTTTGTTGCGATTAACTATCCATTGATTTAAAGCTATGTAAATAAATCTACAATAAGTTAACCAAAAGTTGTAGATCGTCAATTCATTAATGGGGTTTGTGGATCAAAAATAATAACAAAATTGCAGTAACTGGTAAAAATTAGACATTTACTTATATACTTGAAGGTGCAAGAGCGAATCAGAAAAAGAAAAAAAGTATATTTTTTATAAAAGAGCATAGATAAATAAGTTGTTACTTTAAAAATATTGATATATTGATTCATCTTTCTTTCAGTTGAAAAGCACGATGATCTACAAAATACATGAGTGACATACACAAATATGGTGCACGAACTTGATGTAAATATATTTCTATATGATCTCTGTATAATAACGGTCTCTTTCACTTAATTATTTTCTTCAGATTTTTTTAATAAAATTTTCTAATAAAATATATTTCATTATTTCAAGATTTTTCGCAATTTTTATTCACTTGGTAAACATTTACAGTACTGGCAATTATAATTCAACGGTTAAATATTCCATTTATTCATATAGATATTAAACTTTTGAACTATAATATTTAATCTAAAATATTTCACAAACAATTAATGATAACTTTTCATATTATTTCCTTTGTTAGCTCTATACCTAAACAATTTCCCTCGCTTAAGGAAATTTTACTACTTCCTTCACTTGGTAACATATATTTGATATAGCTTTTTAAATTCATGGAGCTAAATACCTCCACCACAGAACGACATACAAAGAAGAAAGAAAATTTTCAACAACAATTACGGGGTGTGTTTTGCGCCTGTACCAAGCTTGCCATAAGAAGATTCGTTGTCTCAAGCTTTATTAGTTGAAATAAATAAATGCGCTAATTCGAATCATCATTTTTTCCGAATAATGTAATGTATGGTGTTAGAACCGTAACTATTTTTTTCAAGCAGGGGCTAAAGAGGAGGGGATGGTAACCAGCCTATTTAAATAATTATTAATTATATATACATAGGACTATACAAGAGTTTTAAAGGATTTCTTTTTATTTTGAAGCTTTATTGTGAAATCTTGGTACAACGTATTTTTATTCAAACTCACTTGTTTCCATCTATCGGGCAATTTGAGAAGGAACGATGATTTATTTTAGACTATCGACTATCGATTTTGGTGTCATTATAAAAACTGAAGCGCTGCTCGATAGATCATAACTCATATGAAGAAACAAGTAGGAAAATCAGAGGGAGGAATGTCTGGAGAAAAGGGCAGGTAAAGTAGCACTCTCCATTTTAATGCTTCCAGGTATATTTTCGCCGATTTTTCAACATATGATTGATGATTCTCATGCTGCATATTAATATTGCTGCGTCTTTTTACACATACCGGCCATTTCGAGCAGTACTCGGCCGAACCACAGCATTTATAGTCTAGCTAAATTGATGATTCTATTGAGCAATACTTTCAAATCCTGATTTTTTTTTTGGCTATCCAGAACGCTCTTTTTCTTCGGTGTCAAAATCACCACTTTTAAAATGTCAAAATGCCATGAGCATCACACAGTATTCGACAACTTTCAGTCAACTTTTTCTTGAAATTGAAGTAAAAAGTAAAATATTTAGTAAATGTGATGTACTCGTGAAAATTCAGACATTTTCAATGCATTAAAAATATTTTTTGTTTATATTTCCACGAAATAATTCATACTGAAAAGTAGAGCATATCAGTGAGGTTCGAATTCCGCCGCAGCATGTTGCTAAATTTATGTTTTTATTGTTTTATCTGTGATTATCACAAGAAAAGAGTATCTGACAAGAAAAACTATCCTAGTCATGTCAGCAAACGAGCTGTATAAAACTGGATATATTGTCGGATGGCCTTTAAGCTGGTCACTCGCCAATCGGTAGACTTAATGGCGAGGATCGTGATTCGGACGCCACGTTAAGCAATAAGTTCATTCCAGATAAAACCTAGTTGGTAAAACATATTGATTGGTTAATAATGTTGGTTTAGAGTCTAAGCAACTCGTTAGCATTTTTTGAAGATTATCAACACAGACCAAGAAATACTAATGAAAACTAAGAAGTTAGAAAACCTCCGTCTGTTACATATATCAAGGTGTCTCAAAAAAATTAGGTAACAATCAATAACAGCTATAACGTTTAGAAATGAAAAATAAAAAAATAATAAATCATCAACGAAATTTACATAATATATAGATAAACAAAATAAATAATTAAATAAATAACATTGTGTATAAATAAAAGTCATCTTAGAATAAGGTTATGTTCAAGGTTAATTTAGATTTTTTTTGCCTTCCTTAAGGAAATAAAATAATTTTTACTATAAAATAATATTAGTAGATTATGGGACAAGCCATGACTACATCTAATACTTAATAAGTTTCCGCATGTTCTTAAAATATGGGAAACTGATATTGGTTCTTTATAATTGGAATTCAAATAAGGAAAAGTCTTTACAACATAATGATTTTATAATTGACAGAAAAGGAGACTCTAAAATATAACAAAAAAATAATAATAAGAACATAATTAAAATGACTAATAACTAATTAACTATCGAGAGTAATATATTTGAAACCTTTTCTAAAACATATTTAGAACATTCATAATATAATTTACATATTAAAATTAAAATTTTCAAAATGTAATTGTCAACATTTTTAAATATCTAATTTCAATATTTCTAAAGTTATTATAAACTAATACATAAATTTTATTTTATTACAATAACTAATATATAATATGGCATAACTGATAGTATACTATACGTTAACTGAGTATATTATTACTTTCTCACATTATTAATATTAAAACTTTTAATATACATTTCTGCTACCATAAGATAAAATACTTCGAAAAATCTCGTCGTTGAAAATAACTCTACCTATAAAAACATTCTTGTGTGTCTTCAACATTCAACTCTAGCAATATTCCTACTCTACCCCATTACTATTATATGGGATTAGTCTAAATAAATATAATATATACTCTTTCATATATACTTTTTCAATATAGTTACGTATTATACTGAAGAAATATATTTATTTTATTTCATGTATACCCTAGGAAAAATAACATACCAAGAATACAATTAATCATTAACATTATAAGAGTAACCTCATAAAACAGGGTATTTTTAAAGTGGTGCACAATTTTAATGTCATCGTACACAAAGAACAATAACATCGTTCATTGACTATAATGTCACCGATACATTTACAAACGTGTACCCATCTTGGTGTACAATTGACCATTATGAAGGCTGATTCTTTAAAAAAATCACGTCTGTTATTATGGGAATATAACCGTAGAAGTTACTTTTCTATTGTTTTTAGATTAATTATATTTCAAGTTGTGTCTTTAGGTTTTTTAATTGTTTGAGTTACCCGTACCTGATTATAAATACGGTTTGTATATTGTTATGCTCAAAATTTGAAAACGTTATTGGTATCTATAATATATTAAGTGTGCTTAAGAGAAACGTGTATACATAAAGAATTAACGGTTATGTGAAAATAATACATACGACTGGTTTATTTATAAATTATAGCTTAACGACATAAAAAATAAACACGGAATAATATTTTTTAGAGGTAAATCTTTCTCGTAAAAGTCTAGCATAACATTACTTTAGAAAAAAAAAAGATCCAAAGGTGGTTAGTGAAAATTTAAGTATCAAGTAAATATATTTTTCTAGTTCTGGGAATAAACGATCACGGGGGTTTTCAAAATTTCGTTTATTCAGCTATCATTTTTTAAAATTTATTTTTATAATTAATTTAAGTAATTATTTTATCGCTAGATTAACGTCTCCTTATGATGCTTCTTGGTTCTTATACACCGCTGATATTTCTCTAACATCCACGAATAAAGCTAACGTAATTCCCTACAGTTTAATGATATCAGTCATGGAGTAAACCAGTCTTCTGTGCTAATTGGTATGCAAGTGCAGATTTTAAGTTAACTATTACTATTAAGTGCTGCGATTTTTGTTTTAAACCATGATCTACTGTAACGTCTGATAGGGGAAACAGATATTATACATATCTTACTTGTCTTGGTTGGTCTACATAATAATTAATCAGACTGCAGATACAAGTTTATTGGTTCGTATTTCTCATCTACTGTTTTGAATTTTATTAATGTCTGATACAATGATGCTATAATGTCTATATGATATAAGGTTGTCAATTTGTAACTATATCACTTACAAACTATTGGTTCTAGTTACAGTCTCTAGACATTTATTATACTGAATTTTATCACTACACCATATTCGTTTTCTTCGTATTTACATTAAATTTTTCACATAATCTTTAAAATATGGTGTAATAGATTTTTTGTCTAGAAATTCATAATTTTCTGGCAATCTGCGTTTCAATACAATATCGACACCATTTTTTAACGCGTCTTCGATAACTTCGACAGCTTCTTCAGCAGAAGGATTTGTCCCATTAAGTAAGATATCACTTTTCCTAGATAAATGCTTGCCATAAATTTTGTACATCATCTATAAGTTTGATCTTGTAGGTATCTGAGAGTATCTTATCACCAATCAGTATATCTTTATAGGTACTGAAATTGAGAGATTATCTAGATTTTGACTTGGGTGTAAAAATAGGACAACCGTCCACTTTATATCGCATCTAAAGAAATAATGATGAAATATTTGAATGTCGAACTTATTGAATCGTTAATAAACTTATTAAATCCTTTAATTGGATGTGAATACAACGTTCCCGGATTTGTTTCTTGTTAATGATATTGGAATTGAAATGTTTATCTACATGTTATAGTTTACTGGCTGATTCATCAACAAATGTAAATATATCGAAAAATAGTTAGAGGTCTTCATCTTGGTCCTATCTTTGCCATCCCTCTCATCTTTTTGAGATTTATGTCTTGTCTTGATTCGTGTCTCGAAGTCGGATGTTTATAATTTATTCATATATATCTTATATATCCATTTGTGTTTCGTTCGGCATCTCTTCTTTATTAATGAATTTCGTATTCACTGCAGAGTAAATATTCTTAGTCCTATTTGAATTATGAAAGTGTTTGCTTTCTTATTGTCAAATTACATCAGTGGCATTTTGTCTTATAGATTTAGTGAATACATTTTTTCAATTTATCATTTATTAGAGGTGTTTTGATTATTTATTCCATTTGTCTAAATAGATGAAATATAAGCAAGAGAGATAAAAGGTTCATTTAATTATATAAGACTATAGATCAGGAATAGAAATGTTATCAATGAAAAAGGTGAAAAACAGAGATAAATAGAATAATATGAATACCATCCAAATCTTCATGCATATTGGCCATACCTCCTAATCTGGTAGATAATATTTTAGCGTAATGATAGCATACCCAAAGTCATTAAAACATCAAATTCGACGAAATGGAATAGTGGGCGAAATTCAAAGCCCAATGACAGAGAATGACATGACTTAGATAATAATCTTTCGATAAAAACGGTACGGAAAGATCTATACAAAGCTAACATTTAGGGATGGGCTGCTACTGCGAAACATTTTATAACGGAAGTCAACCAAAAAACTGGAACAACGATAATAAAACCTGGACATCTGGTCATTGCAAGAATGTGATATGGATCATTATTTATATTATTTCCTACAAACAGCCGGATATAGAGAACCCCAAAAGAAGAATACGGTCCGGATTGCCTGATTCATAGTGTCAAGCATGGGGAAGGGTCAATCATGACTCGGGAGGTAATTTCGTAGTTTCAGGGGGTCGTCTCATTCACATCAGCGGCCGGAATGATAAAGTTCTGAAGATGAAAATACGCCCATGCTCATAGGTATCAAGGTACTCTTCTGATTAGAGGCGCATTAGAATACTACCAAACATCTTCAATGGCCAACACAATGGCGAGAACTTAACATAACTAAAGTGTCAGGTATCACATTGTTAGACTTTAGACGGAATAGGACCGAAGGACCAATAGAATTAACAGTGCTATCTGATATCATCCCTGTGATGGTCCAATGCTAATAAATACGAATGATTTTGAAATAAATGTATCGCAAGGGTCCGTTTCTTTTCTATTATATTGTAAACTGTATTAAAATTACATACTCAAACGTAGTACGTAAAAAATCAAGAACTTAATATTTGCAACAATATTTGAATTAATTAGACAAGCCTAATACAATTTATAGAGCATGGGCCGGTTTAATATAAATGAATTTGGATTATTCGCGCTTAACGACATTAAACGTATCCGTCACATAAAAACGTCGGAAAATTGCCCTCTCTCTTCGCCCACATACCCCCTCGCCCCCTACGGTCTGCCCGGTCGCAGAAGCCTCGGGGTTCGTTCAATAAAATAATTAATAGGGTCCCCCCGACTCCTCGTGCGGCCCCGTGGGGCACTGCCGTGAAGCCTTAACGCGGCTTATATTCAAATTTCCGACGTGAGTGTTCGGCGACGCTTTCGACATGACGGGATTACGACGTTTAAAGCGATTAAGTTAATGTAGATATCGAGGCCCATGAAGGGAAATTGATTTATATTATTACCGGCTCAAAGCGGAAAATATAGAACGATGCTAGCTGGCTCATCTATGCCGTACAGATATGTTGTTTGATTGTTTATTAAAGAAAGGGTTATATCTGTTTTTTTTTGTTTACTTCAATCTCACTTGATGGTATACTCTGTCTAATTTCTTTTACAGTATCGAAAGTTAAATGAACAGCAGATTTACCTGGCTTCCAATTTTATACAGAAATAGTGTACATTCTAATAAACAGTAATGGTACACACGACCGTTCACAAGTTTAGAAACACCCATTTATAATTGACTAAAAATAGCAAAAAATTTTAAATATTAATATATATTTTTGTATATTTTAAAGTCTCCTTTTCCAACGAGAGTTTATCTGAACTGGACCTGCTCGTTAACATTAAGCCTGTAACGTTAACATTAAGCCTACCGACTAGCGAGTGACCAACTTAAGAATTATCCCAGAAGACATCCGATCTTATCCAGCCTGGTTACTGGCGTGACGGGGATCATTTTCCTTGTCGTATTTTACAGTCTTGCCAAGGACCATCACAAATATTAAACAATCACAAAGAAAAATTTACGACCATGCTCCAGCAGGATTCGAACCCGCGACGATCGCAACAGTAGGTGAACTGTAGGTGAACTGTCCTATCGCCTTTACCACTGCGCTAACCAAGCTGGCAATATAAACATATTGGTACTGAAGTTTTTTATTTTTACGACTTTACTTTTAACAATAATCAACAAAATTTTTAAATTAGCTTTTTATCAATGTGTTGATTTCCTTGTTTTGAAAAAACAGCGGAACACATGTTTCATTACAGAAAATTCCTTAATTGCCAATTGTTAATTTTTCAGAATTGGGAGTTCTGGTTATTGCTTTTATAGGGAATGTAACATATATGAGTCTTTTAAATATGGGGTTACAATTTCAAAAACTATTAACTTATTGTATTTTTTTTTACTTTACTTTGATCTACGAAGTTGCACTAAAATAAAGAAAAGGTTTGGTGTTTGGTGTTAAAGTGTACATTATAATCATACTCGAATACGAGGTACTGTAATACCGGAAGGATTCTGAACGTTTCTGATTCTGATGTTATCAAAACCAATTCCACGTTAAAATGCGCCTCAATTTGTCGCTACTTTAAATGAAATACCTGTAATGCCAATTTCAACTACAACTGTAAAGAAACGTTTACTGTCTGATGGCCTGAGAAGAGGGGTAGCAGCCACAAAACACAAAACCAAAACTAGTACTCTTAAAAGAAATAGACCACTCTTACTCTAACTTTCTATGTGATACCCTATTTTTCAGAGTGATGAGCGGCACAGTAACATGAGTGTTAAAGCACATAAATTTGAAGGGAAAAACTGGAAAAACATCTTATGGGCGGATGAGTAAAATTCCAGACTTGTCAGCTTGGTGGCGCAGTGGTTAAGGCGACAAGACGATACTGTTAAGCGGGTTCGAATCCTGCTGGGGCATGGATGTACTTTATGTTTGTGATTGTAATTGTAAATGTATTTATGGGCAACAGTGGAAAATCCGACGGGGAATAACAATCCCAGTCATACTAGTAACCAGGCTGGATAAAACCGGATATCTTCAGAAATCGTTTCTAAGTTGGTCACTGTAAGTAGGTCACGATATACCGTTGTTCACATCCCACATTAAACAGTAGGCCCGCTCTCGATAAACCCTCGTTGGAAAAATGAGACCTTAAAATATGTCAAAAAAGCTTGAGATGTTTTTGTGCGTCGCACAAAGGGCGAGGGGGCTTTAGAATTGCTAGAGAAAGTATTGCGTTTTATATATAATAATATTACTCTTGATATATATTACTTTTGAATTTTTCTTAAGGCTGATAGAACATTGAGAGGCATTTTTAATTAGTGATTGACTAATTAATACATCAAAAAAGCGTTGCTGCATAAGATAATCGCTATTGATCATTTGCAATAATCCCAAGTGCACACTGTTATATATTAAGAATAGAAAACCATGAGTTTATGTAAGAGGGCGTTGATTTACTGCAAAACACAAACAAATAAAAAAGGGCAATTAAAGCTGCTGTTGATAAAATATAAGACCTGTAAAATTAATTGCTAGGTAATGAAACCTAGTTAAGTTAAAATTGATGCTTAAAATGGAATGAATTCTAATTTTCTTGCAGACCAATCTACAATATGGGATAATAAAATAACTTTAATACTAGGTAGTAAATTCACTAATTGACTAATCACAATACACCACTTTCAAGGTGGCGCAAAAAAAACTTAACAAAAAAAGCTTCCAACTCTTTTTCCACATATTGGTTTTTAACTGCAAGGTCTGTAACTGTCCACAGCACGTCACCAACTGTTTGGTCCATTCATGTGATTTCAACATCTCAACTCATATGAATGCTTTTAAAAGTGGATTTATTCAAATCAAATCAAACAATGTCATTTTTATCGATGAGCTTTTTCCACATTCCCGGTAAACCATAAATCCACTCACTTTAGAGCTTATTTTGTTTTTGTGTGAAAAATTAAACCTAATTTTCTACAACTCTATTTTGATGCTAGATTTCCATCCTCAAGAGAGTTTTCCACCGACTGGAAAAAAGTTGGTGGGGCAATATCTAAGCTATACTAGCTCCAGCCAAACTCTCTCCATTTTTGTCGATTCACTCACTATTTGTGTGATCAACATGGCCGCGATGGAAAACACCATCGGCGATTCAAAAATATGAATTGAGCTCATTATAACATCAAGTACATGGTTTCAAATTATTTTATGATAAATATTTAGTTCTTTTACGATGTTGCGAGATTAAATAGGTTGTTCTACCTCGATATTTCATGGACCTTTATAGAAACCAGCTAGTTTTCATATTCAACATGACTTTTGACTTCTAACTAATATTCACGTAAGCACATATTATCGACACCACACAATTTTTGAGGGGTTTGTGCTTATGTTATCACAAACTTGAGGTTAATTAACATTTCAGGAGAACAGGCTACCAAGACTTTCTCAAGACCTATGTCAAAAATACTTATATTTTATAACTTTTAGTCTTTCCTTAAAAACTTTTATTTCTTCATTGTTTTATCTTAGAATTCGTCTCCCCGATCACGAGTTCCAAGCCAGCTAAATAATGTTATGAAAAAGCATAATAAATTTATTAAAAAACGAAATAAAATATATTAAAATAAGGTCAAATAAAGCAAAATCAGCTTCGTAAGGATTATAATTGAATCAACCCTAGTCCTTTGCCAAATGAGACTCATATTTCTATCGGGGAAATGATTATATTTCACGTTAATTGAAAAAGTCTCGGGTATTTCGGTTAAATGTCGCGATGAATAACATGGTTTTAGAGGTCACTTTTTATAGGACGCTTTTCATAATCACTTTAAGCAGTCCCATTTTGAACGATCCCACTTTTTGTTTCGGTTGTTTCAATAAATTATATCGTTTTTGCGTTAGTTGCAGCTGCCATATGATTGTTGTCTCATTTTATATCCGACCAGACAAAACACACGTTCGCTAATTGTGGTCATTTATAGCTGCGTGTGGGTACGTAACGGGTTTGGATATTTTTAAAATGAACAGTTCCAGACAAACATCGATGAGAAGTTCATTATCAAATATAGGATTATTTAATTTTGTATTTATAATATATTATAAACTTTTAATAAGTTAATGCATTCATTTTGTAGAACAAGAACATAGAATAAATAACTTAATTTTGATAGTAATGTTGTTACAGAGAACTAACTTAATAATTTTTCTTGTGATTCAAAACGAGACATTGGTTTATTTACGTCAGTTTATAGTGTTAGTCACAGGTTCTTAGCGTTAGATACATCCCTAAGTAGCCCTAGCCGTCTTCCAACACATAGGTAGTTCCATCTCCCTGTTAAGAGTAAGTACGGGGTGGTATAAATACTTTTTCTGGTATTATCATAAGAATTATATGAAGTAAAAATTTCACTTATACTTGTTCATCACAATGCATGTCTAAGTTTGACTTTCTTCCAAATCCAGTGGAAAGCAGCCCAAACAATAATGATACTGAAACCAGGTAAATGAGTTCAAGATGCTCACACTTAGAAGAAAAGTCCGCTTACCTATGAAGAGTTGTAATACAGAGATTGCTAAATCAGATGTTCAATCCAATCATAACTGAATACTATGAACCAAAAGGAATCAATTATAATGCAAACTCCGGAGCATGTACAGGCTCATCGCATTCAAGGCACAGTAGTTAGATGCTAGTAAAATGGCTGTCTCTAAAGCTGTACTCAAGTCTGTATAGACATATAGCATACATCCCTGGGGTACAATCAGTCATAGTAACATCGAAATACTAGAAAGGTTTCAAAGTAAAACGATAAGAACTATAATCAATATTCCACCGTACATAAACAATAAGCATCTGTACCTAGATTTGAATTTGCGAATATTAACAGCTGATGAACTGCTGAAAGTGAACAGCCTAATACAGTGTCGCCTCAACAGAAATAGCAGACCAACGAGAATGACTTCAAAGTGTGTTCAATTCAGCTAAAGATATATTAGATTATTGTTTCAAGGAAACGGATTGCTAAGTAGCAAATATCTTCCTTCGACGTTGTGAATTAATAAACATTTAATGTTAAAATCGAAATGAGCACAGAAGTGTCATCCGGAATTTTTCTACTGCTAATGTCTAACGTCTGCTAAGTAAACACGTCCTCGCATATTAATTTTTAATTTAATAATTGCCACATATGAGTATTTCCACAAATTTGATATCTTCAAGTACCTATTTATTTCATAAAGAACAGTTGTTCTAGGAACAACTAGTAACGTTTGGCTACAAAGTACAGCCAGCGAAATCATCACTTCCGAGGAGCATTTTCAGTTTTTATTAATTTAATTAAATGTCTCAGTCTTACTCCACATATATAACATAACCATACCATATTGCGTTCTATAAGCTGTTATTGCTGATATTTTATAGCTATGATAAATATTTCTACTACTTTTTTTACTACTTTTTTACACTACTTTTTTACTTTTTTAATTAATTGGCAACATGTAATAACTATACCCACTGTTTTTCACTTTTTTGTACCTATATAGATAGATAGGATATTTTTTATAGATATACCAAATATATATCGGTATCAGCTTAGTAAAATAAAATTTTGTTAAATCCTGTAATTTTGTAATTTGCTAGTAATTATTTTAACAAAATAATAATGGAAGCAAAATAACAACAACAAACAGGAAAAAACTACAGTACAAAACAGACAACTAAAGAAAGGAAAGTAACAAACAAATACCATAAAAACTGATTCAGAATATCAATGAAAATCGGCAATAAACAATAAGTGCAAGAGCTGGCTTGGTTGGCGCAGTGGTTTAGGCGACAGGACGGTCCACCTACTGTTGCGATAGTCGCGGGCTCGAATGCTTCTGGGACAAATTTATGTTTGTGATTGTTTAAAATGTGTGCTTGTCCTAGGAAAAAATGCAAAATCCGACAACGAAAATGATCCCAGGCACGCCAGTACCAAGCTGGGTAAGACCGGATGTCTTCTGGGATGATTTCTAAGTTGGTCACTCGCCAGTCGGTAGGCTTAATGCAGAGGACCGTGATTCGAAGCCCACGTTAAACTGTATGTCCAGTCTAGATAAACCCCCTAGTTGGTAAAAGGAGACCTTTAAAATATAGAAAAAAAAATAAGTGCAATTAATAAAAATTTTTATTTGTATAGAATAGGAGGGCTTTAGAGTTCTTCGCCGATTACTTTGAAATTTCGATATAACATTGTATGCGTTATGCTTATAGTTATATTAGATTAGTTTTGATACTTATTATATATCTGTGATGGATTAAAACGTATTTTTATTTAATGAATATGTTTAACCTGTAATCTGATAGTTCAAAGTGTGTGTATCATCACCTATTCTGGGTGATGATAATTCTCTTTCCTTTTGTGATCTATTATTATTGAAAATATATGATTGTGCAAAATTCGTCATGATTTTTTAATTCGTATTTTTTTAATTAATACTGATGTATATTATACAATATGTTAATTTTATCATTAATTATAATATCAATTTGATTAAGTGATTGATGAGTAAGTGATTTGGTATATTGGTTCTGGAATTGCAGAATTTGAAATAATTGTAAGTTTAGTTTGACTTATGCGAATGAACGCGATACAAAATACTTCTGAAACGGCTCTCAACTTACCAGTGCAGTACAGTTGATCAGGGTGATCCTACACTGTAGCTCTTCTTCGTTCTTAGCAGGATAAACATTGTTCATTGGGTGACTGAAAAAAGTAATATAAATAAGAGACTCGAATAAATGGTCAACAGAAATAGTAAATTTAGTCATAAAATTAGTAAAATGTGTCATAAAAATTAGTCATTTGAAGATAAAGTGTTAATTCTTATGATTGAGCTTCGACTATGTTAGAGAATAATTATATTTATACCGAAGTGTATCAATATGTATGGAGAAACTAAATGATTGTCACAAGTTTATTTGGTAGTCTGTTTTACACTATTAAGTGTGCAGTTATATAATATCATGCATGTTCGTTTACATTTATTGTATCTTGTATCCCTATCAATGTCATGGGTTGTGTGACCATTGTACTGTAGTATTTTACTGTATATTCATGATTATGTATGCTTTTACATATTTTACTTGTCATCTTGCAATATGTACTTTTTACCTTACACATCTAACTCTAGACTTATAATTTATATCCGACCATGCATTTTATATTGTTCTTTGCATTCTAAAGTTGCAATACCATTGTAAACTTTAATTATATATAAAAAACTTATACGTATATAATGAAACAGACCCTAGTCCAGGAGGCTGATATAAATAAATAAATTGTACACCATTAGGAGGGTTTTGCAGAGATTGCAAGGCCAGTGCTACGCAGTGGATTCAATCAAAACTTTCCAGTCAGTCTCATCCAATTTTTAATGAATCAATAAAAACATGTGATACTGTAGTCATGATGAAAGACAAGTCATCAATTCTTGAGGTTTTTTTACACATGTGCTTCAGCCAAATTAATTGCTGACAATACAATAGAAATCCTAGGTTCGAACAGACCATGATGAACAACTCATTACTAATTATTGCCGTAAGTAATCTTGATCACTTTGATGGACGATTCATATAGATTAGATAATTTATCTAAAAAATTCAAACGATATCCAAATTGAAACTCTATTTATTAAAATGTTCACTGTTATGAAATCACTCGTAAAAAATCCAAGAAGTCTTTAGTTTTTTTTGACATCCTATCTTATGTGAATATTTAGAATGAATTTTATGTTCATTGTTCAGTTTCTTTGCTATGCGTCGTAATGAAATATGGCAGTTTATCACGATATTTAAAAAATTTTCATCGACTCTTCCCAGTGAAGAATTGGTCGGTCAGTGGGAGGTTCATCTTTAATGTTGAAATTTCCATAACTAAAACGAATAAATCAATTGTGTCACTTACGTTCACTTAAGAACTTATTGTGTTAATACCGGTACTTCTTTTGGTGCCACCACCATCAAATTAATTATGCTACCTTATATCAAGATTATTTTATTGACTTATTGATTATCTTTCAAATACACTACAATTCAATATAACTATATATATAACTATATAACTATATATATGACATCTGCTAGTTCATTATTTGTTCTTTTGTCTGGCATTTTCGATGTTTCTAAATGTATGTTTCGAGCAGAAACAATAGCGTTTGATCCAGAGAATGTCCCGACGATAAAATTCCGAAATAAAACAGACCCTATCGTAATTAAAATCTTGATCCAAGACAGACCCGTTGTTCACGAATTGTTTGAAATGTTACAATTTACAGGAAACGGTTCTCTCGATGCCAGTAGATTAATTTACCGCATTATAAAATAATTTTCGAAACATATATTACGGGCGGTCGAGCAAAATATTTATTCTTGTATGCATTAAACTTTTTCAAGTGATCATTATTTCATTGTGTCACTGTTATTTTTCATTCTCCCCCAGACGTTATAAAATAAACATATATGATATAATTATTCTTACTTTTCGGTGATTTAATTGCCAGACAGCCTTTGTTCGAATTTAACCTATTTAATTTATTTTTAATTTTAAGATGCTGTTCGTAAAGGTATCATCGACCCAATAATTTTTCAAATAATATAAAATATAGAATTTACTAGTACATATTTACATATCCTATATGTTAATAAATAATTAATTAATTTTATTAATTAATATGCATGTCTGTATGGGAATCGGTAATTAAACAATATGAAACAGGTTTCATTTATTTCGGGACTATTTAGGGTCTATTTACATATATATAATATACAGCACATTTACAGTATCACTTATCAGTTAAAGTATACAGTGTTATTAGAAGAATAGAATGCAAAGAACAATATAAATACATGGTCGGAATATAAAGTCTAGAGTTAAATGCGTAGGATAAAGGGTAAAAGATGATAAGTAAAATTTGTAAAAGCATATAGATGCATGAATATATGAACGCTACAATATAACGGTCGCACAACCATGTGATAATCATACAGGATACAAAAAATTCAAACGCGATGCATGATATTACATAGATGCACACTATTATACTCCTGTTAGGGTTAGAAAATTAATCAGCTTGTCCAGATTCTTCAGATTCAATATACCATCCGTTTTCCGTCTTCGATACCATCCTCCTTTACGTGTTGCATATTCGGCATTCGATTAGTAAATGTTTGATAGACACACATTTGATACAAACATAGATAGTTGGAGGAACAAATTCGACGCACAAGGGCGGATTTCTTACCTTAATAAGAAACTCATGGGTCAGTTTGCATTGACCAATCCTGGGACGCAAAAATAAGTTTAAGTTGCGCCTGCTGATTTTAGTGGTGTTAAGATAATAACTTTTTTTTTTGATAATACTTGTTTTTACTTCCCAAAGCTAGTTGTCTTCTGTTAGATCCCATCTGAGTTGGTCTAGATGTCTAAAGTTTCTAGTAGAGTGGTGCTTCATATCTCTACTCTCGAAGAGTATTCTATAACTTGAATGTTGCTATTCTATAAGCAGAGATAAAGAACAATTATTTGCTTAAAGGACGGTCCTCATGTTGTTGCGATTGTCGCGGGTTCAAATCCTGCTGAAGCATGGATGTAGTTTATTTTTGTGATTGGAATTGAAAATGTATTTATAGAAAATCCGACAAGGATTTACCATCCCGGTCACGCCAGTGACCAGGGTATATAAGACCGGATGTCTTCTGGGATGGCCTCTTAATTGGTCACCAATAGGCAGGTTTAATGCCGAGGACGGTGGTTCTGAGCCCACGTTAAAGAGTAGATCCAGATATGGTCCCAATACAGATAAACTTTCGTTGGTATAATAGATACTTTTGCAATTACTTTTACTTTTGCACTTTTTATTTATCAAATGCATTATTTTGTATACTTACTTTTCAGAACTTTTTTTTATAATTAATACTTGAAAATAAATTAATATTATTATGTATATGCTTACTAGCATTGCCTCAGTCTTTAGTAAACCAATGTGTTATAAAAGTTATAAATTTGATCGACACAAAACCGGAGTTTTACTTTAGTTCAAAATTATTGTATTTTAGCGGAAAGAAATGACGAGTTATTGAATCGATATATTGTACTAATCTTTTATCACAAAACCTTGGCTTGTCACTTTTTAAACAAGACACCAAAATACCAAAGCATTTAATGCCATATTATAATCTCTGAGAAATCAACCGAAACCAAGGAATACAGTGGTACCTGTACTACCTGGAAAATGTGCAGTTTTCCAGAAAATTTTTTTTTGCGAATGTTGATTTTACTAGGAATTCCAGGAAACTAGAAATATTCCTGCAACCTCTGAATTTTTCAAGCATCAGGAATCTAGGGACTAGAGGTGCTTTCTGTAGTATTGATATATCGGCTAGAAGTAAGTTCAATCTACTATTGGTGATTAACATTAACCGGTCTTCTTTTGTTGATAAGCAAATTGATTACATTTATAAAACATTTAAAATATTGTGGTTACATAACAAGCATTGTTTATTAAACAACTGCTGAAAAATAATTAGTGCATTAGTGCCGGTTAGTAGCTGATGGTATAGTAAATATATTGCAGGCATAGAAAATAAGCCAAATTAAATAATTGAAATTAAGAGAAACAGAACGAAAGGCCTTTCATTACTTACGAAAAATTAAGTACCATTTCAATTTGTTTTAGTAGTATATGCCATTTGGCACCTGAATCGGAAACGATACTTATGGCACCCATAACTAGAAAACAGACATTCTAAAACCTCAAAAAAGGTAAGTATGGAATACACACTAAAAATATACATATTCCATCTATCAATAAAAATGAACCAGGAAATAAGAACAAATAATATAACAAATAAGTATGCACTATCACATGTCCTAATTAAACATCAAATACAATATATTTTCGACAGTGGTCGATGTATCTTTACAAAATAGGATAAACCTATAACTCAGGATTTTATCATCTTAAGCAATATTAACAAGGTTAGTTTTTTTAATCATACCGCAATAAATCATTATATTTCTTTGTTAAGAGACAGTTAAATATATTATAAATGCCATTTTTCTATAAAATGTAGCAAACTTGATGTTATGATAGTAGTCAGAGTAGTTAGCTTTGTTTAGTTCAGGCCAAGATCATTTGCGAAAACTGCTAACAATAAATTGAAGAGTTTGAAATGAATAAAAATACTTGGCCCGAAAAAGTGATGATCGCTTTCTTGGTCGATTTCTACACACAAATTTACTTCAGAGCTGAAGAATCTTAGAGTCTTAGAGTCATCCTACTTGATTTGAATATTTATATAGATAAAAAACGTATTTACACTACTAAATAAAGTGATTTTGTTCTGCTTTTTTTAAATATATTTTAAAGTGTCCCAACGAGACTGGATCCACTGTTTAACGTAGCATTAAGCCTACATACCCCAGCAGGATGCGAACCCATGAATATAGCAACAGTAGGAGGGCCATCCTGTCGCCTTAACCACTGCGCCACCAAACTGGCATATATGTTATGTTTAGTGTCTTTCTTTTTTCAGGAAAAAAGTCCCAGGATTTCTAAGGCCACACTTTAGTCTTTCTGCTTTCTGCTCATTTGCTTTTCAGACTTACTTTACATGTCTTGTGCCCTTCATACGCTACATATGCCTCCGCTCACCGAAATGTTTCCTTCCTATGTACTCTTCCACTGATTCAATATTGAGGTATTTTCTTATGTCTGTCTTCATCTTCTTCCTGTCTTTCTCTAATACACCACCGATACCTTGCTTTTATCCCTCCTTTATAACAGCGAAATCAAATGTTAGGGTTCGCAATTGCAACCTACATATTGCTTTGCACATTTCCGCTATATTTTTTCTACATATCTCCATATTGTTAATAAATTTACGGTTTATAGTCAAAATCATGGTTTTTTCCAATTCTTACATTCATTTCCTTCTCCTGGCTTCCATTACCTTCGATTTCTGTTACCAGATATTTAGATGTAATTGTTTTATTTTTGCATATTCAATTTGTGTACTTTTATATTCTAACTGGTCCACAACAGCATGACTTTCGTTTTGATTTAATCCATTATCATTCCTTACTATATGCATTTCATCTGCTTAAGATTTTTTGTAGGCCCTATCAATATTTCCATTTTTTCTCTATTTTTACACCCTATATGTAATCCTGTTGTTCTGTTCTTTATTGCCTCATCTATTAAGGCTATAAGCAGAGTTGAAATTGCTTTTGTCCTGCTTAGGTTCTGAAGTGATTGATGGATGCCAATAGTCACATTAAAGTATATATGCAAGGACAATATACAAAGTGTAATTGATTTTTCAAAATAAACTTACAGTCAAATTTCGACCACTACGCCACTAGTTTTAATAAATAGATAATGACTTATACAATATATGAATGAAACAAGATTCAAGTGCTATATCAGCTCTTTGAGTACCGATACGGTCATTTCTTCATGAAGGGGAAATCGTTTGACCCTTACATGTTTTTATATCGCGCAATCAATCCCAACCGCTGCTATGGATTTCGATATGAGAGGAAAGTCGGTGCAGCGGCAGGAGCTGCCACTTCCGAGTCCGTATAACCTTTCCGCCTTTTTTTCTCCATATAAAGCGGAGCAATAAAATTCACCTGAATGGAAACCGATCCATCAAGTGATATTATCGGCCTCGGCCGTTACGGCTTCCCCAACGATCGTGAGCCGGCCTAAAGCGTCCGAACTATCGAAAAATCATAATAGAAAAAAACCGGGAGCGAGCCATACATCATTTCAATGAATCAGTCTTATATAAACGACGATTCTATCTATATTTTTCCATTAAATTGCTTAGTATCAAAATAATTCAGTGATCAACACAATTTTGGCTTTTCAGTGATAAAAGTCTTAGTAAATTTATGGTTTTAATTAGTACTGTTGTCAGATAAACTGCTGCATTATTTCTTACTTGGCGCTCGGCCTAGATTGTATCCTAACTTTAGAAATGTCCACGGACTTTTCTCCTACTTTTAGCTGTGTACTTGATCAAAAAATGAGAAAATCTTTCACAAATTAATTATATAGCACAGTTAGAAGCAAACCAATTATTATACATCAGAAATATCTGAATAGAAAATTCTTCGGTTATGGCATTTAAGTGAGAATATTTTTAGCAACTTATCCGAATGATATATTAAGGCTTCTAGTGTCTCACATTCATTGGCTGATAAAATGCTTACCTATCCCATGGAATATTTTGATATATTGAAGAAAGATATTCTTGTTTAATTCGTTAAAATTATTGATTAATATAAGGAATTGATAAAGAATTCCTTCAATTATCTTCAAAGTATTCCCCATTAGATGTGAAGCACATTTTTCATTTGTTTTCCACCGATATACTACTTATATTTCTTGAAGATCATGGCAAAATGTGTGAGACAATAATCATTCAACAAGGCAATGCTATATATTCAACGAGATTTTGGAGATCATTGGAGCATAGCTAGACAAATCTCATGCTATGCTTTAATTAATTTACATATTACAAAATACTAACTATCACGCATGTCTTTGAAAAATTAAATACTAAATTTGGAATGTTAACTATTTTCATTTAAAATAAAAATACAAAATACAAAATATAATCAGGTGTTAAGTTGTGAAAATAGAACTAATCCAGCCTAACCTATTAGTCAGAAATTAAAAAATATCATTTTATGAACACTGGACTTTTATTGTACTATCAGTAAAACAATCTCTAGTTGGAGAATGACTAAAACTTGCTAAAGAAAGCCAAAGAATCGTTCCAACAGAGCCGGATGAGTTCAAACTTATATAATAAGTTTATACAAATTGTAAAAATATGTAACGAATACATGACATGAACTACGGACTGATGGAGGAATACATACTGATGTATTTCCTCGCACTCGTCTTGCTTGTTAATTAATCCAAGTACATAGGAAAAGTAGTAATAAAATAATTGTAAATTAAGATTGTACTAAGCGTGTCTAATAAAGATGTTATAAAAAAAAACTTTGAATTTTTTCCACACTAGTATAGGTAGAATTCTAGGCGCGTTTTTTTATGTAGTTGTGTCCCCCGAACTGCTAATCTACCTAATAAACAATTGTATATCTGAGTAATGTATTTTACTTTCATTAGAGAGCATATTTATATTTTACGCTTAGTTCTTGTCTCCTTCGATGCAAATAAGGAGAATGCATTGATTAAATGTAGTATTATCAAGAAATATGTATACAGGTAGTAACAGGACAAACTAAAGAGACATATAGTAATATCATAATGACTTTTCGAGGATACATTGCATCGAAAGAAACAAAAAGTAAGCATAAAACATAAATATGCTCTCTAATGAAAGTAAAATACCTTACTCAGATATACAATTGCTAATTAGGTGGATTAGGCCTTCGGGGGATACGACCATATATTTCCACATATGTGGAAAAAGTTCAATGTATATATAATAAAACAACTCTACCCTATAAATTATTATTGCTGTAAAATTAATTGTAGTTTTAATTTCGTCGGTAATATATACAGTAGATGTACTATAATATTCAAATAAATTATAATACATAACATTTTTGTTTCATTATTTTATTTATTCCAGTCACAGCATCAATAAACCTACAAACCCACCTGGAGCAAATACAATTATGGTTGAAGACATGGCGCATTTAAGCCAATGAATCAAAATCCACGCATATAACATTTACCCTGCCTAGAAGAACATGTCCATCAGTAAATATCAATCATCGTCAACTCCCCCAAGCAGAGCATGTTAAATATCTTGGTATGCATTTAGGACAACTAGGACTAAAATTATATCAAATGTATTGGCTCATTGGGCGCAATTCCAAGTTATCATTAGATAACAAGGTACTGCTGTATGAGTCTATACTCAAGCCCATTTGGAAATATGGAATTCAACTATGGGGTACCGCTAGCAAATCTAATATATCCATCATTCAACGGTTCCAAAATAAGGTATTGCGTGCCATTGTTGATGCTCCGTACTATATTTCAAATAAAGTGATACAACGCGATATTCCTCTAGAACCTATAACGAGTGTAATCCAACGTGTTTGTGTGAAGTACTTCGAAAGAGTGTCAGTGCATCCCAATGTACTCGCTAATCAGCTAAATATGCGACGGGATAGTGAAGTGCGTAGACTAAAACGTTTAACACCACCTGATCTGATTACTGGACATATGTAGAGTTTAGAATAAGCATTAGAATAAGACTAATTAATTAAGATAATATATTATACAGAAGATTGCTTAATGAAGTGATTTTCTACATGCCATGTATATATAATATAAACAGAAGAAATATATTTTTGCTGTGGTAACATTGCCACATTTTGACAGGTCTCCCGTGTCACTACTGTTTTGAATAGACCATATGTACGATATTTCATACTTAATTAGTGGGTAAGATTGTGATCCAAAGGCTTATTAAATAAAAGTCATAATTAATAGTGTTCTAAAAATAAAAGCTAAATAAAATGTAATAAGAAGTATATGGAAACCCTACTCCATTAAAAGGTAACATTTTTAAAATTTTCTATTCATTTTATTGACATTTCTCCAAGTTTTGTGAACACATACATCCGTAGATCGGATTTTTACATATAAATACGATAACTAAACAATTCTCAATAAGTTTCAATTAATCGGTACAATAATTTCGGATATCTCGTAATAAATCAGTGGCTTATATTTTCAACCAAAAGATTATTTAATTAAATGTCATACTTAATAAGGTTCTGTAAATCTGTAAACCGAATTAAACCAAAAGGACGACACCCGCCTAGCTACAAATTGTCTTAGGACCGGTAATCGCTTTCCATTTCATCGTTCTAAAACACGTCGGAAATTTAATCCGATGTGGAAAGACTGGCTGTGACGAAATCCATTTGTCCGGCCGTAATAAGCGAATTAAATCCGTCAATTGCAAATATCTGCTAATCCCCCGAAGCCCCCTTATAAAATATAAATCTGTATATGGATTGGAATGCGATGGGACCTCGCAGCAGGGATTTTTGGGGGGAGAAAGACTGCCACCCCGAACAACGAAGGAGAGGTGTTCAGTTAACACGGCCTTAAGCCGATAATAAAATTTTATTTAGTCCATCTCGTCGGGCCGATCAATCATTTTTGTCTGCATGTAGGGGAGGGAGTGCCAGGAAGGTAGAATGGGGTCAATTTTTTATGGATTTAGGAGACTCGGTTGACAATAGATACTGTGGGTCTCAAGATACAAATTTATATAATTTATTTAATAACAAATATGCTTATTAACCAGACATAGATATTAAGTTGTATACAATTTATATGCACACCAATTTATATACAATTTTATATACCTATCTTAGTAACATATATCAAGCCTTTTTCAACCAACCTTTCGCTTTTTTTAATCTAAACTTTTTCCTTATTGATATTACCACAGTCCTCAGCATCAAGCCTGCCAACTCAGAAGAAATCCGGTCTTACCCAGCCTGGTTACTGGCGTGACTGGTAAGATTATTCCTTGCCGGATGTTGCACTGTTGTGTATAAAGAGATTTACGATCACAAACACAAACTACGTTCATGCCCCAGCGGGATTCGGACCCTTGACTAAAATATTATAATTACGAGTTATATACTGAAAAACGTTGTTTTAAAGTTTTGTTTTAATAAATTTCAAACCGCCGAGGTTTTTATTGCAAATATTTTTTGCACTTTACAGCTGCACTGAATATTTGTACGGCCACGGTCACTAAAATGTCTCAAAAATAAGGAACAATACAACCTTATATTCACCAAAAAGATACCGTGTTTATGCGAAACAGGTGACGAATCAAGATCAGCTTTCTAATATCTAATCAGAGATCTAATATACGAAATGTAAAAAACAGTAAGTAGTTTTTTCAATCGAAACATAATTTAATATAATTATTTCAGAGAAAATTGTTAGTCTGGAAAGTATCCATAAAATAACGAAAACTTATACAGGTTTTTGAGGAATGTAGAACATGCCTTCATACACTGTTGGGTAATACAGGATATAAGTGGTGTAAAGATAACCTACGAAGAGGTTAATGGAACTTTAAGAGATTTCTTTCAAAAGAATACAGTTTTTAAAAGCATATCACAAAATAAAGGAAGAATTATTATATCAATTTATATATTTAAATGAGATATAAATATTTCAGAATGGTACATTGCGTCGCTCATGGCAAGATGATTATAAATATAGTGTAAAGACAACAAAAGTTGATGTAAAAGGTAAACGTTAGAATAACTGTCGATTAGGTCTTGTGTCATAACATGTGAATGGTTTTATTCCTGGTGCAGAATTAGTGTTTGCCTCTAAATCCAAAAGTGACTACCATGGAGAAATGAGCCATAACTTGTTTTTACAGTAGTTTCAAAATCCGTTTTTAAAGAACTTAACATAAGGAATGGCTTAAAGTACATAAACTAAATTTGGAGGAAATTATGTTAAAGAATGAAATATAATAGGTATAAAATTGTATACAATTTATATGCACACCAATTTATATACAATTTTATATACCTATCTTAGTAACATATATCAAGCCATTTTCAACCAAGCCTTTCACTTTTTTAATCTAAACTTTCTCCTTATTGATATTACCACGGTCCTCAGCATTAAGCCTGCCAACTCAGAAGAAATCCGGTCTTACCCAGCCTGGTTACTGGCGTTACTGGAAGACATTTACGATCACAAACACAATCTACGTTCATGTCCCAGCGGGATTCGAACCCTTGACTATGGCTACAATAGGACGACCGTCTTGTCGCCTTAAAAACTGCGCCACCAAGCTGACCGTTATTTATTTGCATTAAAAAATTATATCTTAGGGTTTCCAGACTTGTGAAGGTCTAGTAAAACTTCGTTTTGCCTCACAGGTAGAGTTAGAGACCTAACAAGAAAAGTAATTGTTTTTGACATTAGCGCTTAGAGCTTAATGTCGGAATGCTGACAATTTTTTTACCCTGTTTCATCATTTAGCGTAATATAGTAGTTTTAGTGCGAGACAATTAATAAACGAATTATTTGTAAATTTTATTTAATCTAATTTATCTACAACCACATTTCAATGAAAAGAAAATGATTAGATTTGAAATCTATTTTTTTTTAATATTCTCCTTTTTACCAATGAGGGTTTATCTGGACTAGACCTACTGTTTAACGTGTTCTCCAAACCATGGCCCTCGGCGTTTAGCCTACAGACTGGCGTGTCACCAACTTATAAATCATCCCAGGAGACATCCGGTGTTACCCAGCCTGCTTACTGATGTTACTGAGATTATTTTCCTTGTCGAACTTTACACTCTTGCCTAAGACAAATATTAAATAATCAAAAACATAAATTTACGGCCGTCCCCAGCGGGATTCGAACCCGCATCTATCACAACAGCTGGCGGACCATTCTTTCGCCTATAACACTGCGCCAACCAAGCCGGTAAAAAACATATTTGTTAATTTTGAAGAATATCTCAACTATACGTAACAAATAAGTTATTTTAGAAACAAAATCTAAAACCCACATCGACTTATGGATGTCAGGTATGGGGATATTTAAGAAATAGTAATATAAATAAAATAAAAACTGTTTTTCATAAAAAAAATTGTAAGCATCGTTTCCAGATTGTGTGGAATTCTCCAATTTGTGGGGTACCTCATATTGGTTGATGAATTATTGTTGAATGCCATTTTTTGTTATTTTTAAAACAGTAAAATAAAACTATGTGATGATGGGAAAAATACTGTTAAAGTGAAACAATGGATTAATAAATGCTACGAAATCTTTGAAGCAAGGCAATTAGATAAAATTGAATAGTGGCGAACTCAGACTCAAACATTGACAATATATTGTTCTATATGGTATGTTAATAAAAATGACAATATATTGCTATTCAAAAACAGCGATCGTATTGTTATAAATTTGAACTGATTATATATATAAACTATCAGGTTTCTAGGGTTTTTTTAGAGAAAAATTAATACAATATATATCAACCAAATCGTTTTACATCATTTTCTACAACTTATTCTCTCATATTCTTAGCATCATGGTGATACAGTATAGAAAGTGCCATGTTGGTTTGGTACTGATCCAATTATCGATCCGTTTTCGCACTTGTTCGGCATTTCAAGACCTTGTTCCAGCCAAATTATGAAGTAGTATAGTTTAAAACCAGCGGTAACAATTTCATTCAGTTTTAGCAGCTAGTGATACACCTTGCTAATTTCATCATATTTACAATAATATTTTATAGACAGAAATGTTTTAGTGTTGGTATGTATAGCTCTATACTGCTGCTATATTGGACTAAGTTATTATATTTTTTGTGTCTGAGATTATCACAATAAATCACTTCACCATTCCAAGTTAATATACGACTGCTAAAATTATTATTTTTTGCCTTGCAATCAATGAAACCGAGAAAACGTTCGAAATAGAACTTTCATCCAATACATATAGTCATATAAACATCTTTAAACAGTTTATTCATCAATTACTAGGCCGTCTAAAAGTTCTTTGATAGTTGGATTTTCGAACTCTTTTGTGGTCACGGCCGTTCTTTTTAATGAAAAAGAAGAGAAAGAAAAGAGAAGTGGGAACCATCCAGTTTAGCAAATAGTTTATTTTGTTTAACAGTTGTTTACATTAATTAATTTTCATCGACAGGTATCACTAATCAAAATAAATTCAAGCATTATATACATTTAATATACCTAAAAAATTTTCTTAAAGCTCTAGTCATCATGACCTGAAATATATATGACTCAATCAAAAGTATATAGCGCACAAATCCTACAGAAACATTGGAATCATCGGAATATATAGTATACAATTAATACAATCAAATAAAACTAAAGTGTTGTTACATAATGATTACCCTAATATCAAACAACTGTTTTCTGAAAAATACAGCAAGCAAAAAAAAACAGCTGAATTTTCTAAACTAAACCAATATATTTCATTACAAATTCACTACCACTTTAGTATACCATTATCATCACAGAATATATGGTTTTTGTTAAAAATATTGACCGATAATATATTTTCCTTCTAGTAGTAGTTTTCCTCCTAGTATCCTTCTTTAAAAACAACTTCAAGGGATATTTCTGAAATCCATACACCTATGAAGATTAATTACTCAATAAAGAAGAAGTTTTGAATGAATTTTTGCTCACAACAATCATCTCAAAGCTTTTTTAGAGAGGAATCAATCCCGATTCTGATAATCCCTTGATAAAAGTAATAAAGTCCGATCGAAAAAAGTAATTTTTCCTCCTAATCCTGCACAAACCTTATCGGTGGCTTCGACCGGCACGATAAACAATAGCAATATGCCGGACGTTGGGAGGCGTTCCTCAGCGAGAAAGATTAAAGACGACTGCCTAGCGGCAGGAACAGATAACGGCCTATACTAATCCGAATAACAACATTAAATACGACTCCAATTTGCCGCACTGTTTATTTGGAACGAGTTTCAGCTTACCGCAAACCCTCCACCGTCTCCAGCTAAGGAAGTCGTCGACGTAGACCCGCATTGTTTGTCCTTATGGAGGGTAGTGGCCTTGCCATTTAATTTCAGACGAAATTAAGGCATTTATATTGATTTTCGAATGATATTTAATATAAATGTTTACAAGTTATACAGCTCAATTTCTTCCTATGTTAATTTTAACAAATTTATTTTAAATAGACCTTAATACATTTTCTTATTTTGATACCCTAAAAGCAACAAAATGACAGTAAACTCACGTTACTATAATGTAAGATGTCAAAACAATGCAGTGAAAGCGTATTGACTCTCTTTTTTATTTATTTTGGATTTGATAGATAATCAGATTCTAATAAAAATAAAATAATGAAAGAGAAATAGTGTTTTCAAGTATTACTTTTATTATCATAATAGTTATTGCATATATTATATCAAACAAATTAAACTATAGTTAATTATAAAGCCACAGTAGATTCCATTGCAAGGTTGTTTTATAATATTTACATTAAACTTTTTTCAATACCATCTCTGAGGTAGAATTCTCGACGCGATTTTTTATGCAGTGATATCCCTAATTCATCTGTCGAACAATTTTATATAATAGTAATGTATTTTACTATCATGAGAGAGCATCTTCTTAGTTTTAGTTGTTGTTTCCTTAGTTGCTGTGATTCTGTCGTACATTTCCTTGATAAATTTCTACTTTGTCGGTTGATGCCACATTTTCTCCTGTATTATTGATTGCACTACTGCACTTGCTCCAACCAGATCCTGTTGATATTTACAACAGCAAGCTATCAATCAATTGCCAGAACCTATCACATCTTACATTTACTTTCACTATCAGAATCGCTATTTAAATACGTTATTAAATTCTTAATTTCTAATATATTAAATATTTATTCGCGATTCTACTATTTGCTAATGTATTCCACATTGTATTTGATAGAGTTCATCCAAACAGAAGGCATTATTGAAAAAAACACTTCTTTCAGCAAGCAGTTCTTCATTGTATATCACCTGTCATATTAATTAGATGGGTTGAAACATGCAGTGATAGGGAGGAAGGCATAATACTCGGTGACCATAATCTTCTGCCAGCTGATCTACTGTGTATCAGTAGTATATTTTCAGACTAGTTTCTAAAAAATTACAAGAAATACAAACATTAAGGATATTTATCGACTGATAAATTGAAATAGCTCTCTAAGTTAAAAGATTTTTCTAAGAATACATCCCGGATTAAGAGTTTCTAATGAAATAATTCTACTAAATTATATCTATATCGAGAACACAGTATGGAAAGCAATACACTTTGGACTTATTGAGGTGATTTTATTAGTCTTATCGTCATTTGCCTATTTAGATTCTTCTCTCTAGATTAGGTAAGATATCATATCCGTCGCAAATAATATTTTTGGCCTCCTCTCCATTTTCTTTAGGATGCTAATACTGTTGATTACTATAAGTAACAATTACAATCCACAAAATAAGGATTTAAGGGACGAAAAAATATTTATATTCTATTAGTTGGCTTTGTGTACAAGTTTTTTTATTAATGACCTGAAACTTATGCACGTTCAATTTATTACCGCTGAACATGTCATAATGAAAAATGGTCTGTTTAATTTTATTAAGAGGCTAATCTAAGTGTGTAAGTTTACGGGGTCAATTTACGACCTAAAAGGGCGATAGGGATACACGCGCTTCACTACAAGTGCTCCGCTCCACAATAGAACGCATAACGGAAAATCCATTTTTCAAATTCCCCATCGGATACCCGATCCACAATGGGCGCTTTATTAATGAGGGCGTTGGACTGTGAAATGACGCCGATGGACGCTCCACGAACGGATTAAGCTATGAACGCAATTCGATCTTCGTGCGATTTAAGCCGCTTTAGCCAGCGGCTCCCCTCTTTCAACTTCTTATACTCCGTCGGCGACATATGTGAGGGTGCAACATTTTTCCATTACCTTTATCTTATTGGACCTGTTGGAGAATAATCGTCTAGTTAAATATATAAATAACTATATATCGTTTTTATAGACAGTTAGTCTGTTATATATTATATTCAGTTAAATATGTACGGCCAATTTTAAATCCAGGGCGTAAAATAAAAATTATACTAAATAAAACAATACGACAAAATTTAACGTCTTGACTGGCGCAGTCCTAAAGGCGTTAAGACAGTTCTCCTACTCTTGTGATAGTCGCGGGTTCGAATCCTGAAATGAAATGAAATATAAAAATATGAAAAAAGAAATTTATTTACTTACGCAATAAATTACAATAAAAATAAAACAAATTCTAGGAGTGCGAGATCTTGATGTGGAAGTGGTCGGGTCGAGCTGAGCAACTACCATTCAATAACAAGCGTGAACTTAAAAATATACATGAAATATAACAGAGATCGCTGATGAATTACGGCACATATTTCTAACGCCCGGAAATAACAGTTGAATTGAAAAGTTTCCGGGCCCTGAAATAGAGATCGCGCTACTAGTATTAAATCCATATGCTTTTTAGTTAGCCCTAACCCTCAAAAGATGCGTGTATAAATTTGACAGCTGTCGGATCATTAGTTTGTGAATTATAGCATTTTGAGTGAAGCAGCTTTAGTTGTTGTGAAAAAAATGTGTTTTCAAAAATAAAATATTGCATTTTGAAGGGAAAAATACAGTTTAAGGAAAAACTTGGCTTGATACCGACGTGTTTCCGGACCGGAGAAAAATCATTCATCAAGGATTGGTGTGCTAAGTTTAGACGTGATGAAATGAGCACCAAAGACAGTGAACACAGTGGACGCTCAAAAGAGGTTGTTACCGAAGAAAACATAGTTGGACAAACATGGTTGGAGTAGTGTTCTAAGATGATCGAGCGTAATAAACCCGAGTTTTTGAGTCTATATGTGATAATGGATGAAACATGGCTCCATCATTTCACTCCGAAGTCCAATCGATAGTCATCCGAGTGTACTGTACACGGGTAACCCGCTGGCAACTGGCAAGGTTATGGTGTCTGTATTTTGGGATGCGCATGGAATAATTCTCATTGACTACCTTGGAAAAGGAAGGACCATCAACAGCGACTATTACTTAGCGTTATTGGACCGTTTGAAGGACGAAATCACCGAAAAACGGCCGCATTTGAAGAAAAAGAAAGTGCTGCTTCACCAAGACAATGCACCGTGTCACAAGTCATTGAAAACGATGGTAAAAATCCATGAATTGGGCTTCGAATTGCTTCCTCAACCACCGTATTCTCCATATCTAACCCCCGGCGACTATATCCTGTTCTTAAATCTCAAAAGAATGCTCGCTGGGAAGAAATGTTCGTCGAATGAAGAGGTGATCGCCGAAACTGAGGACTGTTTTGAAGCAAAGGACAAATCGTACTACAAAATGGTATCAGTGTATCATCGGTCAGTGTATTACCATTATAGGGAATTATGAGGATATGTTGAATAAAAAGAAGCCAAATAAATCTGTTTTACTATTGTAGGGCGGGGACTTTTCAATTGACCTGTTATCTATTAAAAAATATTATTGGATAGTCCTGATAGTTATGATAGCCAAAAGTACTGATAAATAAGAGTATCGATAAATAAATGTACCAACCGGTAATATATAGTATAAAAATGTTTGGTATTGATAATATCAATAATAGACAATGGTAATTAAAAGTAACGGCAGAATAACCTAAGAAGATTAATAACAAATTTAGTCCATAATAGGCAATAAAATTGATGGACAATCATAATGGACAACAGACAACAATGATAACTCATAGCAATGATAAACTATGATAGGACGTGTGCATACAGTAGAGGGCGAAGGTAGCGCACGACGTACCAGATTATACCGTGATACTAACAATAATAGACGCACTATGAATTTAAGGGATGAAAAGGCTCGAGATCATCTCCGTAAGGCTAGTAGGGCTCTCTAACACAAAGCCAACATTTTAAATAAATAAATAAATGAGTATTGCTATTGTGTACTATTTTCTCCAGCTCCAGCTATGATAAACGTGCGATGCGCACAAGGAAAAAAGGCAAATGTCGCCCGCTTGATATGCCGTCACCAAAGGCCGGCAGAGACGCTTTTTCGGTGACTTTCGGTTTATGTATACTTCAAATTATCAATAGATCACAACTAAACGTCAGTTATTTTGGCCACTTTAATCATCATTTTATATTTTATTAAATGGTTATAATTTATACTTTAGAGTTGCCAGCATAAAACTATTGTCTTTAATTTATATATACGAAGATACGGAGATACGGAGGAATAATAAAATAGGGGAGAATAAAATAAATAAATAGATTAATAAATAAATAAATAGAGTATAATGAATAGAAAAGAACAAATAGAAAATAATAGATGAAAATTTAATAAACAATAAATGGGTTTTAAAAAGATAAAACTGCATGATATAGCACAAAATACTAAAGTGATAAATAAACTGAATATAAAAAAGGTAGTGACTCTCTGCGTCGCATCTTTCACAGATGAAATCTTTGAAGTTCTAACGTTCCTTAGATACGTTAAAATATCTGATCTGGCAAATTCAGTCCCTGAAGAAACATCAGTGATGTTGCCATTCATGATTATTAAATATATTGCTAAGTATTCACAATTACAAAAAGCACCAATCCCGCCTAGTTCACTTTACATTGTCGTTCATAAATTTGTTTAAAAGACATTAACCAGCCAAAATTAAAGGGTCTAAAATATCGAATTACCAGAAGGAATCCCTTAGGGTCACCTAGTACTTATACCCTGGATATTCCGAACAATTCTAAGATTTCCTTGTATGGTTCATGTCTTTGTCTGTATTTTAGGAATATAATATAGAAATCATATAGAACAAATCGGAACTCGGAAGAAGAACTCGGTTTTACATGTATTGTATTTTTTGTCCATTACATATTCCTCTTATGCTCTATACTATTGATGCCCCTACTAAACTCACTTTTGGAGGCAATAGCGAAGAACTAAGCAGAAAACTGCAACACGCATGTAGTAGTATAAATAAATGGACCTATGGAATTCGGTTATGGGTAGTTCTATCAGTACTGTATAAAGTATCAGTACTAGAGAAGAAGAAGAAAATGAGAGAGAAATAATACCTACATAATACAAGTATTTCCGAATAAAGTCCGAAGTAAAGAAATAAATATAATAAATAAAGTATTTATGTACACAGTAACATATGGAACAACACTTGACTATATCATCATGTGCATTTAGTAATCATTAGTATCCCGGACTATTAAATATCATAGTGGAAATCATATATTATATCCATATCCTTTAAATCCATCATATCCGTTAAAATTAAAGTTCTGGTTTTTCGCCAGGATCTCTGACATCAATTACGGCTAAAATCGTTATTATATCATTATTTCGAAAAATATTAGAAGTCTTGCGGTATTAGGTTGTAATAATTAAATAATAATAAAAAATATATTTTCTTGCACCAGTTTTACAAATCTCCTAAAATATATTTTCAGCAGACTGAAAAATATTTTTATATTCGAAAATCCAAACCGAGGGTGTACTATATAAAAGGCAACACCCACTTTCAACCACTACATAAACATATTTTGTATATTTTATCAGGTCGTATTTGCGTTTATTCCGACATCGTCAAAATAAATATGAAATAGGGAGAAGAGCGCGTAAAACCGGGGGCACATAACGTATAGCTACTCAACTTATATTTCGGCAATCCCCACACCTGTAGAATCTTATAGCGTCAGAAAAATATATTTCAATATTCTCCTCGTATATAGACTATTCCGTTTGATGTGTATCAATATTAAGACTAAAAATAGAGTCTATTAATAATTTTTTGTGGTTAACAAGTTAACAGAAAAGTCCCCGGCTTACCATAATAGAGCACATTTTTTGGCAAGATTATTTTTTTTTTTTATACAACATAAATCCCTTCAAGGGTGATTATTATTATTATTGACTGATTATAGCGACCCTCCGACTTTTCGACACCATTTTTGTAGTACGATTTGTCCCTTGCTTCAAAATAGGCCTCAGTTCCAACGATCCCATATTCATTCGACTAAAATTTCTTCACAGCGAGCATTCTTTGCAGATCTGAGAGCAGGAAATAATCTCTGTGGGCCAGATCTGGAAAATACTATAATGGAGGATGAGGAAGCAATTTGAAGCCCAATTCATGGATATTTGCAATCGTTTTCACTGACTTGTGACACGGTGCATTGTCTTGGTAAAGCAGCACTTTCTTTTTCATCAAAAGCGGCCGTGTTTCGGTGATTTCGTCCTTTAAACGGTCCAATAACGCTATGTAATAGTCGCTGTTGATGGTCCTTCCTTTTTCAAGGTAGTCAATGAAAATTATTCCATGCGCATACCAAAATACATGATTATCGATTGAACTTCGGAGTGAAATGATGGAGCCATGTTTCATCCATTGTCACATATCGAGGCAAAAACTCGGGTTTATTACGCTTGATCATTACCAAATACTGTTCCGAATCTCTTCGTTGTTTTTGGTCAAAAGTGAGCTCGCGCGGCATACCACTTTGCACAGAGCTTACTCATACCCAAATATTCGTGAATGATACGATGTACACATTCAGTTGATATCTTTAGAGTGTCTGCTGTTTCATGCGAAATTCATTTTTATCCATTTTTTTCATAATAACAGAAGTTGCTTCACTCAAAATGCTATAATTCACTAAGTAATGATCCGACAGCTGTCAAATTTATACACGCATCTTTTGAGGGTTAGGGCTAACTAAAAAATATATGGACTTAATTCTAGTAGCGCCATCTATCTGTCAGGCCGGGGACTTTTCCAATTGTCCTGTTAAGACAGAGATAATAAAAAGTAACATCATTTTTAAAGAGTCATTTTATTTCAAGAAATAGATTTTGGCTCAGTATCCAAATCAATATATTGTGGCTTAGTCTACTTATCCAAGGTATTTGGGATATTTTTGCTTGCTCAACATATATGTAAAAAAATCAAATGCAGTTTTTTTACATTTTATGATAACTGTCTAGGCCAACAATTAGACATTCATATTAAAATAAATATATTATATGTATTTCTTCATCCTATTTCATTAGATGAATATGTAATTTTCGTAATTTTTCCTTACTGTAATCATGCCTATAGTAACAAAATGCCGAGCAAGCGTGATAAAAGATGTTTGTAACAGATCAAAAGGAATGCATCTAACTCTCTGTGTACTTCCTAGGCAAGATACGAGACGGGGGCTGATAGAACGGGAGTGTCAAAAAAGATTGAAAGTATTGACGGACCATAACATCATATTGAAGCGAGTTGAGGGGGAGAAATGATAAGTGCCGCGTCAGATAGAAGCAACAGGGGAATATCAGCCCGTGTACTATTTTACCGCTATCATGATAACATCATTCTTGTCAAATCTCTTATGGCTTATTGATTTCCTTCTTCGATGGCTCGAGGGTTACGAAATAGGTATCATTATTTATCTTTTCATTTTTTGATATACTCGATTTGATAGTTATCACACATGTTTCATCAGCCGTGTTGCCAGTATTATTGTAGCTTTTTAATTCTAATGTTTTATATGTGCACTATGTAATATATCAGTATGCATTATCCAAATTATAAATAGAAAATTAAATTAGCCTAACTTGAGTTAAAATAAATAGCAACACACACAACACAACACTAGATTATTAATAGATGCTTTTTAATATAAAATTACTAGTCTGTCTAATATCTTGTACAATCTCATATTTGTACCTCTTAAGTCTAAGTAGGCCTTATTATTATCAGATAGATCAATCTATTTGTCTTATGTCTTAAATTGGGAGAGTATGTATAGCCTAACGAACACAACTGTTTAATTTTAAGGCAGACCTGCTGAAGCTTTTCGGTAAACATGATATTTCGAATTTAATCGAGACAGATGCGGAGACATTTCTCTATTATTTAAAATTTTAAATAAATTGTAACTTAAAAAGTCATATTTATTCATAATATCGTTATTGACAACTCAGGTATGCCAAAGGTCAACATAGTAATGTTAAGTTTGTTAGCAAAGTTACATTCGCATCCGTGCATTTATAAATTCGATTTTTCGATGTGCGAAATCCAAAACATCGCTTATAATATTTTCTCTTACATACTGTGCCTAGTAAACTACGTAGGGCTTCTACTAAATTCTAATACTAAATATAAAAAAAGTTGATGAAATCAATAATGTTATTGACAATACTATCATCAGCAAATTTTACCGTTTTTACTTCTTCATCTTTAGGGATATTAGTGGTATTAAGTTGGTACAACATTGATTTAAGGATACAAGGTAATGTGGTACCTTGTGATACATCCACTACAAGTATGTTAACACGTTAATTGAAAAGTCCCCGGCCTGATACAATAGATGTTGCTATTAGAATGAAATCCATATAGATGTTGCTATTAGAATGAAATCCATATGTTTTTAGTTATCCCTAAGCCTCAAAAGTTGTATGTATAAATTTGACAGCTGTTAGATCATTAGTTTGTGAATTATAACAATTTAAGTGAAGCAACTTTTGTTATTGTGGAAAAAATGGATCAAAAGGAATTTGACGTGTTGATAAAATATTGCGTTCTGAAGGGAAAAAATACAATTGAAGCAAAAACTTGGCTTGATGCCGAGTTTTTGGACACTGCCCCAGGAAATCAACCATCAAGGATTGGTATGTTAAATTTAGACGTGGTGAAATGAGCACCGAAGACGGTGAATGCAGTGGACGCCCAAAGCGGTTGTTACCACAAATTGATTTTGAATGACAGTAAATTGAAACTGAAGGAAATAACAGACTCTGCAGATATCACTTTTGACCAAAATCAACGACGAGTTGATGATTCGGGGCAGTGTTTGAAGATGATCAAGCGTAATAAACCCGAGTTTTTGCATCGTTATGTGACAATGGATGAAACATGGCTCCATCATTTCACTCCAAAGTCCGATAGTCATCCGAGTAGACTGCACACGATGAACCAACTCCAGTGTGGGAAAACGCAACAGTCAGCTGGTAGGGTTATGGCGTCTGTATTTTGGGATGTGCATGAAATAATTTCCACTGACTACCTTGAAAAATGAAAGACGATCAACAGCGACTATTATATAGCGTTATTGGATCGTTTGAAGGACGAAATCGCCGAAAAACGGCTGCATTTGAAGAAAAAGGAAGTGTTGCTTCACCAGGACAATGCACCGTGTCAAAAATCCATGAATTCGGATTCGAATTGCTTCCTCATCCACCTTATTATCTAGATCTGGCCCCCAGAGACTACCTCCTATTCTCATATCTCAAAAGAATGTTCGCTGGGAAGAAATTTTCGTCGAATGAATAGGTGATCGATGAAACTCGAAGCCTGTTTTGAAGCAAAGGACAAATCGTACTATCGTACTACAAAAATGGTATCGAAAGGGTCGCTATAATCAGTGTATCACCCTTGAAGGGAATTATGTTGGCAGACCGGGGACTTTTCAATTTACCTGTTAAATATGAATTTAAATCTGATTATTGAAACATAACCTGACGTTTCAGGCTTAAAATTTCCATTCTTTATTTACAATTTATTGAATACAATCCAATAATAACATGTTGATAAACAATTGTACTATGCCGCAGCATATCCGCAAATATCCTTAGCTTAATTTTAGATATATTATTTGATAGATACTTAATTACCTATATGAGAGTTCTCACTTTCTTTTATTAATATGTAAATATCAAGAATAAAATAACAATACGAATAATTTTTATAGATATTTTCCTCCTAATGTGTTAGTAAAATCAGTTAATGCATTTATAATAAAATAATATATAGTTCTACTATATTAATATATTTATTATATTTACTCTATAGATGTTTACAAATAATATATTTGCGTTTATTTGGTTTTTTTAATTTGAATTCTTTATTACATTTTTACTAGATGATGCCGACTAGCCTACAATTTCTTTATACATATTTTAGGACCTATTTTTAAGTATTAACATTGTTGTTTTTTCTATTAAATGCATCTTACTACACTACACTATATAAAATCAAATGGCTTGATGCTTTTGAGTCTATATTTTGTTCTGGTTTTGTCCAAAAGTTCTGATAGTTCGATATTGACATGAAAATGGAATCTCTCCTCATGTTTCTTTGGGCTTCTCTTAATTTCCTGAGCGACCGTCGGTATCCGAATGTCTCTGTGTAGGCAATCCTGCAGTAGTACATCTGACAGTTCCGTGCTAGCTCTCGAAGAGAACGGTCGTGTCCGGTCCGCCGAACCTACCTGCGCTTCCGAGAATTACCCGAAACTTTCCCTAAGACGGTCGACCCGTTATCACGTTTCACCAGTGCCTACGTAAAAAAAAAAAAAAGCGTCTGTAAGCGCCGAAAAGGCGTTTTTACAGACAAGGCAATGGCGTCATGTACGTCAGAGCCGACGTCGCCTCCTGAACATAATCCCAGTGTTTCAAATTCAAATGGACCATCTTCAGAAGACAGCCGAGAAGTGCTTATAACGGAATTGAGAAAACAGAACGAAGACCTGCGAAAGCAGATAGCTGACCTTAAAACGTTCGCAAAAGCCCAAACAGACGCCCTGAACAAACAGACGGAAAAGCTGGAAAAGAGCGAAAAGGCTTCCGAAGAGCTCAAGGAAGAAATAAAAACTCTCACAGCTACGATAACACAATTCATGAAGCATCAAAGAGATGCCATGGAAGTAAAGATTCCCGCTGCCATAGAAATTCAGTCCCAGACACCAGCTAAACCGACACAACACTTAGACCAAACTGAAGACTCAGAAGACGGTTTCACCTTGGTGGGAAAAAGGAAAAGAGGGCCCGTCACTCCACCTCAGGAAAGCCAGCTGCCGAAGGCCGGCAACAAGGGAAAACAGGCTCCCAAATCACAACCCAATCCGGTAGCCAAGCCAGCCACTAAATCTACCCAATCGAAAGCCAAGGCTAACGTACAGCCTTCGATTACAAAATTTGCCACCAGACCAGTGCAAAACAAGCCGACCACCAAGACGGCCCCACAGCCAGTACCGAAACAAGTTACCACAAGACCAACCCAAGACCAGCCTGCGCAGGTAAGTAGCCAGGTCACTAAACAAGTCTTAACCTCCACAGCAAAAACAGTGCCAACCGTTTCGGCGACTGTTTCTCAAAGTCCCCCAAAGGAAAAAATTCCGCCTATAGTGCTCCGTGATAAGAAGAGGTTCATGGAGCTCATTAGAATTACTAAGGCACAATCAATAGACATTATAACCCGAAATAAAAAGGACGGCATTTTCTTATTCGTCGCCACAAGCGACAATTACCGTAAACTTACTACCCTGCTCGAGGAAAGGAATTACCCTTACCATTCCTTCTGTCATCCGGAGGAGAGAGCATTCCGGGTAATAATAAAAAACATCCCAGAATCACTCTGCATTGACGAAGTACGTGAACTTCTCTTTGATCAAGGCTTCCATCCCAAATTTGTGCAAAGATGGAAATTAAAATCCGGGACAGAACTACCAATTGTTCAGGTAGTTGTCCCTCGCGAAGAGCGACAGATCATATATATGACCAAACTCGGCGTCATCACAGTGAAGGTCGAGGTCCAGAGAGGAAACGGCCAACCAGTGCAGTGCTTCAACTGCCAGCTTTTCGGGCACTCCAGCTCATATTGCCGAGCCCCCCCACGGTGCGTCAAATGTGCCGGGCATCACGACACTAGATCCTGTACCAAAATCCCAGAAGCACCTCCAAAGTGCAGCAACTGCGGTGAAACTCATACCGCAAACTTCAGCGGTTGCACCTGCCGTCCTGCTCCAAGAAAACCAAAAATTCCGACCGAAACCAGACCTCCACAAGGTTCTGCATGGAGTAACCAAGGTGGCAGAAAGCTAGCCCAAAAATTAGCCAGCGCTACCCAGCCTGCTCCAACTCAAACTCCTGCTCCAACCAATACACCGGACCTTAACTCCACCATGCAGGCGTTTACTGACCCGCAGGCTTTCCTACAAGTGATCGCCCTGGCTCACCAACTTGCTCGTCTTTTTCCAAATGTCGCCGCCTAAGCGGCAACACTTACCTGTCTCTATAACTTTCAGCAGCCTTTAACTCTTCGAAATGGCTGTTCCGAAATCTCTTATACTGATGACATGGAATGCAAATAGCTTACGCGGAAAGCAAGCGGAATTGGAGGACGTCATAACATTCTATGACGTCGACATCGTGCTCATCCAGGAAACTTTCCTGAAACCTTCGCATCGTCTCTCTTTCGAACACTTTTTTGTCTACAGAAACGATAGAACTCCGGGTCGAGGCGGTGGAACCGCCATTCTCGTCAGAAAAGGAGTCAAACACGAGCTCCTTCCATCGTTATCAGTAAACAACTTCGAAACAACCTCCATTAAAATCGATATCCAAGAACGTCCCTTCGTGATTACATCCCTGTACAGGAAATCTTCTGCATTCAACTATGCCGAATACCGATCACTCGTCGAAGGAAAATTTCCGAAAATAATAGGTGGCGACTTCAACGCCCACCACCCCACCTGGGGGTGTTCCAGAGCGAATCCCGCAGGTAACGCCATCGTAGCTCTAAGTGCAGATCTGGGCTACGGTCTTGCCTTGCCAGATGAACCCACCCATCACCCTAGTACAGTCTCTCAAGGCGCAGCAAGAATCCTTGATTTCTTTATTCTTCAAGACGTAAATCGCGATTCCGAAGTTCGAGTCCTTGACGAACTAGACTCTGATCATCGTCCGATCCTTCTCAAACTCGGAAACTGCGCCACCACTCAAGTCCCACTAACAAGATTCAGGAAAAAAACCGACTGGAAAAACTACCAATCTCTTCTCCTGAAATCCGATCCAATTCCGAAAATTAACACATCAGAACACCTCGAGGAAGCCGTACTCAAGCTAACTCGCGATATTCAGTCTGCTCACGAATCTTCCACAGTCAAAATTTCATCACAACCCCAGCCGTGGAAAAACAATCTTCCCGCTTCTCTTAAACGTGAAATTCGCATCAAAAACGGTTTATGCAGATTAGCTCGATTCACCCTTGATGCTGCAGACAAAAGGGAGGCGAACAGAACATGCAAAAGGGTAAGGGCGGCCGTCTCGACTTGGCGAGCAATGAAATGGAACTCATTTCTCGCGGACCAAAGGCTGGATGGCCCCCCTTCCTTCTGGCGTGTCTCCAAATGCCTCGTGGGGAAGACGCACAATGTCATCCCTCCCCTGAAGTCAGCGGTTACAGGAAATTTTGCAGTCACTGACCAAGAAAAAGTCGAGCTCCTTGCAGAGACCTACGAAGCTCAAATGAAATGCCTCCCACCCGCACAGAACACTAAAACTAAAGACATTGACACTGTCATCAACGAATCCAACTCCGTCAAAAGACCAGTAACCCCCGCCTTTCTTCTCAACCATTTTGTATCTCCAAAGTCTCTACAGACTATGATCGGCAAACTTCAAACCAAAAAATCTCCAGGTTTCGATGGAATATCGATTACCCAGTTAAAAAAGCTCCCGCATAAGCAACTCGCAGAACTGGCAAACATTATTAACTCCATCATGAGACTGCAACACTTCCCGGCGTCTTGGAAACACGCACATATAGCGGTTATACCCAAGAAAGGAGCAAAATCATCTCCATCTGATTACAGGCCTATCAGCCTTCTCAGCGCCATTTCGAAGCTTGCCGAGAGGGCAATACTCTACGCTCTCAACTCTTTCACAAAGGAAAACAACATCATTCCAGATGAACAATTCGGCTTTCGCGCTCACCACTCATCCGTCCATCAAGCTTCCCGTCTGGCTGCACACATCCATCATGCTCTTGACCAACGTAAAAAGCTTGGAGCAGTTCTTCTGGACCTAACCAAAGCCTTCGACAAGGTCTGGCACGACGGATTGTTCGCAAAGTGCGTGCGGTTAGGCCTCCCAGAAGACCTAACCGCTCTCATCAAGTCCTATCTCTCGGACAGATCTTTCCAGGTCAAGATCAGGGCGTCACTTTCCAGTCGTAAACAAATCGATGCTGGCGTACCTCAAGGTTCCCCGCTGGCCCCAGCCTTATTTAATCTCTTTATTTCAGATATGCCGAGAAAAGAGCATATTGACGTCGCCTTTTACGCTGACGACACTGCTTTCTTCACGGCCGCCAGGTTCGAAGTTACAATTCATGAGCGTTTACAGAAGCAGCTCGATCATGCGGTCAAGTGGTTCAAATTCTGGAGGTTGCAAATCAACCCCCTGAAAACCCAGGCCATCATTTTCCACAAGAAGCGTTACGCACTGCGCGTCTCGCAACTTAAGATCGACACCGCAATAATTCCATGGCTGGATAACGTCACGTACCTAGGTCTTCACTTCGACCGGCGGTTCGGTTGGCATTCCCAAATCCAGAAAGCAATCCAAAAAGGTTCGGGGATAGCAAACCTGCTATCTTCTCTGATCTGCCCTTCTAGCAGGCTTCCCATCTCCATCAAATGCTTATTTTACAAGATGTTAATTCGGTCCGTACTCCTCTACGGATCTAATGTCTACTTCAAGTTTGTTACACCCAACCAGGTCAAACGGCTTCAAGTTTTCCAAAATAAGCTCCTCAGGAGAATATTAAACGCTCCATGGTTTGTCAGAAATAATCAAATCCATAGGGAAACTGACACTCCAGAAATCAAGTACTTCATATCTCAATCATTCCACAAACAACAACTCAGCTCAAGTTCTTCTGAAAACGCGCTTGTTCGCGAGCTGGTCGACATGCTGGGAGCTTAGCACCGCGTCACCGCTAACCTCTCCCCCTTTTCCAGGCTGAAACGACCTCATCCGTCGCTACAGTCATAACTTTTGCCCCCATACAACAGTACCCAGTTGTGTGTTAACTCAGGTTCGCGAATCAATAGAATCGCCGGGCTCTCGTGCCCAATAACGGCTGCCCGATCAGCGGGTGCCATATCCCCAAATTTAATGCAGTAGCAGTAGCGATCCACAGGGGTCAACTGTGAGGCGGTTTCGGTTTAGTGTATTGGTAAGCCCAGAGGCAGTCCCACATAACCCGGTCCAACTTGTCACTCCAGGGCAAGTCTCCGCGACCAAGTATGCGTCATGCATTCCACCGCCTGGTTTTTTAGGCCAGAACAAAAAAAAAAAAAAAAGTAGTACATCTGAGTGCTCTTACTATGATTCTTAAAACTTTGTTCAGGAAAACTTATTTGTATTATATTTACGTTACTCTTGTTGAATATCTCCACAATTGATTTCAGTATGTCCATATAGGTTTCAATACTTACTTACTCATAATGTATCATGCACTGACAATTGCGATTTTCTGTCAACTAACCAATACATTTTCCTATATCCCAACTTTTATATTAATGATGGCATACTGTACTCTATTAAATAGTTTTAAAATAAATATAAAATAAAAATTAAATATATATAAAATATACATACATATATAACATATATAAGACTGAAATGTTAAGTTTTGTTTCACCATTAAACATTTTTTAAATATAAATCTCACATAAGTCTGTCATAACGTCAACATTTCTATTCATCAAATATGAAGAAGGTTAAAATTCGCAAGCTATTTTAAATATTCAAATATGTTCCAAGAAATGACAGCTGCTGGGGGTGTGTCGCGTGAAACGTACGGAAAAGGAACAAAACGGGGGTGACAAATTGGGGATGGTCTACACGAACAGAGGGCCAACATGATAATTCCATTTTTAATAAGCAGATTGCTGACTGCCAGTTGTTTAATCGGGTCTCCGGCCCCCCTTAAGGGACAAATTAAAGTGTGAAAAATGTCAAGCGGAATTATATCCGCTCGTCTGGTATTGTGATTATATTTGTTGTGTTGCTACTACATTAATTTTCCTGTCGTTAAACATGAATTTAGTTTTTTTGTTATGTTAAATAATATTTTATCATGTTAAGATATATATATATATATATATATATATATATATATATATATATATATATATATATATATATATATATATAGATAGATAGATAGATAGATAGATAGATAGAGGTATATATACAGATTTTTCTCAATCTTTAAAAAGCCATAAATTATAATTAAAATAATACTGAAGTTATAAACGAAGCCATTATTATTATTATTTGTAATGGCATTAGTCAAAACTTAAGCAATGCAAAAATTGAAATTGTATCAGCATTACAGAAATTTTAAAACTAAGAATCCGATGATGATTTTATTCAAATTAGATAGCTTGTACACTAAAAAATCTAAAAAATAGTTCTCAAAAGAGTCGTTGTTAGAGAAAGATCTAAATGTTTTAAAAGCCGGCTTGGTTGGCGCCATGGTAAAGGTGACAGGACGGCCCTCCTGCTGTTGCGACAGTTGCGGGTTCCAAATCCGCTGTTTGTAATTGTTTAATATTTGTGATTGTCCTTAGACACGAGAGCAAAATTCGGCAAGGAAAATCATCCCAGTCACGCCAGTAACCAAGCTGTATAAGACTCAATATCCTCTGAAATGATCTTCAAGTTGGTCACTCGTTCCAGGGTAGGCTAAATGCCGAAGACTGTGGTTCGGAGCCAAAGTTAAACAGTAGGTCCAGTCCAGATCAGCACTAGTTGGCAAAAAGGAGACTAAAATATTTTTAAGAAATGTTTTAAAATTAAATATATAAAGAAATCTTATACATATTCCATCGCAAAGGAAGTATGGAAAATGAAGCTTTTGATATACCCTTAAAAATTTATAAATCTAATCCATCCTTAACATAAACTAACTCATTCTCATTCAACTTATTTTTATAAGGCAAATGATAAATCGAAAGAATAGAACATATATTACTTGAACGGGACAAGAACAGTGGGAACTAAAAGAATATTGTTTGCCGAAAGTGTATGAACGAATATACTATACAAACAACACAAACTATTTAACAATATTTTCAAAGAATTAGTGTAAAAAACTGTGTAATATTTTAGAATACACTTCGTTGATATTATAACGTTTTAGAATTCAGAGACATTATTTTAAAAGATAATATTACATGGGAAAAAGTCACTATTAAATGAAAAGAACTATAATGAAATTGGTATTAATACATATTAATACCCTATTTTTACTGTACGTGCTATGTAAAGCCTATAATAATCCATACTTATATCAGCCAAATTGTATTGTAGTGCATAATTAAACACATTTAAGCATCTTTCACCATTAAAATTGTATTAGTAGCTAGCTGTAACTAAAAATATCACAATAAAGAAGCTAGGACGTTCTATAAGGTCACGGAACCCAATCTATTGGTCAAATCAAAACGAACTATTGAATTATTTCATTCATTCCTAAAAAGAGCACAAAAATTTCATTTCTGTTTACATACGTCTTGACATTAACGTGGCACTGTACTTTTCTTCGTGGAAAAAGTTTAAATTATCTGGAAATTGATATATTAAATATGTTAGGATAATCTGCTTTATTAAAGTAGTAGTTCTGCACAATTGGTACTTTTAAAATTAGGTCCTATAGACTTTGACGGCAAAAGACATGGAAAATACCTAAAAAATGCATCAACATCAGATATTTGTTGAATATTCAACTTAACAGGTAAATAGAAAAGTCCCCGGTCTGACATGTAGATGGCGCTACTAGAATTAAATCCAAGTCTTTTAGTTGCGTGAATAAATTTGACAGCTGTCGGATCATTAGTTTGTGAATTATAGCATTTTGAATGAAGCAACTAACCAAAAACAACGACGAGTTAATGATTCGGAGCAGTGTTTGGAGATGATCAAGCGTAATAAACCTGAGATTTTGCGTCGATATGTGACGATGGATGAAACATGGCTCCATCGTTTAACTCCGAAGTCCAATCGACAGTCATCCGAGTGGACTGCACACGATAAACCCGCTCCAAAGCGTAGGAAAACACAACAGTCGGCTGGCAAGGTTATGGCATGTGTATTTTGGGATACGCATGGAATTTTCATTGACTACTTTAAAAATGGTAGGACCATCAACAGCAACCATTACATAGCGTTGTAGCGACCTTGAGGCATGTCGAATTTTACATCGTGGAATAACGGTCTACAAAATACCCAGAAATATAATCCCAGATGTTGAACACGGGCGGGGTGCCAACTGGAACCCGACAACGAATAGCTGGCGGCAACATCACATACCCTAAAGCGTTATTGGACTGTTTGAAGGATGAAATCGCCGAAAAAGCGCCCTTTTGAAGAAAAAAAAAGAGCTGCTACTCCAAAACAATTCACCGTGTAACAAGTCAGTGGAAGCGATGGCAAAAATCCATGAATAGGGCTTCGAATTGCTTCCTCATCCACTGTATTCTCCTGATCTGGCCGCCAGTGACTATTTCCTGTCTCAAATAGCAAAAGAATGCTTACTGGGAAGAAATTCTCGTCGAATGAATAAGTGATCACCCAAACTGAGGCCTATTTTGAAGCAATGGAAAAATCTTACTACAAAAATGGTAAGGAAAAATTAGAGGGTCGCTGTAATCACCCTTGGAGAGACTTTTCAATTGACTTGTTATTAGCTGGATTTGGTTCCCTTTGGTTTATAACGCCTCAAAGACTTTGTATGTAATTTGCAGTATGCTTAAAACTTGGTACAAATTGTTTTCGTAGAACGCAATTTCCGCCAAGAAAAATTATTACAGTCGTTGGTGGTATTATGCAGGCCTTAAACAGCTTTATATGAAAGTATTAAAGCTGATTTTTTTAATTTGATTGAGAAGGAAGTGGGACATAATTAACAATCCATTATATACATTTTTTGTAACAAATTAAATGTTAAAATGTTAGCTGGTACTAGTTGGCAAATTTATTAATTTGTAATGTCTATGTGTCAGCTTAGATTATTTAGAAGAATCATTAGGTTCCTTCATGTACTCTGACAATTTGTTAGCAGATTTATACAAGACAGAATCTGACAACAAAAGGATAAATATTGAAAATGTTATTTTAAGTATTCCATGATTAGTATTTAAGTAACTTAATGATACTAAATCGAAAACTGTTCTTGCAAAATATATTCAAGCACTGTTCCAGTAACTATTCTATTTCTCCGGTAATATCGTATCTTCGCCACATGGAGATAGTTTATAAGTTAGTTATAGAGTTATCTAAAAAACAACCATCATTTTAAGAACTACAGAGACATAAAAAAACTGAAAAACTTCTGAAACATACATAACATAATATATTGTTTATAGAAATATATTGATACAGTTGCAAGGATAAGGCCTAACTATCGGGCATTGTCTGCCAATAATAGAACTACCGTTTATCGACAGGCACCATTGTATGCAATTGATTATTCGATTAGGTGATTCAAATTGATGGAGCCGCCTGCGGCAATATGCTCGGCTTCAATCCAAATTATGTTATCATTTATACGGTCTTGCACATCGAGCGAATTTCTCCGTTTGTCGTTGACATTTCTAATTGCTAGGCCCGGGTTGTACGAAGGTGGTCACGTCTCATCTAACATCTACACTGTAAAGACACTTTACTAAACTGACAATCAATATATAGTTACCATTTATTATTCGGGTTGAAAATGTATTTGTTATTTATAAATAATGCCATAACTTAGTGATATATAATAGTTTAGAGTGCTAAATTGTTATAAAACGGTTTACAATATGTGATATAAAAATATTCAGAATACTAGGAAGATTGCAATCGTGCCCAATATTTAAAAGGATATTTAGTCATATAACGGGTCAATTGAAAAGTCCCCGGCCTGACACATAGCTGACGCTACAAGAATTAAATCCATATGTTTTTTATTTAGCACTAACTCTCAAATGATTCGTGTATAAATTGACAGCTGCCGGATCATTAGTTTGTGAATTACAGCATTTTGGGTGAAGCAACTTTTGTTATTGTAAAAAAATTGATAAAAAGGAATTTCGCGCGTTGACAAAATATTGATTTTTGAAAGGAAAAAATACGGTTGAAGCCAAAACTTGGCTTAATGCCGAGTTTTCGGACACTGCCCCTGGAAAATCAACCATCAAAGATTGGTATGTTAAGTTTAGACGTCGTGAAATAAGCACCGAAGACGGTGAACGCAGCGGATGCCCAAAATAGGTTGTTACGGAATAAAATATTAAAAGAATCTGTAAAATGATTTTAAATGACCGTAAATTGAAATTGAATAAAATAGCAGACATTTTAAAGATATCAACTGAACGTGTACATCATATCATTCATGAATATTTGAATTAAGAGGTTATCGCCGAAACTGAGGCTTATTTTCAAGCAAAGGACAAATCGTACAAAAATGGTATCGAAAAGTGGGAGAGTCGCTATAATTAGTGTATCACCCTTGGAGGGAATTATGTTGAATTAAAAAAACTAATTTTGCCAAAAAGGTGTGTTTTACCACGGTAGGCCGCGGACTTTTCAATTGACCTGTTTGGTTTTAGAAACTAATCAACACACATGCAGAGACTGAAACATAGTTGAATGGTGGCTCGATTTGGTTTTGTTTGTGCAGCAGTTAAGCAATCGGAAGTAGGTCCTCTCCATTTTCAGTTAATAATCAATGTGGAAGTCTAGGATCCAGCCTATTTTTGTATCCAGTCTTATGTAAATAACTCAAACTTATATTATGATCGATATTTCCGTAGCTCGCGATATGAAATATGTCATTGACGTTTCCAACCATTAGATACATGAAACTAATTAGTCAGATATAACGAAAACGAGTACTCCAATTCTGATACTGACGTTTCTCTATATCTGGAATGTTCTATACGATATTATCTTTCACATACATAGTATGGTTTCACTGAATAGGTATTTAAGAGCATAAGAAAACGAGACATTACTTTTTACTAATAGTGAGTAACCGACTTAGGGACCTTCTCGCAAGTTATCCGATTTTCTAAGCTAGGTTACTATCATGGCTAGGATGGTTCTTCCTTGTCGAATTTTACATGCATACCTGTGCCAATCTGTGATGAATATCATGTATATGATTACAGCAGATGATACGGTAAATTGTTAATATATACCATGTCAGACAAAAAGCCGACTCAAAATAAGACTATACTGGTGAGTCGGAGAGTCTCAACTTCACCTTAGATAAAAAAAATGGCTTTTCAGTGAACTATAAGGCCTATTAACACTTAAAGGGTTCAAATATGGAGTTGTACCAAAACATCTAATCAACCGCCGGATGGAATCAACATTGCCGAAAGAAATTTCTTTGATTATCTATAATGTTGCGCTACGTAAGAAACGAAAAACTGCAAGATGACCTCGAAATCAAATTACATCGATTGGATATGGATATACGGCATTATCTAAGATTTCACCCTAAAACATAAAATAATGTTACTAAACTACAGTAAGTTTGAAGCAATGCAGTTATTGGACAACACGCAGACAATCAGAAAATTGAAGCTAACGAAACCATATTAACTTATATAGTGGTGTATTTTTTACTTTTACTTTAATGTAAAGATGTAAAATTAAGATGATTAAAGATGTAATTAAAGAGTTAATCACAACACGTGGATGTAAAAATCATTGTAACCACTACATAACTAACTCACCAACAACAAGTCTTTATGAGTGCCAACTTTGATGTTTCACAGAAGTACTATATAATATTGTAAAAAATTTATATCATTGATATAAAGAAAATATAAGGCTAGTCTTAAAATACAGTCTTATGTTTACCTTATATTACATCAGTTTTAATGTTAAATCAAAGTTATTAGCAAAGCAAGTGAATTTTTAAATATCTGTAAAATTATTCTAAATAAATGTATGACCTTTTATATAGACTAGATAACTAACAATTAAACATTTCTGCACATTTCATAAATATGGTGTGGTTTCATTTCTCCATCTAAAAGTAACAAAAATTCGCCACCAAGTTTTATAGTAGAGTATACATTTTGAGTGGAAAATACAAAGAAAACCGCCTCGAAAATGAAACTGTTTCAAATTATAAAGAGGTGCCAAAAGTAAACATATTCATTACTGCTGACGATATTACTTGAGAAATAAACACCCTTTAAAGCTTTCCCAATAGACAGTTGATGATGAAACAAAACAATATTTATGTTAAGATCTCTTTCGACCATTTATTTCAAATTATTAAATGTAGAGTTGATATACAACATCCAGATCACCTGAGAAAGCTGAAGAATTAGGCAATGCATGACGATGAATACATTGTCTTCAAGTACAAGCACCGAAAGGAAACATAAAGAACGAAAACAATTATGGAAAGATTTTTTAAGTAATAATTAGAATAAATTCTTAAACATTTTAATATATAAAACAAACTCTTTAAAAAGATTTCTATAAGTTCCTATAACAAACAGTCCAGGTCCTTACTGGATAGATAATATTATTTTCCCGAATTTGGTTTTGATAGTTTCAAAAGAAAACTACCCACATTTAGCTATAATTATTTTTATAGCGGCTTATTAAATCTCTTAAAGAAAGGAATGTATGCTGTTCGGCATTTGTATTTGGTTCATAAGAAACTTAAACACCCTGGTATCAAGCCGTCTCCCTAGAACCCTGATTGAAGATGCCGATCATGCATCTAAACAAATTTTAATTGAAATCATCACACCACCAAAAAGTCCTTTGGCGTTGCCGGCAAAAAGAAGATTCTTATCGACCAGCGGGCAGTCGCGTTAAATTTCATCGCGGGTATCAGAACCATGAAAATTGTCAGGACCTCTTAAATGTGACCGAACACCACTTTTTCCATGTCATAGTTATTGACACGAATGTCAATAACGACAGCTCGAACACTTGTTCGCGACGCGTTTTTGTCGAACGGGCCGCGGTCTGATACGGAATTCACAAACAACCGATCGTACAGAGTGAACAGATGTCATATTAATATGAAAACATACAACAGACAGATGGACAGTTTCTTTCGACTTGATCGGGTATTTACTGTTATAGCTTAAACTTACAAGGTTATTTATATTCGACTGATATCAAGTTTGTACTAAGCAAAAATAATTTACTTATATAGATTCAACTTTTTTCTATTTTTTGTCATGTTAATTTGTCTCAAAACAATAAGTTAATGTGTCGTCCAATTTCTAAACTGTTTTTTTGTTGTTGTTTTGCTTTTTAATCAGAGATCTTCCTGTATCTGTCGGCGTAGCTGCCATCCCGCTATGAATCTGTTGCTGAGGCTGGGGTTATCAGATCTGTTCGGCATCGTGTGCTATTAACCTCCCAATCCATTCAATACTACTGCCAACTCGTTGGTATACTATGCGAGTCATTTCTAATACTCTATGTTATGCTAATATATTACCTGCTTCACTAGTCTCATATTAATATATAGACCTACATGTAACTATTGCTCATGCCTTGAAAGATATTGAGCATTTTTCTTAATGCTTTGCTCTCGACCTAATCTTTCTAATATTTCAATATCCATCTGGATTGCTCTGCCCTCATTAAATCAATACACACTATAGAGTTTGCTGTCAAGTTTTTTACGTTTGATCCAGATATGCTTCTGAGTGAATCTACAATTAAAGATCCAACTATTTTGTATGTTCTTCTTATGGGATATTTTCGTTATATAATTTTACCGATGGACAAGTTTCTCTTCTCAGTGGGTAAATAACACGAGTGAACTTGGTTTGACTTGCCTTTATTCTCCACTGCATTTTTTTTTTTTTTATTTTATTTAGACGGCATTATAGTAGGAATGAAATAGTTTTTGGTAGAATACACTAGCAGGACAGCAATGTCCTCATTAGTTGGAAGGTTTGCAGTGTAAATCAAGTGCAACATCGGTCCAAGTACGCTGCCCAGGTGTATTCCATGCAAAGTGTGATATTCATCATTACCCTTAACTATAAATCTGCATCGAAATATAGTAGTAAAGTATATGTCAGTGTGAAAGGGGAAATGTATTTGTTGTTCTTTATACCTCTCCATCATGGCAAACATTATAAAATGCTTGATTTATGTCCAAAAAGGCAGTGATGAATCCAAATTGATTAGGAATTATATTGCTCTTTCATAATAATTAGAATAGTTTTTCCGTTAGTTTATTAATTGCTGGTAAGGCATTATAGTTCTATGCAAGGTCCTTCCCTGATGTGGTTTTCCTGGGAAATGAGTATATTTGAGGCATTGGCAGGAATATGCAAGGCAGGCATTGGATATCCTGACTAGGCTCATGGCTTCCCTAGATTCTACTACGACTGTAAATTAATTTTGAATGTTTTACAATAGATAATCTAACATACATAGCCTGTGATATTTCTCTAATTATAAAGCTACTAAAAAAGTTTCAAGAACACCATAGGTTTTTGATTAAACTCATTATTAAATAGTAAAACTACAAATTAATTTTAATACTTCATCTTTCATAGGAACATAATGAAAGTTACATAATTAAATACGAATTGAGCAGTTTGTTTTAAGCAAAATCAAGTTACACGTGCAATGTTTTCAATTACTAACAATGGAACGAAAACTCACTCTACTACTTCAGCTCGACTTATTATATATTTGGGCTCAGTATTTTATATAGGTATCAAATTACAATTCCCAACGATTAATTACCTATACAGCACAATTACCATCGGATTATATCTACCAATTGGATTCAGATAGACATCCCAGAAGAGAATCCATTATTGAGTTGATAGTTTCATGATTGAAAATACGTTCTAGCCTATAAAAATTATTAAATATTTGTTACTTTGCCTAATATATCAGTGAGTTGACTTGTTATTTTAGATCTCTATCAGAAAATCTCTAAAGAATGAAAGAATAAATATATAGAAATCATACACCCAAATATTATTTATTTGAAAAACTGTAGAGGGTATGGAAAAATGATGAGTAATTGAGAAATCACATGGCAGTCAGTAAACTAATAAAATTCAGATATTTGGTGCTTGTATTGTATATTAAATGGAATAAAATAAGCTGTATGTGAGGTGTGATATATAACGATTTTTGCTTGTTGATCGAACGAGTTCCATTAAGGTATTGTGTATCAAATATTACCTTTATTATATTACTATACAAGTGTATGATTATTATATATCGAATATTACAGTATCATACGTGAACTCTGCAAGACCTGATATTAATTCCGTGTGAGACACAGCGCCATACTGCTAAAGCCACATATAGTTCACATACAAATTGTTCAATTTTTGTTTGAAAATAATAATTATCAGCGTTCTGTAGCAGTTACCGTCAGCAATAATAGCTTCACCAATGTCGTTTTCGAAAAATTACAGACCAACAACATCTTTCCAAAATCCCTACGAAAAGGTAAAATCTAATTCATTCATCTGAATCTGAATGCTAGCGTAAGTTGGTAGCTTTGACTATATAGAAATTGTGCTTCTTACTAAAGTTATTCATTCAAAAATGCGCCTTGACTTTAAGATACTTTTTTCCGGAAAACTGTAAAGTTCTTTCAAATCCTCATATATCTAGCCAGCTGAAAAATGGTATTATTCGTTACTTATATATGGTCACTAAATTTTTGAGTTTATGGGTTAGTTTAATATTATATAAGTGCAAAAATTGCCGAATAGAAGTCAGCTACAGATCCAGCTATTGTCGGTGTGGAAGAATTCCTCGAGTCACGTTTTCCTGCATGCGTTCATGGTCACTGGTGATGTTTTTGATCAATCTGGCTCGGTAAATTCCTCAGACATACGAATGTTGACTTACTATTCACCAAGTTATCAACAGTTTAATATCCAGCCATTAAATGGTTAATTGGCATCAGTTGGCGGACGCTCTCAAAGAAAAAATCAGTAAATATAAATCCATTATTTTGCGTGAAAATCAAGTCTATATTTAATATACGCCGGTTTAGGTCATACACATATACAAAATTATGTTCGATAACTTGTCACCATCATGAAGGTAGTTCCATTTTGATATGAACTCTTATCTCTATTTTTGGGGTAGTTAATTTCCTCTGGAAGGTAAATTTTCATCAGCAAATAGTTACTAGTATCGGGTTCGCACTATAAGGTCGATAAGGCGAATGTATTACGGAGTATAAACGAATATTCCTATCAACGCTCCCGCAGCTTCAAGCATGTCGCTATTGCATGACATCGTATGGCATCAATATATGTGTATGGCCTAGCACTGTCTTGATGAAACACAATGCCTGCCCTAGTGGCCAAAGTTGTCCACTTATAGGCAAATGATTCTTTCAGGCGGTCAGTGGTTCATAATATAGTTTCGAATGAACAGTTCGGCCGTAGAAGGGCAGATCATTGTATATGATTCCCTGCCAATCCAACCACACGCTCAACATTCTGGAAAGATACTGCTCACACATGTTTGTTGCGATTAAAAGGAGATTCAAAGATGGATATTCGATCAATAATTTTTTGCTAGTTCAACTTGTGTGATACCCGTACACTCGTGTGTCTTTTTTTGTATCCATCCTTTTCCAAATAGCTCCAAACGGTTTTTATAAATTTTTTCACGATCGATTTCAACAATTGTCCTAATTACTAAACTTGCGATTGATAGTATAGGAACTATAAGCACTACGTTTCATTTTTAGTCGCCAAACCTGCGTTATCATCTTTATCGATAAAAAACTGTCGAATATAGTACGTTGTCTCTTTTCTGCCGCCCAATTTTAGCCTGATTTTGAACAAAACTGAATTAACCATTCACAGAATTACCAAAAAAGTTTTCTTGTTAATGAAATGTAAACGTATCAGATTTTTACAGCGCGAGATACAATTTATTGAAGCCATTTATTTGAAAAATAATGAATATCTTTTGGTATCAACAGGATATCAAACAAAAATAATAAAATAGTTTTATGACGACCAACTTTCCAGACAGAAGACGGTTCCACAAGTCGATTCGCGTAATAACGCGAAAACAAGTGTACGGTTCACTCTGTATATTGTTAAAATAATTGGAATGGCTTCTAACAACGTTGGTGTGGTTCAGTCCGACTTGACAGCGTCATAATAATGAATCAAGTCGAACGTGTCGGTTGTAAATATGTCCGTCGATAAACCGCGTTTTTTGATTGATACCGATGCAACCGGAGATTCCGCATTTTTATTTTGTGCGATCTTATTAGTTTTGAACGTTTATGGGGCACTTTAATTTATCGTAGCTCGATTAGGTAAAGGAGAATTCATTAACGCCCGTTGTCCGCATTATAGGAAACAGGACGGTCTCTTTTTGTACACCATATACCGTTACACTCACGAATAGATGGGTTTCCTTGCCTCGCCATGGGGCTACATATTGGCTTACAAGTCGTTTTTACAGTCAATAATCTGAAAACGAGTGTCTTCTTCTGTTAATTACGTTAAAAAATACATACAGTATAAATGTTACGTAATACTGTCCAGCTACTGGGACTAACCAGCCATCTGGTTTGAAACTATCTTACTGCTGAATAAGTGGATGAGTTGATCTGTTTTCTAAAGGTTAAGAACCCTTATTAATGCTTTGTATCGCCGTTCAACAAGCCGCTTCTTCTTTTCGTATTATAAAACAACTTTTTAAGTAAAATAATAGTTTTTGTTTAATACCCTTTGGCAAAAGATAGTTAGCGTAGTCGGTAGGACTTTGGGGAGATTATAAGTCTATTCTCTTTTGAATTTATTCAATTAACCGAAATCAAATTAATTATGAAAAAAATAATGACATTTTGACGATGAATTGGTAATCGTTCCGCAGTTATTCTAAGCGTCTTTTGGTGTAGCGAAGTGGAGTTTGGGCAAAAGTAACGCAGCTGAAGCTATAGGGTGGATTGAAAGTGCTAAGTGACCCCTAGCCATAAACTATTTTAAGTAAGAAACATTCATGTTATAAAAACACCCCTAGTAAGTAGATTCCCCCTACATGCATCACAATTGAAGGCCGTAAGGCCACCAAAACTGACTACTAGCTCAGTTTTTTAGCCGTAAACTATCGGAATCCGGAGTTGCCAAAATTTGGGAAACTGTTCCGCAGATAGGTACCATGGAAATTTGGGTAAAAACAGTGCAATTTCGAAGGCAAACTAGCGGACGAAGGTACAATACATACTGAACAATTTTGATAACAACTATAAGTTTTCCAGGTGGAATGCGAACTACCTACGTGCCAGTGCCTTTAGTAGGAAGCTGGCTCAAGTAATACGGTACCGATGATCCGGCCATCTAATTTAAAACTACCTGAATAGTGAACGAGTGCGAAGGTTTGGTCTGATTTTTAATAGTAAAGAACCCTTAGTGTCAATTTTTATCGACGTTCCAACAAATCGCCTCTTATTTCTATAAAATAAAACGGTCTTTTTTCAGTAAAATAATAATCTTTTGTCTAGGCAAGAAAATTAAATTTAAATTATTTGCAATGGAACAAAGCAAATTCGTGTCTAAGTTCGATCATTGGGATTTTTTATTATTTCATTTCACTATAATAACGATTAACGTCAATACAATAAAAGAGTGAACTAAATGAATAGTGAAGAGTGAACGTCAGATAATTTTATGACACCAAAACATCACAATATTATCGCACTTAGCTTGAACTTTTACTTTCTTTCTGTATTGATAGTAATAGTAACATAAAGTAAATAAAATAAGGAAATAAATATAATTTATTCTAACATTATAGTAAATCTAATGCATTTGTAGAAGGACTTAAACTACAGTTTATTTATGGTATCTCCTGGAGGCCTAATCCACCAGCTTACAATAGTATACCCAATTATTTTACTTCCATTAGAGAGCATATTTGCCTTTTTATGTTTAGTTCTTGTTTCCCTAGTTGTTAATTTGCTGTTCCCTTTTCAAGTAATTTTGATATTACTGTATTTCTCCTTAGTTTTTTCTGTTTTTCTTCTCCTTAGTTGCATGTGTTTTACATTTATCTTGATAAAATTAAATTTTATCACTAAATTCTCTTTAATAAATTTACCATATCTACAAAACAGGTAGTATTCATTCCCTCCTCATAGATTTTAATCAAATCATACTACCATCCAGTTACTAGTTTCTGAGCAATTACATACATATCTATGCATAAATCTTTCACACTCTACAACTCTCACTCACACTCTCATCACCCTTTCTTGGTAATCAGCACTGAATAATAATCCCGCGGGATAAATAAATCAGTATATATTTAAGTTAAAGTTAAGGGTAGATTATTTGAATCTGATCAGCTCTGCTGTTTGTTTCCAATATAGATTCTGTTTGTGGAATAGTTCATTTCTCAAGAGATATAATTAGGTTCTTGTCATTTCGCTACAACTCAAAATTATCATGGCTTGATAAATAGCTATTGAGCTATATTTTCAAGAGTGAAAGTCGTTTGTAATTTTTCGATAGTCCCAGATAGACACATATATTTTACCATAATTGTTGTGTCCTCGGCAAATGTTCTAAGTATTGTTTCTTTTGTCCTTGAACTATTAGGAGTCTAATGCAGATAGGAATGGCCCCAAAACAAACATGGACACACCTAAAATAAAAACTCTACCCCATCCCCTTCATTTGCCAAATATTGTGGCTTTCAATAACAGTGCTCAAAAGCTATGTTTGTTAAAAATATATATAGAATATAAAAAAGTTTGCTTAATAAAATTTATATCTCCAAGCATCAAATAAGTTATGTTATCAAACGTATAACTACAACTTGCTTATTTTAACTTATACTTACTTATTGAGTATTGTCTCTTTAATTTTGTTAAATGATTGTATAAGGTACAATATTAAAATTAGTAAAATTAACCTAGATTCTTAAAATTAAGAAAATGGCATTTGCTTAGCGGTACCCAAATAATTTTCCTCTGTTTGCAATATGACGTTAAACCTGTCTTCGCTTGATTGATTCAAAAAGTTGGTATAATTTTCGTTCTTATATTAATCCCCATTTATCTATCATGTATTAGTGCTTTCTATGAAACAGGATATATTTATAACCCATTTCGTAGCACTCTGGTTTGATAGAGTTAACCAGTATCCAAATTGTTTCCATATATATGTTATGTAGATTCCCAAACATGTATATCATTTATTCTTACCTTTATACATTGTTCCAACTTCTTGGATCTTTTCAAAATAAGTTTAATTAACTATCAGCTCGATATAATTAGATATATAACCTAATTAGTGTAATACGTATGCGAATATATCTTAATTGAAATGTACTGGGTTATATATTGAACAGGGTAGGCCTAATTTACATGAACCTATTAAATGTCACTCATGTGAAATAGCAAAGGTCATCACAATAAAACAACGGTTCTCCTGTTATATATTTTAAAATGGCTAAGACAGTATTGAATATCTTGGTTGCCAGAGTAGTCATGTGTTACTTGAAAATAAAACTAATAGGAGTTTTACATATTTTGTTATAGTACATAGCAGAAAATTATAATAGAACCAATATGTTGAGAGAATTTATACTGCTGAAATTTAATGTACAATATATTGTAACTCGAAAGAAAACGTTTGAGGCTAAACTATAATAATCATTCTATAACTAATACAAATAGAGAGCCACAGATCTGAGATTCGTCATTATAGAATCATACATAAAGGTAAATTCGAACGGCGCGCTGTGTTAATAACCAACAAGCTTAATAGGTATATCAGGATTAGAAATTAAATCAGTCCACTGTTTGGAGACTTAAGCGCTATTTGAAAAGTAACGTCAATATTTGGTCTGTTATATGTCTAATAACTATATAATAGTGTCTATATAGTTAGTCACATAATATATAATATAAAATCAATGCCAATCAATCAGTGGATAAAACATATTAACCATAATATTATCTAATCATTTTCTACAACTTTTGGAAGCATGCCAATATCGTATTGAAAAAACTATATATAAAGGGTAAACTAAGGATATGTTTACATGCCGTGTCGAAAGAAAGATGCTGGTTTAGTGGCGATCCAATCATCAGTGTCATAAGTTTTCTGAAAGATCACTGAGAGTTTAAGCTGGGTTTTCATGCAACAAATATAGTAATTCTGTGTCTTTATACTTCTATGGTCCTCCTGTTCGTTCTTTGCATTTCATATCAACATTACCACTTATGAATCATTGAAACCAACACGGAGATATTACCGTAACTTTCCAAAAAGTATCTGATGTGCTCCGGCAGTAGATTTCTTGAAATACGAAAATTAAATTTTGAGCGTACTATGATTAGCGTCAAAATAATAAACGAAATTACTTTATATTGATACTTCGCTTTTTCATATGCATTTTTGCATATCCGTGAGATGCATTTTTTTTTATGTAGATCATCATATATTCTGTTATCAGAGATGAAAATAACCTGTAACAAAAAATACAATTCCCCCAGAAATTTCAAGCTAAAGGCTTTGGTAGATCAGATTAACAATTGTTGCAGAAAAAATAAAAAATACACAAAATACTTTTAGAAGTTGTGTGAGATATCTGACGCTCTAGAGATATTACAAGATAAAGTGTTTCAAGCAAAAATTTGAGCATATATAAATTTATTTTGATGTACCTATTTTAATTGATTGATTTGGAATTGACAGATTGGAGCTATTCAAGTAAAATAATTATTTCTTACATAGGTATGTCGGTACGGATCAAACATGGATCTACTAGCATAAAAAGGATGTCAGCTGAGTGAACAGGAGTACCTTAAAAAGAAATTAATAGAACTCGAATTAGGGTTCATAAAAATATATAGATTAGTTGGAAGAAGATCTAAGTTATCCCTACATAATAAGTTGCTACCTTACAAAAAAGATACTAAAACCTACATGGACCTACGAAATTCACTTATTGCGATGTTCTACTAGAAATAATATCAACATAATACAAATATTTAAAAACAAAGTGAAACAGTTACTCAAACCGTGTCATATGGATTCCTGTTCGGAACTGTTATAGAGGAAATTAAGAGATTCGCAATAAGACATGATGGAAGAATGCGCTCTAATGTAAACACTAGTGTTGAAGTCTTGAATAACACTGAAGCAGAACTATTGAGATGAAGAGAGAAATTGAGATGATTTTGAGTAGTTGAATAATGAAGTGCGTTAAATAGTAAAAATACTGAAAAGTGCTGCTAACTTTTATTTTATTTTATTCTATTAGAGACTAAGTAAGGACCAATGGACCTCCAACCAAGTCAGTCGGCAACAACTAGTAATAATATGTTAACACATTTTTGAAAAAGCTGTGTGCCAGTACTTTCTCTCCTTTATCTCTGTGATTTTCCCACAACATTATATAGCACAACTGCTACTGTTGCCGAACATAGGCAGTAGCAGAGACTCTAGAGAGCTCAACCCGGAAACTCTAATCTTCTCTTGATAAAGTAACATGCTATCTGGACTGAATGGCGAATCAAATTAATTTAAGCAAAATCTACATACATTGAATTCACAAATCAATTTTCAGAACTACACCATAGCGTGTCTTTTGGCATGTAAATGAAATTGGTATGACCTTGAGTGCCAAGCTCAGATGGAAGGAGCATATAAAATACAAACTAGATGAAGTCAACATTAAGTCCTGGACAATGTGTTGGTTTCTTACCCCAAACACTCAGCTAAAACAAGCTTATTTTGTACCAATGTCAAAAAGTCCCGCTACCATTTTGATTGCCTATAACTTTGCTCAAAGAAAATATAAATAAATTTGGTTTCCTTAAAAAGTTTATCTGGTCTTTACATTTTTTTCCTAATAATTGAAAAATTATATCGGCTAAATGGTGACCGCAATTCGCTATGCAACTTTCGGCTCTTTTCTAGGCATCTTTCATGACACCCTGCAACATCTGAGGCTGAATTTCTTCAATTGCCGAATAACGTGACGAATAACGTCTTTAAGATGTTGAGTCGTTCGGGATTTATTCACATAAACTTTTTAATTTAAAAAACCGCATAAGTAAAACTCTGGTGCTGTTAAATCCGGAGATATGGCTGGCCATGCTAAATCGCCACTTGAAAACGTCATTCAATAATTGAATTGCTGAATGAGCAGTATGTGCTGTGTCCCAATCTTGCTGAAACTACATGTCAGTCCGTACTCTTCCAATACTGGCACAAGAATATTTCGAATCAAATCTTGGTACTGTTCAGCAGTAACAGTAACTGCAACACTTTGGTCATTTACAAAAAAAGACCTGTGATGTTTCCAGCAGGAATTCCACACCATGCAGTTGATTTTAGTGGATTCAATGATGTTTCAATGTTGTTCAAAACCGACTGTTGTGTTTATTGATGTGACCGCTTAGAATAAAATGGGTTTCATCGTTCATTATCAATTTAGACGAAAAATTTTATCGTATTTATTTGTATGTAATCGTAGCAATTTTTGGACTAATTGAAATTTGTACGTTCAAAATTTACCATAAACCGCGTGCAGAAATATGTAACAGGGAACCATGTCTCCGAATTGATGTTTCTGGAGACTCTGCAACACTATCGCGCACCAGAGCCACATTTTCAGTCTTCTAGAACGAGGCTTGTCTACTGTCGTATCGTACTGTCGAAAATTCGCATCTAAACGATAAATTGTGGTCTTGTGAGGCACAGGACGTTTGGGATATTTTTGACGCAATTTCCGCTGAGTGGCAATAATGGAAGGATTATATTCAATAAATATAGTTCACTTTTTCTGCTCGTTCTTATTGAAGTGAAACTGAGCTAAACGTTACATAACCAAGACAGTGTGCAATAAAAATGGTAGCGGGACTTTTGCCCCATCTCTTATCGACAGGTACTGAAACCAGCGTGAAGCCAGTGCCTCCATTGTCCAAGTAATTCAAAGGTTCCAAAATAAGGTGCTGAAGTATATTATAAATGCGCCTTCGTAGAAAAAGGGAGGATAGGAGTGTGGTGTTTGAACTTGTGTTTCGCATTCGAAAGGGAGAATTTTGGTGAGTAAAGTCAAATTTTTTAAAAATATTTTATCTTGGGCTGACGAAAGGCATATTAACTGATTGGTTAATAACGCGAATTTAGTCTTACGAAAACCTCGAGTATTGTAACGTTATGCGTTTTCTTTTGGTCGTAATATTAATAAATCCTTTCACAGAATTGTCGAGATCGTGACGGGCTGGTTATCGAACGGTCGTCGAGTCGTCTTCTCACAGAAGGCAATTCATATTTATCACTTGCATGCCTTATGATCATATCGGCATATTATAACAGTTAGATGGACGTGCTTTCGCTAGTACCGGCATAAATTGAGAGACTCGCGGCACCGCTGGCTGATTTCGAGTCGTCTTCGTCGTGATTTATGGGGTTTTCCAATATTAGTTGAGCGAGAGATGGATTTTTAATATGGAAGTGATACGATACGCCCATAACAATCGAACATTTCGCCTAATTATGTATTCAGCGCCGGTCTTACGCTCATTCTCTAAGCAGCAATTTCACTATTTACGTTTCATTTAAATAGAATCAACATTATATGAAACTGATTTGTCGATCTGATGGGTGGAAGAGAATGTTTCAAATTATTACGAACATACATACCAGAAATCTTTTTATATCATGAATGTTTTACAATATCAAAACATTGGATATAACAGCATATATTACTTGGCAAATAATTTCGAATTTGGCGCACGCGCATTATGTTGCACAGAGCAAACCATAGAAAAGAATAAACTATATTGTCTTCCTTTTCTTGTGGTAGTACGTTCTATTCGGTTCGATCGAGTGAAACCAAAATAAAATCTAGAATATTTAGATCTTGTGCTGCATTAGTAATTCTATAGGAACATTAATTAAATTGTTGTTGTATGATTCTTTGTGGTTTAACATATATTGGTTTTAAGATATAGAAAATTCAGGGTGTGCAAGAGATCAAGTGCAAAATGTAAGGTTAAACATTAGCTAATTATTTAACATTATTTAACATTAGCTAAATAGGAATCAACATATGCCCAAATTTAACCTCGAAATAGCAGCAGATATTCAAACCGATAACTAGAATATAAAATAAAATTATTTTTGTTGTTCGTCAAGAATAGTAGCAAAACACCGTAGTAATTGGTAATAATTAGGCATTTATAATAACCATTGTTCATTGTACTTTCAAAATGGTTCCTTTATATTTTAATGCATTTAATATATTGTTTTTCTCAGTCTTCATTATCCCTTTTATTACGATCTTATTGGTATATGTGCATTATGTTTATTGTTTATTCTCCACGTTATAAAATCCTTTTATTTGTTTATGTTTCTATTCAGTCTTATATCGGTCGAGTTTTTTGCTCTCTTCTCAAGTATTTGTCTGACATATTCATTCCAGGTTTGCTTAGACCCCACTTTTATTTTTCTCCTCTTTGTCCATACGCCTGTATTATTTTTACCTATCTTGCGTTTTCTTGTGCTGTAAATGTCCCCACCTACTGAGGTTGTCTCCGTCCCTTCTATTCTTTCTTACTATGTACTTTTCTCATATGTTTTTGCGGCTGTGCAAAACAGAGTAATCCCTCTATGCTTACCACGGAATATTTGATCTCTTTTTATGTATTGGAACAATAAGTGCTACTTGCCAATCCGGGGAGATTTATTTCTCTTTCCATGCTCTATTATAAATATCCACTAATAATACACTCAGTTTTTGACCCGCTTTTTCAGCCTTTCTAATACTGTCTGATCTTCACCTAATATTTGTCCGTTCTTCACTTTTCCCAGTGCAATCTTAAATTTTCAATTTTTTATCGGGTCTGTTACTATGTTCCTTTTTTCTCTTTTATAAGTTTTGTAATCATAGTTTTTTTTTCTCTTCTGCCGATTTTGAAAACAGTCATTACTGAAAACCTTCTTTTCTTCTTCTACCATTCATTTTACCTTTGCTCTGCGTTATTTGTATATATCGTAGTTTTCGATTCACTTTTCATTAAAATTGTTTCTCCAGATTTCCTTCTATTGTCTTTCTTAAATTATTATTTCGTCTTTCCTATTTGCTGTTTGTTCTTATATCCAATAATGAGTTCTTGAATTATTGAGTTTCATTTCTTGGTTAAATTTCCGGGTTAATATATCTGCATGTATCCTGCTTATAAGTTTATTTTGTAGCTTATTAGAGAGCTTAGCTTATCCCTGAGAATATTTAATTAATCCCATTAATCCTTTCGACGTCCTCACCTATTTTTCTAGTCAAAAATGATCTGAAAATATTATTTATATATATTATAGCTTGTTCTGCTTTTTGGAAGTCATCTGTTAGATGTTGACATCGACACTTCAACATTATATCACCACGTAACTATTTGTTTGGAACACTCATCAGACTTTTCCTTGGCAGGGAAAATTTAGAGCAATTCTTCAGGTTCAATGAGCTACATGGCAATTCAGACGGACTTCTTAGATTGATTTTGGTGTTTTATTTTGGTAATCGAAAACCACCAGACATACACATCTTTCTTAAAATCGAGTGCCTTATTAGTCGCGTTATATAACACCTTCCTCCTGAAGTAACAACCCAATGTATATACATGCTTAGTATCCCTGTTGGGCAACTTAGAGTTGTAGTTACATTATTTGTGATTTAAAAAACACTCCTAGCCTGCATTTTATGTCTCCATTTTGACTTTGATGGTTTTCTCCGTGGCATAACCTATACGGAATGGTTTCCCAAGTATTGTAGTCATCGTACTGCAATATACTATGACTCAAAAACTGATATAATGCAATTCAGCTCTTCCAAATTTTAGTAAAATTCACATCAACTTCGGTCTACTTTTGGTGACATAACACAGGCAATTTTCGCAATTAGAACTATTATACAATAGGATTATTCCAGGAATCAACAATCTATGGGTGTTTTTTAAAGCATGGATTTTTCCGAATTATAATTTAATTTGATATCTTACAATTATTACCTTACGATTATCTTACAATTTGAATTGCGATACTTTAGCAGGCTGTGTTAACTATGTCCTTACCAAATCGCGCGATGTTGATGGCTACTATAAATTGTCTAATTTACGTCATTTCTGCTAGAGATAAGTATACCCTTAAATCGTGCGCGCAGAATGTCTCTGGAATCACATATCGCCCACAACCATGTAGCTAAGCAAACTCGCCGTTGACAAAATGAAGAATTACGGATCATTCAGGCTGTAAGCACAAAATTTGCACCATACAATAATTTTCTAAATGAATTGCTCACCAATAAAACTCCTATAAATTTAAGGCATTTCTCATACAGAAATTATACTTTACATTACCGTTACCTACAAATGCGTCTCGTTACTATTACTTTAATGAAAACTAATTTAGATTATTTAAATTTTTTTCCATTTGAGAGTGCTCCTCGATACTGTAACTTACAACGATTATCTGGCATAAATATCAATCAGTCATCGCTAATTAAATGTGAATAATGAACGATCGTACTTCATTCAAACGAAACTCTTTTTCGGACTACAAACAAAATATATTTTTGACTCATAAAACATCACCAAGCAGCATCGTCAGCAAACATCGTCATGTTAGACTCACCAAAAAAACATTTTAGCAACCTAAGAGCTTTAGAATATCCTTTCAGTATTGCTAAGATAAACACTGATCAATTACGTTGTAATATATGATCTATGTTATATATTAATCGGCTTAGTCAATACTTTGCTAGGTTTTTCCTCTCTTTTTAAAGATAACGGGGGAACTTGGAGGCGTAATTTGGTACGGTTAAAGCTTATACCTAGGAAGAATTTTTAGGCCCAATATTGTTGTGTAAAATGCGCCTTAAATAAATATATTCCAATAAAACGAAGAATGCTCATGTCAAGTAACCAAGAATAGCTGTCAGTGACACAAAATATATTTTAAAAACCCAGCCGTTAGCCTAGCGGGTTAAGAGTTTAGCTCGCCGGCAATAACATAATAGAATCGAATCTTAAGGTTTTTAAGTAGTTTATATAAAATAAGTGTTCGTTAAAATTCTTTAAAAGTGATTCGTTCGTAGATTCTACGGAACCACTAACTGAATATTGCAGGTAATAAATATGTTAATATGTCCATCAAGGGTTAAAATGAATATTGCATAGAATATAGCATTTATAAAATAGTTTCACAGAATTTCAATTACTCGTTTGTTGGTGAGTAACAACTCACCCATATTCATATAAGACAAAGTAGAAATCAATAAATAAATTAAAGGCATAGAAGACGAAATAAAGATGAGCTATCTGCAAGGGCGAGGTCGAAGACCGAAATAAATAAACAAGTAACAATGTAATTTTATTTAAAAATTCAGTTTAGTAATTATTCTACTAATCAGCCTCATGTTTTTGTGATATATTTTAGGTGAAATATATGTATAAGGTGGGTACTATATGAATACATAAATAAAGTAATGAAAATATGTAGGAATTAAAATGAAACTGAAACTACATAATTTGCATAGATAGAAGACGTAGGACAAATAGAAGAAATTATGAATTATTATCAGTGCATTTGTCAATTTTAAAGCACAGATAAATATGAAAGAGTTTAATGACATATGAGACTATATGACATTTTATTTTTTGAAACTTGTATCAATTATTTTGTTTCTTTACTTTATAGGTATAAGTTTTGGAAAATCAATAGTTAATTTAATGATTTTAAGTACATTCCTTTAATATACATTTCCAAATTATATAAAATATATTACCTAACTTTGTTCATTATCATTTTAATATACACGTTAAAGTCAAATATCAATTTCAAAATTGTTTTATTCATATATTCTCTGTTTTAATATACGAACACATTTTACGTCATATTTTTTTCCATACTTATATTAATAATTTAAAAGTAAGAAAAGATTATGTATACTTATACCTGATGATCTGCCGTCTTACTTATGATACTTTGTTATAATGTTCACTGGCGTAGTAATTTACACTTGTAAATACTTTGTTGATTGTTGAGTGTTAATAGAAATAAGATTTAATTAATTGCAACATAAAAATATTACTGAGTGTTAGTTTTTGAGATAGTTTACACATATTTTAGTATGATTTAATATACTGATATTTTATTAATGTGATGTTACAAATACATTTCTGATCATATATTGTAAATACTGTACACGCAAGTTTTAGTAATATATCAATTTTAAATTATTCTCGTTGCTTTATTATAAAAGACACATGATTAATTTAAAATATGTCGTCGAATTTCGACCACAGAGCGATAACTAATAAATATTATAATTTTACTCTTTCAAAGAGATCCCGTATTATGTACGATCCTAATCTTTGTGGATTGTTTTTTCGGTTCTCTTTTGTTCAGTATGTTAATTCTGATATTCCGGAAAAAAGAAATAAACTATTACAAACGACATCTATAAAATGATCTAACTGTTGTCAGACGCACATCCTTTAAACGCAGACTTAAGAGGAGCCGTCGCGTTATTAATATGAGTGAACGATGGCCCGAGCAACGGTACTTCATCGTCTTGGAATCGATATGATCGCCGGTCGTACCTCACAGGTCCTTGAACGTCAAGGCTGCGAACGGAGCGGCGCGCGTCCGTACCGTCTGAACATGTTCTTGCATTTTTGATGTATGTTCTGACCCAGATCGGCCACGGTACATGGATATGCGTCCTTTTAGGGTCAGAATCGATAATAACATATTTTCCTACTTATTCTCTCGCGGTAAAAGCAATTTCTCGGAACTGGGACGACCTTAACAAATATTTTCTATTACGTGTAAGTCGATTTCGTATGTGTTCGGCATTTTGCACTGACTGATATACAAGTTATACATTTTAAATTAATATTGTGTGCCTCGTAACGTATGACATAAAATGGAACATTCGGTAAAAGCAAAACGTGATCTTCTATGGGAAACAATTTGATAAAGTTTCTGATAGATAAATTCGAAAACAATATACGTGTTGAAAGTATCATTAACATGGAGTGTCAATAAAGGAATACATAATAACTTAGAACAGAATGCTCAGATCTCTATTGTATGTATATAATTCATATAATTTATTATACTGAAATGCATCTTTCTCATATTTCTTGGTTTACATTTTTAAAAGTTGTATAATTGAACCAGCACCAATTTCATTTACAGTGGTAATGTTAGCTGGCAAATGTATAGCAAATAATTTTCAACGACATAAAATAGGAAACAACGTATGCTAATATTTCACCTCGAAATAACACAGGAAGGTAGAACAGGAGATTTTAAAACAATAACAAGAACAGAGAAGAATATTATCATTGTTGGGTTGAAAGTGATCAATTCATTAATGAGGTTGATCCATCAATAATATTAGGAAAAACTGTAGTAACTGCTAATAATTAGATACGTATTTTAATCAATATATATTTTAGTAACGATTTAAATATTTCTTATAAGTGAAGTATAGCTAGAATTTGTTGAGAATGAAATTCCTAAGAAAGTTAAATTAGGATATGAGAAGAAGAAATTAGACAGGATTTTGGTGGTGCAAAAATAGCGGGGAGAAATACTTTGGAAGGATTAAATTTGCTTGAGTTGATCTGCATCAAGTGAACAAAATATTAAACGACCAACGGCACCCTAATAATATAATGGCTACTTCAGTGAAGGTGACAATGAAAAGAGAACGCATTTTGATATAAGTTTTCTAAAAATATTAATGTATGGATGGAGACTCGTTTTAGCTAAAAAGTACCACTATCCATAATTTTAAGTTAGTTAAGGTACTAAAGTAAATGTAAATGTAATAACGCTCAGGTCTCTACTGCATGTATATACTTCCTATAATTTATTATATTAAGATGTATTCAACTCTATTAATAGCGTGAGACAGGGCAAATAATGGGAATAAAAACTGTTTCATTCCAAAGACGTCACCAGGTTAATTCACACTCTGGGCAAAAGTTCAATGGGCGCACCCGTAAGCATATTCTCACTACGTGTCAAGTTACTAGAGGATCGGAGATAAAAAGATAACAGATTAATTTTTTTCTGTAGATTTTCAATTTTATACATAAGACATTTCAGATAATAAAATGAGAAAATTTGGCTCTATTCATTAGAAAACCGCACTAACTGTAAAATCAAGCAGATTCATGTTCATGCCCTTCAATACACAATCAAAAGAAGGAAATTTGTTTAAATGTCCTGCATAACCTAGGAGATATTTGTAATTTGGCGATGAAATTAACTAAAAAAATTCAAAACATAACAGGTCAATCGAAAAGCCCCGGCCTGATACTGAGATGGCGCTACTAGAATTAAATCCATATGCTTTTTAGTTAGCCCTAACCCTTAAAAGATGCGTGTATAAATTTGACAGCTCTCGGATCATTAGTTTGTGAATTATTGCATTGTGAGCGATGTAACTTTTGTTATTGTGAAAAAATGGATAAAAAGGAATTTCGCGTGTTGATAAAATATTGCTTTTTGAATAAAAAAATACAGTTGAAGCAAACACTTGACTTGATGCCGAGTTTCCGTACACTGCACGAGGAAAATCAACCATCAAGGATTGGTATGCTAAGTTTAGACGTCGTGAAATGAGAACCGAAGACGGTGAACGCAGTGGACGCCCAAAAGAGGTTGTTATCGCCGAAAACATTTAAAAAATCCACAAAATGATTTTGAATGACCGTAAATTGAAACTGAATGAAAAAGTAGACACTCTAAAGATATCAACTGAACGTGTACATCATATCATTCACGAATATTTGGGTATGAGAAAGCTCTGTGCAAAGTGGGTGACTCTTGACCAAAAACAACGACGAGTTGTTATTGAAGAGCAGTGTTTGAAGATGATCAAGCGTAATAAACCCAAGTTTTTGCGTCGATATGTGATAATGGATGAAACATGTCACTCCTAAGTACAATTGACAGTCATCCGAGTGAACTGCACACGATGAACCTGCTCCAAAGCATGGGAAAACGCAACAGTCGGCTAGCAAGGTTATGGCGTCTGGGATGCTCATGGAATAATTTTCTTTAACTACCTTGAAAAAAGAAGAAACATCAACATCGACTATTACATGGACTTATTGGATCGTTTGAAGAACGAAATCGCCAAAAACGGCCACATTTGAAGAAAAAGACAATGCTGCTTCACCAAAACAATGCACTGTGTCACAAGTCAGTTAAAATGATGGCAAAAATTCATGAATTGGGATTCGAATTGCTTCCTTTTATTCCTATTTCCTATTTAGATGTCATTTGGAAAATACATGTGTTGGCCAACTGATCCAGAGCAAACTCGAAACCTCTTAAAATCATTTATAGTTTGAAGAATAATATCCAACTATAACCAGGTCTAAGGAAATTTTGAACTGAAATACGATAGCCCACCAATGATTCTGAAAATTTGATAAGAAAAAATTACACGAATACTAACGTTACCAAACAAGAGAACAGACTGGGAGAGATTTGCTGAAGAAATCGAAATAACAATCGACGAATTTAAGTAATATTACACCTTAAATTAGCTGGTGTAATTATTATTAAACAACTAAATTTGGATCAGAAAAATTAGTTGTATATAAGCAACAAGCTGCTTGGAATTATACTCCAGATATTAACAGAGCAATTAAAATAATTTATTATCTGAGAGCAATTAAGGAAATGGTAGCTGAAAGGGAAATCATCGAAAACAATTACAAAAAAATAATTGAATAATTGAACAATTGAAACTAAAAATATGTTAAAAATTATAATCCAAAACTGGAAAAGCAAAATACTGCACATTTTAAATATATCTATAAATAACACTGTAAAATCAGTAATATATCTAAAACGATACTTGATTAATGCAAGATTTCAACTAAATCATGTCCTTGTCATTTGGAAAGTGGCTGAAATCATTATGATCCCAAAACCTGGGAAACTACCAAATAATATAAACGCCTATGGATATATCTCACTACTACCATATAATTGTTCAAGGCAATTAAAAAACTCCTAATGAAAAGAATTAAATCCACTATAGAAACCCTCACAAGAGAAAAGGCATAACAGCTACAGACCAATTTGGGTTTTTTAAGACGCATTCAGCAAGTGAAAAGGTGAATAAAAGATATAATTGAAAAATCCTATGAAGGTAAAAAGGTATGTTCACAACAACAAACTGAACTATTAAAATCTTAGTGCCAGAATGCCAGAATGTTTAGAGCCAAATAAGAGGAAACCTGCACAACAACGCAAAAATTTACAACAGGCAAGTTAATATATAAATAATTTCAAATAAGCCTGGAAAATGATTTACGAAAGCATATTTGTGCATATACAGTTCACTATAATCAGCTCAACATAGCTTCAGAAGTACAAATAACAATACATAATACTATAATTTGATATTGCAACAATTCGGATCTCAAAATGAATTTTGTCTGGAAACGTAACTGGAAAAGAAACACATAAGGAAAGAACTGAAGTTTAAGTATAGGAAAGTATTAATTGAACTGAAATATTGAAGTAATGTTAAATGAAAGAAAGTATCAAGTATCAAGTATTGAAATCTTTATGGACATACCTATATGAAACCTATATTGATATACAGCAAAGTGATATAAGTATAATAGATATATTGCAGAACAAGGTCCTGAGAAATACTAGATTCACACAGATACTACTCGGCTAATTATTTACTTACACCGAGACCTAGAAATACTGAGTGTTACTTGAGAAAGAAAGATATTCGCAAGGAAATATGAGGAGAAACTCCATTCTCATATTAATATCGAAGAATTAAAACCCTTCGCAACTGTTCGATAGGTGAATGTATTCAACATTGTGATACCGTGAATTCACTTTTATTTTAACTATAGATTTAAATTATTGAATATAGTAATAAAGTAATAAGTAAATAATCTAAAAATTCCTAAAATATTGCCAACATGTTGAATAAATACATTTTAACCACCCTTGAACAAAACTCTTGAATAACACCAGAATAGGACACTCAAACCATTTGATCTTGTGTAGCGTACAAGAGTGAAGTGAATTTAATAGAAAAACTGCAGTATTAATACAAAAGCACTATTACGAGAGAGATTAAGATATGGCCGATGGCCCTCCTGGAAATATATCTGTGTTTAAGTTATTGTAAAGACTAATCGTATGTTCGTCGAAAACGACTAGTGACAAAATATAATAGAAAATAATAAAATAAATTATAAAAATTAGCCAGTAATTTGAACAAATAAATTTTAACTGTTCTTTGTAAATAACGTATTTTTTAGCGAGAAAACCGCACAGGAAAGTTACTCGCCGTATTGTTTTTCTCATACGAAAAAAAACGATATTCAGTTACTTGGTACATTCACGTGTCATTATTGATTTATTACAACTCTTGGATAACACCACAACAAGACACAGACTCAAACTATTTGATCTTGTGTAGTATAGTGAAATGGATTTAATAGAAATTCAGCTGCTGGATTCTCCTAGATATATACCTAAATTTAAGTTATAGTAAAGACAAATTGTTGCTTAGTCGCCTACGAGTAACAGCAACATAATAAATAAATAATAAAGCAAATGAAAAAAAAAATAGCCAATACTTTGAGTAAATAAATTTTAGCAGGCTTAATAGGCTCAGTGGTAAAGGCCCCAGGATGATATTTCTGCTGTTGGTCGTAAATTTAAGTTTGTGATTGCCCTTAGGAAAGAGCAGACTCCGACCAGTAAAATAATTCCACTTACGCCACTAACCAGGCTGACTAAGACTGGATGTCTTCTGAGACAATCTCCAAAGTCGATAACTCGCCGGTTGGTAGGCTTAATGCCGAGTACCATGGTTCGGAGCCCACGGTTAGTTGGTAAAAAGGAGTATTTCGAGTATACAAAAAAAAGCGAAAAAAAAAAAACGGCAAAGTGAACTCGTACATTATTGGATTTCTTATACAAAATAAACGATATTCAATAACTTGGTACATTCACATGTTATTGTTGATTTATTACAACTCTTGGATAATACCACAACAAGACGCAGACTCAAACTATTTGATCTTGTGTAGTGTAGTGAAATGGATTTAACAGAAAATCAGGTGATGGATTCTGCTAGATATATACCTAAATTTAAGTTATTGTAATTTAAGTTATTATAAGTTATTGTCGTAAAAAGGAGTATTTCGAGTATACAAAAAAAAAGCGAAAAAAGAAAAACGGCAAAGTGAACTCGTACAGTATTGGATTTCTTATACGAAATAAACGATATTCAATAACTTGGTACATTCACATGTTATTGTTGATTTATTTCAACTCTTGGATAATACCACAACAAGACGCAGACTCAAATTATTTGATCTAAATTTAAGTTATTGTAATTTAAGTTATTATAAGTTATTGTCGTAATAAATAAATAATAAAGCAAATGAAAAAAAATAGCCAATACAGGCTTGATAGGCTCAGTGGTAAAGGTCACAGGACGGTGTTTCTGCAGTTGGTCGTAAATTTAAGTTTATGATTGTCTAACATTTGTGATTGCCCTTAGGAAAGAGCAGAATCCGACCAGCAAAATAATCCCAATCACGCCAGTAACCAGGCCGAGTAAGACTTGATGTCTTCTGAGACAATCTACAAAGTCGGTCACTTGCCAGTTGGTAGGCTTGATGCCGAGTGCCATGGTTCGGAGCCCACGGTTAGTTGGTAAAAAGGAGTATTTCGAGTATACAAAAAAAGCGAAAATAAAAACGGTAAAGTGAACTCGTACAGTATTGGATTTCTTATACGAAATAAACGATATTCAGTAATTTGGCGTGCGTTACTCAAACATAAAAATTCGGATGGGGTAAATAAACGAGTATTTCGTCAAATCCGTCCGCTCCCCATATCCGCACCTACAAAATAAATCCCCGAAAGCTTCCCCGCCGCTACCATCACGCGCCGCGCCGCCTGCATTCCATATTTCCGCTTTACTACCCTAATCAAATCGGGTAAGCGGTACATCGAGGTGCGAATAAAAAGCGCCAGGGGCCGCCACCTCCGCGCATATAAAGCGGATTCGTCAGACAGTTTATGCCCCGAAATGCAAACGCCGGGGGCTGTTTTACATTTCGGTAAGCTCATATTTAATGGCGGCCGTACGCCGCTGCCGCTCCCACCGCCCCATATGCTCCCCGCCGCCGCCCCCCTACTCTTCCGTTGCCGTAGATTTACAACGACTTAGATTTTATGGGGCAAATGAAATTACATTTCCCTTTAAAATATGATGAGCTTTCGCGATAATGAAACCGACTCAATCTGCGCCCCGTCTCCGAAGACGTTTCATCTAGGGCCCAGTAATGAATTACAAACATTCCCCGGGAGTTTGTTGCTGCATGATACATATTTAATTCCATACTCCATCACCGACATGAAACCGGAAGAGATTGGTTTTGAGTTCATTTTAATAATTCTCGGTGATTACATGTTTATATTGATGACGAAATAATTACTATCTTTTGTTTACGTATTACAGTTAATCGTTTACAATTTTGGGCTGTAGGTATAATTTATAGTCTACAATTTATACTTTTTGATACACAATCTACATCCACATTGTTTATCTTTGATATGTGTATTATAATTTATTTCTTTTTTCTATTATTTACATCTTACATTAGCTATGATAAGTATCTAACTACTTGGGCTAAAGTTAAGAATACGCTTATACACTATACAAATTCTTGTAGTTTTATTCGCTTCAATCCTGTCTTTATTTTTTTAATATTTTTATTACTTTTTATTGCTTTATTTTTGTTGACGACTCAAGGTACCCTCTTTGGGTATAAATCATCGAACATTATAACATAAATAATCTATCCTGAAATAAGTTTGGTTGTGTTAGATGAGATCTTAAAAGCATGAAAACAATTATCGTCATTGTCTATAACATTTTTCGATCTTTTCTGGCAACATCATGATACCAAGGCGAAACAACTATATTGGTTTGGTAGCAATTGACTAATTGAAAATGTATCGAAAATTTTTACAATAATCCCATCTTTTTAGCAATATGGCGATATCGTGTCGAAAGAATGATGTTCTATATATATTTGCTCTTGTGGCAATTAGTACTATATTATAAAGGATATGTGATATATGTTAGACAATCATATTCCTATATAATCCCAGTGCCAAAGCCCTAACAAATTGATTAAAACAGATGGTGTGGTCGTGAGAGTTCTACACCAGCAATTCTCCGATATGAATGCATTTTTCTTTCTGATAAAAGGAAAGCTAAAACGTTTATTTTTGTTGACGATTCAAGGTACCCTCTTTTAGGTATAAATCATCGAACATTATAACATAAATAATCTATCCTGAAATAAGTTTGGTTGTGTTAGATGAGACCTTAAAAGCATTTTTTGAAAACAATTGTCGTCATTGTCTATAACATTTTTCGATCTTTTCTGGCAACATCATGATACCAAGGCGAAACAACTATATTGGTTTGGTAGCAATTGACTAATTGAAATTCTATGGAAAATTTTTACAATAATCCCATCTTTTTAGCAATATGGCGATATCGTGTAGAAAAAATGATGTTCGATAGATATTTGCACTTCTTCAGCATTTATTCAGTATGTCTGTGTAGTGTTGTGGCAAAACTTCCCATTCAAGCTGCACTCTATCCTTCAATTTTAAAAAAGGAGATTCGTGCAAGGGTATTACTAATATTACCGGTATATTTTACAACAATACGTCCTCGAATCTGTTCACTTGACATCGGTTAATATCTGCAGAAACACTTTTATTCGGTTTTGGCACCTCGTAAACCACTACATTTTGTCGAACCGGCTACCTGAACAGCAATACTTTATAGCTATGAATATTACGCTTCGGCGTTGATATGGATGGCACTGCTGGATTACTCCATAACCTTTTGCAAATGGGATAGAAGATCGAGTTTTCATCTGCAGTTACAATGCGACGCATAAAATGATTCTCTTACCCGCCAAGTAATAATAAAGACGTAGAACCGGTTCAAATAAATTTTCAGTCAAGTCGTCTGGTAGCCATTCTCCCTTATTTTACATATATGCGCCATCACGTGCAAATAGTTTATTCATGTTAAGTTATTCGAAAGTTCTTTGAAAATTTAAACTCAGTTTTCCTCTAATAGATCTTGCAATTTACTCCCTTCGAACTGTATTGGTGCTGCAGGCTGTTGCTTCTTATTGGCATCAAAATCATTACTTTTAAATCGTAAAAATCTAAATCAGAATATAACGGAAAAACATCATCATATATTTTATGTGGCATTAGCAGTAGATAATTAAAGAAATGTCAAAACCATCGAATTTGACAGTTATATTCGGTTGTTTAACAGTTGTTTATATTGTTATTTCGCATTTTGACCAACAATCAAAATACATGCAAGCATTTAATATTTTTTATAACATCTTTATTAGATACGCTTAGTACAATCTTAATTATAATTAATTTATTTCTACTTTTCATTTGTACTTGGATTAATTCAAAAGCAAGACGAGTGCCAGAAAATACATTAATATGTATTCCTCAATTATACATTTATGATAACTTATAGCTATTGTTTACACTTTATATAAGTTTGTGGTTTCGTTTGCTTCAATCTCCTGTCATCCTGTGCGCTGTAAAGCAGTTGTATTGCTTCCACGTTAGTATGATTTAGTAATCTTCTTTCGTATTTGTTTCGAAATCTTGAATAACTTCGCAAACCGATTTGATTTCCAGGTCATCGTGCAGTCCTTCGTTGGTTACGTAGCGTTAGGCATTGGTAGTTAATCGAAGAACCTTGTTTTGACAGCGTTGTATGACTAGTTGACTTGAATTTTTAGTGCAAGCCCATATTTGCACCCCATAGGTCCAAATTGGCTTTGTGGTTGTCTTATAGATCAACCTCTTTGATTTTAGATCAAGTTGAGAGTATCTTCCAACCAGTATAGTTGTTTAATTTTGGTTCTATTGTGTTTTGATTTTTGTCTAACATGATGTTAAGCATTTAGTATGAGGAATAAAACCAATTAGCTAATAATAAGGCATTTGTTATTATAAAATCGTCTAACTTTTTGAAGGGTTAATAAAAAAGTTTTTAAGTAACCGTACCTAATAAACGATTTTTGATGAGTCGTTCCAAAGGTCACAACCACTTTCACGTCGTCCATTTCGGCCGCCATACATAAAAGAACTTTTAACAAACATCATAAGCTTTTATATCGTATTTAGGCCCTTCCCGTTTTGATGTTCGCTCCAGAAGGAACGCATCGCCACGTTACGATTATGTTCCCTACCTGACAAGATTCATCCATCGGGCTTTATACAACCGACACGTGAGAGATATCGCTCTAATATTTCGCCGGGTCTCCCGAGTAATATTCGCATCAGCTCTATTGCCAATCCGACACTTTATGCGCGGCCGATTGCCGTTTGTTATCAATGATTATTGCTTGTCGATATGCTCCAAATGTGGTTTTTACTCGGTGAAATTACGATCGGCAGGGGGACCGACCTATCGACTTTTGTGGCTTTAATGTACCTTGATGGTTTTTTTCTTTCGTGGTGGTATAAAATACACGTTACAAATATCGGTTCCTATATAATATTTGGTGTTTTTGTTTGCTTTATAAATTCATTAATTTTGTATTGCCTTACAAGATAATGTTGCATTGAATCTGTATTACTGCTAAAAACTAAACATTATTTTGCAGATAATATCCACTCAGATCGGTAGAGATTCTAAAAACATTCTAAAGAAGGTCCTTGGTTACATTAACCTAGCTGTTCCAGATGCATGAAAAACTGCTGAAGTCATAATGATATCAAAACCTGGTAAAAAAAACCGTTCTTTATTTGTTGCCAGTTATGGCTAAACTATTTGAGAAATTGATTATAAAACGCCTCAAATATATTCTCAAATAAAGAAAGCTAATACCATCTCACCAGTTTGGTTTCAAAAGTGCCAACTTAACAATTCACCAAGTAGATCAAATAACAGATGTTATTGAAAAGTCTCTATAAAATACAGGTGTGTGCTCTTTGTTTCCCTTTCTGGATGTTGCCCAGGCTCTTGACAGAGATTGGCAATGAGGCCTTTTATATTCTATATAAAATAAAGTCAGTTGTCCCTAGCATTTCTATCTGCTATTAAAATACTATTTGATTAATCGGTCCATCCGACAAAATCTTAATCAATCTCAATAATTATCTCAATCAATCAATAATCTTCTTTCAACAAAATATGAAGGACTATACTCTGATCTCAAACCAATAAAAACTGGGGTGCCTTAAGGAAATATGTTGAGGCCAGTACTGTATCTCTATTTGTGCTGTACATCAGTGATCTTCTCATAATATTATATAGCACACCTGCTACCTTTGCTGATGTTACGGCAATATGAGCAGTACCAGAGATTGTAGAGAGCTCAATCTAGATGCTCCAATCTTCGTTTGATAAAGTTGCTATCTGGACTAAAAAATAGCGAATCAAACTGAATGAACAATATGAATTTACACATTTTGAATTCATAAATAGGACGACCACGCCGCAGCATTTCCTTATTAATAGCATGCGAGTTGTTCCATACACCCTAGGTCAGTGTTTTCAAGAATTGCAACATTTCGGTATTTACATGGAATGGAGTAATGGAGCCTTTCCTCGTGCCTTGTTGCAAATCTCTTAATTTGCTCTGTGACATTTGGAATCCGTTGTAACTCGTCGTTTCTGTAGTATCTGGGTACATCCAATATACTTCTCAAGACTTTATTCTGAAGTTATTGTATTTTGTTGATATTACTTCTAGCAAAACATGCACTGATTTACTCTCGTTGACTTTTATTTTTCATGTCCGGGTCCACTACATTCCACATATTATTACTTGCATGTTACAGTTTTTGATCGCTTCTTTGCTATTGTCTCCAGTAGCAAGTATCTCATTGTCATCAGTAAATGTAGCTATTGTAATATTTTCTATTAAACTATAAAATGGACAAATGTGTAGTACAAAGTCTATATAACTGTATAAAATATTTATCCAGGAAATAGTTTATATACCTGTGACAATAGGTTCTCGAATAATTGCATAGGAGATACAATATATCTGGGCATGACACTGTATACCAAATGTTACTGGTTCAACTGCAAGGAGCGTATTAACAAAACACTGTATGATCACAATATTAAATTAGCCTCAAAATATTATGGAGATTACTTAGATGCCAATTAGAGTTATTACTCCACAACAAAGTGTTATTATATAAAAAATTTTGAAGCCATCATGGTCTTATCGTATGAAATTATGTAGTTGCACAAAGTAAATCATTATCAATATAAACATATGAAAATATAATAGTTTGCAGCACTATTAATGCCCCATGATAAATTATAAATGAAGACACCCTCAAAGACATAAGGGTACCGAAATTAGCGAAAGAATCAAGCAGTTTGCGAAAAAAATACCGAAGATACCGAAAAAACCTGCGAAGTGACATTATGTTGCTTAGACCTAAACACGTTAAAGCACTAACACTACTCAATAGAAGTGAATGTACTTGGAAACTGAAATTTAAAAAAACCGTTTGAAGTAGATTAGTTAAACTACGTATGAAATTTATGACGTACGTGAGTGGGCATATATCCATTAAAATGTAATTAAATTTACTAAATTTAAAAACATTTGTGTCAAAAATGTTTGTGCCATATGCATTTTAATTATCTAATGCAAATCGCCATATCGTACGACTAGATATAAAATTTTAAATATATCATAGAAAACCTATAACGTGAGATCGAAACTATATGAAGACGCAGGTGATGAATTATAAGATAAAATCCAATAAAACCAGTATCGTTATGAATTATAACTAATGTAATATAATGATTATATAGTAGTACTAATAGTACTATTATAAATTATACTAATGAATTTACCATTAAAATAATTTACTTCTTTTTTCGTAGAAATGCTATTAAATTATTTTACAGCATTACAACTGTTGTCATTTGGCAACATTTGTGGAAATCTATATGAGAACGTTTAAATCAGACGTAAAATTCTGCCCGCTCTATTCGCCGAACACTGATCCTTTAGATTACTGATCGTGATGGTAATTATGTTATTACTACTTATATTTTGTTAAAGTATAATAACTAATTCTTTGAAAGTAAATAATAAATTGTTACTAAAATAAACAAACTAAATTAGTCATATTTAATTGTATTGCTGTGTTAGTTATAACTTATCAATTTATATATTGTATAAAAATTATATTATTCATATTATTATATTATTATCAATATTTACCAGTTCCTGTAGAAAGCATTTGAATTCCTTTCTATTGGAAAGGATTGTTGGTATTGGCGGCAGTTAACACACATATTTTAATGTAATTTGACATAAACTATGCCCTTCACTGTGAATTCTTCTATGTTTGTCACCATTTAATGACTTGCGAGTATAGGAACTGGCGTATAGTCCTGATTATTTTTATGATTGAGTGATGATTCCCTGTCAGATTTTATACTCTTATATCTCAACTCTACGTTACTATTTTATAATACAACACGTTTACCGCCAATATTTATTCCCCGACAGCATTCAGTTCAACAACTCCTTTATAGTAAAAATAAAAGAATAACCGACTAATATTAATCCTCGTCAAGTGCTCGCGTACTGTTAGGCATATAATATGCGGTTCAATAATTTCATGGGTTTTCATAATGGTATTACATCTATTTGCGAACACCGGAACTAAACATTCAGCGCCATTACACACTTCATATTGATAGTTCATGAATGAACAAGGAAAATGCCATTTCGGCAACTTGATTAATTTTTTATTAGAAGTTATAGTTATAGTAGAAGTATTAGTTCATCTTCAGCAACAGAAGAAGTTGCACGTCGAATTCAATGAATTCAATGATAATTCAATGGTAAATCGATATAATTATATAGCGATAGAAAATGGGCTTTTTATCTAGGAACTAGTATTCAAAGCGTTAAAACATATTTACGTAAAATACAAACCACATGTGAATATGCAGAAAATGTTACCATCAGTATTCTAATGAACAAAAAAATTGTTCGTGAATTATTTTCAAACTGGTAAAGTAATAAATTTTGATTTTTATTGTAACGTTCTCAACCAATTATGGCAAGCAATCGTGAAAAGATATATATGATGATGGTATGATATCTCAATCAGCTAATACACACCGCTGAATTAAAAATCCCTAAAATTAGTGAATTAAAATACGAATTATTTCAACATTTAACTAGCTTAGTCGTTAGGTTTAACTTCCTCTGACCTGTATTTTTTGGGCAGTGGTTGGATTAAATAATATAATATTAATTATTAAAAATTAATTAATCATTAAATAAGCAACAGGTCTTGCATGATATTAGAAATGTATCAGTTAGAATTAGTAGTAATCAGTTATTACAAAATTATTTATAGTTATTCCAACTCTTGCTACATTGGTGCAAAATACAATAAGAGCTGCCGTATATGGCAAGCCATTTAGAAAATCCTTAAAACAATGAAATATGTACATTAATATATAAATATGTAAAAAATTAAATCTACGATGAAACCAAATATGACGCGAAAGTCTTATTATGTTTATGATAGGACCAACTCCACGTGGTAGTAATACGACTTGCTAAGACCGGGCAAAACGCAGACCAACATAAATTTGTTAAATAACAATGACCAACTGCAAATGCCTCAATTGTGTACATTTGCCGTGGAAATGAAAACTTGATACCAATAGCATACTTCAAAGATACTAAAAGTTGGGTAGGTTCTTACGTTGATACCCGAAGGATAGACCAAGGTTATGGATAGTGGTTGGCATCCCCAAATTATTTCGTTAAATAATTTGTATCTAATTAAACTTTACATTCTGGCATATAACGGCAACAATCTTGGTTACTAATCCCCATATATATAAAACTTATGTGTCATGAACTATTTCAATATATTGAAATTCATAGAACAAGTGTTTCGTTGCTTATTATTAGATAAAAATGAAAACTATTATAATAATGGGTTTAGTTTCTTAAAACGATTATATTATTCTAAATATTTATATTTACAAAACGAGGCCCGTATGACATCAGAAATGCAAATAAAAGCGAAGAACAGCAAAAACAAAAGGCTAAAAGGCACTTAACAGCTTATCTCGATTCAGCTGAATCTGTTCGCTACCGGACCGCAGGGAAAATATCAGCTTATATCCTGCATAGGTCCAGAGTAGTTGAACTCAATTTTGTCCTGCCGTCATAATCTGATTCCCTGGGGACGGGCCAGCATAAATATTTTATGGATTTACGTTGTTCGGTGCATTATACTTATCTTGTTCGCTATTTGATCTGCTAGCAGACAGACGGAGAAAGAGAGAGAGGACAAGCGAGAGCACACGCCGGACTATGGGGCACGTAACCTTTTACAGCAGCTCTGGCGTTCCCATAACGAGGCTATGCACAATTGGATCTGCTTATTCCAATGACACATCGATAGCCAGAGGAGCGATATCTTTATTTTTGTTTATCATAAATGCCAAATAGTAAATTGGCTGTTAATCCACTGATTTCGGGGGGATCGGACATAAATCTATTGTAATATTTATTGGCATATAAAACTTTATGTAACTAGTTCCTCAGATGTTAGTTATTCATTAATTAATATCTATAATTATTACAATAAATTTAAAAATTGGTTATTTTTTGTTTTTCTTTGTTTAAAGTTCATACCTTATATATAATATACCGTATATTATCCATAACAATAACTAATAGCTCCTCCGTTATCCATAAGAGCTGATTTTCAGAACAAAGCATTCAAATCGTTCATCATTCCATTGTAATTACACTTAGAGTTCACTCTGCGCCAGAAACAAAATTATTGCTGTATTCACCATGAAGAACAATATATCTGCAATGAATTATTAGTAAATAATACGACTAACAAAACTTTATGAATTTTTATTCCAACGTTTACCTTTTTCTATAAATATTTCTTGTATTTTATTAAATTTTTTTTAAAATTATTTAATTATAAAGAATTACACATTGCAATAGGTAATAAATTATTCATATAGATGACGTAAATTAACTGCTAGTTTGAATAGACAATATTTACATTCTCATAAGTCAAACGTTTCTAAATAACAGCTATTAATTTATAACAGGTAATTATAAATTGCAGTATTCTCGATATCAATTTAATAAAGGTTTATTAAACCCTATATTTACCACAAAGTGTATTTTACCCACCAAAATGAACTTCTAGTTGAATAATGTATTTAATAATACTACTAATCATTTAATATTTTATTTTAATTACCAAGGTAGCGTTATATTTTATATAGATTATTGTATAAAACATATGTGACTAAACACTATAATTATAAACACTGAATTTTTGTTCGTATTGTAGCCATATACACTCAATTTCGTCCTTCCCTACGAATTAATACATAAGAAGTTATCTTTGTCTTTCTTTGAAGATTTAAGCTGCGTTTTCGTACGAGAAGAAGTCTTGCTTTTCATTGTTTTCGAATTTGTTTGGTCCACTAAGCTGTTCTTTGTGAAGTGATATCAAAATAACTACTTTTAAATAGTTTTACTAAAAACAACAGTTGGAACATAATAAATGGACTGGCAAACAGATATCGCTGGTCAAAATACATATGTTACAAGCATCATATTGGGTATATTGACAATAAGCCTAAGTCTGTATACCACAGATATCTCTTTCAGTACATATCCAAAATGTGAACATCTTACTCCGTTACTTAGTACAAAAACATCTGTTATTTTCTGAAGATGAATTAATTACTAAAAAGACGTTTAAATGATCAGAACCAAATCGCTAATGAAGATTTTAACGTAAGATATTGCCAATTATCTCTAAAAATTGTAGATTAAACTTGGTTGTTGAAACATGCTACAGGGATATTTAATGAATGCTTTTCGGGTTATTGGTCAATTTAGTCTGAAATTATGAAGACTTTTTTTCCATTGTTATTGAAAGATGTACCTTCGAAAAGAAAAAAAAACTGTATATTTTGAGAAATTATTTTTCAGTAGCAGGCCAATAGAAAACGTATTACAAATTCAGCACTAGCTATGGCAAAAATTATTCTACAGAGCTGGCATTTTGTTGAAAAATCCATTTTACTTCTTAATATTCTTATAAAATGGTGTATAAAATTGATGATGAAGTTTGGGTCACTTATAGGTGATTTAAGTAACATTTTATATTTTGAGGAGGCGTCTGAACATTATTCATGTTAATTGATACATGTTCATAGTATACTATTAATTGTGAATTAGTTTTTATCCAATTACTATTTCTAATAGATGGTGCTTAATTTTCAGCTTCTTCATTTGCAATCTGCAGAATGCTGTAGCAAGAGCTGCATCACTTGCAAATTTTACTTGTTCTGATATGTGAATTCTGAGGATTAGCAAATAATACTACACAGTAATTAGCAATTATTAGAGCAAATGTAGATTTCAATACATACACAAGTTCGCCCAGCTTCCTACTATCTGTTACTATCGCCAACTATCTGCGAAATACTTTCAGGAGAATTTGGTTATTGCTGCCTTAAATAATTAACTCGTGATGGATAAAACATGGTATGTTCCAATACCTTCCGAAGCACCAGCTGATTGGCTGAGCCAAATCCAGACGGCATTGATTTAGCGGTATTGGTTTATGACTTAATTAACTCCCGCAATGCTTTGGGCATACTGGCCATCAGAATTTAATAGAGAAATATAATTTTTGAGTAGAACATGTGCAACTCCGAAAAAGATACAGATCGCCAGTTAAGGCGAAATTTATTAAAGAATATTCAGAAGTCCTGAGGAATCAATAGAATGAGTTGTACAATGTGTACTGCTCTCCTGTCTCTGAGCGCCGACTAACTTAAAAATGATAATGATAAATATTGAGATATACTGTAATAAGTATCTAGGCTTCTGATATGCTTAGACAGAATCAATAAAGCGATCTTCAGAACTACTGAAATCGTTCATATAAAATAACCCATTTCCAGAAATCTTTTCAATTAGGTTTTTACGAAAATATTTTTGGTATTTCAAATGAATTTGATATTAATTCTCTTCAATAAAAAATTACTTAAGGTAATGTGAAATATTTAAAATAAAATTCTCTGAAACATGTTATTATTATATGGTGAATAACAAATAAATACAATGGTTATACCACCGTATGTGTGAAACGTAAAATATATTTTCTCGATAATATCTCAATTCAACCACGGTTGCGACACACGATCCACCACCATCCTTCCGTTTTTCTGACTTCGCACGATATTATTTCACAAACTTCCTGTCCCGCTTGGCTTCACATCAACTCAAGCCCGCCCATTTACTTTACGACACCAACAACGTCTAGAAATTAATGTCGAAATATGCGGACCATAACGACAAAACTACAAAACGCTTTTGATGGAAACGATTATTTTTTATAGTTGTCTGTCGCGCGATGGTATCTTCGTGCCGCTAAAAGCACACCTCCTTGATTATACACTTCACATATTTTGATTAAAATATATAAAAAAACAAAAAAAATTATAAAATTATACTGATTAGTGTTGCACTTCACATTGTTTTAAAACACGGAACAGTTTTCATACATAATTATATGTGTTCAAAGGGTTTTTGTCTCTTCAAACTCCTTGTAAGTCCACTGTTGTCGAGTAGTTGTAGTACTTCGACGTTTTTATGTTCATTCAATCCCACTTACTGGTTTTTCACAAATTGCCTAATTTCTTTGCTAATTGATTGTAACCTTAGATCTTTGTGTCGAGAAAAACTTTGTTTTAATTAGTTTGTATCACATTAACATTGGGTTTAATTCCCATATAAAATTGTATTCTGACTAAACACTTCAAATGATCAGTTTTCCAATATAAGCTAAGGAATTTAAGTATTTCATTTTCATTCCTATACATTTTGTCAGTTATTAATAAAGATAATTATTTTATAAAAACATTATAATAGTTGTTGGTGACATATTAGGTTCAGCTTTGAATTTGTAGTTTTTAAATTCTTTTAAAAAGCTTTCGCTTATTCATAGTATGGACTATCGCAAACTATGCATTGTTTCTTCTCTTGGATTCTCTTTTAGCTCAATTAAAAGAGGTGGTAGTGGAAAAGAACCATGCCTAGTAAGTAAACCTGGTAGGGTAGTAGCAAAATGTCATATTGCAAAATTCGATAAAGTGTCTTTTGTATACTCACTTTTTTCCTCCTGGATTCCATTTTAGTTCAATAGAAATAGGTGACAGTGGAAAAAAATGCCGAGTAACTAATAATGGTATGGTAATACTCTACCTTTAAATATTTTTATGTATAATACGTTTACAGAAAAAAAATTATACTGCAAAATTACTTGATTGTTTTTATTTTGTTTAATGATCGGTTTTCTTTCACTTCTCGATTCAAACACACCAATTGTTATCGATCTATAACGATCTCTAATATAGGATTTTTTCTGTTTAAATTTATAACCCTTCATTTTTAATCTTATTGAGGGTTGTCCTGCATCGAAATCGAAATCGCAGCTAATTAAATTATTTGAGTGGGCGTCTTTTTTATACAAGCGTCTTTCAAAACAGTGTGTTTGTCGTAAGTTTAATTAGCATATAATAGTTTTCACTCGCTTTTTCTTATTTAATGAACGAAAAAGCGGTACCTATCTGAAATGTTACTAAGTTAGCAGAAAGTTGACATGTTCAGTATGCGGGAATGTCAAATTAAATCGAAATGTTAAATGTCAAACAGCAACGACGGTTTAAAATTCCTTGTCATGGCAACGAGATTAAACAAAATATTAAAATGCGTACTTAATCTGTTTCAGTTATTTCAGATAAATTTCATAATGTTTCAAAAAACGCAAATAGTTACCATATTCCTAAAGTGTAAACAACTCCGTTGTTAAATATGTATGGTCGTGTATTTTAGATAGTCAATTTTGGTAGAATGCATAACTTTTTTGAATAAAACTCCTATTAAAGCATATAAGATTCTTGTTCATAGTGATGACAGACATATTCTACAATGAATACAATTTATTTGAAAGCAATCATTCTGTCTAATTGTCTCTAACCAACATGTCTAATTATTAATCCCCTTAAAATATTATCCTTTGTACAGTTTGATTAGCAATTTTGTTCCATTTTATATTAATATGTGATACTCAAACTAAGATCTTTGCTCAGTAGTTTGTCTTATGTTCTACTAACTTAACTACATTAAAGTTATTGTCATATGCACTCGGCTTAATTATTTCAATAACTCTTTTTACTAGGATTGTATTGTCCAGAAGATGGACAACCTCGACATTTACATAGTTAAGTAACCACTGTTAATAACTACTGTCCATTTGAAGATCACGATGGAAGTCTCTTTTTCGATAGAACGGTTATGCTGGAAACTCTGGATTACTTGCATATTTCTCTTACAACCCCAGAGTTAAATGCAATATGTCCAAACAGGTTTCAAGATTTGCTTATATAGGAACAGTTTGTTATATGTGGACAACTTAGAATTTCTTCGCTCTGTTCACTTTAGATTTTCGTCTTATGATTTACCGATTATTTCATCCACTATGTTAATGTTATTTTGGTAACTCTCATAACTTTCAAATCGGCGGCTACGCCATTCCTAAGATCGTATATTTAATTTGTGGTATTTGTCGAAATCAATGAGCTTTGGCACAATCTCTTTTTCATTCTACCATCTATTAACATTGATTAAATTAGAGCGTGCTTAATATCAAACTGGTGGACATATTTCAGTGGCAAAGTCATTGTGCGCGATTTGTGCCTCTTTATTACACCAATATGAGTACCTATTTTGCTGTTCAAGCTAATAAATTTGACTTGTAGTTGCAATTTAGAAATGGTGATATTGTTTTGGATTCTGCAAATAGTTACCGTAGCCTTTGATATAGACGATTTTTTACACTTACTTCATTAATATCGTAGTTCTACTGTTTCGTTGACAAGATTATTTCAATGCTCATACATCGCTAAGCATAGAACGAGAGTGTAAGTCAATCAAGACGTAATAAATCACCAGATATCCACCAAAATTTTCATTTGTTTAACAAAAAGAGACTAAAGGCAAACATTTTTTATAAATTTCTTCCTAGCCAAATGCTGTCAGTTCTGGCCAAGTCTGTTCGAGCGTAAAAATACCGCAACGACCTAATGAATAAGTCGTTTTGTTTAACGGAATTAAACACTCCTTGAAGTTGATTATATACATTTTCCAAATCCCAAATACTGTAAACCGAATATTTTTTCACTAATTTTCACGCAACATTAGGCCAAAAAGGTGCAAAAAATCAATTTCAAAATATTTAAGGTTAAAAATTATTTTTCCATTCCAAAAAATTATCCGAATGTCCAAGTTCGCGTTGATTCAAGATGAGGGTCCAAGAACTAAGTCTCATAGTGATGAAATTGTATTCACTGACTGATTAACTCAAATTTTATATAATATTTCGGTCGTGTTTTTAATGAAAGAAATGTGAACATAATCTATAAAATTTACTCTTAGCTACACAAAATAAATAATATTTTAAACAATTATAAAAACTCTTAAGGGAAAAAGAGATTATAAAAATATATGGCAATGTTATCAATTGCGACCTGTATTTAACAGTATAGAAAGCTAATTATTTTAATGTATTTGTCACTGTATTATTACATAGTAAAACATCTATTTAGGTTTCTGTAGTAAAATAACGATTATAATTAAGTAATATAATTAAAATAAGGAAATAAAATGAAATAATTTGGCCAGCTAGGTTTTTATTATCACTATGCTATATACTAATTCACTAGACAATACTTGGACACTAAAACACTAGGATTTAGAGAATTGTGACTAAAATTTTTTAATTAACCTAAAAATACACCTAAATACTGCGTTCCTGGTAATTGTAAGTATTCGTGATGAATTTATAACGAAGAAAGCACAAGAACTTGACTAAAAGCAACAAATTAATCATTAATGAAATGAAGTTCGGTCCGTTTTCGGTCCAAGACAATATGTCTCGTGTTGTTGAAAGAAATGTTCACGCCGTTGTGACCATTAAAGTAAAAAAAGGGACAATAAAAGTGAGGTGGTTTAAATTTTGTTGGCTATAATGACTACCATCAGATACAGCCTACGACCACCTACGACTTATCATACAAATATACCAACGCCGTACCCCATAAGTCACGGTCAGAAAGTTACGATATCTGATATGGTGCTCATTATTATACAAACAGTCCACAGACGCATTAAACAAGACCTGTTATGCCGTCGAGGACCAAACGAAGCCTAGAACGAAACAAGAAATAAAAAGATCTTGGTTTAACCTGTTGATTAATATCAATCTTTGAACACATGATTCACCGACAAGAATCTTCTAATTAAACATATTTATTCGTCTAAATAATTTTGCTATCTGCCCCATACAACTTAAAATGACAGAATGAATATAAGATATTTAAGTAGAATATCATGATAAGTGATTTTTTCAAATAATGTTTCAAACGAACACTTTGGTCTGATTTGTATTATCATATTGAATCAAAACAAGAGTCAATCTATGGACTTAAGTTTCCCAACAAAGTCTGCCTGACGTCAAAAGAATTTTGTTCGTGGAATACCTCCAAAATAATAAGTGATTTGCATTATAAGATTACAATGTTTCGGAACCACTGTAAAATAGTGTCCGGTTTACAAAGCAAAACAACCCGTTTACAAACATCAAAAAATTATCACTAAAATTGCTGATACAACATATTCATTATTTCAACATCAATTTTATTTGCCTTATATAACTCCCTTTTATCTCTAGTTTTTGTTATACATACTAAAGAATTCGTAGAAAACGATATTCATCAAAAAAGATGTGATAATCATCCATCATTTTGTATATGTTTTGCAGTAGTTCTATTTTGTTTCAGTCTTATTATTGATGTGGACGATTGAACTTCCATTCTTTCTCCAAATAAAAATATCAGAAAGTTAATAATTTTGTCAGATATCACACTATTAAAACGACCTCTTGAAACATCCTTAGCTGGCCAGATTTCTTTTAATAATTATTTTTTGGGTCATCATCATCATCAATTCAGAGCTGTCGCCGAAAAATATCTATTTCTCAACCATTTAGGTGCTATTGGTGCTTTATTAACTTCTGTAATTGTTGCGTCCTATCCAAAAGGTCGATTTTGCTACAATGAGAGGGTCGCCAAGTTTATGATAAATGCGGTTATCATATGCATATGCATTTGATTAGCTTAATATTAATCTTCCTATCTTAATTTCTAATATATCGTCGAAGAAAAACATGCAGATTGTTCAGTAATAAATGTGAGAGTGTAATAGTGTCTAAGACTTAGAACCATGTAGTGTAGAACGATTGACAAAATAAAGGTTCAAAAAAGCCGGATTTCAATCTTGTTTGTAAGAATTCTCTAATATTACTGATCCCAAGAACTTAAACTTCTGCACTTGCACGCCATCTGTCACTAGTCAATACATCGGCTTTTTCATCATTAATTCTCACAAGCCCGAAAGCCTGAAATGCGAATATTTCTGTGTAACAAAATAAAATATTTTTGTCACTTAATCGTACTGAAAGTTACTTATATATGTTTATTTCTGTCCTTGTATTAATATTTACGTCATTTAAAATTGACTTGATGATCATTCACATTAAATTCCACATGTCACTTTCAAGTCCTCAAAACTGGAACTGAACATCTTCAATATAAGCTTTTATAAAAGATTAATAATCTCTAGCAGCAGTTTTTCATAAACAACAAAAATATATGATATGGCTTATTTTCCTGATCACAATATATTCAATAAAAATAGTTTAAGGTCAGTTATATTAATAGTTAAACGTTGCCGTCAGAATCAGTAAAATCCTTCATATTTCCGTTCTTTGTCATTTAGAAATATTTATTTTAATATTTAAACATTTACGCGAAGTAATAACATTTTACAATATTTAGATATTTATAAAATTGATTATTGTTTAAGTTACTATTTCTTAAAACATTACACTTTACTTAGGATTTCGAATAAAATAAAACCTTGGTCAAATTCACATTTTACCTTTAATATTGCAACTATTTTCTACAACTACAGTGAATATTGATTCAAAAATATTGTGTAGATTTTCTAAAATAATTCAGTCAGTTCGTTAAGCATGAAAGACAATTTTTAAACTCAGAATGTCAATTAATGATCAAATAATCTAATAAACTTTCATTTTCTAATTAGAACTTGAAAAATGCTTGGCATATAAACAATATTTATTTAACAGTAAGGTATTAAGTAGTGTTGGGAACTATCGACTGAAATCGACTGTTGAATATCGACTGTTTAGTAATTAACCACTTTTTACTATCGACTGTTTCAGTCGCATTTTTTGGTTCGACTAATTTTACTACTTTTTACCGGTGACTGTTTCAGTCGACTGTTTTCAGTCACTATCTTCGGTCCGACTGATTTTGTTACTATTTACTATAGATTGTTTCAGTCTAGTACTTTCAGTTACCATTTTTGGTTCTGCTTCTTCGCAAAATAAGTTCCTAGAGCGTTTGAATAGTTTCCAACCAAATATTATCCCATTTTTGTAAGAAAATATGTGTTAACTATTTCAATAATGTTGGAAATGTAAATCTAGTCCTCATTCACTACTTTAAAACACTGGATAGCGGTTTAATTTTGTCTGGCGATTGTGTCAGGGAGACTATCTGATGATATTCTAATGCTCCTGAAATAAAGTTTGAACTTTTTGGGCTGTATGTATGGGCGCATCATTATTTTGGTCTATGGCAGTATTTGACAGCAATATGCTACATGGTAACGAATAGCAATATATAATATAAAATAAGTTAGTGAGAAAATCATCTGAAATATTGCAAAATTATAAAGGAACCTTCCCCAAGCTTGACTCTAGGAAGCAAATGGACCATATACTTCTTTTGTAGATCATAGACCCGGTCGTTTGTAGAAAATAATGTAAACGATGATTAATTGGGTCACGTCCCATACTTACAAGCATCAAGTATTCCAGTTTTATGACTATTGCTCCATTTCATTTACAGATTAGCGGTGGTTTCCGTTACAAAGAGTTTTGCAGTCGCAACCTTTCCATGAATGTTACCTTGGTGGAGCTCCTGCCCTACTGTTTATATCGAAACAGTATTACTCAAGTAATACTCAGTGAGTGTTGAATTTTGCTGTCACTTTTACCGCAGTGGTTTGTGTGGCATAAGCCGTTTTAGTGTTCATCTCCATTTTAATGTTCATCCGCCTCTATCAATTAGCTTTGGATTTCGCTCACTATTCCTTATTATGGATGATGTTTAACCATATTTTGTTTATGCTTTTATTACCGCAGATACTGTAGTTCATGAAAGTTTAAAGAATATCAAAAACTCTTACAAGAACTTACATTATTTGGCTGGTACTGATCAATAAATGGGCGTCAAAATATTTACGCGAAATCAGTTTGGCAAAATGTACTTATTGCATGGTATTCATATTATTTTGTCTCTATATCCTCTATAACAGGTATTTTGGAAGATGTTTGTAACAAAGTTTCTATAAAATTAATGAATTTGTTTGAATGAATTAGTCGACAAACTATGAGTATCGATGCAGTTAAATTTTTATTGGAGAGCTCAAATGGTAAACTGTCGATGTACCAAATATAGTAAATGTTTTAAAATGTCTCAGTTTTTTCTTCGAAAACACTTTTATTATCTGCAATCTGAATCAAAACAATTCATTATAATAAATTAAAATACAAATGGACCACATGATCACGGTTGACCTTTTAACTGGAAGGTGCAATAATCAGGCCAAAACAAGACATCGGTTAAAATCATAGATGACACTCTAAAGGAAGTTTAATGTCTTAAAGAAGCATTAAGCTATACGGCATTATGTAATAATAGAAACACTTTCTGGCCACCGGCTGAAGATTAGAGATAATAATAATGATACTGAAGCATAAGTACAACAATTCTACAAGCATATCGATGGGCTATCAATAATTGATCTTACAATGACACTAAACATTAGTGATTATTATTGGATTAGGTTTTTTACTCCGTCGAAATTTCTTAAATCAGCTCTCATGGAGGTATATCTGCATGTTCAATGCTATATATGATTGAAAAAATCATAAATAATATAATATACCTTCATAAATTAACAACCGGCATTAATATTGGGAAAAAAACGTACATCTCTTTGTTGTTATATTTTTTGTACCATAACAACGAAAAACTTATAAAATTAAGTTCGTGCGCGTGCATCATCATCATTGTGTTGAAAAATATAATTTACCTTTACCAATATTCAGGTGCCGAAACGCGATATTCTCATAACCGAACGGAAGGAGAAAAAAATTAAATTAAAAACCGAAACCATAATGAATCGGCTACCTGTGTTAGATCACCTGCAGGTCTTGGGATGGCGCGGCAAACGCACACACAAAACCCCTCCATCAAAACATCACCCCGAAAACCGACCATCATCCCTGGCAATTATGGCGGAGTGCTACCTAATTTTACACTGTGTTTGGGCGGCCTTTCATAAAACTAAAACAAACTGCAAATCATCAAATTTTTAAGTTTGGAATTATGAGGTATCTTTTATACAGGTAATAAATTGATCTTTCACGCCTTTAAGGGCGGATGATAACATCCGCTTGCTAATTTTAGATGATTAACTAAATACATTATTTATTCTTTCAATTTTTGTAAATAATTATTGGAATAAATTAAAGGTGCTGATATAAAACGTTAATATAGCACAACCAGTAAATATTTTTAATAATATCGAATGATTAAGGAATGTTAGCTTAGCTAAACCCCTTTTGTAGCACAAAGTTTGTGCACAAGTATGTTATGTTTAGTGTCTTTCTTCTCTTGCTCTCTGTAGAAATTCCATAATTTGTTTATATCTCCGCTCAGTCTTCTTCCTGTTGCCAGTGCTTTTCCTCTATTCTGCAATATTTCCCTGATATATTTATCCCATTTTCCTTTAGGTCTCCCTCTGGTCTTTCTCCTCTCTGTCTTAGTTTTCCAGATATCCTTTATCTGTCTTATATCCTCTGTGGGCTGAAAGTGTTCCTGCTAACTGGGTTGTCTCCTTTTTATAGACTCTTTCATTTTTGATTCTTTTGAATTCAATATTGAGGTATTTTCTTGTACCTACATTTCTCATTCTGTACACTTCCATGTTTATTTTGCTTGGTATATCTTTTTATTAGTGAATTTACTATTTATAGCTCACTACCAATTCATGGTTTAATACTGGGATTCATTTATTTCTCGTGGCTTGCATTACGTTCAATTTCTGTACCAAGGCATTTCATTTTTTTATTAATCCTCTAGAACTTCAACAATCTGGCCGTGGGCAATAAATATTATTATATGATTTCCGTTATATAATATAGCTGTCCCGGCATGTAGAAGATCGCTTCAGTAAGTGAACTGCTGAATAATTTATAATCTAAACGTTATTCTAGATACTATTCTAACATATTTTAAAGTCTATACCAACTTATTCTAGGGATTACTAAATCTTACTATGTGTGTCTGTTATCCAGTGCGTGTGAAAATTCGTTGTTGCAGACGTAATATGGGTATCGACGATGGCTCGCAACACTTTATTCTGGAACCTCTGGAGAATAGCTATGTTAGATTTGCTAGTTGTGCCTCACAGTTCAATACCATAGTACCAATAATGATAATTTAGATTTACGCCCTATCAGCCAATACATTTGGTTTAGTTTAAGCCCAAGCTGTTTGCGTTTTATAATCTATTATATGTCTTTTTCCATGTCAAACGTCGATCAAAATACATTCCCAGATGTTTAACGTTGTATACTTACGGAAGTTTGTGATTATTCAGTTTTACTGAGGGACAATTTCTTCTACAAAGGGTGAATGTCACATGGGTAGATTTTGTCTCATTTGCTTTGATACGCCACGTTTTCAACCACAATTTGACTTTGTTAAGATGAAGTTAAAGGTTTCTTGTGGCTAATATTGGATCCTCATGTGATAATAAAACCACTGTATCGTCAGGATATTTTGTGACAGGAGTATTTCTTGAGGTCAGTGTATTGGTCATCTGTATACAATAGATATAACAATGGGCCAAGAAGGCTCCCTTGCGGAACACCCGAATATATTTTGTGTAGGTCAGTGCATTCGTCGCCCTGTTTGATAATAAAATGTCTGTCTATGAGGAAGTGCGTATGAGGTATTTAAATGAAGTTATTTGTCCTATTTTTACATCTTTAATTTGGATATTTGTTCTTTCTGACTGTTCCATCATCCTGCATTTTCACTTTTTATTCATTATCAGACCATATTCTCGTAATATCATGATTCATATGTTTAAGACTTTTTGTTGATGGTCTGGTTTATCAGTTGTTATTAGTACGTCGTCTACAAAAGTTTCTACAGACATTTCTATGCTTTCCATATTTTTATACCCCATATAGAGTCCTGTTTTTTCATTTTTACATTTTTTATTCCTAAACCCAAACCTATATATACTATATTAGCATCTATTGATGTTAATATATTATAAACAGTGTTGTGCTTAAACTTCCGCCTTATTTTAGCGCTGCTTTGGTTTTGATATGCAATGATTTCGTGGATATAAAATTCATAATTATTTTGGGCTATTAAATGTATATCATCAAAGTCCCGGAGGTTATAATATTCAAAATTATTATAAGTAAGTCAGTGTGAGATATTTGATTTTATTACTGATTATAACTGAATATACTATTCATTAATGGTTATTTACCAGATTTTTTAAGACAATTTATAGTCTTTGCTGATTACTGTATATTTATATAATCTAAGTGATTCACGTATGTTGTACTGGATACTAGTGATTTCAGCACGATGGGGCCACAGCACACACAACTTGTTCAACAATTCAATCATTGAACGATATTTTTCCACGAAGACTCATTTCGCAAAGTGGCGATTTAGCATGGCCAGCCTGATCTCCGGATTTACCAGCACCAGACATTTCTTCTGGGGGATTTTAAAATCAAAAGCTTATGTGAATAAGCCCCAAACGATTCAACATGTTAAAGACAAAATTCGTCACGAAATTGAAGGAATTCGACCTCAGATGTTGCAGAATGTCTAATAATTTTTTTCAATCATAATGAAAAAAATGTAAAGACCAAGTAAACTTTTTTGTGAATACCAAACTTATTTATCTTTTATTTGGGCAAAGTTATAGGCGATCAAAATAATAGCGGCATTGTACTAATCGTCACGTAACCAACAAAGAATCGTACGATTACCTCGAAATGAAATAGATCTACGAAGTTATCCAATGTTTATACATAAAAAAAATTACTACGAATCAATAGAATTCATTTAACTCATATATTTATCCCGCATTCATCTTGCTTGTAAATAGATCAAAGTAGTACCAAATTAATATATAACTAACCAAATATATTAGATGAAAATTATTACATATGTTCTGTCAAGTCAGGATCGATATTAAATCTATTTATCCTAAATATGGGAAGAAAAAATACAGAAAATATGATGCAAAATAAATTTTGTAATAATATGTTAGATATTTTCCATTTAATTTTAAATAAACTATTTTCTTAATCCTATATTTAATCGTTTTTTACTATCGATATAGTATATATAAACGTAAATTTCCTAATAACATTTTATTTAGTCAATAACAATTTTATATTTTTCAATTAAATAATTACTGTGCGTAAACTGGTTAAGATAATGCTTGCAATTAAAAATTACTTTAATGAAATTAAAATGAATTGAAAAAAACTGTAGTAAAAGGCAAGAGGTAGGCAAACGTCCGACTAAAAATAGAAACCAGTTACTAAAAGAGAAAATGTCGAATGTAGGGTGACCTCTATATAGAGAAAAGCAATGACCAACTCATACACATATCAATTTATGATTATTATCACCAGCTAACTGAACCCAATCATTTCCAGTTGCTTTATGGCCATTTATGAATTCTGCGAATAATAAAAACCAACGAGAACGTGCAGCTCATCTCTTCCTGCATTATAGTCGTCGTCATAAACAACAGAATACTGTTTCCATATCTAAAATGGGATTTATTTACTGTCGCTCGTCTCGCTACCGCTCCATCTCTATGCTATAACGGACCGTCTTCGATCTTATATGGATTCCTCGATATCATTTTCGAGAAGAATGTTTCTTCTCCAATTGTTGCCATGATTACCTTAACTATTGCTGGTATCTTTTTTTCAAGATTATTTTTTTGTTGTTTCTGTGGATAATGGGGAGTAATTAGCAGTAGCGTGGACCGTTAGTTTTGAAACTGTGAACTATTGCAAATGGCATTTATAAAAAGTTTATTTTTAAATTCCTATTGTTATGAATCTTGAAATATATCAAAGCATTTTGATAGTTTACAAAAAAAAACAGCATTCTCTTAAAAAATTTATATTATTTATTAACTTGCCCCGGGGATTGTTTTATATTTTGAAAGCTATGATGAAAATACAGCAATTAATTAACGAAAATGGCTTTATTGTTCCTCCAAAAATTCCCCGTGATGGTCAATACACTTTCGCATTCGTTTGAATCAATTTTCGTAAACCTTTTTAAGTAAACCCGAATAAGATAATATTCATCAAATTTTGAAGGTCATATATAGGGTTATGTATATGATAGTATCAGCAAGGTGTAGGGTATCTACACGGGATTAAACGTGAACAAATCTTCTCCACAACTCAATTTTTATGCAATGTCTTATTGATTTGCGTCGTACTAATGCCCTAGGGTGACTCAATTTCATGGTAAGTCACATGACAATTTTGCTATATATCAAGTTCGCACACTATATCAAAATTTTCTAGCACAACTGATTTAGAGGACTTTCGAAGTTGATCGACGCGCCCCCGTCTTGGTAATCGACATTGAAAATCATAAAAAATCATGGCATGAACAATATTTTTGCAAACAAAATTGAACCGACGAAAGTAAAGAAGGAGCTCTCTAAAATGTAAAAAAATAATCAAACTTAGACTTTTATCACAAAAAGAAAACGTTTTAATATAAATTATATACGTTGTAATAGCTAAATAAAAATCAGTTTGAAGTCGGTACCGTGCCCAAACAGTTATATTAAATTAGATATTTTTTTGTTCTTTTTTTAAATTTTGTGTTTATGACATAAATTTATATTATTATTTTTGTATTGTTTGAGAGCTCGGTACAGACGTGACTTTATGTTAAAAGTCTAAGTTTATTTATTTTTTACATTTTAGTGAGTTCCTTATTTTTTTTTTGGAGTCGGTTCATTTTTTTGCAAATTTTTTTAATTTTTCTCTTTTTAGTGTTAGATATTTACTCATTAAATTACGCAATTATTTTAATAAGTATTACAATTGATAGCCCAAATAAACGCACAGCTCGTATGAGGAAATATAGAAATAAAGAAACAGTGATTGAAAATAAGGAATGTTTCAGGCACCGAGGACTGCAAACTAGAAAAAAGTTGTTGCTCTGTTGGGAATCGAACCCGCAACCTCCACGTGTGAACTTAACGTTCCAACTATTATACTAAAGAAACAATTGCCTACCATATTTATACGACTTGTCATATAATATAGTTCGAAGAGAGATAGTATGAGACCTTCTCGGAAGGATACTCTTTCAAATAAAAAGAGACCTTTGAAAATCGGTCCATAATTGACGGAGAAATGGGCGAACATGCATAAAAAATAAAAATATAAAGCCAATAATAGAACCTCCTCCTTTGTTGAAGCCGATTAAAAATGTACACAAATTAGCTATCTTTTAATATTAAGAGAAAATGTTCAAGTCGCTGCAAACAACACCAATTGTACTCAAATGATAAAACGTTCTGAAGAAGATCATGGTTCTAATGGTCATATTCCAATTGGATATGTCGGATGCAGCTTAACAACAATGACTATTGTCAGATTTTATTATGAAAGTAGTAACCGTCGTGTTAAGTTGCGATAGAAATATCACAGTAGCATATCTATGGGAGAGATTTGAACTACAAACACAGCTGTATAGAAATTGGTTTTTCATTAAAAGGTAGAATACATGCTGATACTGGTTTTCAACGGTCGGTTATTTTCATTCTTCCTCTCTTTCTCAACAGTCTCTGGAAATTGTTACGTCATATAATGGATTGAGAAAATGGTAAATTTGATTTTCAACATTTTCACTCTAAACCAATGACCTACGTTCTAATCGATGACCTCTGCAGAACTTCCGAAATTCCTAATCGAAATGCTGGACCTAGCGATTTTCAAAAACCTCTTCTAGAGCCAGCTTCACTATTAAAAGTGTGTCCCAGTGACCGGAACAATTGGTGGTTAGCCGTGGCAAAGTCCAAACTGTACGTCCGATGCATTAAAACTTTCCCGGCAATCATGTTCAATTTTAGCCGAGTCACTAGTCAGTCACTGTCATGTTGTTAATACTGGTAGTTGCCGACAATAAGTAATCGTAATAATGATGTCACCAACTTCGAGATCTTTATGATGAATAGTTCCTTTCCAATTCTATAAAAATTCCAATTATATCAAGCTTCTCCATGCTTTGAGCACTTTCTTTTTTCATGTTACTCTCATACGTGATCAACTTTTCAGTTCTCGTAATCATTTGTTTCCAAGATGGCTCGATTTCGTTTTGTTTCAGCAGTGATACTCAAATAAAAAATTGGTCCATTAAATGTCTCACTGTTAATTCATGTATAACCTAACTATCGAGCTTCTTTCGATATCCTATATTTTATTAAGCGAATATCTTACCTCATCTAAAGCGGTCAATATCAATTAATTCCAATTATCAAAAACCACTGTTGTAATTTAAAGAGTTTCACTATTAGTTATATTTACTAGTGATATTGAGAGCAATCAAATTTCGATCATCAAAAACAACTACAATTATTAAAATCGTTGATTTAGGAATGTTTGAGCATAAAATAATAGATTTCCATTCAATATTGTTGAGTTATGTAGTATATACAGACGCTAATCAGTGATACTGGTCCTGCTCCATGATATCCCAATTTTCGATTTTGGCTTCGATGACTTGAAAGTGCAGACATCGATGTAAATAACAAGGAATGACCTGAAGCACCAAAGCAAACGTCGAGGACAATACATTGTAAGTCTTATTAACAATTCTGCTCAAATTATTAAAGAACTATCAGATCTCTTAATAGTGGATAAACTATTTCCAGACGTCTAGACTCGATAGAAATTATCCAATAGCAAAGAAAATAGCTACCACAAGATTTAACTAAAAATGTCTTTTCCAACCGTTTCAGAGTAGCCCTTTCAATACTTTTCAATGTAGACAAAAATAAAGGAGTTTTCTGTGACGTATTATTACGGGTTATGGAAAATGGATCTACTGCAATTTCAAATGCAAAAAGTCAAGGGTTAGTCCAGGAGAGTCGTCCCTATCAACATGTGTTCAAGTAGATATCAACATTAAAGCTTACTATAATTAAACTTACTATAACTAAACTATTACTGGAGATGACTATCGACGACTTGTTGACGTACCAGACATAGAGCCTTGTAACTACCGCTTATTCAAACCGCTACCGCATTGCTTAGCTGGAGTGTATGTATTAATGATGGGGAAATGTTCAGAAAGATAAGAAAGTTTGCAGAAATTGATGGAGAGTAGTTTTATTGACATATATATTCTACTAGTAGTAAAATGATCAAAATACATACAAGCACCTAATAATAGGTTTCAATAGTTTTAACACTACTTTCATTTGAAACTCTTTTTATATCTTAGACTTTTTTTCTGCAAAAATATAGTTTTTAACCACTTTAATTGATGCTAACTATAATGACGAAGACACACAGAGAATGGAAGTCTATAAACCTAATCAAAACTGATTACTATGATGTTTTGACTCGACGTATGTGTGTTTGCTCCATGCAATGCTCTGATTAAAGCCTTTGTACATTAGCACACATGCCGAGGTCACCAGATACAATACACCGAACACGGTAAGCATCATCCGTGGCGTATACGAACTGGGCCTAACTTCATTTAGGTGCTTGTTTTAAGTAACTCTGGCTGTTCTTTAACTTTGAAAAAAAGCTAATAAATTTAAGTCGAATACATTATTTTTATTGTTAAATTATATACGGAAGATAAATTAGATTTAGTTTAAAACTAATGAGAATATAAAAGAAAAGGATGATTTTTAGCTTTAATTTTATATTCACTATATTATCATGTTGGTCAACGTTTTCAGTTTATTTTTAAAGTAATCGAACTTGTTTGCGTTTTTTTGGTCTCTTCCTTCATTCTTTGAATCAAAATAATCATTCCTTGAGAAACTTATTCTTATAATTTAACTAGTTTTAGTAACTGCGTCATATATGATATATAAGGTGCTTCCATCTATTTTGTCAAGTCATATATGTTGATAAAAATAGATCAAAAAAAATATCAAGATAAAAACTGTTATAGTATAGAGTCACGAATTCTGTGCTCTTTTAGTTCTAATAAAAAATCAGTAATATATTTTATTATTCATATTTACTATATATTTATTAATCTTTATATTTGGTATTAATATTTCTCTACATAAAATGAAAAATTTCCGTTTAAAATTATTGAGTTATACAGTTCGTGAGTATGCTAATCATGGAACTTTCATTGTTGCATTTTTGACATTCATTATTTTCGTTGTTTAATTTATAAGAAATCTGCTGCCAAAGCCATTTATTTCCAGATATTTATGCTGAAGTTACTCTGTCATAAGTCAATTTTCACTATTTAAAAGTGATGGTCAATATACAATAGTCACAAGGCATAGGTTAGGCCAGGGGAACCATCCACATCGACTAGGAAGCGCAATATTTATGACCATATAGTATTGCTGTGCATATGAGAGCAAGGTGTAGTGTACTACAGGCTATTAAAACCGAATGATACTATTATTGCAGATGTTTATTGATGTACTTATTGATTGTAACAGAAGTAGGGAGATACACACTATGTGGCTCAAATGGCCTCTTCTAGACCATCTTCTGATTACTACTTGTTTAGAGATATGCAACATACCTTGGCTGTCGCACGATTTCAAAATACTGAAATCATCTTTCTTATGATATCGACAGAAAGATGAAAAAAGTTACAGAAAATGATTAAAAAATATAGATTATTATATATTGTAGCAAATTTTCGCAATGTAAATCTTTTTAAAGTAAAAAAATGATCAGTGTACACACCATAAATTACAAATCCCTTATGATTACCACACCTGAGATATAAAATATTGAGAATACAAATATTCTTCTAATAATACGGTCATCGTGTCGGTCGTTTAACATCAAAATCTACAATAGTAGCATTAACTTTACACCTTCGTAGGTTAGAAATCAGAATATGTTACCATCGATTTAAATACTGGACCTGTTCGTCATCAGTTTAATGCGAATACGATGAACAATTTATCCAATCAGCTAATACTGAATCAGAATTTGGATTCTAAAGGCCTGCAATATAGGATCGAATTTGCATTATGTTCAATAATTGATGAATTCGTCAAATATGCTCAATGTTTCAACAACGCCCTCGCCAAAACCCCAGATCTGCCTACTGATAAATTATCGTCTGGATATAAATAAATCGTCTAAAATCAATTAATTAAAATTTTAGGCGACTATAAAATAATCAACAGTCTTGATAAAATCCCAGTTAGATATACATATAACGCCAGACAAACTTTTATTTATTTATTGCTTCATTGTTTTCAGCATACCTTTATAATATTGACAGAGAAATGTATATATATATATATATGAGAAAATATATTCCTTTCCATTATAAAAATGTTTCCATGTTATATTAGGTTTCAGCTTTGTATTTTTCATACAGAATTCCTAATGTAAAGCTTTAAGGTATCAAAATTAATTATTAATAAAAAATTATTTATAAATATTATTAAATATAAAATTAAAATTACAAAAAGCAAAGCATTTAAATTTTCATATTTGGATGTCGCGTCAGTAAATACCATTGAAAATATTTTAAATTAAAAGCATCCTCTTAAACACAAATCCTTAAAGTGTTAAACGTTGAAAAGTTGTTTAAACATCCAAAAAAAAGCATTGCATCTTGCAAAAACAAAATGTTAATTGAAATTAAACAAATGCAAAACTTGTTTTGTTAATAATATTATGCTGGGGAAAATACTTTCGGTTTTTCCTAATAGAGATAGAAACTTTGGTGTAGCATATTTTTCTATTTACTTAATTAAACCTCGTTTGAAAGATTCTTATCGTAATTCATATAAAATTCTATAGAGATAGCGTCATTTATTTCTCAATCAACAGTTATCTTGTTGTAAAAATGTACACTTTATAATATTATTTTCTTCAGTTTAGGATTTTTAACATCATCAACCATTTTTTGTAAAGACAGCTAAATACTTCTTTGAAGTAAAACGATTCTGCATTACTTTACTATCTGTGCATCCGGGTACACAACACTTTCTAGATCGAGAATTCACTTTTCTTGTTATACTACCGTCTTATAAATACTAACGAACTAATAAAATAGTCTCTAAAGGTTACAAAAATCTAAATGCAGTGCTTCTTAGGGTAGGTATACTGAAAATGGCACCAGAAACATATAAACAATAAAAGCGCTGTAAAGACGGACTGAACCAATCAGATTCCGTTGCGGCTCATAGCATAGCGATTAAAACAAGTTATAAGTTAAAAGTAGCGACATTTAGATGTTGGACGCTGCGAAACATTTCCTCAAAATTTCCTATAAAGTTAAATCTCAATTTCTCTACAACTAATATGATAAAAGCAGACTAAAAACCGAAATTATTTTTCCCCAACTTTATTATATGGCTGTTACTATTGTTACTATTACTATATTATAATTTATTACTGTTGATATTATAAAATCTGAAATATAATTTGAATATAATAAACATCTGAAAATGCTGCAAAATTCAGATTCAACTCTCGACCATCTGTTCACTAGATATACTCGTTGTATTACCATATATCACTTGCATGTCTTTGTTTTTTGGCAATAGCCCATAATCGATCTCTACAAAAATTATCATGGTCTTATGGTAGTGAATTTCGAACAAACGGGCATTGAAATGATTCGAAAGCCATTATTTTTATGTATGGGAATTTATATATTACCGAAATGATGGCAAATGTTTTGGAGCAGGGAATATTTGAGTAATCAAATATATTCAAATTAAATCCCGTATTTATTGATCACCTCTTCTATGTTTCCTATGAAATCTATAATAATCAAAATCACGGTCATAAAACATACGTATTATGAAAGGTTGAATTTAAATATATAGTAAATAAAAGTGTACGAGTAGACGTAGCAGGTGGTCTTGGTTTTCAAACGTAGCATCCAGTAAGAGGAATTATCTGAAGTATATAAACGGTGATAAGAGTTTTATCTAGCCTATATAGCTTATTCTCAGTGACTTGACCAGGTGGTGGCTGAGCTTTATGGAATCCAGAACACCTCCAGACTTCATAGTATTCATAGATAAGAATTTCAAAATAGCTTGCTTGTTCAATTTTCACTGTAAAGTCTTAAAGAACACAAGGAGTGTTGAGTTTCTTTTAAAATCCTGTCTTATGTGAATGTTTATAAACAATTTTGTGATCATTGTTCAGTTCCTTTGGTATGTACTGATATGAAATATGGCACAGCTTTCATGATGGCATACAGTTTTGCGGCAAGGATTGCAATGATACATATCAAATATGTTGAATATTGTCAAATGAGTTTGTTTCGTAGGGAGTTTTTCTTTATTATTTTGATATAAAAGGACAGTATTGAAAGTTATCCTATACCATACTATATTACTAGAAGCTATACTCTGGCTGAGAGAACCTGGTGAAGATGGATTAAAAGTGGTGATTGTCGGCTTGGTTGGCGCAGTGGTAAAGGCGACAGGATGGTTACCTATTGTTGCGATAGTCGCGGGTTAGAATCCTGCTGGGGCATAGTCGTATTTGTGATTGTTTAATATTTGCGATTGTCCTAGGCAAAAGTGTGAAAATGGAGCAGAAAAATGATCCCAGTCACAACAGTATCCAGGCTGTGTAAGATCGGATATCTTCTGGGATGATTTCTAAGCCAGTCGGCAGGCTTAATACCGAGAACTGTGGTTCAGAGCCCAAGTTAAACTGTAGGTCTTGTCCAGATAAACCTTCGTTGGTAAAAAAGAGACTTATATAAATATATATAAACTCGGTGATTTTGATTTGTAAGGCAAATACTCAAGAAGAAACCGATGAAATCTCATGATATAACACTTAACTAATGTAGTTTAACTACTGTAAACCAATGCCAACGTGCCTTTAATAAGGAACAAGGAAATAAAACGATTGTCTTTCAAAGAGAAAGATTGAGATGCAATATAATGTTTCGATCACAAAAATACAAAAAACATGCATCAAATTATCATCGATGATCTGAAATATACTTTCTATAGCAATAATTAACGTAGAAAGTTTAATTAGTCATCATGATCCGTGAATTTACTGAAATCCATATGCGAAGTCATACACTAACAGCAATATTTTTCAGACATTATTCATTATATTTAACGCCTGTTTCCATCTTCTTCCCAACTTGCCGAAAAAGCGATATTACATTCTTTAAAGAGCTTCATAGAGGCACACCACCTAATCCCGAACGAACAATTCGGTTTCCATGCCAAACACTCAAGCCTTCATCAAACTACCCGCGCCGCAACAACCAAGTAAGAAAAGATCGTAAAGCTCGAGCCATCTTCTTAGATGTTTCCAAGGTTTTCGATCAAATATGGCACGACGGTTTAATCTACAAAGCGAACCAGCTTGATCAACCGAATGACCTAATCTCCTTGATTGATTCATACTTGGACCGTAGATCCTTTCATGTGAGGATTGGTACGCAGTCTTCTCAAAAACAGATCTCCGCAGGAGTTCCGCAAAGTTCTGCACTAGCCCCAGCCCTGTTCAACCTTTATATAGCTGATTTTCAACTCCACAAACATTCCCACACAGCATTTTATGCAGATGATGTAGCTTTATTCACCACCGGTTACAGCCGCGACAGACTTCAAATCCAACTGAATCAGGTGATTGCGTCTCCCCTCGCTCCAGAAGGTATTATAGCTCGGTCTCCAGTTCGACCGTAGGATCCAATGGTTATCCCAAATCCAGCGCGCTATTTGCAAAGGCAACGGTATGTATAACCTACTCTTCCCACTCTTCTGCAGAAAATTCAAATTCCCAGTCTCCCAGAAAGCGACTCTGTATAAGATTATATCCAGCCTGCCTCTCCGGAGTACAAGTTTGGTCCAGAAAGTCCCTAAGCTATTCAATTCCCCATGGTTCCCCAGGAAAGTGAACACTCACCTCAAATCAGGCATCCCGTGTGTAAAAAGTTTCACGAACATGTTCAGTATAAGGTTCTCCTTAGGCACCTTAGAACACGATAATAATGTGATCAAATTCCTACCCATCCACAAACCCCGGTAGCTAACTAACGACAATCACAGTCGTAACCAAGGGTCGCTCTCTCTCTCTCGCCCGCAAAACACTTCTCTATCCCGAACCCGAAGCGACATCAGCAAAAGACCATTTGGTTCTAGCTAGTCATTCTGGAATAAAACATCATCTTACTTCATCTTTCATCATTATGGTGTATATAAAACTATGAGTTAATAATGACGATTAAGTAAATGAAAAATATATAAAGGATGTTACCAACTCAAACTAAAGATATGATAATTTAATTTTCCCAACAAAAATAAGCGCATAGTTTAAACACTTTCATTAATTCATTGTTATTAAGGCATAATTTATGACGTTAAAACCGCTGCGTGATCGAACTTAGTTGCATTATTTGGAAAAAAATGTGTATTTATGCGCGCTGACATGTTTTTAAATCGTCCTTTAAACGACGACACAACGCACCTGGGACGCAACAACACCAGGTGGTCTTTAATTAAACCTTTTTACCGAAATTTACCTGAACAATTCAAGCGCTAACCTAAAATATTCAAAACGCACTATCGGTCATAAAGTGCGGTCCACGGCGAGAGCTACCAAACGGAAAAATGAAAAGCACCATCCCGTATTAGTATGTACCAAAGTGGGCGACAGTTAAATTTATAAATAAGCGAACGTTAAACCCTCAATTTTTATTCATCGTTGGGCATTTTCCCCCATTCCCAGGGTGTTTATGCCCGTCGTTTCGTGCTTTTTCTCTCTAGCGTTCCGTACGCGGAACACGTACGTATAAATTTATTACTATTCAACCCGTTCACCGAAACTTAATTTCATTAGTCGGCATTGTTTAAAATTGAAAGCCGAGATGGAAGGAATGAACGCGACCGAGACGGGTCGTAGGCAACTACGGCGAAGGGGGCGAAGAGGGGAGAGGCGCGCGGGGGCAGGCGGAGCGAGGAGACGATGGGGGGACGGGAAGATTAGTTAATTTATCATGTAATTCGGTCGAATTTCCCTATTTTATACTAGAACGGGTTTTCTGCACTTCAATCGAACTGTGCGTGTACGAAATATCGGCTCGAGTTATTTAAATTGATTTCATATCCCTTTCCAGAACCCTTCCGGGGCGGAGAACAAAGCCCGCGTTATTTCGCATTCAAATTTCTAAGTGTTCCCGCTTAGGACTAATGAAGCGAAAGAGCTATTTGAAATTTCCGTGGATGGAAAGTTGGCGGGAGAAAATTCGACGAACGGGATTGCTATCCGGGGAGAAGATGAAGGAAGAGTTCGGTTTAAAACGATATATTGTATAATTGAAAGGATCTGTACAGTTTGTTGGCTTCACTCTACCTTAGACAGAATGATATTCTGAGTTGAGTGGTATATATTCCAATGGTGTATTGGTAATTATGATTATATATTAAACTAAATGACCTGGTGAATTTATTTCCCCCCTTCGACATCTACATTTTCCCCCACAATAATAATAGTCACTTCGTCAATTGTTACTAATTTAAACTTCCTTAGGCTTTCACCAGCAGGGGCTTTATGGGTTTGGTTGTGATGTTACGGCTGTCAGATAGAATCCGCTCAGTTGTTCTGATGAGGAAACGTTTGTAGTTCTTGAACACTAGTTAGAATCACTATCGATTGTTACCGCAACTGTTATCAATTTCCGTGTCTTGATTTCTCTTAAAGTAAACCTGTTGGAGTTGATGATCTGTGGAAACAGCGATCCCAGTAAGGATACATGTATCCTTGTATCTGTAATTGTTTAAAATTATGTTAACTTGTTCTTCATACAAATTTGAATGTAAGCAACCAGAGTGTTTATGTTATAAGCTTTAAAAATGGTCATGAAACTGTCCTGTACAACATGCGTTGTGTCAGAAAACTTCTTTTGGAAACAACTCTTATATATTTGAATATTAGCCAAGAAATGGTTAGTCATATCCCATCTCAGAAACCAATGAGCGTAATGGATCTGGTGGTGGTACCAAATGTGGGTAATATAACTAAGTAAATTCATCGGTATATTTTAATGCCTTCCAATATTAACAAGCGATTGTCATTTCCCTAGTTGTAACTGTCACCACAATCACAGGATCACAAAGTCTGCGAAATCGCTTACTTTTATTGTGTGATGCTTCCTATTATTGTATTCGATGTGTACGAAATCGTTGCATTCTAAGCCTATTCACTTCATTTCCAGTCATTCGCGAACGCAATTTTGTCAAATCAGAACGGCTATTATCGTTTTCTGTCTCTTCACTAAGTTTCATTCACAAAACTATATTTTATATTATAAATTCTCTTTGGCTTTGTCATTAATAAATGTAAGGAAAGTTCTCGCACACTACAACTCTTACTAAACAATAACAAATAAAATATATATTTACAAAATATGTTTTGTTGTAAACAGTTTGTTCTTGATAAATATTTGCTAGACCGCAGTTAGTATACGATTACAAATTATCGTTAGCATATTAGTTACGTTATCGAATTAATGTAGTCAGATTTGTATAAAATATAAATCGTGATAAAATATTATACGGTCAACGTCGAGAAATTATCTTGAATGTTTAATACATTACATACTTTAGTCGAAGTTTAACAATAGCGATAGTTTTAATCAGTGCTCAAAATATTTCATCACAAAATAAATTCCCGAGCGATCCACACATATTTAATAATCAACAAAAATGTCGATTATTTGTGATAGTGCAATTGATGACAATGAGAGTGGCGTTTTGCACCATACCATCATTATCGTCATCACGAAACATTGTTTAGAGGATACTCAGTCTATGTTGCCCTGGCCTTTAATTAATAACCATACTTTTCAGTACTTTTCAAAGTCTAATAACTCGAAGCAAAGAAATATGTATGCTTTTATAAGGGCTACTAAGAATCAATATATCGATATCAATATATAATAATAATTTTTATTATTTTAGTTCTAACCGCAAGAATATGTGAATTAAGATTTACCATTCTAAACGCTTTTCCTGTTTCCATTTCTCGTTAATAACTCAAAAAAATAAGAAATTTATTCATTCTCTTCTCCTATTTAAAATGTGAACAGGCAACTAATATTTTTTATTTCATAATAACAAACTCTTGGCATAATTTTACGAAGTCAATTCCATAAAAACATAACAAAAGTGTGCAGTTGTTATCAAGTATTGTATTTCTTATAATATATATTGCTTTACTAGATGTCTTTGCATCTATATCAATCATAAGAACTCCGTTCTATGCTTTCTTAAACATATACATTTTACTGGCTGTTGTCAAATGTACTTAACCACCATGTGTGAATTCCGTTCTATGCTTTTTTAAACACACACATTTTGTTGTCACATACCTGTTGTCAAATGTACATAACCACCATGTGTCTTCACTCTTGTTCCTTGATATCCTCCTTTCAATGGAATTATTCTACAGATTCTCTCTCAAGTTACATAATAATTTCTTTTCATTCCTTACTTCCTTGCTCTTATCTCTTTCGTAATTAATGTTTCTATGACGACCGGCTTTCATTAATCAATTTTTTTAGCTTACTTAAGCCGTAACATAACTACCATGACAACTTACCTTTTTTCTTGTTTCCGTTCTAACAGAAGATCCACAAATACTATAGAATTGAGTCATTTGAAAGGTTATTATTACTTTTCGCATGGTCCTCACAGACCAAGATATTCCTGACAACTCCTAAACCGTCAGTAACTTCTCAAAACTCACCTACGAGCTGTGAGAATTTCTTAAAAAATAACGTTCAAGATTTTAAGTTTTTGATGATCTACAAAGAATATGACTCTTATTTTATCTATGATATTTCGCTGTTGGGTCTTTATCGCTAATGTCTTAAAATGAGCTATTTTAATCAGTTTTTTTATATTTGTTTATATTTTTTTATTATCATCAAGTTATAATTAGAATCATACAATTTAATCTACCTACTACCTACTAAGTCGAATAGACTAATCAAAGCCTTTCTCTTGCACTAAATGATTCTCATGCATAGTACTGTCTTGTTGTAACACAATATGCTTATAATATGCGTATATCCTAATTGAGCACAAAGGTAAATCATTAATCTAAATCATAAATCATAATAACACATAATCCATATATTAAGTCTTTATACTATAATTACCTGAGGATATATATATATATATATATATATATATATATATATATATATATAAATATATACTCCTATATGGCTATAACGGGTGCTTGAAGCTTTAACCAATAAGTGTACTCCTCATTCATGCTCTTTATATTCTACATTGAAACGTACAAAAACTCAGTTTTAACAACGCAGATATTTTTTCACAGAAAGACATATATAAACATTAGGAAATTTCCAACACTGAGAGTTATTTTTCCTATAATTACATAGATGATATTATTTAAATTTTATTTATTTAATAGCAGTTAAAGAGAAATTACTCATCAATTAACTCGAATTGTATTCAATTATTATTGAGTCAAATTGTATTACCCAGTTTTAACTGTCGACGATGATTAATATATGACGAATAAACGAAAACCAACTATAACAAACATCGCACGCAGAGCACCAACTGAAAAATAACAGGAAACCGAAGGAATAGCAGATCGATAACGACAATAAAGCTACCATCGAAATCCACGAGTGTTGTTCTAACGTCATGGAGAATGTGATAATAATATCGTAGTGGAGGGAAGGGTTGAAACCCGCACTGTGGCATAAGTTATATTGCTTTTGGCACGGTAAGCACCGAATACACAACCGCCGAGTCTTAATAACAAACAAGCGGGTCTGCTTGGCGTGAGAAATGAAGCCGTTCCCTGCATGCAACAATAATAATGGCGATAGAGCCATCAAAACTTATGGGTTACGATTCGGGCCTTCGGTGTTTTAATAGAGACGACCTGATAACGGGGCACTTCGGATTATTTTTCCTAATCTTTAATTTGTAACTAATAGCATTTATGTTTATCGAATTTGTTGTATTATTTCTCATTATTTGAACTCATTTTTTTTAATATATGGTGGCTGTTGTGTTATTTAGCGACTTTCAACACAATCGCTTAATTTTTAAGAGCATTAAAGGTTTTTAAACGACCTTTAGCCCCAGCGAGAATCGGTCCTAGTACGCTATTGTCAACGAGCTAAACACTTAAGCCCGCACTGGTATCGGCTGGGTCATTTTCTACTTGATTTTGATAGGTGTGATGGCGCGTGTGATAGCATTTTTATATATTTTACTTTTCACTTCGTAATAAATAACATTTATTTATCCTGTATTTTTTTCTTAGAGCTGATTTTTTAATTCACATTTTTTTATATATATCAAAGTATCCTTTTACCAACTAAAGGTTTATCTGGACTGAATTTGGATGCGGGCTCCGAACCACGATCGTCTGCATTAGACCTACCGACTGACGAGCGACCAATTAGAATACATCCCAGAAGACATCCGGTCTTACCCAGCCTGGTTCCTATGGTGACTGGTATAATTTTCCTTTTCGAATTTTGCACTCTTGCCTAGGACAATCACAAATGTTAAACAATCACAAACATACATTTATGACCATGCCCCAGCAGGAGTCGAACCCGGGACTATTGCAACAGTAATCTGACCGTTCTGCCGCCTTTGTCACTGCGCCCCCAAGCCGGCTAACAGATGTTTATTTTTACTAGGATCTACCGTTTCATGACCCAATTCCTCAAAAGAACACCGGGCTCCGGACGAATGCCAAAAAATCTAGCATACAAGGCAATAACGCTTTCCAACCTGATTAATGGAGTATTCTGAGTAAAAGAATGTCGAGGATGTTTAGGTTATGATTGCAAAACCCGAAAAAAAAACACCAAATAAAGTAAATTCTTATTGGCCTATATCAAAGTTACCAGCAATATCCAAAGAATTTGTAAAACTACTTTTAAAAAAAGTTAAAGCCATTCATATATAGAAAAATACTTGCGCCTTACGTGCATTCTTGTGCGATACATAGAATCACAGATATTACTGAGTAAGTCAACCAAGAATTAAAAGTTTGCTCGGCTATATTCATAAACCCATGTATAAACTACATAAAATAACTAACTCTCAGTCAGGATGTCAATCAATCAAATAATTTGTATATCAATCACAGTCAGAATTGAACGAGAATAAGCTTACTCAACAATGAAAGAAACAAAATCAAGTCTATGTGAAAACTTTATTGGATGCAGTGTTTTGGATGTAGGTAAATGCATACTCTGTACAAGTGATTACCGTAAATAGAAAATGTTACTATGGCTGAATTTGCTGATGACATTGCTATACTTGCTTAAGGAGACAATAGTAAGAAGCACAACAGGTATATGGGTCTTCCTAGATAAGTACTTAGTTTTAAATCACCGTAGAGACAAATTGTAAGTTAGTCAGTAACAACTAGTAATAATATATTAATTTGAAAAAACCAGCGTCCTCAATATTATAACACAATATTAATTCACAGGCCATCTTTAAGACCACAAATGATGATGATGTAGTCTAAAATATTATATGGATCTAAATTTTGAAAAATCAATAGTATATTAACATTTCTGAAAGGTAAAAAATGAATTACCTAATTGTGTTCGTTTTTGTTTTAATATACATGCTCTGTGTTAATATACAAACATATGTTACTTCATTTGTTACTCCATGTTTATGTTTATAACACAAAAGTAAAGACATATCATGATATTTGATGCTATGAAGTTGTTACAGTTCTGAAAATAAGCTTCCTTATAATACTTTGTTAAAATGTTCAGTGGTATAGTAATTTATATTTATCAATACTTTGATTATTTAAACTTAATGTAAATTAAGTTTAAATGTCATATCACTTTAAAATTATTCCCTAATATATATATATATATATATATATATATATATATATATATATAATCCGAACTGATTCTTAGAACATTGCCAATATTCTATAAGACTTAAACAATTAGTGATATAATGTCGTATGCGTAAAAAGGTACGAAGAGATTTTATAATAGTTTAGTAGCTTCATTAAAATTATTAAAGAAATCACACAGAAGTCGCTTGATCTATTCATGGGAGGAAAATAAAAGGTAGGATAAGAATACGATATCTAAAAGAAGACAATAGATTACATAGATGTAGATTTAAGATACCATTTAATTTGCATATGTGTTTTCAAAATTTGGTCACAATTTATTTATTTCAGTTAATCAAGTATTTCTCTTATGTTCTATGTTTGACTGTATATTTTGTTCAATGTATGTTCGCCAATTTCTTCATCGGTTATGGACCGATTTATAAAATACTTCTTTTATTCGAAAGAGTGCACTTCCGAGGTGGTCCACTTGGAACCAAAATAGGATTTGTTGGGCAGACGAGAGAAAAATCAAGGGAAAAGCTAAATTTCAAAGGCACGTACAAAGTTATCACATATTCTTTATCTAAAATAATCAAATATTTGAGTATAATGTTATTGCTGAGCTTATATGACAGAAAATCGGAAGCCATTCAGTGCAAAGGCCACTCAGTTTTCTTTTAAGCACTAAGCTTATTATATAAGATAACAAAAATATATTGTAGACAATTGATTCTATGGCGTAATTTATTAGAAGATTTGTCAAATCATCTGGACTAGGTAGCGGACCCCGGTGCCTGTAGCGCTCCTTTTATTCGATTATTGTTTCTTTTTCTCTATTTATTCTCATACGGGCTGCACCTTTACTTGGCCTACCGATTGTAATATTAAATAAAATAACTGCGTAATTTATTGGGTAAATATCTAACACTAGAAAGAGATAAAAATATATTTTTAACAAAAAAATTGAACCGACTACAAAAAAATATGTAAGGAACTTACTAAAAATTAGTGTTGGGAACTATCGACAGACTGAAAATATTCGAAACATTCGATAATCGCAAAATAGTCGATAGTCAAAAAACTAGCGACTGAAAATAGTAATTACAATTTTATTTGAATATAGTAATTACTATTTTCAGTCAAATGCACAGTTCGGCTCTTTTTTTTCAATTCGTGATATCAGATGAAAATGTACGAACCATTTCCTGTATAAACTGTGAGAGAGGAAAGGACAAATAATTTTCAACTTTATTATAAGAGAGACGGAGATGTACATATTCCTTCGCGTACTAACTTTAAAAAGAAAAGGAAGAAAACAATTATTGAATATTATTAACATGTAATTAACAATTTCATTTTAAACCAAATAGAATTATTTTTATATTTGAGTGTTCTGTGGATCAGTAAAAAGTAATGGAATTTTTCTATCAAATGGAAATACCCCACAAATCATTTATCGTATTTTAATGTGTTAATAGCCATTTTCAAATAAATTATATGTTTAATTTATTATTGACGGAAATATTTTTTAACTAAAATCAATAGAGTAATCGAAATGTTACCTATTATTGCCATAAAATCAATTAAAAGTATTTTACTATTTTTCGTTCACAATTTTAATCTTTTTACCCTATTATATTAAAAATCTTCAATAATATCGTTTCAAAGTGCTGCTATACTAATATACAGTTTATTGTTATTTACAAGCAAATTATCAAAAAAATCATAAAACTACATATATTATATATAAATCTATGTAAGCATAAATTGGGTACATTTTTGTCAAGGTTGCGGCTAAGACGACAGAACCAGAATGTTAAAAATCAGTCGAAATAGTAAAATCAAAAATAGTAACTAAAAGTATACGACTGAAATACACAATAGTAAAAAGTAGCTAATTACTAAATAGTCGATAGTCGATTTCAGTCTATAATTCCCAACACTACTAAAAATTAAAAAATAATCAAACTTAGATTTTTATCACAAAAATTTTTTTTTAAATAAAATATGTACATAATAATCGTTGTAATAACTAATTAAAAATAAACAAAAACCTTATTTAACCTATCTACTACACTACCTAATTTATATTCTACTATATACACACAATTTAGCTTAATACCTATCTAAACCTATTTATCTAATTATAATATTATTTTAACTACTACCAACTGATCACTTTGACGTCGATGCCGAGGCCAAATAATACAAAGATAATATACTTTTATGGCATATACAAAAAATTAAATTACCAACAAAACAAATCTAAATTAATATAATTGTTTGGGTTTGGTTGGGTTCTTAAATTTAATTTACGAACAAAAAAAATTTAATTACTTGGTAGCGGTTAAAATAATATTGTAAATAGATATATAGGTTTAGGTAGGTATTAAGCTAAATTGTGTGTATATAATAGAATACGAAATACGTGTAGCAGATACGTTAAATAAGGTTTCTGTTTATTTTTATTTATTTATTACAACGATTATTCGGTTCGGTTAATACAACGATTGAAGTCGGTTCAATTTTTATATTAAAGAGATTTTTATGTAAAATGTGATATATCGATATTAAACAACAGATAATAAAACATAAACACGCCTCACAATATAAAACAGCAAGCGCTAACAAAAATCACCAAAGCAAACCGCACACGTTTCGGTCGATGACACACCAATGCCATCTGCACGTGGTCCGATAAACAAACAACGCTCTTTCGCCCTTTTTTACCCCATTCGCATTTCCTCCGCGTTCTTGCAGTTTTCATTTTTGCGTCGTTTTTCCACCATTCGCCCAAAAAAAAACCTTCCAACAGTGACATCTACGGGGGGTCTTTCAACCTTATCTTTATTATTTCCGTTCGGAATCGGCTGGCCTGTCAAATTAAAACTATTAAATTATACCGAACGATTCTCTTTCCTTCTTAAACCTTTTTAAATAAACGCTGCGCGGTGTGAGATATGTCGACGAACGAAATATATCTAGGTGATATTTTATATACTTGATATTATGGTTAGTTATAAAGATCTAAATGTTCTCGGCCGCCTGCGATCCGTCGCCTGATAAAGATTTAAAAATAAATGATTTTTAGGTGAGAAAGGCAATAATGTTGTTGGGAATCGGGATGGGCGTTGGATGATTTATAAAGATTTGTTTAAATTTCTTTCTTAATAAATTAGTTTCTCTTTGTATTTACTTGTTTTTTTTTAAATTACGTTTAATTATTCTTCCTTAATTTATTAATATTGCTTCTCTATACAAATTAAAGAACAACCTAAAAAAGTATACATTGTATATATACTAAAAAAAGTTTCATAAAGAAAAACACGATCTTGTTTGTATTTTGAACTACATTTGAACTAGAATTATCGAAATGTATTTCTGCGATAAAACTTTTTTTTGACGAAGTTGATTTTCAATACCTACATCTTTGAACTAGAAGTAATCAGTAGCTAAATATTGGTAATGCAGTAAGTAGATATTACAGAAACTCATATTTTAATTCACTGATTATCGCAATAGTTCCTTGAGTTGCACGTAATGCGGTATTGCATTAATGTAAAATTATTTTTTATCTTCTGTAAACCTGAACGCGAATAACATTCATTTTATATCTAAAAAAATTACACCCTAACACCTCGCATGCCAACTTGTGATCTTAATTGTTTCGGAATTGAAATGCTGGACTCACGTCAGTCTTTAGCTCCCTGTTTTTTTAAAGCAGAGTACTGTTATTAGATCCAAGTCTCATCCGTAATGATGTACAGTGCACAAAGTAACTTTAATAATTTTTAAAACCGCTCTAAAATGAATATTGATCCCACTTCAGTGAATACCAGACCTTAGTGATATATTGTACTTTTGTAAATGTACCTTCGTTGTAATGCCGTTAAAGGAACAAATATGAATTTTATGGCAAAACAACAGCCTCTTTCGAGGGCATCCAAAGAACAACCATTTCTTCGATATGAACAGATATGGACAGAGGGGACAATATCTAATGAAATAATTGAAGTAAAACCTTAAATTTAACTATTAAAATATTCACCAGTTTAGTTAGCTGTATCAGAATATTAATTTTTTCTCTATTAACTGCATTCGTCAGTTCTAATACCTATTTCTTAACCTAAAATAATGATTGAATCAAAAATATTGTATCTAGGTATGAGATTATTACTGACCATCGTAGGTACCCAAACTTGTATCAAAATGTTAGTGATCATGTGGCTTCAAATGAAATTAGTGTTAATCAAATGATGTAATACATCTCAATGGAAAAGGTAAGAAGAAAAGAAGAGGTAAGAGAAAAATTAAGAGTACTTGTAAATTTCCAGAACTTTATAATGAATAAACCTCTCATTGAAAAAATTAAACTCACAAGAAGTTTACTAACACAAGGGGTTTCATTTTCACTCACTGATGAGATCATTTGTAACAGATTTTAAAAAGGTTCCAATTTGATTTGTAATTTACTGTATGATATGTAAAAAGAGAAGGTGCTAAAATTAGAAAATTAACTTGTATATAATAGGCAGTCAGAAAATTAATTCATTTTTATAATATTTTTAGAGAAGGAAGCAATAATATTTTTAGCAAGGAAAAGCATCTAAATTGTTCAAGAAAAAGAGAATGGTTCAGGGTTTATTATAATTTTGAAAACCTATTTCAATCTTAATATTCTCAATAGCTGCAGCTGGACTAGAAATTAAAAAGTAACGTGTTTATACGTTTTCATAGTTGAAATCTGTATTAACAGCAACTTTTCAAATAAACTGGTCTACCGAAACGAATCAAAGAATACACAGTACACTTTGCTAAACTATCTGAAGACGGGTTTCCCAAGGAAACTTCTTTATACTCCATACATAGTTAACGTAAAACCATAAACAGACGATGGCGAAATAATATGAACACAATATGTACTTATTAATAAGGTATTAAGCTGCCATTTGATTTCAAAACATCTGCAATTATTCGCGGAATAGATACGTAGATTGCCTGAATAGTTTCCAACGGAATGCTCTTCGGTCTTGTACCAAAACATTCAACAATTGCTTCAATTATGTTGCAGATATCGACTCCGTCACGCTCTGTTCTAAAACTCTATATAAGAGTTCAATTATGTTACGGTCCGTCGGTTATGCTAGCCAGGGATTCTGATAGTGCTCAAACCAAAACTAAATCATACTAGCTGTGTGTGTGGAAACATTATCATCCTGGAATATGGCAGTGTTTCGCAGCAATAGAAAGAACTTCATCATTAAGGATGCCGAGATATTAATTTTCAGTAATAAAACCAGTGATATGATTGAGAGGATTAAATGAATACCACGATAGTGCGGCGTATAATGGAACCCCCCCATGCTTGAATACAGGAGGCAGACAGTGCGGCTCGTAGACTTGTGGGATTATCTACACATAAATTCATTAAGAGACAATGTAAACGATAATTAATGGAACCATACCGCACCCTCCCCGACTTCTAGTATCCAAGTTTCATGATCATTGTACCACTTTTTAGCAGCTTAGCGTTGGCTTCCTTTATAAACTGTTTCGCAAACGTAGCCTTCCCACAATACTGTCTTAAAAAGTACTACCCATGTGAGTTCTGCTGTGAGTTTTGCCGTGGTAATTGTATGTTGTCTGGCCTCAAACCTTTTTAATATTGGTCGATTTCTGTCAGTTAACTTTGGGTTTCACTCACTATTTACATTTGGCGATGATGTTTCACCATGTCTTGAGCATGCTTTGATTACGGCAGATATTATCGCTCGTAAAACGTTAAACAATTCAGGTATTTTCATGACACACGCTTCCGCTAATAGAAAACCAACGATTTGCTTCTTCGGTTGTCTGAGATATCACACATTTCACTAATATTTAATTTTAATAATTACATAAGAAATTGTGTTGTGTATAATAGACTGAAATATAACCTACAAGATTCGGCATGCAAACTGAGAAACATATATGCGCGTCATTGTTTATATGGGAGCAATATTGGCAACATGAAACACGATGTACTATATTCCATTGTGTTCATATTATTGTGTCTATCTACCGTACAGGTGTCTGCATCTCGATATAGCCTTATTGTTTTTAAAATATCGATATATCGATATATCGGAGAAAAAAATATCGATATTTTTTTCGCAAGAACTAGAAAAATATGGATATTTTACAAAAAATATATCGATATGTTTATGGATATCAAAAATCTATCTATAGTATTTAAAAAAGCACTGATTTTCTGAAGTTTTATTATACCTTTAAGTGCCAATTTAAATGGTTTATTAAAAAAAATTTAAAAGGCTTTTGTTTGAAATGTTTGAAAATTATATTTAATTTTCTTTGAAAAAATTTCGATATTCAGAAACTCAAAACAATAATTAATAGTTAAATTAATTGGTTCGAAATACTTTCTGAAGCTAAAACAAGTCACATAATTGATATAATTTCGGAATTTGTTGATCGCAAAGAAGAAGAGATTTTGTTTGGATCTGATAATTTCCGATTAAACCAGTATAACCTTATATATCATTACGAAAACACTTTACATCTGATTTATATTAGCTGAAACATTAAGGGATATTCCCTGGAAGCCTTTTTTTTCGAAAAAATAGATATGATAACAGGTCAATTGAAGATTCCCCGGCCTACGATAGCAAAACACATTTTTTGACAAAAATAGTTTTTTTATTCAACATAATTCCCTTCAAAGGTGATACAATGATTATAGCGATTGTCCAACTTTTCGATATCATGTTTGTAGTACGATTGAATGACTGTTGCGTTTTGCCACGCGTTCGAGCGGGTTCATCGTGTGCAGTCTACTCGGATGACTGTCGATTGGACTTCGAAGTGAGACGAAGCAGCCATGTTTCATCCATTGTGACATAGCAACGCAAAAACTCGGGTTTATTACGCTTAGTTCAGTTCCAACCTTTGCAGGGTGAAGACGTATTTTCAATACGCCCCAAACTCTAGAAAGATACCTTTCTTTAAAAAAAAACCCAGTATTTTATTACGGTTATTTAATTGAGTATTAAAAACGCATAACAGATGCGGCTATCCGTCTCTCAGCAGACCTAAAGTGTAGTGAATACGTGTTTAAGTGACAAGAAAAAAATACTGCATCTCATTTTTATTAGTATTTTAAAATTATTTCCCCTTATTTTACAACAGTCCTTTTGAAATTCATTTTTGGTCAAAAACTAGTGCAAAATGAAGTGAAAAATGAAGTGCGTGAAATAAACAATGAATTTATTTTATTTTTTTATCCTCTGGAAGTAAATAAAATAAAATATTAAAAATCTAAAAATGGCAAACCACAGCGATTCAACCAAATCACTTACACACTTTGATATAAGATTAGAACAATCAGCAACGCAAACAGCACCATCAGAATGGACTACAGTTATTAACAAAAAACGATTGCGAAGTCCAGAAGAAGAAATCGCGAAGAAACAAACAAGAATCAGTGACTATTGGTTACAGAAACCGATAGGAACATAAAACAGCTTTAGCAACCTGTCGGAAGAAATTGAAAAGAATATACTACCAAGCCCTGAAAAGGTTGTTCCCAAACCACCACCTATAACGGTCTATAAGTTAGGAGTAATAAAACACATCCATGACCTATTGAAAACCATTACTACGAACTACACAATTAATTAAAATCCATTTGTTCGAAGCGGGTCACTTTAAAGTTCTTGTGAAAGAATTAGATGAAAGATACACCCAATACCATGCATTCAGGACAAAATCCGAGAGAACATTTAAATTCGTATTCTCTCCTCTAAAAGGATTACATCCCGGGGCGGACTCTAACACCATCAGGGCAGCACTAGCGGAAAAAGGCCACGAGGTCGTAAATGTTCACAGTATATGACATCACACAACAAAAAAACATCTGCCTATGTTTTATATAGATATAAGACCTAATGGAAATAATAAGGCGGTGTATGAAATCACCAAATTGGAACATAATATTATTAAATGCGAACCACCACATATAAAAAGAATTATACAACAATGCACAAGGTGTCAAGCGCACGGGCACACAAAGACTTACTGTCGCAAATCATATAGATGCGTAAAATGTGCAGGAGAACATAAAACAGGAGATTGTACTCGTAAAGTTCACGATGAAAAAGTGAAATGTGCTAACTGTAACGGAAATCATCCAGCGAACTACAAGGGTTGCGCAGTTCACAAGCAACTACAACAGAAACTCTATCCCGACTTAAGGGAAAAAAGGCATCAACAGCAACAAAAACAACCCACACCTACCAGTCAACCCACCAGACCAAGTCAACCAGACATAACTTATGCCCAAATGGTTGAAAATGGTTCAGCACAAAATCGAGAGATGACATCTCAACCTACTTAAACTAGCAACATCTCTAGATTAGAAAACATGATGGCCAAACTAATGGATCAAATGAGTACGATGCTTGGTCTACTCACAACCGTCGTCACTTCACACACGTCAAACTTGCCTAATGCCTGAAACCATTAGCTACAAATTCGCCGTCTGGAATGCCAATGGGCTCCAACAACACGCCAGGGAACTAAAAATGTTCGTAACTGAACAAAATCTTGACGTTATGATGGTTTCCGAAACACACTTTACGGACAAACATTATTTGAAAATTCCTAAATATAAACTTTATCATACAAATCGCCCTGATGATAAAGCACATGGGGTACAGCCATAATAATTCGAGATCATATAAAGCATTTCGAAAAAGAAAAATCCGCAAAGATTACCTGCAAGCCACCAGTATAACCATAGAGGAAGCCCATGGACCATTAACAATTTCTGCAATTTATTGCCCACCCAAACATAACAACAAGGCAGAACAATTTTAAGAATTCTTCAGTACGCTAGGTAGATTTATAGCAGGAGGAGATCATAATGCAAAACATTTAATGTGGGATTCAATAATAATAACCTCAAAAGGTACTTACAACATATTTCTACTGGTGAACCAACATATTGGCCTTCAGACAGAAATAAAACACCAAATACAATAGATTTCTGTATTACAAAAAATATTGATCCAAAAAAGTGCCAGGCAGAAGCATGTTTCGACCTGTCTTCTGATCATTGACCAATAATAGTAACAATTTCTTCAAAAATTACCATCAAAGATAAACCCCCTTCTCTGTGTAATAATGGAACTAACTGGCCCTCATTTAGAGAAAATTTAGACTAAAATATCTCTCTAAACTTACCCTTACAAACTGAAATTGATATAGAAATAGCAGCAATAAATATTACAACAAATATACAGGAGGCAGCATATTCCGCGACTCCTAACAGTGAAACATTTCCAAGAAACAATACACATATATCATTTACAATACAGAAAAAGCTAGCAGAAAAAAGAAAGTTACGACGAAATTGGCAACAGCAAAGGACTGAAGAGAATAAAAGAAAAATTTAATAGGGAAATAAAATAGCTGAAAGAACTAATCCAAATTGAACAAAACCAAGGCATTCAAGAATACCTAGAAAACTTGACATCAACTGAGGCTACAGATTATTCGTTGTGGAAAGCAAAAAAAGCTTAGGAGATCCCAGCAGCATAACCCACCTATTAAAACAAACGAAAATAATTGGGCGAGAGGCAAAGAGAATACCGACATTTTCTCAAAACATTTAAAAAATGTTTTTAAACCTTTCCAGTCCCAGCTACATAAAGATGAGGAAAATAAAATTACTAGCTTTCTAGATTCGCCATTTCAAATGGATTTACCGCACGAGAAATTAATGGTCAAAAAAGTAAAACATACAATAATGAGAGAGATTAATATTAAAAAAGCTCCTGGTTATGACTTAATTACTGGCAAAATTTAAAAAAAACTATCAGAAAAGGGTATAAAACTATTAACATTTATATTTAATGCTATGCTACGAATTAATTACTTCCCTAGAATCTGGAAAGTAGCTAAAATATTAATGATTCTAAAACCAGGACAAATACCAGAAGATGTGACCTCTTACCGACCTATAAGTTTATTATCGTTAATCTCGAAAGTTTTCGAGAAATTATACATAAAAACGCTAAACTATATAATAGAAAAAAGAAAATTATTCTAGAACATCAGTTTGGCTTTCGCAATAAGCATGGGACTATAGAACAAGTGTATAGACTTGTAAACAAAATAAGCGCTGACCTAAATGCCAAAAGATATTGTTCGGCTGCTTTTCTGGACATATCTCAGGATTTTGACAAAGTATGGTATACAGGCTTGCAGGTTAAACTAAAGAAACTTCTCCCTCATCCGGACTGTCAGTTACTAAAATCGTATCTCACTGACAGACATTTTATTGTAAATCAAGGCGATGAACATACCGAATTAAATCCCATATATTCAGGAGTTCCGCAAGGTAGTGTACTGGGTCCAGTATTGTATCTTTTGTATAGGGCGGATCTGCCCACCACATAAATAACTACTGTGGCAACATATGCAGACGATACAGCAATCTTAGCATCCCATGAAGATCCAGTCACAGCATCAATAAACCTACAAACCCACCTGGAGCAAATACAATTATGGTTGAAAACATGGAGCATTAAAGCCAATGAAACAAAATCCACGCATATAACGTTTACCCTGCGTAGAAGAACATGTCAACCAGTGAATATCAATCATCGTCAACTCCCCCAAGCAGAGCATGTTAAATATCTTGGTATGCACTTAGATCGACGCCTAACCTGGAAGAAGCACATACTCTCTAAACGGAAACAACTGGGACTAAAATTATATCAAATGTATTGGCTCATCGGGTGCAAATCCAAGTTATCATTAGATAACAAGGTATTGCTGTGTGAGTCTATACTCAAGCCTGTTTGGACATATGGAATCCTACTATGGAACTATGGGGTACCGCCAGCAAATCTAATATATCCATCTTTCAACGGTTCCAAAATAAGGTATTGCGTGCCATTGTTGATGCTCCGTACTATATTTGAAATAAAGTGATACAACGCGATATTCCTCTAGAACCTATAACGAGTGTAATTCAACGTGTTTGTGTGAAGTACTTCGAAAGAGTGTCACTGCATCCCAATGTACTCGCTAATCAGCTAAATATGCGACGTGATAGTGAAGTGCGTAAACTAAAACGTTTAACACCACCTGATCTGATTAGTGGACATATATAAACTTTAGAATAAGCTTTAGAATAAGACTAATTAACTAAGATAATATTTTATACAGAAGATTGCTTAATGAAGTGATTTTCTACATGCCATGTATATATAATATAGACATAAGAAATACTTATTGCCAATAGGGCAGATTGTGGACTCACAAAGAGTAATAAAAAAAAATTACGCTTGATCATCTTCAAACACTGCTCCGAATCATCAACTCTTTTTTTTTGGTCAAAAAATGAGCGCGCGCAGCACCCACACTGCACAGAGCTTTCTCATACCCAAAATGTTCGTGAATGATATGATGTACACGTTCAGTTGATATCTTTGGAGTGTCTGGTATGATCCGACAGCTGTCAAATTTCTACACGCATCTTCTGAGGGTTAGGGCTAACTAAAGAACATATGGATTTAATTCTAGTAGCGACATCTATGTGTCAGACCGGGGACTTTTCAATTGATATGCTATCACTAGTTCTATTTGATAATGAAAAAATACTAAATCTTCTTTATATATCTCTCTATATCCAGATACATTAGTTTTGTGTTTTCTACCAGTCATTAAAAGATAAGACAGATTGAAAAACTAGCCAGCTTGGTGGCGCTGTGGTAAAAGCGATAGGACGGATTCCTACCATTGCGATAGCCGCGGGATCGAATCCTGCTGGGGCATGGTCGTACATTTATGTTTGTAATTGTTTAATATTTGTGAATGTTCTAGGCAAGAGTGTAAAATCCGACAAGGTAAATGATCCCAAACACGTCAGTAACCAGGCTGGGTAAGACCGGATGTCTTCTGGGGTGATTTCTAAAGTTGGTCACTCGCCAGTCGGTAGGCTTAATGCTGAGGACCGTGGTTCGGAGTCCACATTAAACTGTAGGTTCAGTCCAGATAAACCCACAGCTAGTAAAAGGAGACCTTAAAATATATTTTAAAAAAACTTTGAAAAACTAGTACAATTATCGTCCTCATTTGGCCATAATCTGAACAGAAAAGCTGTACGGAAAATCACGTTTGCACTAGAGTGACATATCTTCACTAATCAAAATTTTGCTTCAGAATACCATAAAGGCTGGAGACATATTGGGCAAGATTGCCGTTTTTACCCCGGCCTCCTTGAATATTCTGTAACCGTTTCAATTTTTTTATGTTTTTGTGGATTTTTTTTATTTTCAAAACTTCAGTGAACACCTGATACGTGATAAAAAATGGAAAGCAAAAATGCTTTTATAAATTACTCGTAAAAAGCCTCAAATGTAATCCTCTAGTATTAAATAATATATCAAATTAGATCTTCTCCATAGTGTGATAATTTTGTTGTATAATACTTGTACGTTTAGTATTGAATCACATGTTTTGAAATCCTTCTTAAATGTACACGAAATCAAATATCTATTTCTCGTAATTTCTCTTTCGTTTCATGTCTGACTTAAGTTACAAAAACTTCTATCTAATTACTGATTTGATATAATTATTCTTAGCCGCCATACAAAAGACAATTATCTTGTCGCGTGTCGCGAACTCCAATCATCTCGGGCACCGGTAGGCGGTGTCTTTGTCTCCACGTGGTTACGTGTCAATTTTTCAAATGCGTACCCCAACCGATACCAATTGACATAACTGTCGCCGTGTGTGGTCAACATTTTTTTGCTCTATCTCTCTAAAAGGCAATATTATTCTTATTCCTTTCTTATATCAGCAGCGGAACGACCATTGCTGCTCGGTCGGGCTGCCATTGAAAATGCTCCGCGAAGAACAAAAAACTGTGTTCGGCGTCGTTTTTTCGCCGTCGCTTTGTTTTTCGCGAACGATACGTTGGTCGGGATTATAAATTTCATCGGGGTTCTTTTTAGCAAATATGCGAGCTCGCAAAGAGAGCGCCGCTATCCGCGACCGTACTTTTTTCCACATCAAAAGGCTCTTAATTTGTTCGTTTTAATGATTGGCGACAACTCGAACACGTCGCGCCTGCTGGAAAATATACGGATGGTCTCGTATCGGGACGGGCTTGTTATGGGTTCGTTGGAATTTTCGTCAGTTTAGCCTCAATGAGATTTCTCATTTTCTTTCAACCATTACCGGCATCAAACAGCTTTAATTCCCACGTTACGTATGTCTCCTCATTTGGAACATGCTTTTTCAAAAGATTCGCGAGTTTCCTGTTTAATTTTTTTAATTTTGCTTCTAAATATTATTATTTTTGTTTATTAAATCGGCTAAGTATTGGTTCCATTGTTGCAGCGAACGCGAGATCGGTTACCTATTTACATATTGTACTTTTGTGAATATGTTTGTCTCTTGCAATGCTGTTTACGGAACATATATGATTTTTACGACAAAAAATGCCTCATTTGAGGTTATCCAACGAATAAATAGTCACTTGTTTGGTGGTTATTTATTAGAATATGAAATAACTGGACGGAAAAATTGTGCCCGTTGATGATACTATTGCAGAGACACTTCACATATTCGTACATATCCAAATCTAAATCAAATTTTCTATGATCATAGTGTTTCAATTGAAATTAGCGTCAACTAAATGATGTAATTATTTCTCATTATCCTCATATCACTACGGGCATCAAGCAGCTATCATTCCCATGTTACCTAGGTGTAATAATTTATGTTTTTTTTAATTCGATATTTCCTGTTTTAAATATTTAGTTAGCTTTTGTATATTTTTATTTATGTATTTAATATACGATAAATTATTGGTTTCATTACAAAGAAAGCGGTAACTGTTACTTATTTATATATTATACTTTTGTAAATGTGTGCCTTTTGTAATACTGTTAAAGGAACTAATATGAATTTTAGAACAACAAAACAAAACTAAAAAAACAACAAATATTGCCTCTTCTGAGGTTACCCAAATATTGATCAATTCTTCGATACGAACAATTAATAGCCAGAGAAGACAATATGTAATGAATACAATGGACCAATACGTCAAATTTAACTATTAAAATTTTTACTAGTTTAGTGTTTACGTATTAATATATGAATTATTTTCCTATTAACTACTATAAATAAGAATAACATAATATAGGTTGCAGAAATTTTTACCTTTATATCTTCATCCGAGATCTATCAGAAAAAGTCTTGAAAGATTAAACAACCTTAAATACCAGTAATATTATATTCATGTTAAGAACAATTACTTTACAGCATAAAATTGCCTATTTTAGTGGTCCAATATATGGCCAACAAATTATTGTGAGTCCTCCCATTGTTTTTCTTTATGTTATTTATTGCTTATTACTGTGATCATTCATAGATCATAGTGCAAAGTTCGAATGGAATAAACCATCCCAGTCCCTTTTCCAACCCGATTGAGCTGTCTTGCCTGTAAAATTATCTGAGGTTAGATCCCAGTATCCCAGGGAATAAGCCTTCTTCACAGCTAAACTTAATGCCCAGGGTTAACGATCTTGCAATATCATTTCGTGTCAAGAATTTAATATTTTTTTGTATAACAACTGATTTTGAACGAATTTCACAGCTTTCATCCATGTGCGTACAGCGACTACGGTAAAATTCGTTATATCAACATTTCACAGTGCCCAAGGAAGTGATTTCTTCGTCAAAAATCGAGGTAAGTTGATCAATGTACTGTCTTGACAATCTAGTCGAGCTAACTCAAACAAAACGTTCAAGTCACTGTAAAAAACACAAGTTGTGCTCGAAAGACAAAACGTTCCAAGTAAATGGAGCCTAACAATACTTTCTGCCAAGCTTCAAAATACAAATAGTAACATTCGTATAACAAAATAGAAAGAAAGAAGATTAATTAAGAAGATTAAATAATGTCTAAGAAATTTAAGTTTTAAATTATTTTATTGTTAATATAAAATATTTAACCTGTGGAACAAAAACTTTTTTTAGAATAGGGTTTTTTATTATATGTAATGATGATTTATCATATTATATATTTGATAATATTTTTTTTATAAATATTATCGTAATTTTATGACATTCTTTATGAATTTGCAGTATTTTATTAACTTAGACTATTATGGAAATTTAAAAAACTATATTTAGATGATTATATAATGGTTTGCTATACTATTAGTAGGCTCATTAAGAAATTATGCTAAGTTCAAACGTCTATTATAAGTCTGTAATGATATTTCACAACTAAGTGTGTTATAAAAAATTTTATACTAATTTTGAAAAAGCGATGAGACTTTGAGCCCGATTCGGATTATTGATCATTTTTTTTTTCAACGTGCTAAACCTCACTATGTTTACAATTAAAAATAGTAGGTTCGTTGCTATTCTGACAAAAAAAGAGTTTCTTTCGAGAAAGTGTTCAAAAAGATTCAATTGAATTCTGTCCAAAATTGTAAAAATAATGAATTTATTGATTATTACGAAACTCAGTACCAATTGAAATCATGTGTTATTAGGTCTTAACTACCTTGGCTACCGAGGCGACTGCGGTGAATTTTTGGTATAATATTTTACTTGTGCTTACAAACGATTAAAAAAATCCAATCAGATCATAATCATCCGAATCAATACGAATATAGAAATTGAATAAATATATATTTATAAATTCAAGTATAATAATATGGTAAAATCGTTTATAATCGCAGAAGCAGATAAATAAAACTGAAACGCATATTTTTAAAAATAATTCTCAGAAGTTTATGAAAGATTTATCATTGAAGATAGAAGAAAAAACGTCCTGCCACGATATTAAAAACCTTGATCTTTTTGCTTGCTCATATATATATAATATATGGCCGCACGAACCACTATTTCATCTAGATTCTATTGTTTTTATGTTAATAATCAGGCGGGCAATTCTTTTATACAAAACCGCATAGAAACATTTCAGTTATTTTTAATAAATGCTTTAATATGACATTGATAAAAAGCGACATAACTGGAATTTAATGAGTGAGGACCAAAGGGTCCGAAATAAATCAAACGTTGTTCCCACACTGGCCGGAGACAGGTAAAGGAGGATTTTCTGTTTTTCGACGTTTTGACCAGCGATGAAATCAATAAAATGTTGATGATTCGTTTCCTTTTTGTTTCTTGGGTTGACCAAACAATCTTTGTCGGCCATTCCGGAAATTTTAAAATAAAAATGTTTCTCTATTTTGTTTGATTTTAAAGTTTTTATTTGTTTCCGTCTTCAGTGCACAAATATATATTGCTAGTATTACAATATTTTTTATGCCCCTGCTAGTTTGTTGATCATATTCTCAAGAAAGAAACATTATTAATAAGTCAGTAATAACTAAGAGCAAGTTTCCATTAAGGTGGTATTCTGGTATAGGAATGTTAAAACAAATGTTTTTTTTATATTTTCAAAATTTAACGCTTTAAGAATATTTATATCATCATAAAAAAATGTGTAAACGAAACTTTATACGCGTTTTTCTCAAACTACTTTATCCGAGACATGATGATGTTGACATGGTGTCTCAAATTCTATGGAATTAATCGGTATTAATCTTGTAATTTGGTGTGAGCCTTCTGTATACAAAACAACCAAAATTTCGATCTTTACTATTTAAAAAAAAATTAGGCAATGTTAACTGTTTGACTTTTAGACCAATCTTTTTGTTCTGGCTTCAGATTGCTGGAACCTTCCTAGCAATATGAAGCTTCTATTAATTTTTTTTGTCTTCTTTTAAATTTTTTGAGACTTCCCTTGAGAGAACATCAGGCTTTGGATTCTCAAATTTTTACTTTTTTTTGTTTAATGTATTCTTTAAATTTAACAAATATGTACTAGACGTTGATAATAAAAACGTTGCTGTTTGTTTTTTTTTATTTCACTTGTAAAAATATCTAAAATATATGCCTCTAGACTAGAATACATCTTAGGTGGAGTCAAGATACTAAATAACCAATTACAAAATTATTGTATTTATCTAATATAGTCATTAATGAATTTATAAAACCACAATTAGTTCCTCTTTAGATCGAAATCGATAATTTACTTGATGAAATGTTATCAGAAAATACCGCACTCTGATAAGCTGAACACTTTTGCTCCCGAAGAACTTCGGCATACCACTTAGATACTCCAAACTTTATAATGAATATGCAAAATAAATTACCTTGATACTCTAGCACTCAAGTTCATTTCTTATGACTGGGTACTAACATCGATAGCGATGACTAAATAATATACTTTTAAGAAAAAACAAATATTATAGAATGATTTTAGAAATTAGCCATCATGGCATATTATTAGTTTATTTGAATCACTATATATTTATATTATGTTTCGCAGATGAATTCAAATAATCGCATTAAATATCATAAAAGACTAGTGTTTAGTTACAACTTACTAACATTAGTAAGCTACCATCTAAAGTCAGTTGACTAAATTCAAGTGGCATTATATAACGCTATCTAATATTTTTCACTATCGACTATGTTAATATAATAAAATAAAGAACTAAGCATAAAGAACTGGTTTATCATGTTGTCGTACCCAACATACAGCCACTATTCCATAAGCCTGATTTAGGAAGAAGTAAGGTAAGAAGGAATAATGTTTGCTGAATGAGTGAAGGAATGTGAGTTCTTTGAATTTCGGCAATTTTGTCAAGTAACAGCGCCATCAAGGAAAAATTGTCCGCCAAACTGCAGTACTCTTCTGTAAAATTGTTTATGTGTGGGGCCTGAGCAGACTTGAATTGCTGAAATCCAAATATATAAGCAGCAGCAGTGTAATAATAAAAATATAAGCTTAGATTATGCGGAAAAGGCTATATTGGCAGTTAAAAACTGCTGAAAAGAATCGGCATATCTGACAATGTTTAGAGAATAAGTACATTAAGATAGAATTAAGAGATGATAGTCAATCAAGACCTCGCAATCAATGTAATCGAATAAATAAAAGAAGTTAAACGAAATTTGATTCAAGCATATTAGAGTGGAATTAAAATGTATGAAATTATGAGTAGACAAAGGTCCATCTAGCGCATAATTACGGCCGTAGTATGTTAAGTAAAACTTAATTTCTGTTTATTTATTGTGTTTCCGTATTAATTCCATTACTGCACAGATGCCCAGGCAAAAAACTGAAGCACGTGATTTTCGCAATCGACTTTAAAAGGTGTTTTCAAAAATTAGAACAAATAATATATACCGGGAAAAATCCAGGTTATACGGTTGATGCATCAGAACTTTCCAGTGAATATATCGATGTTTGCCAAGCCACTAAAGATATATGTGGCCTTGAATTGTCTTGATAAGGAATACCTTACCTATTATTAAATTTTTATTATCTTTTAATTGTCTCATTCGGTAACATTAGTTGTTGTTAGCAGAGAGCCGAATTAACTCTATGGTCATTATCCATCCCACAGAATACTTCATTGGCGGTTTGTGAGGATTATCCGGGCTCCGACCAAAATTTTTTTCATTATTGCTGTGCGTCATCCACTTTTTATCACTAGTAATGATTTATTTCAAAAATAGCTTGACATCTTTATATTTCAACAGCGACTTACAAATGGAAACTCATTTTCAGTATTAATTCATTCAGTGTAGCATATATAACACAGTGGATAAATATAAAAGTACGAATAGTAAGCAAAAGCAGTAGATCAAATATAATGCAAAGAATATAAAGACAAAATAGTCTGGTATATATAAAATAAAATTAAATATGAGATAAAAAATTAAATAGAATATTGTAAATGAATTTCATGTAAATAATCAAATATTTTATCGATGTGGTTTGAAGTGACAAGAGTTTCCAGATTTCTAGGTAAATTATGTCAATTTCGAATAGACCCTAGAGCATCACATGATCGTAAAACATATCGGACTGTATTTAATAATCCACAATAATCACACAACGGAGGAACATCGCCGGTCATAAGATATGAATGTGAGAATTGACAATGCCCGATCATTAGCCTGTTTAACAAGACCTGCTCATACCTATCAGTAGCCAATGTTATAGAAGCAAAAAAGTCTTGCTTAATAAACCACAATTTATTATCGCCCTCTAACAAGTACCACTCCAGTTGAACAAGACTATCCATTTTAGTCGTAATAATGGGATATAGATCTTTATAATATACAAAGCCAGGAATATACCTACCACATAGAGTGGCTTCTTTAGCTGCTTTATCTGTCTTTGACATGATTGGGGACCCAAACAATTGATATTCTTCTTATCCGTTTAACAAGACTGTGATAGATGTTATAGATACAAACTATAATAGGGTGTCTAAAAGTTGCATTTTCAATTTCCAGAATAAAGCCCATGGAATTAGTCAAAATCAACCAATCACGGGATTTTAGAATCTTCCAGATAGCTGTTAATTTTGCCGAGAGCTATATCGATTTATTTGTGGCAGCGATGGAAAAATCGATGGTGGAAGTGATGTGAGGCTTAATGAAGGAGATATCAAGTTTGTCTATATTAAGGTCAATTATTTCTTTAGTATTACGTGCCTTGCTTTACTTTAGTATAATATGGAGCAAAAGCTCTAAGAAGTAGCTTGATTCTTCTATATTTTACCAATTTAATGCCAGCAAAGCATTATTCTCTAAGTGGGCTAGATTCATTTGTTCCAAGAACCAGTCTCAAGACCTGACCTTGAACTGATCAATCCAGTGCTCCTGATACTTTACTTACACAGATCCTTTACTTTACACAATGATCTGAAACCTTACACTCTGTTTAGCAAGAATACGTTGATCATTCAGAGTCAAGGAATTACTGATGACTTCGTAGGGGATAATGTAGGGAATAGATCGTCCTCCTGGATCAATTTTGCACATTTACATATATATTTGCATTCTACCAACAGCCTCCCAAGTATCTGAAGCAGAGAAGAATAGCATGATGTTTTTGAGTCTATTTTTGTTATGTTAAAATATGTTAACGTAAATTTACTTACATAATCTTGAGCATCAAGGTATTTTGTTGATCATAATAATAATGACAATAGTTAACACCTCCTCGATCCCGACAGCCCATTACAAATTAAAATGATCGTAATTTGCTTGATAACAAATTTCGATCGTTAGCCACGCACCCAAAAAAATCATCACGGCATTCATCAATTTTTTCCCCGCAGTAAAATATTCTCACACACATACACGCCCGCGTTCTTTTATATCGCACGTAGTTCCATCGTCGAAATTAATACCCTAAAAAAGCACCAGCTCATCGCCGGATTTAAACGTTAATATTTCGAATTTGATGTGTTGACAAAAGGTCCGCATGAGTTGACTTAATTTGAAAGGTGTTCACGCTTCATTCGGCGTCAGCGGTTTCCTTTTATCCAAGTCAATTCTCAATTTAGACCATGCAAAACGTTAAAAAGAGACCAGAATGTAGATTATATTTTTACTTTTACAAATTAGACGTGGCCTGTCCCTATAATGGTCCTTCGGAATATATTTAAAATTTATCTAGGCTAATAAATAGAAGTTAAAATGAACACTAATAATTTTACGCGTATCTGTCTGTCACTCTGGTAATTTCTTCTATAAGGAATCAATTAGCCTCTGTCCGAGCAGCACTGTCACCATTTTCATTTTTAATAATTATGCCAGTATTTTAAAATCCTACATAATATACAAGACGTACACACTTTTTTGGGAAAGAGAATATTTCAGAAACTGGAAAAATAAATAAGCTTATATGCCGACATTTCATTATTTTTTGATAGAGAAGCACAGCAGACTTTTTATTAATAGTTTCCCCATCGCAACAACATTTTATAATATAACAGAAGTCATAAAAATATACAGACCAACGCTGAACAAAGTTTTTCAATAAATTTAACCAATTTCTGAATACGTCAATTCTCACATTTTTATATTTCAATGTTTGAATTTATTATATTACACAATAGGAGCTTTATGCCACAGCCCATGTTCCCAATGATACTTAATGCTTTCAAACTTTAGATTTAGAATTTGTATATAAATATATTAAAACAGGGAGAATTTTATGTATAAAATACATAATGGGAATTTTTGTATTTCCTTTCCCTTTTCTTTGTTAAGTATTTAGCGTAATTTTTTCGTCGATGTGATATATTTTGTCATTATCCCTGAAGTTATCAACAATAATAATATATCATGTTAATTTCTTACTGTTTCTGTATCCTTACTCTGTAAAGTATAGTCAAACTATACTTTATTGGTAGTCACCTTGATGTCCACAAATTTTACACTAATATATATATATATATATATATATATATATATATATATATATATATATATATATATATATATATAATTAATAATTAATGTCATACCATAAGAAAATAATTGTGAAGAAAATCGGATATCTCATATCGGTGAATATAGTTTCAGAACCAAAACATAATTAATATCTCGGTAATTTGTTGTTAATTAGACATAAAAGTTAGACCTAAAAATCCGTTTGGAATAACAGATACTGAATCAATTATTTGTTCATTATTAGTGCTTCATTTATTACATAGGCTATTTAAAAAATTATTTCAATAAAAAAATCGATTATTTTTTATACTATATCTTGTATAGAAATAAAAAGTACAAAAGAGAGGGTTAGGTCCATTATATAATTTTCCAAATACTATATTTACGGTTAACACAGTCAATTCGATATTCTGACCATATTTTATTTTTGAAGATTGAATATTGACCTAATTGTTCAAACTAAAATAGGAGAATTAAAAAATAAATGTAAATAAGTAAATAATGCATTGGCTGCACAGAAGGAATTCTTGAGTTTTATTAGTTATATTAAAAAGTAATATCAAAATTAGTTAGTATTTTATTGAGATTAATTACGCCAATTTATATATTACCTATGTCTATCTTCATCTGTGATGGTCTACAAACGATAATGTTTGTTTTTCAATTCCTGTGGGGTTATATAAGCACAAAATTGCAATAATTATCGCAAATGAATGTTGGAGTGTTTAAAATGAAGATTTTTGCACATGCGACAAACTTCAGTTATTAATAAATATTTTCGATAAAACAAAACAATTTAACCGAATTCAAAAAATAAATAAGGAACTAAGAAGTAAAAAATAATCAGACTTAGATTTTCAATACAAAAGAAAACGTTTAAAAATAAAATATATACGTAATAATCGTTATAATAACTAAATAAAAAAATTAATATCTTTATTTAACCTACCTACTACATATATTTTATATTTTACTATATACAAACAATTTAGCTTATAAGCTACCTAAACCTATTCAGCTATAGTTACAATATTATCTTAACTACTACCAAATTACCACTTTGAAGTCAGTACGAACAAAAAATTTGATGTGTTTTGTTCATAATTCAAATTTGTGTATATGTCAAAATATTATAGTATTATTTTTATATTGTTTGATGATGTTTTGATGAATAATTGATGAATGAATCATTGAACTAATTAGAAAAATTTATTAGTGTCTAATTTAATTAAAATAACAAATATAGATAAAAGAGTGCATTATTTAACAACTAACTATTTGTTCCCATATTATTACTAACATCAATATTTGAATGGTACATTTTTTTATTTAATTATAAACCCCAATATTTTGATTGTATTAAAGGAAAACACAATTTAAAATATCTATATCACCGATTTAAAATATTGTTCGTATAATAGCAATTGGTTACATGAAATGTAAGATTTTTTCATATGACAATTGAATGTTTTCGATGACAGAATCGCTGAATAAATTATTTCTCAAAGAGAATTCATTCAAAATTCGCAAACTAATCCAATACTGATAGACAAGAACTGTAATATTTAATAAGCATTCATTTTTTCCAATGTTAACTAGATTCTTTTACGTCAAAAGTTCTGTTTGATCTCAGTAGGAAACTAAAGATTATGATTATATAAATTATAAATTAAATGAAATGAAATATAAAAATTCTTTATATTACAATTTTAAAAATGTGTACTGATATAACAGGTCTATTGAAAAGTCCCCAACCTGACACATAGATGGCGCTACTAGAATTAAACCCATACGTTTTTTTGTTAGCCCTAACCCTCAAAAGATGCGTGTATAAATTTGACAGCTGTCGGATCATTAGTTTGTGAATTATAGCATTCTGAGTGAAGCAACTTTTGTTATTGTGAATAAAATGGTTAAAAAGGAATTTCGCGTGTGGATAAAATAATATTGCTTTTTGAAGGGAAACAATACAATTGAAGCAAAAACTTGGCAACAGTCGGCTGGCAAGGTTATGGCGTCCGTATTTTGGGATCCACATGGAATAATTTTCATTGACTGCCTTGAAAAAGGAAGGACCATCAACAGCGACTATTACATAGCGTTATTGGGCCGTTTGAAGGACGAATTCGTCGAAAAACGGCCGCATTTGAAGAAACAGGAAGTGCTACTTCACCAAGACAATGTACCGTGCACAAGTCAGTGAAAATTATGGCAAAAATCCAAGAATTGGGCTTGGAATTGCTTCCTCATCCACCGTATTCTCCAGATCCTGTTTTCAAATATCAAAAGAATGGCCGCTGGGACGAAATTTTCGTCGCATGAAGAGGTGATCGCCGAAACTGAGGCCTATTTTGAAGCAAAGGAAAAATCGTACTACAAAAATTGCATCGAAAAGTTGGAGGGTTGCTATAATCAGTTTATCACCCTTGAAGCCTAAAAGAAATGTATTTTACTATGGTATGCTGGGGACTTTCCAAGTGACCTGTTACTCCCTATGTTTTGATTATTTATAATTTCGATATTGTTGATTTTTCTAAACAGGAAATCCAATTTATACATATCTTATTTAAGAATAAACCAAATATTTATTTAAAAGATTCGTCATATTTTTGGTACAGCAAAAAATTTGTTATCCTAAACATATTTATAATTTCATTGACAATTAATTGTTTTCAATGACGCTTGAAACACTGAATTCATTATTTATAAAATATTACTGATCAAAACTCATGAAAATTCGTTCAAGATAATTAAGTTCATGGAACCTACTTTATAATTTAAATTAAAATTAAACATAAAAATTGCTTTTAATTATAAATATATTACTCTATGTTAATTATATATTTATAATGTCGGAATTTGTTGATTATATTAATCAGGAAACGCAATGTGAAAATATCTAAATTACAAGATTAATGTAACAGTATTTGCCAAACGAGACATTTTCCGGAGAAAATTCCTGCAGCTTAAAGGGTTTTCGTGAAACACGGACAGGAAATAACAACAACAAAATGGATCCATTCCTCAGGATGATATTTATATTCCTGTTGATAACGTAATAAGGCTGCCACCCGGAACATAGCTTCCCCTAAAGTTATGAGCGAATATAAGTGGAAAATTAGAATATCTAAAGCAACGTCCTTTGTTCCCTTCCGTATTAAACGTAACTTTATTTATTAAACGGGCAAACTAAGCCCGAATTAGCATTAAATTTCCATTCATCAGCGTGACATGAACTTATCAGTAAATAAGCTAGACCTCCCCTCGACTTTAGCACTACCCCCGCGATTTCCACCCCAATATCATGATCTATTAATGTCAACATTTATTGTGTACAGACATTCGTTTTTTGTATATAAATAAAACGGAATTTCATTTATCTTATTCGTTTTTTTATCGACTATTTCTTTCTTGGCAGATTTATACAAGGAGTTTTTAGATTGAAAGTATATAAGCAGGGTTTATTAATGTCCTAAATATTCAAATTTAGAATTGTGTTACTGATAATATTAAAATTTTGTCTCAGTAACTAACATCTATACAGGGGATGGGCAAAGTAATACGAACCTGACATATACACAGTATATAAATGTTAATAAGATATTAGGCCATCATTTGCTTCTAAAATCGTTGCAACTCTTCGCGAAAAAGTATCTGTGTAGTTTAAAATGGAATGCGGTTCAATTTTTGTCTAAAATATCTGCCAATTATTTTAATGCTATTGAAGATTGATGTTTTGTGATAAAACTCCCCATAATGGTAAAATTATGTGGAGGCCCACATAAGGAATTATATGACCAAGGAAGATTTTAATAATATTTTAATGCTTTTCAAACCAAGATTGAAACTCTTGGCCCCATTATCATATTGTAATATACTGGTGTTTGGCAACAGAATGCTAGTTGTACTAAAAGCTTCATCATTGAGCTTGCATTGCTTGCATTGGGCAGCTTGATCATAGCGGGTTATTAATTTGCAGTAATCCTGTCACCGATGTGAATGATAAGACCAGCTAAATACCACCATATTCACGATTTCTAAAGTTCATTCAGGTCGACACGTTCCTGGTCAGCCTGAGTGGATCTGAAATTAGCTCTTTTTAGCATTTCGAATTCTTCGCGCGAAATTGTTCTGCTTGTGTTATCGGTGACAGGAGAAATGAATAGAAAGATACACAGAATAAACTAGCCAACCAATCAAAGATGTCCATCGGGGAACTTAAGCCAATATTTAAAAAAATCAAAGGAATAACACGAACTAATTGAAAATCTACTGAAAATGACTCAAATTCAAACTGTATATTATAGAAAACTATTATAGAGAATCTGTCTAAAATTATTAGTAATTAAATATGAGTTTGTTTGCTCTTTTATTTTAACTCAATACAACTGAACAGTAAGTAAATGAATTGAAAGTTGACTTTAGGATGACTAAAATCGATTCATTGCTCAAATCGATTTGAGCTTTAGAATTACTAGCTTGGAAAAGCCTGATATAAAAAGTGTCAAATCTAAGCAAGCATGCAAGTTGTGATGTCTAATAGTTTGATTTTGACGTATTTGAAAGACATTTTTCATGTCTTTCTTTAATTATCCAATATTTCTCCTTATAGGAACCCTCCTCAGATTTTAACGAATATTTGAACGAAAAAGTTGATCCTCATATTCACGAGTTTTACGCTTGAGATATATCTGGTCATTCATTTTTTATATGTGAATATTATAACCGCTCATACATTTTAAAACTTATTTAGTGGCTTAAAAAGTCCTTAAAAAATAATCTATAGGCCAAAAAACACTATACAGTTGTGAGCAATTGGTGTGCTAACAGTTATCATTTAATAAAATTGTATTAATGATTTTATCTTTTGTTTAGGTCAAATAATTTATTTAATAAATTTTACCATTTATCAATTTTAGAAATACTTCAATATATAATTGCATCTGAACATTCACCGTCTTCGGTACTCATTTCACCACGTCTAAATTGCTGCAAATGTCATTAAGAATAATGATGTTATGAATAGTTCACAGTGATGAAGCGTAGCACAATGTCAACTATAACTTGTTTAACGAGTTCAAATCCGAATGTATTTTCTAAATATACTAATATCAACGAAAATATATTTACATATCGTATACCCCCTATAAAAAAAGGCAGAGAAAACAAAATTAACTCTGGAAATTTTTTATTAATTTTTATCGCACATTTTTATTATAAATTTTCTACAAAAGTATAAGTAAAAACCCTGTATAAATATAGTAATATTTAGATTGGTCTATATTTAGTTTTTGTGGTATACGTAATATCGCCAAGTAATATAAATTTCCCCACGATTTATGGGTTTCCACAGATAATTAAAATCAAAACAACATATTTCTATCAGATATGTTATAAACCGCCTATTACACAATCATATGCAATGTAGACGTATTAACTATTTTATGCGCATTGTTAAGGCATAAATGCTGTCTATATAAATAACTAATAATGTGCATAATAACGTTTATGACATGAAAATAATACTTTTCATTTATAATTGAGTTAACACAGTATAAGCCAATGAATTATGTATGTTTACGATTACTAATTTTATATATCAGGTCTTATTGAATGTTAAATAAGTATTAAATAAGTAATAAGTAAGATATATAAGACATTGTAGAAATATAATAAAGACGAGCAAAGAATAAAAGTATATTAAGAGATCGTAGCAACATCCCTGCAATAATAGTCTGTCCAATCCTCACACTAAAGATAATTTATCTCAAATCCTAATTTTTGACATATTCTGCGTGCATATTTAAGAGATGTGGCCGCACTGTACTAAGGTGTTCATATTCACCAAGTATTAATACAATAATAAATCTTTAACTTACGAGCATTAGCAATACTTCTTAGTAATATATTTCTAAATATTTGAAAGAAATTTGTTTGCAACAGTGCGCTGGCAAGATTATGGCGTCTGTATTTTGGGATGCGCATGGAATAATTTTCATTGACTACCTTGGATAAACAAGGACCATCAACAGCGACTATTACATAGCGCTATTAGACCGTTCGAAGGACGAAATCGCCGAAAAACGGCCGCATTTGAAGAAAAAGAAAGTGCTGCTTCACCAAAAAAATGCACCGTGTCAAAAGTCAAGTTTTGGTCGAATGAAGAGGTGATCGCCGAAACTGAGGCCTATTTTGAAGCAAAGGACAAATCGTACTACAAAAATAGAAACGAAAAGTTGGAGGGTCGTTATAATCAGTCTTGAAGAGAATTATGTTGAATAAAAAAACTAATTTTGCCGAATAAATGTGTTTTACTATGGTAGGCCGGGGACTTTTCAATTGACCTGTTATTATTAACTCTGTCCTCTGTATATGAAAGTCAGAGAGATATGATGAACTTCTAAAACGACAATTAGGATAGATATTTCAACGCTTTTAATAAAATTTTGTCAATTTTATTTCGAACAAATTAATATGTATACAAAAAAAGTAGAAATTAATATATAACGTCAGAACTAACACCTAAATTGTATAATGTAATTATGTAATGGAATATATATTTGGAAACTAAACGTGCCGCTGATTAATCATCATACAGTTTAATGATTAACGATAACTATTACCAAGGAGCACAATATACGTAGTAACATAATAGAGCGTAAATAACGATTTCATAGAGAAATTCCTGTTACGTTCCCATCATCATTAAGGCCTCCCCATATGAAAATGGAAAACTTACCAAGTACTTCGGTAATTTCACCATTATAGCAGGACGTTTACTTGGAAACTGTTACTCCGATCCTAAGTAGCCGTGTTCCTATGGCCATTGTTGTTAATTAGAGTTGAATAACAAGTCGGCGGTCTGAGGTTGTTTGCGAAGGCGCAAACGAACTTTACATGTAGTTACGGAAAGTTTTGGTTCCGTGAAAGTGTCGGATTAAGGTACAGAGGCGAAGACCTGCAAATCTCAACCGGCACCGCAAACCGTGTTAATTACATCGGCAACGTCATTATTGTTTTTACTGTGCAGTTTTTATATATGTATACAAAAATAATTTTAAAATTTCAAAATTTCAATTAGATTAATTTTAGTATATTATTTATTATTTAGTGTGAATTAATTGGTAGAAATAATACTGTAACATTATATTATGTATCTACGGAGTTCAATCACGGGGATGTCCTGCAAATAGTAACATTAATAAAATACAAATTTTTCAGAACAAGGTCCTGAAAGGTATTGTGAGTGCGCCTAACTACTATAGGACTGATTACCTACATCGAGATCTTCAGATACCCACAGTCAGTCAAGAAATCATTTCATACCATTTTCCTACCAATATTGAAATATTGCAACTTTTGGATAACCCCAGAACAGGACACAGATTCAAAAGAATCAAACAATCTGATCTTGTGTAGTGTTGTATAGTGAGGTGCATATATTAAAAAATACAGCGGTGACATGTATAAACATTATTTTACCAGAGACTGAGTTAGAGCCGATGGGTCCGCCTAATTATATACCTAGATTTAAGTTAGCATAAAGACAAATTGTAGGTTAGACGGAAACGACTAGTAACAATATATTAATTAAATAATAAAAAAAAATGTATTATATTGTATTATGTACGTACCTTAACATTAATTATCCTAACTATATTCTTAATTATAAATTAATTTATTACTAGTTTTCTTTTGTACTTGAATTAGTATGTATTTCACAGATTAAAACAAAGTAAAACTAACTTGAGCTAAGTTAATAGTAGTACTTAATATGTCAATTGAAAAGTCTAGTATAGTAAAACAAATTTTTTGCCAAAATAAATCTTCTTTTATTCAACATGATTCCCGTAAAGGATGATACGCTGATTATAGCAATCCTCCAACTTTTCGATACCATTTTTTCAACGGTTCAATAACGTTATGTAATAGTGGCTGTTAACGGTGCTACATTTTTCAAGGTAGTCAATGAAAATTATTCCATGCGCATCCCAATATACAGACGCCATAATCTTGGGAAATCGCCAGGCGACTGTTGTGTTTTCCCACGCCTTCGACTGGGTTCATCGTGTGCAGTCCACTCAGATGACTGTCGATTCGAAATCGGAATGGAATAATGGAGCCATGTTTCATCCATTGTCACATATAGAGGCAAAAACTGGGGTTTAATACGCTTGATCATCTTCAAACACTGCTCCGAATCATCAACTCGTCGTTGTTTTTGGTCAAAAGTGAGTTCGCGTGGCACCCACTTTACACAGAGCTTTCTCATACCCAAATATTCGTGAATTATGATTTTCCTTAAGCGGTGTCCGGAAACTCGGCATCAAGCCAAGTATTTGCTTCAGCTCTACTTCCCTTCAAAAAGCAATATTTTATCAACACGCGAAATTACTATCCATATTTTTTTCACAATAACAAAAGTTGCTTCACTCAAAATGCCATAACTAATGATCCGACAGCTCTCAGATTCATATACGCATCTTTTGAGGGGTAGGGATAACTAAAAAGCATATGGATTTAATTCTAGTAGCGCCGTCTATGTGTCAGGCCGGCGACTTTTTAATTCACCTGTTATACATTTTCTACAAAATCATGTTGTTTAACTTCGTTCTATTTTCTGATTTCCTGCCCGGTGTCTTATAGTTGTATTGGTTCTATGTGGTTGTGATTTCTGTACGATAAGTGGGTGGATATATTTAATTTTGAGGTAATAAGCCACTTACATAACACTAAGAATTGCTGATTAATCGAAGAAGTTTGTTCCGGTAGTTGGTTTGCTTAATTTTGACTCTGATCTGCTAGAATGTTTGTCTAACGTGATGTTTCTAATTTAATCTAGCTTCAAAACTGAAGCGGATAAGGTTTACTATCGTAAATTGATCATTGCAAAAAATTGTTCATCTAGTATATCATTCCTAATGCTATATCTGGAGGAATATTTATAACGATATCCAGCATTTAATATATAATAATGCTTATAACAACATCAAAGATTCTTGAATGGATTGGTGATTTCAAAATTCGGATTGGAAATGTGACATATTTATAGGTTAGTTAATCTTTAATCTCAAACAGTCTTCAGTTAATTCTTAAACATATGCACCCACGTGATGATTACTTTTAGTAGCAGTTCTTTTGTTAATATAGGTGAAATATGATCAATTCCCTTTTAGTAATCACTTTAGAAGCCTTTTTACTATTGAGGTTATTGTCAATAGCTGGAAACTTTCACTGGAGGAACAAGGTTTAAAGTTATTTTGGACTGATTTTGTCATTGGAAGATATTGAAGCAATCATATAAATGGCTTTCATTGCGTTTTAGTAGACCAGCCTACCACCAGATTGATGATCAAAATAGACAAAGTGTTTTTAGCTGTTGAAAAAAAACAGCACTCACTTAATAGCACCCATCTAATGCCAAATATAGCAGATCTGAAACCATATAAGGGAAGTCTAGTACGATACTAGAGAAAATATATAATGATTGATGAGGCCGAATTTAGTTGTGCGAACAATTATGTCAATAATAATCTACAGTATACAATTACTTTACATGGAGAAAGTAATCTCCATGTAAAGAGTGGAAATTATGACAGACATCTCACCATTTAGAGGTATGGGTGTTATGAAGGCGTAGTGAAAGACCAGGAAATACATATATGATATAGATAAACAACATGTACACAACATGCATACAATATATTATGTTGGGTCGTATACCATTTGAAAATGATTGGAATGATGCTTATACAACCTTGCGCACGGTTACTACTACGATTATTACCACTAAGGCAAAGGGAAATGGCTTTCGTTCAATTGACGTACTGGAATATCTCTGAAGTTATTATGATTCCGAAACCTATAAAAGTATCAAATAAAGTAATATCATATCTACTAATTTCATTATTATTAGATAAACCAGACGTAGAGACAGGCTAGTAATCAAGAAAGTAAATCAGTGCATATTGAATTCACCTACAGTCAAACTGTTCATGCGCAAATAATTGAGTATAAACTCCATACGGTAATAACGCTATCCTGGGATTAATCTTGCCGGATAGATAGATGGAGCATATCAAAAGAAAATAAAAGAACTCGAATTAAAATACAAAAATATGTCATAGAGAAAGTGCAGCGGCTATTGGTCAACACTGAACGAGGACGCGGACTCAAGAGAACTAAACCGTGTCATCTTGTGACTTGCCACGGGTAGTTGTGTACTAAATGGAAAAAACACTGAAAAATGTTAGGCGGCAACGTTTGGTAACAATATATTAATTTTAAAATAATCACGAACTGAAATAATATACAACGTTAATGCTAACGCAGTGTCCAATATGACACAATGCACTTTTTAAATTAAATAATAGACATTGAATTTAATGTTTCAAACATTGTCCAGAACTGCTGGTATTCATTGCATTTCAGCACTGTATTCAGAGGTGTTATTTTAAATAAAAAAATCTGATCGGCACTGATGGGACAGATTCAGAAAAAGCCTGACGAAAGTATGAAGGTCGGGACCGCGCGTCTGTTCAGAAATAACTTCGACTTTTCACCTGAATGACAGCTGGTAGGAATTAAGTTCAGACTCACAAATCGTAGCTGTCGTATTGTTTCCATTTTTAAACGTGTTCGCTCGGGCGGCGACAGAACGCTCTCCTTTTTGTTTTCGATGAGATTTTCGAAAGAGGCGAAAGGTATCGTGAAATCTGAAGTTCGTCTTTTATGCATAGAGTGAGTCAATTATGTGAGGTAATTGGCTATTATTAGTAAAATATTATGTTGTGCTATAGTTTCTATCATATTTTCTAATAAATAATTCAAAATCCATTTTTATAAATACGGTTGATTTCTTTCATTCAGTGCGTACATTCAAAGCGTACTTTCTTTTATATCTCATCATAATAATTCAAATAAATAATTCGATTAATTTCATTTCTCCAATATATACCGCCTATGAATTTACAAGACTAAAAGGCTACAGTAAATCTACCAGCGATAAATTTTAGTAATTTGATGGAATATTAACTCTCTTAATAAACTCGCATGAGGCCCATCATCAAATGATGGAGGGAGTTCCTCATGCAACGCTACATTTGTCACCTGCCACAAGGTTTAGCAACTCCGCCAATAAATGATATTGCAGATACTTCATTTCCTGGTAAAGAACCAAGAATAGACAAATTACGAACAACAACAGAATCATTAAAGATTGCGTATTAGGGGAAAAGTAGACATGAACAGATTTCGAGCTATTAAGTTGTATTTTTCAGTCTGTAATTTATTTACAGTTTCTCTTACCGGCCACTTGTAATTTTTCTAGAGCTTTAGAACTAGATATATTTTGTCTATGGAGATATTTTGCCATAATGACTGTATTGTCGACAAATATATCAAGTATTATTTCTTTTGTTGTGATTTTAGTATTGTAGAACTAAAAACCAAAATTTAAAATCGAAATTATAACCTATAACTAGCATAGTGGTGTTAACTGAAGAAGAACAGTAATAAATTATTAATATTCCTGGACTAAAGTTCATCTTTTATGCATAGAGTGAGTCAATTACGTTATGTAGTTGGCTATTATTAGTAAAATATTATATTGTGCGATAGTTTCTACCATATTTTCTAAGAAATAATTCAAAATCCATTTTTATAAATACGGTTGATTTCTTTCATTCAGTGCGTACATTCAAAGCATGCTTTCTTGTATATCTCATCATACTAATTCAAATAAATAATTCGTTTAATTTCATTTCTCCAATATATACCGCCTATGAATCTACGAGACTGAAAGGCGACAGTAAATCTACCAGCGATAAATTTTAGTAATTTGATGGAATATTAACTCTCTTAATAAACTCGCATGAGGCCCATCATCAAATGATAGAGGGAGTTCCTCATGCAACGCTACATTTATCACCTGCCACAAGGTTTAGCAACTCAAAAGCAGCAGTAACAAGCCAAGAATAGACAAATTACGAACAACAACAGAATCATTAAAGATTGCTCATTAGAGAGCAGTGGATGTTTTGGTTACATTATAGATTGTTTCATCACGCAGAGAATCTGAGTTCCAATTTATTTTATACCTTTTTTTTAAGTTAATTTTCATATTTCTGTTCAGATGCTTCCCATAATATTAGCTGTAATTTGTTTTTTATTTTTTATCCTAGATTTGCTCATTAGAATGCTTTTGATTGGTTGCCATTCTTAAGAATTATCATTTCGATGCACTCTTGATGGATATAATGCTTAAATCGAAAGCCCAAAAACGCCCCAAAAACTTTCAACCGCACAGTAATTTTTCTCCTTGTTTCTAACTTCTCAGAATTTTGGGATAGAAATATTTTCCTCTTATATTAATTAAGCAAAGATTTATAATACTCAGAGCGTTTTTTAAAGTACAGTTTCACATGATCAATATAGTATTACTTTGAAACTTAAATGATATAACGAACTTGATAATCGGCTAAATCTGAGGGATAACAGTGAAGTGCCTGGAATAAAATATTTGTTACCATCCGATCTGACTGGTTCAGAGTAAGACATTTTGCATATAGTTTATTCAAAGTTTTTTTTTATACATATATCATCACGATGTTTTATGTATTGCTGCCGCAATCTGTACATTCTTTTCAGAATCAGACCATAATTCTTCTCATTTTATTCTAATTAAAAATAAATTTTGGAGATATAATGCTGTCTGATAAGTTCCAACGTGAAACTAAACTAGCCTGTCAAAGTCGTCTGGTTGTCAAACACGCATAATTATTCAAAATATTATAATGACGGGTTACAAACCAGCAAACTTTGTTTTAATAAATTTCAAATCGCCGCGGTTTTTATTGAAAATATTTTTTACCGTGTTGCAACTGCACTGAATATTAGTACGGACACGGCCACTAAGATATCTCAAAAAATAAAAAACAACATAACCTTAAAAGTTACCAAAAAGAAACCGTGTTTATGCGAAACGGGTGACGAATCAAGATCAGCTTGATGACACCTGTATCAGAGATCAAATATACAAAATATATAAAATCAATAAGCAGTTTTTTTCAATCGAAACATAATTTAGTAAAATTAGTTCAAAGAAAATTGTTAGTCTGGGGTATCCATAAAAATCTGAAAGATATTTGATTGCGATGTAGTATATCCCTTCACACACTGTTGGGTAATATATGACTTAAGTTGTGTAAAGATAACCCATGAAGGTGTTTGATAGAGCTTTCAGACAATGCTTTTAAAAGAATACGATTTTTAAAAACATATAACAATATCAAGAAAGAATTATTAATAAGCAGTATATTTAGAGACATGGATATTTCGGAATGGTACTTTGGCTCACACATGGCAAGATGATAATAAATGTCGTGTAAAGACAACAAAAGTTGATTGAAATAGGTAAACGTTCTAATATTTATCGAATGGGTTTTGTTAGCCATAACATTTATTAATAATCTACTGCAGGGTATAGTTGTTCATGCTGGAAACAGGAATGGTTTTATTTCTGGTGCAGAATTAGTATTTTCGCGTTAATTAATATTTCGAGTTCGCGTTCAGAAATCACTAAGAATGTCTTTGTGGTGAATTGTGGCTTTAATCAAAACTTTTATTTTTTCAAGAAAAGAAAAGAAGAGTCTCTATGTCTGAGTATTTTAGGATGTAATATTATATAATTCTTACACTAAAACTTGCGCCAGATGCTTCAATAACGTTTCACTCAGTGATGTTTGATGATATTCTGACCCTCCTCAAAACCGGACTGATTGTTTTTTGATATATATATAGTAAGAACTTCACCATTGAGGATGTCGTAATATACATCTAACCAGTGATGTGAATGAGCGCATTAGGCGAATACAATAATACTGTCGCCCAAATTATAACAGAACCTCCCTTATGCTTGACTGTAGGAAACAAGCAGTCTGGATTGTAGGCTTCAATTGGAATTATCCATTTATAAACCAGGTCGTTTGTAGGGCACAATGCGCATGATACTTCATACACACAATAATACTATACCACATTCTTCCAATGATTAAGGGACCAGATATTATTATCGTTATACCACTTGCTTCGCAGCTTAGCGTTGGCTTTCGTTATAAAGAGTTGTGCAATCAAGGCCCTTCTCAATTAAGTGTTGAGTACTGCTGTCACATTTGCCGTGGCTGTTTTATGTTGTCTGACCACAACCTTTTTTAATGTCGATCACTATCAGTTTTGCCCATTATTCCTCTTCGTCAATGATGTTGAATTATGCCCTGTGTATGCTGTTATTATCATAGATGCTCTAGTTCATGAAATGTTAAACAATTCAGCTGGTCGTCACAGTATAATTACCAATGATTCACCCTATTTCTTAATATGATCGCTTGTTCTAACTATTGTAGAAATCGAATAATACACTGAAATATAACAGGTTAATTGAAAAGTCTCCAACTCTCAAAAGATGCGTGTATAAATTTAACAGCTGTCGGATCATTAATTTGTGAATTATAGCATTTGGCTGGAGCAACTTTTGTTATTGTGAAAAAAATTGACAAAAAGGATGTCTCGTGCTTATAAAATATTGCTTTTTGAAGGGAAAAGATACAGTTGAAGCAAAAACTTGGCTTGATGCCTAGTTGCCGGACACTGTCCCAAGAATAATCAACAACCATCAACCATCAAGGATTGGTATACTAATTTTAGACGTGGTGAAATAAGCACCGAAGACGGTGAACGCAGTGGACGGCCAAAAGACGTTGTTGCCGACGAAAAAAATCCACAAATGGTTTCGAATGACCGTAAATTGAAATTGAATGAAATAGCAGACACCCTAAAGATATCAACTTAACGTGCACATTATATCATTCACGAATATCTGGGTATGAAAAGCTCTGTGCAAAGTCGGTGCGCCCGAGCTCATTTTTGACCAAAAACAACAACGAGTTGACGATTCGGAGCAGTGTTTGAAGATGGTCAAGCGTATTAAACCTGAGTTTTTGCGTCGATATGTGACAATGGATGAAACATGACTCCATCATTTCACTCCGATGTCCAATCGACAGTCATCCAAGTGGATGAAAAAGAAAATATCATCAACAGCGACTATTACATAGCGTTATTGGACCGTTTGAAGGACGAAATTGCCGAAAACGGCCGCATCTGAAGAAAAAGACAGTGCTGCTTCACCAAGACAATACACCGTGTCACAAGTCAGTAAAATAATGGCAAAAATCCATGAATTTTGCTCCTCCCAATCCATGAATTGGACTTCGAATTGTTTCCTCATACACCGTATTCTCCAGATCTGGCCCCCAGCAACTATTTCCTGTTCTCAGATCTCAAAACAATGTTTGCTGGAAAGATATTTTCTTCGAATGAAGAGACGATCGACCAAACTGAGTCCTATTTTGAAGCAAGGGACAAATCGTACTACAAAAATTGTATCGAAAAGTTGGAGGTTCATTATAATCAGTGTATCATCCTTGAAGGTAATTGTATTGAATGAAAAAAACTAATTTTACCAAAAAAGTTTGTTTTACTATTGTAGGCCGGGGACTTTTAAATTGACCTGTTTATTTACAAAACATGGCATGAAGACAAAACAACACTAGGCGTTACATTATTTATCCGAAGGCAGTATTGCCAAGATGCAACAAAATGTCCAATATTCTAGTATTAGGTACAGTATTTCATGAAAATATACATTCAAATTATAAATTAAATTTGAGTTAACCTTCCACTCTACATCACGATTTATTGCCATGGACAATGTAAAACTCCTCAGGTGCACCTGCTTCAGAATCGGCAACGGAATCCGGTCAAAAAAAAGCGCCTTAATGTGATGGCAGGCAATCATAAACGTCAAAACACGACCACGGGCTCGTCTTTAATATTAGTTATTCAACCGGACCTGGATCCCGCGAGAATTATGTTTATGGTTTTCGCATTTTATATTCTGACGCCCGTTACAATAAATCAATAGTCGCATCAAAATCTTACCCATCATAAAAATCGCAATATTGCGGACCGAACGTCATAAACCTGTTAATTAGCTGTACGAGAGACTTTACGAGTCAATCCCATTGGAAATTGATCCGAGAATGACTCCAATCAACGGTCGAAATTAGGCGATAGAGGATCGTTTCACATTTTGCCTGCATTTTCTTCATATTTTCGAAGATAGCACGTCTTTATGATATCGTGAAAGTCTAATTTTATGCGACAACATATTAGTTAATTCAGCACTTCTTTACTACGCTTGAATCAACAGCCCTGATTAGTAATTGCTCAAACGATATACGACCTATATAATATATAAACTTATATGACCTATGTAACATATAAAGCTACTCAAACACTCTACTATGCTAACGGTTCTATTTATTAGATGTGGACTTTTTGTGCATTAGATCAAAACATTTCTAGGTTAATAATTTAATGTATATATTCAGGTATTCTGCAGAGCTTATATGTGCCTTATATATACTGATGATATGGCAATTTTATAGAGCACTACGACAACTCTTCAGCTTCCAGCTTTATTTCAACCAAACCAATTTGTGATTGAAAATATGACTTGTCAAGACGAATCTGACAAAATCTACTCACGTGACGATCTTTGGGTTCTCCATGCATAAATTCGGTCGTTCGTAGGAGACAATGCAAATGATGGTTCATCGGACCATATCACATTTCTCCAATGTTTAGGTATTTAATTTTTATGATCGTTGCACCACTTGAAAATTGAGGGAGTTGAGAATAAAAAAAATCATGAACAGAAGAGACCGTTTTGTTCCATATGCTTAAAATAAACCAACTTAAAATTATTCATCACAATCATAAATACACCATGCGACGAATGAACCATCGAAAACAATATCGTGTTGGAAGATCTCGCTAAATATAGCAACTGATATAACCGTTTTTATTTTCAATGATTTGTCAAGACTTTTTCCTATTTATGATGCATTAACATGGGGTAACTATTGGATGATAATTACTCAATTTTCCATCACCTCCTTCACGAATGCGCTGGAGAAGCAAAATTCAGCTTTTGAAAAGCAACCGTATATTTCATAGCAGCTGAGTGAGGGCAAATTATATAGTATGGAATATATTATGAGAGGACAAATTTGAAATAAAAGTCAATCTGATTATAACAATTTTCCAAAAAGAATTATTTGTAACTATAGTAACAACCTATTTTTATTCAAATACTATTATATCAAATAATAGTAGTTTAATGAAATAAGACCTAAAGTTAAAGTATTTATTTTATTTGATAATGTAGCTTATAGACGATAACATCAACACAAAAGCAAGTTCAGCTTCACTGAAATAAGATCATTTACAGCAACACCAAGAGTAGAAATATTTTGTTAATTAACCAAATAGTGCACCAAAACAATCATGGAAATCCTGACCGGCTGTTACAAAACAAATAATTAATATCCCAGCGTATCCTACCATTATTGGAAGAACGAGATTCAATATTCATAGAACATAAACATAATAATATATGATATATAAAGATATGCAGCAAGGTATCAAGCAGCAAATACAAAATAAAAGAGAAATATTTGAAAGAACAATATGTAGAATTCGAAGTATGACTAATCTATAAAATTAACAATTTCAACCTATACAAAAAACTGGTAAGAAATATAGACAAGTTCATATTAATCGACAATAATCAGACCAAACTGGGCAAACAAATAGAGTTTAAACCGGCAGTATGTGAAGCAAATATATACATAAACTATTCTTTGATAATTGAATGCAAACAATAATGTCTGCATGAAATGTTACAACATCATTCCAGATGAACAATTCGGCTTTCGCGCTCACCACTCATCCGTCCATCAAGCTTCCCGTCTGGCTGCACACATCCATCATGCTCTTGACCAACGTAAAAAGCTTGGAGCAGTTCTTCTGGACCTAACCAAAGCCTTCGACAAGGTCTGGCACGACGGATTGTTCGCAAAGTGCGTGCGGCTAGGCCTCCCAGAAGACCTAACCGCTCTCATCAAGTCCTATCTCTCGGACAGATCTTTCCAGGTCAAGATCAGGGCGTTACTTTCCAGTCGTAAACAAATCGATGCTGGCGTACCTCAAGGTTCCCCGCTGGCCCCAGCCTTATTTAATCTCTTTATTTCAGATATGCCGAGAAAAGAGCATATTGACGTCGCCTTTTACGCTGACGACACTGCTTTCTTCACGGCCGCCAGGTTCGAAGTTACAATTCATGAACGTTTACAGAAGCAGCTCTATCATGCGGTCAAGGGGTTCAAATTTTGGAGGTTGCAAATCAACCCCCTGAAAACCCAGGCCATCATTTTCCACAAGAAGCGTTACGCACTGCGCGTCTCGCAACTTAAGATCGACACCGCAATAATTCCATGGCTGGATAACGTCACGTACCTAGGTCTTCACTTCGACCGGCGGTTCGGTTGGCATTCCCAAATCCAGAAAGCAATCCAAAAAGGTTCGGGGATAGCAAACCTGCTATCTTCTCTGATCTACCCTTCTAGCAGACTTCCCATCTCCATCAAATGTTTATTTTACAAGATGTTAATTCGGTCCGTACTCCTCTACGGATCTAATGTCTACTTCAAGTTTGTTACACCCAACCACGTCAAACGACTTCAAGTTTTCCAAAATAAGCTCCTCAGGAGAATATTAAACGCTCCATGGTTTGTCAGAAATAATCAAATTCATAGGGAAACCGACACTCCAGAAATCAAGCACTTCATATCTCAATCATTCCACAAACAACAACTCAGCTCAAGTTCTTCTGAAAACGCGCTTGTTCGCGAGCTGGTCGACATGCTGGGAGCTTAGCACCGCGTCACCGCTAAGCTCTCCCCCTTTTCCAGGCTGAAACGACCTCATCCGTCGCTACAGTCATAACTTTTGCCCCCATACAACAGTACCCAGTTGTGTGTTATCTCAGGTTCGCGAATCAATAGAATCGCCGGGCCCTCGTGCCCAATAACGGCTGCCCGATCAGCGGGTGCCATATCCCAAATTTAATGCAGTAGCAGTAGTGATCCACAGGGATCAACTGTGAGGCGGTTTCGGTTTAGTGTATTGGTAAGCCCAGAGGCAGTCCCACATAACCCGGTCCAACTTGTCACTCCAGGGCAAGTCTCCGCGACCAGGTACGCGTCATGCATTCCATCGCCTGGTTTTTAAGCCAGAACAGAAAAAAAAATGCATGAAATGTTACAAGATGAAAACCTCAACATTCTACTGTTCCAGATAGAATTTGCTATAGAAGTAGCAAAATCTGTTAAAACTAGTAGTCCAGATCCAGTTATCCAGTTATGTTTGAATGCAGGGGAACTACTAGAATATGGCATCTGACTATGATTATATATTGGTCAGCCTGGTGAGATATAGTACCAGCTCTCCTTAGATTTATACAATAAATATTTAAGAATAGAACGTGGATATGGGGGTTCTGCCTATATGGTTTGTGAAAATACTGTTCTTGTAAAGGCACAAGAGTAGCAGTCAGATTACGCTACTACGAATTTCAAAAAGTCGTATATATCTGCTTCAACAGCTATGAAAGCTTTCAATTCAATGAAATAGGATCAAATACTTAGAACAACTCTGTAAAATCGGACTGCATAGCTAAGTTATCAATTTTATCTTAATTCAATTTAACTTACTTAAACGATGACCCCAGCTGGAACATACGAATTACTGACTCTAAGCAAGATCTACAGAACGTATTTAACAATATTGACACAAACAAATCGGAACAAAAATAAATAATATAAAATTAAGAACGAGGGACTGGAACAAGTAGAGAAATTTAATTATATTATAATAATAGTCCAATAACTGAATCACGAGTGGAAAATGAGCAATGGGGTATTTCATGAACTCAGCTTGTGAAATGTAAGATGACCATGAAGTCTAAGACGTTCTTAACTGATAGAAGCTTAAACAAAAAACTTAAGTGCTGCATCTAGCCATTATGGTTTAGAAACTTGGACATTAATAATTATAATAAGTAGAAAGCTTAAAATATGATTATACGAGTGGATACTAACGATCTGTTGGATAGACAGAAAGCCAACAATCTAATCTTGAGTGATATGTACCAAATTCTGAATTAATGTCTAAGAAAACTAATCATGGAAAAAAAATGTTAGATAACAAGGACATGTAGCGATGAACAAAAAAAAACAACTTGTTATGAATCAGCTTAGAATAAAAAGTAGAAGGCAAGATTATAAAAAATCGCTTAATTTGGCAACAGATTCTACAGACAGAGCCAGACAGAGAGAAAAATATTTATTGGAACAGTCGCAGATGCATTATGACAGTGTTAAAAGTTAACTTAGAAGCTTATAAACACATACATTTTAATGATTCCAAATAATCTACCAGACGACTTCAAATTGTATTATTCAGCAAAAATAGGGCAATATTTTTTGATATTCCTTTTAGATGACAATTGACGATGATAAGTAACTTTCTGTTACCAGAAAGATCTGGAACATTGGTAAAAATTAATGAAAAATATTTTTACTGATATGTATAATAACAATGTTTCTCCAAAAATGCTATTTTAAAGTAAAAAATTATCAGAATAAACGCAATATAATAAAAATTTAATATAATTAGACCTGTAATAAGATGTACTCTCAATCATATTGAATAGTAATCGACTTGGAGAGATTTTATATTAGATGCTGCAATTTACTTGTAGAGATTTTTTCATCACAAATATATTTTATCTAACTCAAAATGTAGTATAATTGTAAAAGTGTAATATATCGTTTATCAGTGTTTAACAAAGTAACCTATACCCAAATGGATGGATGAGTAGGAGCTCTTTTGTCGAGAAAATGATATGAAACAGTGAAACACTATATAATTTAAGTCATATTCTGTAAAAACTCTAATTTACCCCATCACATAATACATAAAAATAACTAAAATTATATCATCATTAGAATAATTCAAGCTGATAACACCAATTATATACCATTTGTTCTATTTTTAAAAGTTTCTTCCAGGTTCGTCCATCGATCGATGACGAACCTGGATTTCCCTAAGATGTCTTGAAAGGTGATTTATGTCAAACATTTACCGATTTTTTCAAAGAAAAACAAGAAAAAGAACCATCCCACGTGCCACCTAAAATGAGGAGAAAAAACTTTAAATCCACACCGTAGCATCTCTAAACCCGGCAGACGCCAAACAGATGCTGAAATATTATTTACCCCTGCTCTGTAACAGATTCGTATTAAAAATGTTTTTCTTTTTTCCTCCATTCACGGAAAAACTTCACGAAACCCCCTCGCATTGCTCGAAAAAGTTTAGCAATTTAGATAAAAATAAACTGACAACAGGCGGAGACTTTTTATTTCCACCCTCCCGAATTTTTTCGAAGTAATTTAAACTTAAATAATGCCTCGAAAAGAAATTAAAATGAACGCACAGGTTCTCTAGCTAATATTAGTTTTTTTCTAACTTCCTGTCGTTTGGGAGATTTAATTAGTGACGAGAAAGATGGTCCTTTTTCATCCCCCAATTCGGAACGAAAATTTTTACCGTTTTTTAGAAAATAAAACAACACGTCTGTTGTGCATTATATTCTCTTCATTCTATTTTTAACTAATCGGACTTCTAGGTCTTTGAAGTTTAACCATTATATACCATATTACAATGAATCTTTAAATATATATATATATATATATATATATATATATATATATATATATATTATGCTTAGTGGACAAAACAAGACAATAAATATACACAATATAAATATACGATTCAAACACAAGTTATATAAATAAAAGAATAACCAATCAATATATGAAATGAAATAAAATGTAAATAAATATAACAATTAAAAAACCATTTTTTGTTATATTTTAGATTCTTTTTTTTTTATCAAGGAGGACTGTCTTACCCAGCCGAATTACTGGCGTGACTGGGATGGTTATTCCTTGTGGGATTTTCCACTGTAAAGACATATACTGCACTTACAATCACAAACATAAAGTACATCCATGACCCAGCAGGATTCGAACAAGCGGCTTGATCATTCGATAGTCGGTTTTCTTAATACCGAGGACCCTGACTTGGAGCTCGCGTTAAACAGTATTAGTGTTATCACAGAGATATGGAAGTGAACTTCATTAATATGACCATTAAATAATTTATCAAGTGTTAGGAACAGCGACTTTTTACAAGCGAAAATACTTTACGTAATTTATATTATTTTTGTTATATATAATAATATGTATAATAATTTGACTATGTCCACTTACCTTAACTTATCATCATGATTTGGCACCAGTAAGTGAATAGTAAATAATAATAACAGGCTACACAGGCTGGCAATCTAAAGTGAATAAGATTATTACAAATCAAACAAATTGATATAATACCATAAGCATTCTTAATCACTAAATAAAATCAAGTTAATTGGACATTTACCTATTTTTAACTATTCACAACTATTTAACTGTGATCAATTAGGCATAATTTAATTGATATACACATAGATTTATACTAAAAAAATAAATTTGAGATTAAATAACTTAGTTCGGGAAAAAATAAGTAAATTGTAAAAAATTATTGAGATACAACTTTAGTTCGATTTAAAATTCTGATAATATAACCTGAGAATTAATATATATATATATATATATATATATATATATATATATATATATATATATATATATATATATATATTCATATGATTATAATAATTATCAAATAACAAGCTTAATATAGAGGACAATAAGGATATTAATTAATATACTAACCAACATTTATAACATTTATTGTAAAAACTTAGATAGGTTTAAATCTGTCATAAAATATTCCTGGGGACAAAAGCAAAATTATATATCTCTAATTATTATATACTTGGTATAATTTGGTTCATACGCAATAAAATTCTCTCTAATTCGTTAAATTGCTTCAAACAGTTATCTTTTCTGGTTTTGCTCATAATAATTATTGTTTAATCAATTTGGTTCTGCCAATATTCTTAAAAACATTTCTCCAAATTACAAAATAATGTTTTATGTAAATAAAGAAATAATATATATCAAAAAATAGGATTTTGATGTCTATTACGAATTAAAATCAATTTAAAAGGATTATAATGAATATTCTCGTTCTCGTTTTCGTTAGAACATCGAACTAAAAATTATTCGGAAACACTTTTCTTTAAATTTCAATATTTTTTAAGAATTTTGGGCCAATCCATCGACCGACTTCTGAATATTAAGCTCACATAAATGCAGAAGCTGAATTTTATATATAAAGATTAACACTTACTTGTATAATTAATTTGCTTTGCACTATTAATGTCCATTTTTACACAATATCGCCATAAAATAAAATTTAAAAGTACTTCAACGGGAACGTTATCAGCACCGATGCTGATTAAATTTCGAGGTACAGGTCAATAATGGTTTACTTTTATCTACAACAAAAAGTTAAACCGGTTTAAAAAAAAACGTTTGTTGATATAAATTAGGCTGAATATATCCTTATATTTATTTGTAAATATTATTTAAAAATTCGAGGTATTTATAATATGTTTAACGTAGTTTATAGAAGCTGACAAAAAAGTTGTGATTTTTTTAATTATTCTTGCGTACTTATATAGGTCAATAAAAATAAAAGAGAAATAAAACTTTGCCCTTTAATTTTCCTTTCGGCTAAACATCGGTTGGGTGTTTTGGTTAGATGCGCTGCTAATTTCCTATTTATTTTGGTGATTTCTCCGGATTTATGACTTAATTTTACGCCTGTGTTCTTTTGAATCCGTAATGGGATGCTGTTTTCCTAAAGAAACACTAAAACAAATGCTGGCACCGGTTCAGATTTCTTAATAAAATAAATCCGGTTGTCGTTGCGTTATTGTTCTGGTTAACGTTACGTTAACGAACCCACGTTATATAGATACAGACCCACCATATAGGCGTGCTAAGTTTTTTTAGTAAAGACATACATATAGCACAAAAATCAAATTAGTACAGACATTTTTGAGATCATTTGAAGAGTCAGCTTAAAATGATTGTTTCAATTCTTTTTGTCGCTAAGGTCCACTATACTGGCGCTGTATTTGAAGGTCATATGTCATTAGTTTTTTGACAGTTATAAAGTCAATAGAAACTTAACTTTATTAGAAATTTAATTTATTTGAAGGATTGTTTCGCAACGGGAACTATCTAGAATCACCTTTTCGTGTCACTCTATTGGGTTATTTGAATTATTACCCGCGAAATCTTTCGATTGATATTATTTTAATTTTTTTTAAGTTAAACTATTTTTCACCTTGTTACCAACTAGTATATATGATGATTGTCAAAAATTGCTCAGAGCAGAGAACCCAAAATTTGTTTTAATGGAATTACGTCTAAATTATATTGAAGCTAAATGTGACTGCGCCATAGAGTAATATAAATATATATAAAGGAAATAAGTAATGCATGCCTCAAATGAACGATTTCAGGCACAAAACTTGACACTGTCAAAGAGTAATATATAGAGTGTTAACATAACATTTTTAATTTCAAAATTGTTTTGTGTGGATCAGCAGGAAAGCACTGTGTACGTCATTTCACTGCATTTCATTGGTTAATGATTATTGGTTCATTGGTTAAAGCTGGAATCTAATTTAAAACACACCATATCTCCTGGTAAATATGTCTAGTGCCTTTCCGTTTTTTCATATTTCTTTAGTGCTATCAACTTAAATGGAGTGTATTGGAGTTTCGATCTTTTTGTTCCCTCATACTGAAAGCAGAACAGCACAGATCAAAGTCTGTGTCTGTTAATATGTTACTAACCTCTTCAACACAAAATTGTATTGAGGCAAGCTATAATTATTTTTACAATGATATTGTAACAATTGTGGTATGGATGATATAAAGTACACTAACACAGAATTAAAGTGTATTAAATATATCAAAATTACTGTGTATTACTGCCTTTGCAGGGAATTCAAATTAAAATCAATGTAAAAGTGGTCTCCAAGCCAGCATTATTTGGACCACACCAGATCCCTATATAGTGGTTTTTCTATTGTTCTCTCTCTTTTACTTAAATTTAATAAAAATATCATAGTAAGTGGAATTTAAAATTGGCAAGGACCTTACGGTAAATCAAATTTATCAAAAAAACGTTGTGTGGGCTACACACTGTGAGTGCTGTATTTAAAGATATCCTGATGTGGTATAAATTTTGGTTTCAAAAATTAACGATTGAAAGTTTAAAGAAAGAAAACTGAATATACAGAACTCAGAAAAGAATTTCGCGGGTAAAAATGTATAATAACTAAATTAATCGTTTCCAAAAGTATATTATTTTTGAACAGACCTATTTAACTAGGTTTTGAATAAATAAATAAACATTTTATGTTTAGTAGGCTAATTCTGTTTAATTTTATTGATACTTTTGAAAAATTAAAACCGAAATAATTCCATAAATAAAATTCTTATTTGCTGAATTATTGTTAACTAGCTCTTAAGTAACTAGATTTTAGATAGCTCACAAGATTATCAAGAAAGTTAGTGACCTAAATCACGAATTGTTGAAACATCCGTTTAGTTATCACCGAGCATAGATTATAATTTTCCGCTTCTCAGAACTTGAATCCCTCGAAATTAAAGGGCCATTGGACTAGTTACTCAAGAACAATAATTGTAATCAGTAAAACCGTGTAAAAGCAAACGAAATATTCTATTCAGTAACATGATAGGAGAGATAAGTAATATTGGTTCTTGTCCGTGTAGTACATCACCAAGGAATTCCATTCGGATGATCATATTTTGTTTATACTTGGACGAGGTAGACGAACAAGTAATTACGGTTTTCTCAATATATGATTTTTAAGTGGCTACTTAATATAATGTGTTAACAAAATAACAATCTGATGACATTTCAGATTTTATTTCAGGAGGTGCCGTTCGTTTACTCAGACAAAAGTAATTACACTTTGATCAATTTCTCTTGTGATTTTTTTTAATGAACCAATTTTCTGTTCATGAATGCAGTGGAATCGAACTCGAACTATCATTGAAACAAATAATTACAGACGGTTAAAAGCGCATTATGCAGGGCGTCGGTATGTGAAAAGGTCATTGTTGAAGTGCGAAGAAGTTTTACCAGAGGTTTCAAAGCCCATATTGATGCTAAGAAAGGAGAAATTATATGTTTGGTGAAACTTTGATGGTTTAATATGAGCTGCTCGAAACTAATCAAACTATTAGTTTGGCTCATCATCATCAACATCAATCCACAGCCGACAGTCTACTATCAGTATCGCTACGAATATTCTCTAAATTTAGCCACAATTGGCGATCGGCCACGGCAACGATCGATAGTTTGATTCAATAATGTCAACAACTAACTTGACAGAAGTAGAGAATAACTGGCCATGGAATAGTTCGACCAGTATCTTTAGTATATTCCTGCATTCTCTATTTGGAGATATTTGAACCCATATATTTGTTTCGGTATTTGAAAAACTATCCTAAGAATGTTAACCTGTCTTCAAAAGAAGCTTGTGAAAGAGCACGTATATCATTGATTAGTATTTGAAATTTATACGAACAACTTATTTCATTTCCTTCACACATAGACCCGCCCTTACTGAAAAGATCCAGACTAGTATATATGAACACGCACAAATATACTAGGTGGTGTTTGCCCCTCGTAACTTCCATATATCCAGAATTAACGCGAAAATTTAACTTTAGAAAATAATAAATAGAGATTAATTGCCCATTTTAATATTTTTCAGATTCCCGCGTCTAGGAAACCGCCTCTGTGAAATATTTCTCCACACTTCTAAACACTGCTTTTGTTGGCCCAACAAACCGAATGATATAATTTAAAAGAATAATAATCACCTCACGATAATAAAAGTCCGACGTTAAAAATAGTCTTCACAAAACAGTTTTAATTGCGTTTACACAAGTTATCGACATTTAATACTGTTATAAAACGAAGATTTATTCCGAAACATTTTTAATGTACAAATATGATAAACATGGTTCATTGTGTTATATACAGTAGAACTAGAAAAATAGAAGACTATTTATTTATTTCTATTTACTGGACATGGTATTATATCTCTTAACCACAGCTGACCTACCGACTAATGGCTAGTGATTCTTACTGCTATGGCAACATATAGAGGCGATGGAAAACATCACTAACGAAGGTTGAATAGCAGCACTAAAGAACCTCTAAAAACAATTCAATAAAATAAAACTGTGGCTGAAAGCATGGCGTGTTAAAACTAATGTAATACTCACTTGCGTAATTCACGTTTTTATAATGCTGCTTGAATAAATATTTGTACAACAAGGGTGCAGCTACAAGTCAAATATAGCCATCATTCAACGTTCCCAAAACAAGGTATAATTGCTGATGGTTCGTATTAATTTATGAAATATGTAGGTGTATAAAACGCAAGCACTTTTAATTTAAGTTAAGGACTGAAGTGGCGACTTGTTGAACAGCAATAAAAAACGACACTGAGGGTTTAAATATTTTCCAAATAAACCAAACTACTATCTATGAACTCTTCACTCATTACACCATACAATTTTAACATGAAACACATGGCCCCTTCCGTCGAATACACAGTCTGTAATCAGAGTCGTGATATGATCACTCTATCCTTGTTGCTGCTTTTAAACCGCGATTTTTTAATATTAACTTAACTTAGCTTCATCTACAAAGATCATATTTCAACCTAATGATATATAATCTACTATAGATACACCTCCTGTTTATCAACCCGATGTAGATCCAAATCTAATTTCTCCACTGGAAGTTGTCACTGAAATTGATAACTTCGATCATAAAAAGGCACCCGGTATAGATGACATTTCACCTGGATTATTGAAAGAACTGCCACGAAAAGCAATCATCATATTGACATATATACTGAATGCCTGTTTAAGACTGAAGCATGTCCCGGAATGCTTTAAGGTGGCACAAATAATGCTCAAAACACCTGACAAACCTGCAGAACAAATCGAATCTTACAGACCTATTTCGCTACTACCTGCAATATCAAAGCTATTTGAGAAACCAATATTTAAACGTGTTAAACATTTGGTAACAATACCAGATTTCCAATTTGGTTTTCGAAATCACCATTCAACAATCTATCAAATGCACAGGGTAACTGCGGCTATTAAAAGAGCGTTTAAGGAAAAGAAATACTGCCCTGCAATATTCCTGGATGTCTCACAAGCTTTTGATCGGGTTTGGCATTTGGGATTAATCTGTAAGATGAGCAATCTGTGAGATAAGTAAGAATTGTTACAGCGCAACTATTGTCAATTGCTGGAGTCATATTTATTCGGAAGAAAATTTAGTAGTATTTATTTAGTAATGAGTATCGCTCTAAATGGCGTTCTTGACATTTAAAACTATTTCGGCTGGAGTTCCACAAGGTAGCGTCTTAGGACCTCTCCTATATCTGCTTTACTTTTTTGACATTCCAACAACAAAAGAAACACTACTTGGAACCTGACGACACAATTATTATGGCAATAGGGCAATAGAAAAAATGCAAGTAGCAGTCAACAAAATCTACAAATGGACGAAAGATTGGAAAATCAAAGAGGTTGATCTATGATACAATTATAAAGCCAATTTGGACCTATGGGGTGCAAATATGGGGTTGTACTAAAAATTCAAATCAATTAGTCATACAACGCTGTCAAAACAAGGTTCTTCGATTGATTACCAATGTCTATCGCTATGTAACTAACGAAGAACTGTACGATGACCTGGAAATCAAATGGATTTGCGAAGTTATCTAATATTTCGCCTTGAAACACGAAAGAAGATTACTAAATCATACTAACGTGGAAGCAATACAACTGCTGGACAGCGCGCAGGATATCAGGAGATTGAAGCGAACAAAACCATACGAACTTATATAAAGTGTATAAGTTTAGTGGGAAATATAGCTATAAGTTAATAATTAATAAATAATTATAATTTTATAATTGAGGAATACATATTAATGTATTTTCTCGCAGTCGTCTTGCTTGTGAATTAATCCAAGTACATAGGAAAATTAGTAATAAATGAATTGTAAATTAAGATTGTACTAAGTGTATCCAATAAAGATGTTATAAAAAAAATCTACAAAGATCATATACTTGTTATATAATTGTTTCAATACATACCAAACCTTAAATCTAATTATGTCAAGGACATCCAATGTCAACTTCTTGATAAACTCAACAATAATCAATAAACTGTAATATATATCGAAAAAGGAACGCAATACTCCTAAAAAACCAACCAAAGGAACGTATATGGTTGTTGGTTGGATTAATAATCCTCCGAATGGCAGTCTGCGTAAATTTCCGTGGTATATCTTGTATGGAATGGTTTGCCAAAATTTCTGTAACTCCAAATTCCATTCTAACTCCATTACAGCTGAGAAACTGAGCTAGTGCAATCTACCTTTGGTGGCCATGCTCATTGGACTACAAGCTTCTGTCCAAATTTCAGTAGCCTTACACCTTCAATTATGATATTTTTGTTGGAAATAGCTAGGACTAGGGGTATTTTGTCAAATCTTGCATGTTTCCCGATTGGAATATTCCTCTCCTCATATATTTTAATCTAATGCTCACACATATTCTGAAAGAACACAATCGTATCTATGCATCTTTCATGTTCTACCATACGAGTTCCTACAGTTATCGTATATTAATTATATATCCACCTTTAGTTGTTTCCACTTCCATTACTCCGTCTTGGTAATTGTCAATATTGAATCATAATGCCACATTCAGAAAGTTTCATTCAATCACGGTTACGTTTAGAAACGCTATTTAATTTAATATCTAAGCTATTATAATTCCCAATCCATTTGTCAATTTCTTGTTCAAAGGTGTTATACATTTCCACGTATCCAGACAGTTCTTGTTTGCACATCCTTCTCAACCAGAATGTCTGTTTGAACCAATTTTGAAGAACAAATTTTTTGCCATATTCCATATCAATTCCATACCTGTTTCCAGCATGCAAAACAATATAATTGGAAGTGTCATGACTAACAAAACAGGCACCATATAACTCGCCATGCAAAAAGTATAGGTACTCCAAATCCAAGCAAGAAATAGACATTGCTTAATCTGGTGACTTTATTGAATTGTAAACATTTGAATATAATGGGTGAGTTTAAGAGATCATTTGAAATACGTAGTAGAAAAATAACATCATCTTGAAGTGTTCTGTTCAACTTTCATTTACAAGTTTATTTGGAACCTGGTATCTTTATCACTTTTCCCTTTATCTATCAAGAGTTCCATTTAACTATGTTATTTATTATTCGATATATTTCTATAAAATAACTCACTCTATATCCCTTGGAAGGGATAAGTGCGAATATCGGCGAGGCCGTATGAATACACTATGTTATGTGTTATTTGAATTAAGTTAACCTTAGCTTGATCTCTCGAAGAGAGCACGTCTTACATTTAATATTACAAATAATATTTTGTAACATTTATAGATTAGTGCAGTTGAAAAAAAACTATTTAAAAATATTTTTCTTGAACCTTACTGCAGCCTGTTACCAGGTCTAATTGTGATTTTAAACCATTCTCGAATTCATATATGCGCATACACATATAAAATTTCATCAAATTCGGACCAACCCTATAGGATTATTTCAATTACATATTCACGGACAGAGGAATTGTCCGTTCGATAAAATAGTGAATTTCCATCGATTAAATTGATGGCATCAAAACGTGACAATTTTGCCCCATCGAGATCTTTTAGTTCATTTTGGTTCTGATAATACAAAATTCTAATCCAAATAATATAACGAAACAAAATTGTTATCAATTATATATATTATTATCATTATGGTACATCTAAAGCATATATTAACGAAAGACTTAGACGAGATACAAATATACTTAGACTATGTAAACTATTATTCAGTCATATTAATTTGTAGTTTAGGTTTGTATTTTATTATATTTATATTGAACTCCACACCACCTATGATGTATGTAGTGGTATCCCCTAGAGGCCAAATCCACATATTTAACAATTCTGTATCCAAGTAATGTATTTTACTTTCATTGGAGAGCATATTTATCTCTTACGTTAAATTATTGTTTCCTTCGATGCAGTGTTTCCTTGTAAAGTCATTTTATTATAACTGCAATTCTTCTGAGTTTGTTCAGCTACTACCTGTATACATCTGTTTACATTTTTTATGATAAAATTAAATTTAATTACTAAATTAGCTATAATGCATTCGCTATATTTAATGCAACACATTTAATATTCGATCTCTACTTATTTTAACCAAATGCTTATATATATTCTGAAAAATTACATACACATCTAGAAATCTTCCGCTCTCTACAATGCGAGTTCATACAGATATCGTAAATTAATTTATAATTAATATACTAGTTCAGTTGTTTCCATTCTCATCACCCTGCCTTGGTAATTGTCAACATTGAATCATAATCCCACATCTTCAAGAAACTTGCATTCAGTCACTGTGACTTCGCTATTCAAGAGAATAACTAAACTGTTGTAATTTCCAATCCATTTGTCAATTTCTTCTTAAATGTGTCTGTCGAGTTCATCTAAATCGAAGATATTATGTAAACAATGCATCTTTTCACATATCCAGACATTTCTTACTTACACATCCTTCTCCACCAGAATGTATATTGTAATATTTTTTGCCTCATGCCATATGAATTCCATTATTCTAACATGCAAAACAATACAACTGCAATGATTTATTAATACATGTTATGACTAACAAAACCGAATCAATTTCTATTTCAATGTTTACCTTTTTCTATCAAGTTTTGTTATGTTAACACTAATTTAACAATTTATTAAGTTATGCTTATATTAAAAAAGAATAATATGAGAAGAAAAATATTGTCTGATTTTAAAACGAATTTACAAATTACGGCAGACAATATCTTAAATATATTAATGACGTGAATTCGCCTTTATTCTGAATAGATTATATGTTGATTATATATTGTTTGATATTTATTCCAATTTTAAATGAAAGAAATGTTTATATATCGACAATATGAATGCATATTTATCTATAACATAATCTAAATCCCTCATAATATTGTCATAATTCAAATCAAAACGATAAAGTCAACAATCCCAGAGCGAACCAACCCCCTGGCACCACGGCTATTAATCAAACTGATCCCCGTAAAACCTAACAGACGTTGACGGCATATGATCCACCCCTTTGCGCAAACTTATCGTTCGACATATCTTCTTTGCCGTCGCCGTTCAACTTTTCATAATAATCGTACCCTCGATGCCGATACGATCTCGATGGGCAGCTTGTTTACAGATCGCATTGTGCGCTCACATTATCCGTTATTAAATGGGTTATTACGTGTTATTACACGGTTTGGTGTTTATCTTGATCTGCTTTCGCTTGTTATGATGTATTTAACCGACGTCGTGAAGAAGGGGAATATTTTCCGCTCGAGGACGCAGCCGATTTAACTTGTTACCACGATTACTGTTGCAACTATTGAGGATTATATAGTTATTAATTAGGTCAAATTAACACAAATATGAATATATGGATCTAGGCCATCAATGATTCAACTTTAGTCCATATTAATGGCCCATATTGATTCAATTGTAAATGCACTCTGCAAATAATACTTAAAATAGAAATGACAGCGTGATATGATAAAAATGTCAGACTTGTTTCAGGGAAATGAGATCACGATTCTTATTAACCGATTTCGAAAAAGAAGGAGGTTTTATGTATGTTCGGCTGTATTTATGTATTTTTTGCCGATTTCGTCGTCAATTATGGACCGATTCGCATAATTATTTCATTCATAGTAACTTTTTTATTCGTAAGAGTGCACTTCGGAGGTGATCTCATAGGCACCAAATCATAATCTCTTGAGGGGAGGGGGAGGGAAAATTATAATCTAGGAAAACCTCAAATTTCAAACGTTTTCGTATATTTTTTATCTTTTTATCTAAAATAATCATATATTTGGGCATAATGTTATTGCTCAACTGATGTGACGAAAAATTGGAAGTAGTTCGGTGTAAAAGCCATTCAGTTTGCTTTTTATGCACTTAATATATCATATTGGAAGTCGTAAAAATATTGTTGATAACTGTTTCTATGGTATAATGGTTAGAAAGTGTGATCTTACTCGCGGTGGTAGCGGATTCGGTTCCCATCAGGGAAGCAACTTTTTGTTCTAGTTTGATTGGAACATTTGGCAAATCGCCTAAACAGGGTAGCGGACCCCAGGCCCTGAAACGTTCCTTACTTTCCATCATTGTTTCTTTACTCCTATTTTTCCTTATACAGGCTGTACTTTTACATGGGCTATCCATTGTAATACTTATTAAAATAACTGCCTAATTTTTTGAGTAAATATCTAATACTAAAAAGAAAAAAAATAATTATTTTTAAGAAAAAAATGTAACTGACTCCAAAAAAAAAATAAAAAAGTGAAAAGTAAAAACTAATCAAACTTTTCCACATAAAAACGTTTTAAAATAATTTAACCTATCTACTACACGTATTTTATATTTTATTATATACACACAATTTAGCTTAATACCTACCTAAACTTATTTATCTATTTACAATATTATTTTAACTACTACCAATTGATCAGTTTGAAGTCGATGCCGAGCCTAAACAATACAAAAATAATAATATAATATATGTGACATATACATTTTGATTCAAAGTGTGCTTTTAACTGGAACTTATGTGATGTGAGGTTTTCCAAAATAGAAAGCCAAATTACCTTAGCTTTAAGCTAATAAAAATAACTGACTGTAAATAATTTAAAAGTAGGTTCAATTGTCCGGTTGCCAAAACTTCCTTAGACATTTCTAACCTAGGAGTAGTTAGTGGAAAGCTTCATCCATTGCTTTCTATTCACTATGGATATAAGTTGATACAGGGGTGTATCCCAGAACTTGTGTTTTATCTGTTGCTGGCTAAATAGTGTTACATGTACATTTTACTGTGACTTAGTATAATTGAGTTAATCATAGGAAATAATTTTTAAAAAATTCGTATTTTCGAATTGCTTGAATCTATACCTCACAAGAAAGAGAGAGGTAACGTGACGAGAGTAAGAAACATAATCTGAATTTGTATCCAAACAAAGAACATTTTTTTGAGATTAATTTGGAAAATGGTGGCCAAAAATCGTCATTAGGTTCTAATTCGAAAAAAACTATGTTTGAAGGAAAGATCGAACAAAAAAGCACCATCTGGAAAATTCTGGTAAAAAACTTGATATTCTTTCGAACTTATTTCTCTTTTCAAAACTCAAAATACCACTTAGATGCATCCGTTTTCAGTCCACACGAGAACAGCTATTTATTCTAACATAATAATACAAAAGATATAAAATAGCCATGGTTTTCAAAATATTATCCGTAGTAACCAACGCACTTTTAGAAACGCCCATAGAGTTGTCAACCAGTCCTTGTATGTCTTTTTTTTTTGACTGTGATTAAAAATTGTTAACAACATAATTTGTTTTAAATGTGAGGGGTTAAAAAAGTTGTTAGTGCTGTGCTATTCATTCTATATTTTAACAACCCTTTAGTCAACCATCAATTCCATATTTTTCGAATCCCATTGTTTCATGTGATATGTGAGCACCATCGTTGTCGTGATGGAGAATTATTCGCAACTTGCTCGACAATTTTCAAAATTCACTGAAGACTCCTGGCAAACAAATAGTCTAGCATATTCAGAATTTGTCGTCCTTCGTTGCTCTGACTCAACTCTCGATCAGGTCAAAGAGAATGACTGTTAATGTTAATGTCCTGGAAGACTCCTATAGCCGATTTCTGTTTTTTTTTTCGTGGTAAAATTTTGTTGGTTATATACAGCTTTTGCTGCATCTTGAACGTATTTGTTTAACGTTTCCTTGCACTAATTGGTACTAGTTATTTTTGGGCCTTTGTTCGGTTATGAAGCATCCGACGCAAACAAATATTTTTACGCACAAACGGTCGTGCTATGTCTTATTGACACTTATAATATTAATGCACATGGGAGTCTCAATCTTACGATATGCACTTACGATCTGGATTTATAAGATCAAGTATAGCATTGATATTTTCTGCCATAACAGTCCATTTTGCAATACGTTTTAAGAATTCGTTCTGTAGAAAGCATAAAGCATTATTGAAGTGTTTATATTGGATTTTGCATTGCTGTAGGGTAGTCATATAAAGATTTTCGTTTACTAATATAGTGTTAAATGTTGAAATACCAGGTCCACAGTTATAATGAATACTGAAGTATTAATTTTAATTTTTTTACCCGAAATTAATTTTTCTAGTTACTATAAATGCAACTAAGCCTCCAATAAAAACTCCAAGGCTAGTTTGGGTATTTTTATTACACCTTGCATCAGATGTCCTTAGTAAAATATTAATAAAATTAATTTATTAATATTAATCTGTTGTATTTGTATTAACACACAAGCAACTCCATAGATCAAAACAGGTTTAATGCCAATATCTATATAATATAAAATATAAATATAGTCTTAAATGTTGAAATACCAGGTCTACAGTTATAAAAAATACTGAAGTATTAATTTTATTTTTTACCCGAAATTAATTTTTCTAGTTACTATAAATGCACCTAAGCCTATAATAAAAACTCCAAGGCTAGTTTGGGTATTTTTATTACACCTTGCATCAGATGTCCTTAGTAAAATATTAATAAAATTAATTTATTAAAATTAATCTGTTGTATTGGTATTAACACACAAGCAACTCCATATGTCAAAACAGGTTTAATACCAATATCTATATAATATAAAATATAAATATAGTGTTAAATGTTGAAATACCAGGTCTACAGTTATAAAAAATACTGAAGTATTAATTTTATTTTTTACCCGAAATTAATTTTTCTAGTTACTATAGATGCAACTAAGCCTCCAATAAAAACTCCAAGGCTAGTTTGGGTATTTTTATTACACCTTGCATCAGATGTCCTTAGTAAAATATTAATAAAATTAATTTATTAATATTAATCTGTTGTATTTGTATTAACACACAAGCAACTCCATAGATCAAAACAGGTTTAATGCCAATATCTATATAATATAAAATATAAATATAGTGTTAAATGTTGAAATACCAGGTCTACAGTTATAAAAAATACTGAAGTATTAATTTTATTTTTTACCCGAAATTAATATTTCTAGTTACTATAAATGCACCTAAGCCTATAATAAAAACTCCAAGGCTAGTTTGGGTATTTTTATTACACCTTGCATCAGATGTTCTTAGTAAAATATTAGTAAAATTAATTTATTAATATTAATCTGTTGTATTTGTATTAACACACAAGCAACTCCATAGGTCAAAACAGGTTTAATACCAATATGTATATAATATAATATATAAATATAGTGTTAGATATTGAAATACCAGGTCCACAGTTATAAAAAATACTGAAGTATTAATTTTATTTTCTACCCGAAATTAATTTTTCTAGTTACTATAAATGCACCTAAGCCTCCAATAAAAACTCCAAGGCTAGTTTGGGTATTTTTATTACACCTTGCATCATATGATCTTAGTAAAATATTAATAAAATTAATTTATTAAAATTAATCTGTTGTATTTGTATTAACACACAGGCAACTCCATAGTGAAAACAGGTTTAATACTTGATTTTAACTTAATCTACCAATCTCTTGATTTTAAATCCTATTGAAATTATCTTCCGGCTAATCCGTACTTTCTTTGAATTTGAGTCTGACCTTTTCTGCTTTTTATCAAACATTATAACGAATGATTATAATAGACATTTTGTATTTAACTGATCAATATTCAGTAGATTTTAGTCGAATAAATACTAACACTAACGGTAACAAAAAAGCTGTCTGGCATACCAGTTGTTCCAGAGAGTTATTACCAGTTGTGTCGGCACGTCATCGTGCTATAAAATCACTTTACCGTGACTTCAGGTACAATCTGGACGTTTTTCGGTGAATGAATTATTTAATTTAATCATTTGTTGTGGCATGTCGTAGCACCAAACACACAGAGCATTGTCTTCTGACCAAAACGATTTGACCTTGAAGTCGATTGGCCGGCTTCGCTAGGTGATAGGCATCATCTTTTGCACTTAAAGTTTTCAATATAAATCCACATATCATCACTCATCAGTATTCGACGCAAAAATTACTTTCAAACATGCCTTTGAAGCAGCTTTTAATAGACGATTTACCTGATGCTTGGGCTACATTTCACGCTTCTATATTATTAAGTTTGGGTCAGGTCTTCACTCAATAACTCTTGCAGTTTCGCACCTTCAAACTTGTACGGTCTACCAAAACGTCTTTTGTCTAGCATATCGAAATTACCACTTTAGTATTTTTGAAACCACGCCTAACATGTTTTGAAAGTTAAAGCATGCTCACAAGTTTCTACTAGCAAACGATGATTTTCAGCAGCTTTTTCCTTTTGATTAAATGAGATAAGTAAGGCATGTCTCAAATTTGCGGTTTCAGGCGCTAAACTTGGCACTTTCAAAGAGGTACAACAGTATTATGTTCGCAAAATACTACATGTATGGCGTTGAAGATTGATTTCAGTGAAAAAAAATTAAATGACATATGTATCAAATTATAAAATTAAATACTTAAACATAGGGACACCTGTTAGGAAAACCGGTAATGCCATTCCGGTACACCATTTCTGATAAAATGAGTCTCGGTCATATGTTCTATCTATAGCCGAGTAATCAAAAGCAAGAAAGCAGCGACAGGAGTATCCCGCATAATAAGTAAAAACCTGGAACAGGTTATAGAGAAATGGACGATGCATTTAGAAAGTATATCCAGGTCAAGGCGATGTAATTGTTAAAAAAGGAAATCTCTGGAAAAGCCTAACACAGATAATTGATGAAGCTGATGGAAAATTGTAAGTTACGAAATATGAACAGAACGTGAGAAATGATAACAGAAAAGGAATGCCTGATTTTTTACACCTACACCACTTTGTACAAAGTGTGTTTTTGAATTATATTTATGTATATTAAATTAATTCGCTTAATTATTTAATACACATCAAAAAAGTCAGAGATCACAATTGCTAAAAACCGGAGCAACTTTGTTCGTAGAATTAGTGAAACAAACCAGAGTAAAAATGTAAATGCTTCCTGTCCGAAGGCACCAAACATCTTAATTATAATTAATTAAGGTAAAAACGAGGACGTATAAATATTTATGTTTTCTGACGTTTTAGTGTGGTACCTCTCAAAACAGTAAAAACCCCAAAACGAAAAGGTCCCATAATACTGCTACACTACCCGTCTTCAGATTATAGGGTTAGCCATAAATTAGTAATGGATGTGGCGGCATCTTATTACCTCTTACATCTCAAGTCAAAGGTGTGGCAGTATCGTATTATCTTTTCCATCTATATGGCCCTTTTTTCCGTCCAACTGGGCCGGGACCTATTAATTAAGGTTATAAACGGATCTGATTTCGTAATAATTAAAATGATCTGGCAGCAGCAACGGATGCGGAGATCTGGCTACGGGCAAAATGCCGAAGATAATCGGCTAAATCGCTGTTTGATATTAATAAGCGCTCTTGTTGATCTGATCTAGAAATTTAACCCGAAATAGTAGATTGATAAGGGTGTTTCGTACGCGAATCTGCGACCTCTATAATTTCCATTTCACTAATTACAGTATTTTGTTTAAATATAAATGTACCAAATTTTCAAATAACATGATTTTGGTTGGCAAAACAGAAAATGTTACATAGGGTTTAGGTTAACTCAACTAATAATTCATTTAATTTTACTAACTTTATAATTATATTTACAACTTATGACAACTATGATATAATTGATATACAAATATATAGTGGGTATTTGTAATTCAATTATTCCTTAAAAATGTAAATTATAATTGGTATCTCAAATACCAATGATGTTGAGATATTTTGTATTTAGCCTTTCAAATACTTATGATTTCACAATACAGTTAAACATATATACTATATACGTACTAGTAAATAAGATGATTTTATTATATTTGGGAATAGAAACAGCAATCAGACATTAAAAATGAAAAGTTAATCAGCGATCAAAATAAAAGGCTTACCATCCTTCAATGCAATATTTTGATTCACTTTGATGCGTCCTTTTTCTGTCCAGCATTGTGTTTCGGCAATAGCTGTTTGTAACTCTTCGGATGATTCTGTGTTGTTATCTCCAATGCCTAGGATTTCAGTATCATCTGCAAATGTATCAACAACATTTTCATTGAAGGTAAGCAAATCCTGAATGTACAGAACATAATGGACTTGTGCCAATGCACTTCCCTGTCGCACACCTGCTTATATTTTCTTCAAGTCAGAATAAGTTTAACACTGAGGTAGCGGTCAGTTTTCTATGACTTTAAAATGTTTCTAAAATATTGCCATAAATATACGAAAAAATGTTAGAATATGACGGAAAATATTATGACTAATAAGTTAAAGGTAATAATATTAATTATTTACAATAATTGCCTTCTAAATGTGAAAATAAATGGCCAGAATATATGCAAAAATCTAATGATTGCATCTGATGATTACTTATTTAGTGTAAACTTGTATGATTGAGCTTATTATTCCACGAATCGTTGGTCTCGATGTAGATATTAATGACAATATCTTCTAAATTAATTATAACATTTGGTAATCTAACCTTACTACTAGAATATATATATAATGTAAGCCCTGAAAAGTTCTTATAAAACCGTTGTTTTTAAATATTTAAAAATTTTACTGTTAGAGGAACGTGCATAAATCGACCTTTCGGAACGTAACCAGCTCACGTCCACTTGATCGGCGCAAAATCCGAAATATAACGAAATAACTCTTACCTCATACCTGCTTGCAAATTAGACAGGGAACCATCTCCGTTCCACCGCATTCGCTTCACGTAGCAAAAAATGATTGGTATTTCCAAAACCTGCCCAGTCATTTTTTTCCCATAAAAATTAGCTGCCGAATTTCGTATTCCAACGGCGGCCTGTCCCAATATAAAACGTATCTGTGTCCATAATTTAATGACATCGGTTTGATCGGTGATTGACGGATGAGCCAGTGATGGGTTCGGTACTGAGACATAGACCAGTAGCCAGCAGTGACTCAGATGGAACAATTTGTTAACGCCACACCTGTAATATTCGGCGGACGTGAGCTGTTGCTTTAATCAGTGCCAAATGATCGTTCTGGTGTCCGCTAGATCCGTTTATAAATTAGATAATGCCTAAATATTCGTCGATTATTCATACATTTTTTATGATTTTCGGCACCATCTCGGCCAACGGGCGATTTTATTTGTGTTTGTTATAAATATCGGTTGTTTTCTTCGTATCGTCCCTATTCTCCACAACCGTTTCGCGGAGTCGTGACCAGAATCGTCAAGCAAACTTTATTTACTAGCTGCTTATTCATTGAGACGTTAATATTCACACATCTAATTAAATAAGCTGTTAATATTAGTTAAATTAAAATATTCACCCATTGTCTTGGGTTCTTGCTATATCCGTTTTAATAATTTTTGCTTCTTGATCAGCTAACACGACATTAAACGATCTCTAATATCTAATACCAAGCGTTCGTAGCTTCATAAACATTACTAGCGTGTCACTACATCAACTGGTCCTCTTGACTACGTAATGCAACTTTTGAATTGAATTAAGTTAATATTTATAAACAACGAATATATGTAACTTTCTATCTTTAACTTAAGTTTAAGGCAGTTTTTGGAGGACTTATTTAATTTTCTCGTAGACATGTTACTCTAATTACAATACGGTTTAAATACAATTTATTTTTTATAAAAATCAATAATGCTGAAGATTTCGGTGTAAATTTAAATTTATATGGCAAATTAAAATATATTATCATCTTGAATTTCGATTATATCATGATAATTATTTTGCATATTGCAACATTTTATATGATTACCTGAAACTAAATGGAAGTAAGTCAGGTCTCCTAAGAAACATCGTAATGGCTAAGGCAATATACAAATACTGAAATTGGAACGATACAGAGAATTAGCATAACCACTACTCAAGGATTATGGAGTATTCTATATGTTTAATACTTTTTTATTACTCTTCGTGATTCTACAATCTGCCCTATTGGCAATAAGTATTTCTTGTGTCTATGTTATATATACATGACATGTAGAAAATCACTTCATTAAGCAATCTTCTGTATAAAATATTATCTTAATTAATTAGTCTTATTCTAAAGCTTATTCAGTAATCAGATCATGTGGTGGGTGTAAAACGTTTTAGTCTACGCACTTCACTATCACGTCGCATATTTAGCTGATTAGCGAGTACATTGGGAGGCACCGACACTCTTTTCGAAGTACTTCACACAAACAGGTTGAATTACACTCGTTATAGGTTCTAGAGGAATATCGCGTTGTATCACTTTATTTGAAATATAGTACGGAGCATCAACAATGCCACGCAACACCATATTTTGGAACCGTTAAATGATGGATATTTATTTTTATTAGATTTGCTAGCGGTACCCCATAGTTGGATTCCATATGCCCAAATGGGCTTGAGTATAGACTCATCCAGCAATACCTTGTTATCACCACATAGTATAAAACAAAGTCGCCTTTTCTGTCCCTATATCCCTATGTGCGCTTAAATCTTTAAAACTACGCAACGGATTTTGATGCGGTTTTCTTCAATAGATAGAGTGATTCAAGAGGAAGGTTTATATGTATAATACATGCATAATATACTAAGGCAACATTGCTAATTTTAGAGGTTTCTAACGTGATGTCGTAAATTAACTTTTTTTAGGCTTATTTAGCAATTAGCAAAAACGCTGCCTAACCCTACGAGTTAGATCAAATTAATGTACTACAGTATTGTACACCATAAAAAGGTCTACAAAAAAGTCCGCGATGGTATATGTTTATCTCTTAGGGATAACCCACATTAACCATTTTTATTGTTTACTTTTTACGTGAGAAAATGGCTTATTTACGAAGCTATTTTAAGCAATACGGCATTAATCCTTATCGAATTAAGTACCTTAAATACAGTATGCAATTAATATAGATCAATATGATTCCTTACAGCATGTAAATTAAACAAATATTTTCGGAGATGTTACAAATTTAAAATTTGCGTTTAAAAATGTGTAATGTAATAAAAATTGTATGAATTTAGATATTCCAAAGATAGAAGGAAATCTTCATAATAAGTATAGGGGAAGAGGAATTGTTTTACTCCAAATTTAATGCGTGCAGGCCAAGGGCAGTAATGAATGAACCAAAAATACTGGATCGATTTTAATCATGTTTTCATTGAGTGACATAGGCATATATATTTTATGCCCGTGCAAAGTCGGAGCGGGCCGCTATGTTTTTATATACAACGTTCATATTTTTTCTGTAGTGTATTTAATTTAGTATCAGCATTGCACCCGTGCGAAGCCGGGGCGGGTCGCTAGTCTAATGATAACTTGGATTTGCGCCCAATGAGCCAATACATTTGATATAATTTTAGTCCTAGTTGTTTCCGTTTAGAGAGTATGTGCTTCTTCCAGGTTAGGCGTCGATCTAAGTGCATACCAAGATATTTAACATACTCTGCTTGGGGGAGTTGGTGATGATTGATATTCACTGGTGGACATGTTCTTCTACGCAGGGTAAACGTTATATTTTTTTATTATTTAATTAATATATTGTTACTAGTCGTTTCCGTCTAACCTACAATTTGTCTTTATGCTAACTTAAATCTCGGTATATAAGTAGGAGGACCCATGGGCCCTAACTCAGTCTCTGGTGAAATAATGTTTATACAGGTCAGTGCTGAATTTTTTAATATATACTCCTCACTACACAACACTATACAAGATCGGATGGTTTGATTCTTTTGAGTTTGTGTCCTGTTCTGGTGGTTTTCAAAAGTTGCAATATTTCAATATTAGTATGAGAATGGAGTCTTTCCTCATGCCCCCTTGCAATTCTCTTGATTTCTTGACTGACTGTGGGTATCTGAAGGTCTCAATGAAGGTAATCAATCCTATAGTATTTGGGTGCACCCACAATACCGCTCAGGACTTTGTTCTGAAAAAATTGTATTTTATTAATGTTACCCTTTGCAGAACATCCCCATAATTGAACTCCGTATATCCATATAGATTTCAATATTTGCTTATATAATAACGATTTATTATGTACTGATAATTGTGATTTTCTTCCAATTAGCCAGTACACCAGATTTTCCTATATTTCAATTCCAGTTCTTTTCTTTTCTTCAATATATGTTCCTTCCAGCGAAGTTTTGCATCGAGATTCATTCCGAGATATTTAGCGTTGTTGCTATATGGAATGATAGTGTTACTTAATGTTATTGGTGCTTGTACGGTCTGTTTATAGGTGAACTGTAATTCTTATTTCACAAGCTTGTGTCCTATTATTTATATTGTCACTTGTCTGTTGTAATTTTCGTGAGGGTAGCCATCGTGATATTTTCCATTTGTGGTACATAACAATCCTTGTGGTACACCTGCTATAGCTTCTTTTATTGTAGAGTAAGCTTCTTCTTGCTTGACTCTAAACATTCTGGTTGTAATATATGATTTTAATAGTTGTTTTGGGTAGCATTTTCTGTAGTAAACGTTACATGCGTGATCTTCAACCATAATTGTATTTGCTCCAGGTGGGATTGTAGGATTGTTGATGCTGTGACTGGACCTTCACGGGATGCTAAGATCGCTGTGTCGTCTGCGTATGTTGCCACAGTATTTATTCTTGTGATGGACAGACCGGTCGTATACAGAAGATACTGGGTCCACTACACCCAGTACACTACCTTGCGGAACTCCTGAATATATGGGATTTAATTCGGTATGTTTATCGCCTTGATTTAAAACAAAATGTCTATGAGTGAGATACAACTTTAGTAACTGATAGTTCGGATGAGTGAGAAGTTTCTTTAGATGTTTAATACTAAATTATAAAAATTCCTATGCTTCAGGATTCTAACTTTGTGTCACATCTGAGTAGCGTTGAAATCTTCCTCTTATTAGTTTAAGTTAATAAACAAAATCTCCTTATACTATTCCAATTCCAATTTCAGTATTCTTTCAACCCGAATTTTAAAATCATCTCAAGACTACCCAATCTAAATCCCCTATAGAATAGACAGGTGATAAAGTTCATTATAGAAGGTACATTAAGCTTTAGAAACTACCTTCAACTTCTAATTTACACGTACTTAAATATCCGCAATTAAGAATACCTTAAACCTGAAGACCTGAGGATGAGAAGAAGAAACTTCGGTTCATCAATAAAGGCCTCTTTCTCCTACCATCTCTCTAGAAAAGAGATTCGTGAAAACAAAGCTAAATATATTGCTGCTGGACACTGTCATTTTACTCATTCCTTCCGATCGAAGTGTTCCTCACTGTGAGAAAGCGTCTTCCACGTTTCAATTAAATTCAGCAACTTATTAAGTATTAAGAGTATTAAGTACTAAGAAAAGATATCACAAAATGTGCGTCAATTTTTAAGCTCCTCAAAAAAAGCGGCCTTTATTTTAAAATTAATTTAGAATTACATTATTTTATTGAAAATTTCTGAAAGGACATCTAAAACCTTCTTTCAGTCAGTTTAAATATCCTCAGTTGACTCAAAATAATTTCCTGAAATCGGCTTTTTATGGAATTTATTGCATACATTTCTGAATTAAGAGATCTAACAGTGAGTAGGTTTATTATGAAAAAATATCTATAAAAAGAATAGTTTTCCAAGTCCATAAATATATAATTACAGTCCATATAATATTCCTAGTGGCCTGACAAAGGAATTTATTATGAACAAAATCACAATTTTTACATAATTCGGTATTTTAATCAAAATACTTGAAGTCCATATTTAATTTTTTTTCTTCTAATTTACATTAAAACATAATATATCCCATACAATAAGATTAAGGATTAAAAAGACTAGTACTATCAATACTTATTATGCTAATTAATTCGAAATTAAGCTTAATACAACCCAAATCCCAAGAAGTATCATTAACAATCGAGAAAAATTACAGTGGATAAATTATTATTAATTATTAATATAATAATTATTTATAAAAAACATTTTTAACGCTAACGGCGAACTGTGTAATACAAATATATGTAATAAGTATGGTCTTTTTGTAAAATATATTTCCCTCTAAAAATAAACAAATCTAAAAATAGTTTAGTTTTTACCAGCGAGGGTTTTTCTGAACTGGACCAAAGTTTACCGACTGGCGAGTGACCAACTTAGAAATCATCCCAGAAGACTTACCTTAGATCTCACCCAGCCTGGATACTGGCGTGCCTGGGATCATTTTCCTTGTCGGATTTTACACTCTTGCCTAGGACAATCACAAATATTAAACAAACAATATACATTAAACACGATCACAAACAATCACAAACATACATTTACGACCATGCCCCAGCAGTACTCGAACCCGCGACTATCGCAACAGTAGGTGGACCGTCCTGTCCCCTTTACCATTGCGCCAACATAAAATAACAACGATTATGCAGTAATTTATACCAGATTTATATTACCTAATTGTAATGACATTTTTTGACATTTTAATAGCTAAATTAATTCAAAATTAGTAAGAAATGAAGGTGTGTACGAAAACATCAAAATAATTTATTATGCCAAATCTACCACTGATCAAATACTTCTTGAGACTTATGATGATGATGATGCTCCGTTATATCCCAATTTTCGGTTTTGGTTTCAACGATTAAAAGTAGTGATTTATAATTCGGTGATGTCAATGACAAAGAACGGCCTGAAGAACGAAAAACTTTACTACGAAATCCTAGCTCAAACTCTCAGATAGCTTAGCAGTTGACAAATCAACTATTTTGGTATGTTTGCACGTTATGAAAAATATTTTAGAAAAGGAAGTAACTGAAAGTACTATTCCAAGCTTTTTAAAAAGATCATAAATTAGAAGTTACCATAGTAACCTTGACCTTGACAATTAAGTTTTTAATATAGACTAGTGATCGCTCTGTAGTCGAAATTCCTCACAATTTATTCAATTGCTCATATTTCTTTCATAACAGAGTAAAGAAAATTGTTGACTAAAACTAAAATTTGATTTCAAAATATAATCAAGATTAGATTAGAAATGTATGCAATACATAACATTAATTAAAGTAACAAATGTCTATATATTAAAATATATGAAAACTCTATTAAGAACTCACACTCACTAAACTTTTATAGGTATTTAATCAAATCTAATTTCCATTAAGTTTCAACAGTCAACAAAGTATTAAAAATAAAAACAACAAATACACCAGGCCGATTAAATCAATAATTTTTTTACCTAAATTTTTGAATCAAATTCCATCGTTATTTCCTTATTAATTCCACTTTTTGATATTTAAAACAGTAGCTGTGTGACTTCTGCCTATCAGTGTATTTATTTCAATCTATTATTTTATATATTTTACGTAAATCTCCAATATCTTCCTTGCCTGTAGCTCAAATTCTATGGCCTTCGTTTATCTATTAGTTTCTACTTTATATTATGTCCCACATGGAAACTGACAACTCACCAACAAAAGGGGAGTTAAAATCTGAATGTTTCTGTTGTTCTGAATTCAACAGACATCAAATTAAATCAAAATCTATTTGCGAAAATCTAAATACCTTGTAAACAAGCAAGACAGGTAATTGTTTTGTTGTTTTTTTTTCTTTAATAGCTGTCTATATCTTCCAATAAAGTGAGTGCATTAATCTATCACCTCTAGGAAAAAAGCAAAATTTATTCTTTGTTTAGTAATGTTCTGGTATACTAACTTCCTATTTTAATATCTTTTCAAATTAAAGTTTGCCGGCTTGGTGGCGCAGTAGTAAAGGCGATGGAACAGTCCTCCTGCTGTTGCGATAGCCGCGGGTTGGAATCCTGCTGGAGCATGGTCGTAAATTTATGTTTGTGATTGTTTAATATTTTGTGAATGTTCTAGGCAAGAGTAGACATTAAAATATATATAAAAAAAATTAAAGCCTGAAACATTTTTTTATATATTTAGTGCTTTATTGTAATATACTTATTTGTAGAGCATATTACATATACATATTTGGCCTAAAAATTCTTCACTCGTATAAGCTTAAATCATGCCAAATTTCACGCCCTAAGATATCTCCATTTTCTTCAAAAAGGCAATATTTTCGTTTATCCGATTAATAACATATATAGATAATTAATTTCATTTAATTGTATAATTTGGAGATAATTATTAAGTTATAACACATATCAGTTTCATACCCTTTTATAAAGAACATTTATTTCTATCACGTCCCTGTATATATAAATTGATTCTGTAGTATTTATCGAGGTATATAATCGTAGAGATTTCAAGGAATAGAGACGTACACTACGAGAGGCCGTTTTTGTTGTTTCGCAGTCGTTTTCATTCATTAAAAAAAATCTCGAAGCCGGTCTCGGGAGGTGCTGTCAGATAAGAGAAAATCCCCAGTGAGTGGCGCCCGCTTCATGATTTAGTACGACAGCGCGAAAAAGCGCTCTGGACCATGATTTCGTGGCCGAACACCGGAGACGACGACGAACCGAAGGACTGCGACAATGAGACTGCAGATTTATGGCCGGTCCCCGAACTGTCGATCTTCTCTTAGTTTTGCTTTACTAGGTAGATAGAAAGTGGCCAGCGCCACATAAATTACGTCCAAATTGGCCTATATGATGGAGGGTGGCGTCTAGGTTTATCTGGCCCAATTTACTTATTTTTCTCTTTTTTTAAAACTTTATCAGATATCGTAAATTATTCTGAAAATGTCATTGGTTTCTATTTTTTTTAATTTTTACTTAATGTTATCAAGATATTTTTCCTATATTGTCAGTTCAATCATAAAAAATCAAGGTAACAAAATATATATTCGTTACCTGAACTACATCGCAAGCATAGTTTTATTATCAATTAATAATTATATCAATATAAATATGACAATATGCATATGTAATTTTTAATTGTTTTTTATCTGCACCATTTTACAACATTTTATTATTTATAATAGAAAAATATAGAATTTAAATATATGTTACAAAATATAAATATAATATAATATATAACTGGAATTATTAAAATTTTACGAGGAATAACAATACAAAATTTCAAAAATCGCGATGTTAAGCCAAACACCTATCCGAAGCGCTAAGAAACATTGACGCAAGTTGCCAGTAGCTAACATCATAACCTCATTGCAACATTTAAACGTCTTAGTGAGTTTCGATTTTATTTGGATTATTTGTCATATATTTCGCAGTTAAATTCACAGTTTCACAATTGGTTTTGTCTAACTTACAGAGAAAGAAGGTAAATGAAAAATTTAATTGGAATTTATCAAGGCAAATAACCTAAATTTGCCCACAATCGATTCGTCGATAACGACTGTAGTGTGGGACAGTAAATGAAGCAATGATTTTAAAACCAGTACTAGAATTTTTATAGAATTGAAGTGAGTGAGTATACCAGACACACTAAGCTTAAAATGTGGTAAGACAATTAACAAATGCAGGTAAAATATGGTATACAACCTTAAAATATTTTGTAGTTGTTATTAGAGTATTATTTAGTCTTACTAGGTCTTATGATCGTTGCACCACTTTTTTCGCATCTTAACGTTGACTGCCGTTGCAAAGGGTTTCGAAATCACAGCCATTCCGTGAATATTAACTTTATGGAGCTCTCACTGTACTGTTCTTGTTGAAACAGTATTACTCAAGTGAGTGTGGAATTCCGCTATCACTTTGCCGGGGTAGCGTTATGTTGTCTGGCGGCAATCATTTAATGTGTGTCGGTCTCTGCCATCTAACTTTGGGATTCGCCCAATATTCTTCTTCGTCGATGATGATTTACCATATTTTGTGAATGTTGCCCTTACAGTGAATATCTTCGCTCGATATTCGTTAAACAATTCAATTGTTTTTATTACAGATGTTCCCACTAACCGAACACCAATGATTACTAGATAGATAGAAAGTGGACAGCGCCACATAAATAACGTCCAAATTAGCCTACATGATGGAGGGTGGCGTCTACATTTATCTGTCCCGGTTTACTTACTGTTTCCTTTTTTCTCTATCTTTAGCAATCGTAAGTTTTTACGAAAATGCCGCTAGTTTCGATATTTCTTTTATTTTCACTTAAAGTTATTAAGATGTCAATCTGTTGCCGAAGGCCGTCGAACACTTTCAGAAATGTATAGTGGTGCATTTCCATCATATCCCGAGTCACGTATAAATAGTGAATTTCTTATATATGGTTATGAAGAACATTCAGAAAAAAAACAAAACATTAGTTTTTTATTGATAAATTTTATTAATTGATTCTTCGAGAAACTAACAAATTAGAGCTAACTGAGGCGGCAAATTGATTTATTAAAGTATTAACCCCAGTAAGTGTCTATTAGTATAATATATATAACTGGAAACAAGTTCGTTAGAAAACGTAATCAAAATAATATATTCTAGAAGTTAAAATGTCCACAAAATTACCAAGATAATTGTGAAATCTCAAGTAATGGCCGACAACATAAAATGCAACTAATTATCCAATACTGTTTTCGTATATATGAAAATTATAAGGTTTCTAGTGGTTATTAATTAGTTAAGATATGTTGTCTAAGGATATGCATTTGATAGGATATGTACAATTACCAGGAATCCACACTGATATAGTTGGAAATAATATTGTACATGTTTGGAGTATGAAAAGTTCATAGATGCTTCTAGAAAAATAATATAAAATTATAAGAGAAAATTCCAAATATATAAGGAACATTTAGAATATATTGGTGATGCGAAAGAATAATATGCAAAGGAAACATATTAATAGTACGTGAATATACCGAAACTGTTACTTCGATACTGAATTATACCGTATTAACTTTATTTCTTCGTTTCTTTGTTTCTTTGCTTCTTTCGTTTTCATTGTTATTTCCAATAGCTCGTTTGAAGGATTTTATTTATATTTTCAGGTACTTAGTAAAGGAGAAAAATTAATTTGATCAAAATAATATGCATCAATCGTTAGACGTTTGATTTTATTTTGAGTTAAGTTTTTAAATTTTAAATTCCGTTAATTCTCCTAAAATATTAATAATGTTATTGGCTATCTGATTAATTGTTTTTCAAATCGAAATACGGACAAGTTGCCAATCATATATTACATAGTGTCCACTTCCATGTAGCCTCCTAAATAATAGTAGCTTGCTTATTAAATATTGATCATCTTATCCTCAATGACCCGTATATAATCCTAAACAGTACATTGTTGTTGATACACTTTTTTAATTTTATATATCAACAAGCAAGCAATGAAATTCTTTATAAAATTATATTAAGTATTAGTGCCGCCATCTATAATATAATTATGAATTTGTAGATATTATAATGTTTGTCAAGATATAAGTGTTAGTCAAACAAATTTTTAATTTGGCCGACCATGGGCAATTAGAACAATCTTTAAGATTATACTATTTGTATCGAAGAAAAAAAACTATGAGACACTATTTGTTCAGTCTGAAAAAAAATTGAATAGCTATAAACAAGATAATAAATATGCTTATTACTTAAAAGGCTCCCAAATCCTTCGGTATGTATCAAAGCCCTATGGTTTAACATACAACCGTACAAGTGCAGTATCATCTAGATATTTTAAAATTTATCGTGTAATTACAAAACCATTACAAATTAATTGAATCAACTACAAGAATTACAAGAAATCATGAAATCAAAAAGTGTTAGTATAATTTAAAAAAATTAATCCATCTCTCTTAAAAAAATTTTTCTCTTATATATCTCTCTTATAAAAATTTTTCCAAAAAATCAATCACTGTAACACATAGAAGACTAGTAAACGAACAGATATAATTTTTTAATCAAATACCGCTAACGAGATTTATTTAGGAACTATTCATCCAAGATCGTGATGAAGTTAAAGCCAATTTGTATTATAAAATATTACATTGTTAAATTAGAAAATGATATTGCTCTATTATATGAGCAATGAAAGTAAATGTTGAAGCAATCCACCTTTTCGACCAAACAAAACCAATAAAAATATTGCATAACTTCTACACAGAAGCAGAACATTAATCCTTCTGATGTCATATACAAGTTTTGATACAATTTAATTATAACTGTGTCTAAAGGTTAGTAAGCAGGATATTAGTTTATTAAGATTTAATTATGATAATAAAGACATAGATATTATATTAGTCAATATACCTCATAATATATTAACATATCGTGAAACGGACCGCTGTATCCCCATGACACTGAAAAATAAGGATGCCGACAAAGTATCGATATATCGATATTTTTTTAGTCGATAATTTTCGATATTTTTTCAGAATAAATTAAATTTTTTTTAAATATATATTTTTTTAGGCTAATATTTCATTTAAAATTTTTATTTTTCCTTAAATATATCGATATATTTTTTTGTAAAATAACGATATTTTTTAAAATATATATATTTAATATATATTTTTCGGTGACACACGGTAACACCCCTACTGCAAGATGTTCCAAATACGTCAAAATTCCTTTTGATTCCAATATAAAGTCATGTCCACCATATATTCTTCATTATTCCATTCAATGTCTGGTAGATATTTCAAAATTACTTAAATATTAACATATACTCTTATCATTTTTATCTAAGTTCATACGTCACTTTAAAGCTTCAACTCTTAGTCTTTTACTAGATTAATTATAATAATAAAAGTAATAATAGTTATATTTCACATAATATTAATTTATTAAAAATTATTAATGATACATTTTGATAATATTAGCATCACCAACTAAAGTATCAAACACCAAATATGAATATAATAATTAATTGAATAAAAATATTTACAGAATATAACCTATAAACGGTCTATTTTAAAGAATCCTCTCACAGTAACAAATAAACCCTATAACGGAAATTAATCATTACGGTTCACAATCTGTCGCAATACCTACCATAAAAATGAAACGCCCTTTTAGAGGTGGCAATAAAATGTGAGACATTGTCTTCTAAATTTACAACTTGACTGTAAGCAGACTAGCCGGCATAAAAAGTGCCAAAATATAGTCTATATGATGAACAACGGCGCCTACCCTTATCTCGAAACAGTTTACATCTCTATCCTATGCCTTTTAACGTATTTTCGTAGCTCTTATCAGATCAAATAAATTGTTGTGATTTATTCGAAGATGCTTACTGTAATTTACACACAAAAAAAACAACAGTGAAGGAAAAAAATCAGCTCAAGAATACAAATGCAATTTAGCTGTAAATTAGTAGATAGCAGCGGTAGCTGTTGATTACAAAACCACAACTTCCTAACGTGTACTGTATGTTATGTGAATGCATCAGAAACATTAAAATATTATGAAAACTTTGATTCTATTATAACTATACCATTCGATTTGAAAATATTCCATTATTTCAATTTTTACTATATAATTTTAAAGAGTAAACACCATTTAATATAAATTAGTTGTAAGTGCTTGCTCAAAGCTCATTGTAAGCTCATTTTTAATAATAATAAATAGTAATTTAGTATATGTTCAAAGGATTTTTTAATAGATGGTTTTCTTTAAAATACTTTAATGCAAAGTTCAATGTAGTTCCTATGACTAAAAAGTAAAAAATATAAAAAGCACACAATCAATGTTTCTAAGTAACATTACCAATCTATTCTAACTATATTTTTTGTCAAATCACCTTATTATTTGAAATCTCAGTAAATGCGTAATATTATGTTGAGAGAATATAATGAATCAAGGATTAGGTCTTCTGTTTGTGATAAAGCAGAAAAAGCAAATTCTTGTATGGTTGATAACATGATATTGGGCTATTTTGTAATTTTATTTTGAATGGTACATATGATACGAATAAATAATCTTATACCTGATAAATATTGGCACAAGAGATTGATTTATCTAAACGAAACTGAATTATTTATGATGTGAATCCGATTCATTAATTCATTCAATAATTATTATAAAAGAAACAATATATAAATAAACATAAATACTGTTTCTTTAATACAGATAAAAAATCATGAAGATAGAAAAGGGAGTTTAATAGAAACGCTGACTTCTTCCTGAATCTGCAACACACATATTTCTTTATATGAACAATGTAGATTAGATCAGATTTCAAGAAAAATTCAAGAATCAGTTTTAACAGCAAACGTACATTAATTATTGTAGATACATTTCAGGCCTTAACACGCAAAAACAAATATTTTAGATCAATAATTTCACAAGGTAATGGTAAAAAAGGAGTACACACGTTGCTTCAAAGAAAACTTTTGTTATTCACCATATGCCATGATATAAACATAAATCCAGTAGCGATAAAAAATCCATCGATATTAATACCGTAAATTCAGGCGCTTAATATGCGTCGGGGCTAACCAGTGTCTTTCATTTATATTAATATGACAGTCTGAATGGCTGCACAACTGTGTGTATCACCGTATACCAAGACAGTAATAAAAATGTGAGAAAAACGATTGAAAAAATCAATTAAATTTTTGTAGATAAATTTACATTACTTAATTGATTGCTTCTTTTTTTGGTTAAGACACTTTATTGTTCATCAAATTGTCTTTTATAAAAAATGTTGCTTTAAGAAAGGAAAACTTACAAACAATATTAAGTCTATTTTATTTTGGTTTGGATTCGTTACCAGTTTTACTGAAAAATCTAACATATATATTTATTTCTGAATGAAATAACTGGGGAAAAAGATAACTGAGAATAAGACTTTTGTTAATTACGAATCGGTGTACTATTGTAAATTATGAAACATAACATTACACTTACAATTAACATTACTATTATTGGAATTAAAATATTATTATTATTTTTTATATTTTATAGTATCCATTTTACCAACGAGATTTATCTGGACTGGTCCTACAGTTTAACGTGGGCTCCGAACCACAGTCTTCAGCATTAAGCCTACCGACTGGTGAGTGATCAACTTAGAAAGCATCCCAAAAGAGATCCGGTCTTACCCAGCCTGGTTACTGGCGTGACGGGGATCATTTTCCTAGTCGGATTCTACACTCTTGCCTAGAACAATCACAAACACAAATGTACAACCATGTCCCAGCAGGATTCGAACCCGCGACTATCCCAACATTAGGAGGACCGTCCTATCGCCTTTACTATTGCGCCAGCCAAGCCGGCTAAAGTATTATTGATTCCGTAAGTCTCCCTTTTATCAACATTTCAGTGATTATGAAGTCAGAGACTAATAACTGGGGGACTGAAATTGAAAATTATACAATGATACAGCACTTCGTCAAAAGCCGTGTTGAAGTTCAAGTTCTCTCCACTTGAGGTTCTTAAGGTCTTGAAACTGATTAATAGATACATAAAATAGTTGTTAAAATAATATAGAATAGTAATTAAATTATATATATACCACTAGTTTATAAATTTATACAGTAAATAACTTATTTAGGCGATCTTTTACATGTTATAGTATAACATAATTTTCGTCAAACACATATTGTCCATTGGGCAGATTTTGGAATGCTAAAAGAATCATAATAACAAAAATTTTCACGAAAAGTCCAATTTTCTTTGACGGGTACCCTAATGGGGGTAACAATACTAGAAGCACATTTTATAAGGCATCAACATAATTAATAAGTCAAATTAATTTAAAATGTTACCAGAAAACTATCATAAAGGTCTATAACATAATGATTAGGCGTATATTTTTGTTTAATAAGAATGTTCTGGTATATAATAACAATATGCACCGGAAAAGATAGATATTCTTCAAGGTTCAACCTTTGGATATGGTAGTTTATCATATCTCACTCCAGTTTTTTCTACCCAGTAATGGATATATTTATATATTGTTACAACAAATTGTATTTATGTTAGGTAGTTAAAGTTCTAGGTAATTGTTAAACATATTGAAGACAATTGCCGAGTGTAAGAACTACAAGCACCAGCGTTAGATAGCCCTATGTTTAAAGACAGATTATTTTTTATTCTATAATTTTAATATTCTAGAGCTATGATTTTACCCGAAAAATTTTTGTTTGAATTACTTACTGAAATTAAAGTGTTATTCATATTGTAGACTTGTGTGGGCTTTTTGATCTCATTATTATCAATTATGTTAAATTTGTAACAGTATTTATGTTATGATGAATTAGATTAATCACACATTACTCTATTTATAAGTATTGGTTTCTAAATGCATAATAGTAAGATAATATATAATCAAGTAAGATACTTAAATAATTAGTTACCATGAGTTATTATATATAATATAACATATAACAAAAATCAGGAAGGTAGAAATTAGTGAACCTTAGCGTCACTTCCAATTATCTCTTAATAGAAAGAACTGGTCATATTTTACAAATATCTCAATAGACAAAGAGTTGAGCAGATAAAACAAGTATAGTTAGCGGAAATGCGGATACTCCCAACTTGACCAAAGATCAAAGATATTTATCTCTCAGGCAATAATAAAGTTTATTTGGACATATGGAGTGAAGTTATGAGGTTGCACTGACAGTAATTCAACATTGCTGAAACAAAATTCTTTGATTATCAATACGTATCGCCACGTAACCAACGAATAAAACATGAATAAAAGTTACTAATTCGCAGCAACATGGATGCAATAAGGTACTGGACAACGCACAGGACATCAGAACATCGAAGCGTACTTCTTGCTTTAGCTTAGGTGGTCTAAGTTAATTTTAATTTGGGAAATATATACTGCGGTATTTAACTGCTCCACTAGCCCCAGCGTTCTTCAACCTTTACATGGCTGATTCACAAACATTCACACAAAACATTTTATGCAAGTGACACAGATTTTATCATCACCGGTTACAGTCCCAATCCCATCCATGACAGATTCCAAGTTCAACTTAATCAAGCGATTGCATGGTACAAATTCTGGCGGCTGCAGATTGACCTGAGCAAAACTCAGACTAATCCGATTCACCGCAAGAAAGAGTTCCCCGCTTATCGCTTCTAAATCGAAAAAGTTTACAGCCTACTATTTTCAGTAGAATATTTGAGAGAAAACTTGCACTACTCCAAGTGTTCCAATTCAAAAAAGTCCACGTTTTACTCAATTCCCTATGGTATATGAGGAACGTGAACACTCGAATCAGGTACCCCATTCGTGAAAAGATTTACGAAGATGCTCAGTGTAAGATTCTCCCTTGGCATCTTAGAACACAAAAACAGCTTGATCAAATCCTTATCCTTCTACAAACCCCGGTAGTTAAACAAATTATGACAATCCCAGTCGTACCTCAGGGTCTCTATCGCCCGCAAAATTTCTCTATCCTGAACCCGATGTGACTTCAGTAAAAGACCATATGGTTCTAGCTGGTCAATATGGAATAAAAAGAAAAGCTTGTGAACTGACGCGAGTACAAGTGGACAATTGTAATAAACTAATTTATAAAATAAGGTTGTAGTGAGCGTATATAATGTAATGTATAATAAAAGATGTATTTTATATGGAAATCCTATTATTAGACAGCCTTTCTTGAAATAGATGTTATGTGTTTATAAGAAGTCAAATATAAATAGAAAAATGATTTTAATATTAGAAATGAATACTAGGGTGATAATATTTTCTTATATCTTATATTCGATATGCTTATCTTAAATTCGATATGCTTAGTACAATTATAATTTACAAATTAATTTATTATTACTGTTCTGTTTTACTTGCATTAATATACAAGTAAGGCGAGTACAGGATTAGGACATTAATATGTATTTTCATAATTAAAATAATAAATTAAACTACTTAAGCTAAAGTTAGGAATACACTTATACACTAAACAAGTTCTTGTAGCTTGATTCGCTTCAATCTTCTGATTTTTTACGTGTTGTCCAGTAGCTGTATTGCTTTCCACGTCGCTGTGATTTAGCAACCTTATTTCATATTTTAAGGCGAAATCTTGGATCAGTTCATGTATTCAATTGATTGTGAGGTCATTGTGCAGCTTCTCCGTGGTTACGTAGCGATAATCATTGGTAATTAGTCGTAGAATTTTGGTTTGGGTGCGTTGGGTTACTAGTTGGTTGGTTGTTTTAGTACAACCCCATATTTGCAACCCATAGATCCAAATTGACGTTATGATTGATTGATAAATCAATATTTTTGATTTTATGTCAAGTTGAAAGTATGTTCAGCCTAACCAATAGAGTTGCTTAACTCTGTGTCTAATCTGCTCTGCTTTATTTTAAAACATGATGTTTTCAGTTTAACCTACCACCGAGATATATTCCAAGGTATTTAGCTGATTCTGCTTGAGAAATAGGGCATCTGTCAAGTGATATAATCAAGTTTTTGTCATTTCCCCGTAACGCAAAATTAACATTTACAGATTTGGAGATACTGAACGGTATTTTTCAGTCTCTAGTCCATTTGTAGATCTTGTTGATCGCTACTTCTACTTTTCCTAAAGCCTTCGACAAAGATAGAGTCGTCGACAAATGTTTTGTTCAAAAGTAATATTTCTTTCGTTGATGGTATATCAGTAATATAGAGCAGATATAGGGGTGGTCCAAAGACACTGCTCTGTGAAACTCCAGCCGAAATAGGTTTAAGTGTTGAGAATAACTCTATATCTAAGACATTATATTATAATGAAAAACAATAAATCTTTTGATATAAAAAATATAAATAAAAGGTTAATTATATTTCCAAACTTTTTCTTTCTTCTTACGTAGAATAATATTATGTTAATATTTTTGCAACATTTAAAATAGATATTATTTGATTTGGTTTTAATATACTCAATAGAAGCAATATGACATAACGATTACAAGTATACCGGAATTAATTCACATAAATATGAGGGTTGTGGAATCACATTAATTTTTGATTTATTAAAAGTTATTTACCTATAATTTTATGCTATTAAAGTGAATAGGTCCAAGGAAACGACACATAATGCTAATGCAATATTCGTTAATAATACATGGTTTCCCGGAAAGAAATTCAAAATAAATAATATCTAACCATTTCAGTTTTACTTTTTTTTTTCATCACAGTACAATATTTATGCACTTTTCCGAACAACATGGTATTTAAATGTCGATATTTAAAACGTGCGAAAATATGAATGACACATTTCTGTTATGATATCTGCATGGGCCGCACCTACATTTTAGTTCGTTTCGTATTCATTTTCGTCCGCCATCGGAATGGCAATTCGATGCACTACACCGTGGAAATGTCTGTTTTGTAATATGGAAGTACCGTACGACACATCGACAACCTTCTAGGTCGTATGCGGTCATTATTGTGTTTACTCTTCTGCTGGATGACGCGGGCAGCCGTCATTGTCATGCGATAGCACGTCTACCGCCTCGACTTCAATTCGCTATTTGATCTGATTTTCAGCGATTCTGTTTCTATGATCGAACAGGAATGCGTTAGGATCATAACATTCTCCGAATCGATCATCGATAGTTATGTGGAATGAGAATTCTCTGATTTTTTTTCTGCCTCTTCGTTCGATACACCGTCGAAACATGAATATAGAATATGTAAATTATGTTAGTTTATTATTAGGTTAGCTACAGATGGTAAATTATTTATAACAATTGTACATGTGCATGTAGATCAGTTTTGAAACAGATTTTGGCTTAACTCTGCATTACAATGTTCATATAATTATAAACTTATAAACAACAAATCGACGAAAATTTGCCTTTCTAATATATACATTGTATAAATAAGATTTAGATTTTCTGTCATTATGATACATTATTACTAGGTACAATTATACAAATATAAAGTTATACAAAATCCATCGTGTCATAAAATGGCGAACAAGAAATGTATTAATATAAACAAATGTTAGATTTAGTGGTTTTCACATCTTTCTAGATAAAAGAAACAGTTTTTATTTAGTATTATTGAGTTATTTAATTTGTGAATTGTAAACAAAAGAGAACTTGAATGAACAAATCTGCTGACGAAGCTCAACAAACATTTTGTAAACTTATAATATTCTTTTATTAATTATATTTTAATTATTAACTTATTTTTATTAATTTATTTTCATTAATTGCATTTTACATAAGATATGCTTAGTACAGTCTTAATTTAGAAACTAATTTACTACTACTGGTCAGTTGTACTTGCATTAATAGAGACAGGCCAGTACTGGATTAATACATCAGTATGTATTTCCCAAATTAAAATAAAACTAATTTACTTAAGCTAAAGTTAAGAATACACGTATAACAGGTCAATTGAGTCCCCGGCCTGACACTTACATGGCGCTACTAAAATTAAATCCATATGTTTTTTAGTTAGCCCTAACCCTAAGGATTAGTATGCTAAGTATAGACGTCGTGAAATTAACACCGAAGACGGTGAACGCAGTGGACACCTAAAAGAAGTTAGCGCAAGCTCACTTTAGACCGAAAACAACGACGAGTTAATAATTTGGAGCAGTGTTTGAAGATGATCGAGCGTAATAAACTCGAGTTTTTGCTAATATGTGACAATGGATGAAACGTGGCTCTACCATTTCACTATGAAGTCTAACCGAGAGTCATAAGATTGGACTGCATACGATGAACTCGCAACAAAGCGTGGGAAAATGCAACAGTCGGCTGGCAAGATTATGGCGTCTATATTTTGAGATGCGCATAGAATATTTTTCATTGACTACCTTGAAAAAGGAAGGACCATCAACGGCGATTACATAGCGTCATTGGACCGTTTCAAGGACGAAATCGCCGAAAACAGCCGCATATGAAAAAAAAAGAAAGTGCTGCTTCACCAAGACAATGCGCCGTGTAACATATCAGTGAAAACGATGGCAAACATTCATGAATTGTGCTTCGAATTGCTTCCTCATCCACCGTGATCTCCAGATCTCGCCCCCAGCTACTATTTCCTGTTCCCAGATCTTAAAAGAATGCTCGCTGGGAAGAAATTTTCATCGAATGAAGAGGTGATCGCCGAAACTGGAGCCTATTTTGAAGCAGAGGACAAATCGTACTACAAAAATTGTATCGAAAAGCTGGAGGGTCACTATAATCAGTTTATCACCCTTGAAGGGAATTATGTTGAATACAAAAAATCTAATTTTGCCAAAAAAATGTGTTTTACTATGGTAGGCCGGGGACTTTTGAATTGACCTGTTATACTAAACAGCTTCATGTGATGTGGTTCGCTTCAACCTTCTGATTTCCTGCGTGTTGTTTGCAGCATTGCTTCCACATTGCTGTGATTTAACAACATTATTTGATGTTTTAAGGGGAAATCTTATATCACAGGTCATCGTGCAGCTCTTCGTTGGTTATGTGCGATAACCAATAAGCATTAGTAGTTAATAGTAGAACTTTGTTTTAGGTGCATTGTATTATTAGTTGATTTGATATTTTAGTACGACCCCATATTTGTACCCCATGGGTCCAAATTCGCTTTATGATTGCTTCTTTTTAATTATTAATCTAATTTCTAATTTCTCTTTTAATAAATCAATCTGTTTAATTTTAGGTTAAGTTGCGATTATCTTCCAGCTAACCAGTAGAGTTTCTGGACTGTGAGTTTAATCTGCTCTGCTATTTGTCTAAGATGATATTTTCAATTCAACAAGATACTAACATACAGATGTACTCCGAGTTATTTAGTTAATTCTTCTTGAGGAATCGGGAATCAGTCAAGTGATATAATTATGTTTTCTCATTTCTAGCTATTAATATGTAGTCCATTTATAGATCTTATTGACAGCTACCCTGATAACTACCCTGTGAAACTCCAGCCAAAATATATTTAAGTGTTGAGAAAGCCCCTTCAAGCGAGACTGCAAATATTCTGTTTAAAGAATATGATTTCAGCAGTCGACAGTAATTCGGCGGTAGCAATTTGCTCGTTTTGTATATCAATCCCAAATCCTATACCTGGTCATTTCAAGGATACATAGGAATATTTTATGTCAATAATAAAAGGCAGTCTGGAGGGCCAAAAGTGTTCGAATACAGTGAATTTAATGATTTATTGGATAAAAGCCCAACTCAAGCTCTAAAATAATTTTTAGAGAGTTAAACAGTTGATTAATTAACTATTTTCAACGTATGTTCATTGAAAGGGGAGAAAATGTAACGTAAATTAACTAAGATAGCATTTCAAATAACTTCAAATAAATTAAGATAACTTAAAATGTTAACATTAAAATGTGTGCTGCTGAAAAATATTGTTTTTAGTTAAGCAATGAAGGATTGTTTAATTTTTATTGAAAATAGTCTGCCATCAAGTGCTAAAATGAATTAAATTATAACTGAAAATGTCTACCTTTTTCAACTTGGTTGTCAATTTAATTATAAATAAACATTTTTTTGCAGAAAGAACGCTACAATAAGTTATAAAAATGGAAAAATATTAAATAGTTTAATTCTACAAAAAGACCAATAAGTAAGTATTATAGAAATTATATTGATATACAAAATATACTCAGTTTAGCTTTTTATGCCATTAAAATGAAGGACTTAATACAAATCAATAAAAGATAAAAGGGAGAGTCAAATAACTCTAACTAACTAATATATCCCTAAATATATCGGAAACTCTTCGTCCATCAGATCGTTGCAAAAAAAACGATTAAAATAAATAGATTAGCAAAAAGGTTGATAAAATATAGGGCTACTTTTTTTATTTTTATACTTCTTGCAATCAAAAACAGCTTCTTGTATTCGTCTATAGCTTTCGGATCTTTTTGAATTTATGTCAGAAGCTAAAAATTAATTATGTAGATATCAGAGATGTTTACCTTCTCATAGCTATAGATATCATTCTCGATACTTCTACGAAATCTGCAAATATGTTAAGCTTATAAAATAAATAACAAAAATGTATTGAAATGTTTAATAATTCCAAGCGCTTGTGTCAAATAAGAAACATTCAAAACAGAAAACGATGAAAATAATTATCAGATAATAAAAATACCTTTTCTACAATATTATGAGTATAGAGACTTCCAAACTTCTATTGATTCTGCAAAAAAATTAAAAGCCGAAAACTATTAATTTACTCAAAATACTATTTCATTTTAAGCAAAGAAGTTGCGTATTGTTTTAGACATCTCAGTCCTTGTATTTTTTAGTCTAGATTATAGTGCAGTAATAGTCGTTCAATGTAACATAAATATATCGACAATCAATGAAATAGACTTTTTCCTCTTCATTCGGAAAAACATGAAGGAGGCGCTCAATTACATTTTATTAATAGGAAAACTTCATCAGAAACGGTTATTTACTGGACAAAAAGGAGACAAGGCATACTTTGTATGATAAAGCTGAACTTAACACTGCTCGCATGTGTCCAGAAGCTTTTGCACTCGGAACTAAGAATTCTCCCTCATAGTCACCAGACTTAATCCCCTCCGATTACCAGTTCTCAGGTCGATGGAAAACACTTTCAATCACAATTAAAATACTATGCAGGGTACGAATATCAAGTAATTAATCAAGTTTTATCCTCACCAGCATTCGTATCATAAACGGCGAATCATGGAAAACAACAGAAAATATTTCTCTGATTATATTTATTTTTCTCCTTTTTCAAATAAAATATATTCGTTGCAAAATCTGTAGAAAATAAGATATATTCCCTATATATTAGTATTGACGATTTTGTTTTAATTTAAGCTTTATTTTTAAAAATCGGCAAAAGTATTGTCTATTCTACTTTTTCCTATCTTTAAGGGAATTTACGGATTCATTAATTTCATCATATTTTACTATATTCATAGGTGTAGTGTTTCTCAGACATATCACGACTCATATTTTGAAACAAGTAGTCAAATCAAAAGGAGCAAGGTCTGGTCTGTCTCCAACTATGTTTTCAGCGGTTTCGCATGTGCTTGAGCGTTGCCCTGCTGAAGAATAACATTGTTGTGTAATTGCTCGTATTCTGGTTGTTTTCCCGTAGTCTTCGACACAAACGCATCAACAGTAATCGATAGCGATACACTTTGATGGTTTCATCGACTAATGGCTTCAAATCCTCCTCTTTTTGCCAGCCCAGAAATCGTCAGATTTAAAACGTCGAAATCAGTATTCACATGTTAAAATCTATAGAGAATTGTTAACGCAAGCTTCACACAGTATTTGATGACCTTCAGTCGATCTTTTTTTAAACTAAATTTTCCCGCAAATACTCCGTGGAAAATCACACACTTTTAAAGCACTTAAAAAATATTTCGTTCACAATTCGACGAAATGAGACATATTAATAAATGACGATTCAACATGAAGTTGGTCATAAATGTATCTGAAGTTAATAATACACAGTAACACCACCAAATCCTTTAAATCTAATTTATAGGTCCGATAAATATGTACTATACATATAATTCAAGTTGTATCAATAGAAACCATTACCATCTTTAAAAAAAATTAAGTAAATTTACAACACATATAAATTACTTAATTATGTTAATATCGAGTAACTACAGAAAAGGACACATATACAAGACTTGTTGAAAATATGATTAAGTCATGATAAGGCCCGCACATAAACAGTAAATTAATTTAAATGCAAATTAACGAGGCGTTCTTGTGAACTGAACGCTAATTTTTTTTAAAATAATTTCGTAGATTCCTTGTCTAGGCAACCAATAATACGGCGCTCACCTGAGCGGAAAGGAGGGGCCAGGTAAGCGGACGTACCCAAACCCAACCGAAAATGACTCCCCGGCGCCGACATTGCCAATTATGATCGACAGAGGACGAACCACAGAACCCGTACCGTCGACAACGGGAAAATTGGCAAGAGTATTGACAAAATTTACATAAATGTGCATTAATAGTAAAGTACATCAGGTGGGTGAGTGATTGAGGCATTGGAACACGGTATGGGCATGTCCCGCATAAACTTTCAGTTTATCGAGCCAGTTATTTCCTAAACCATCGACAGCACAACGAGTGGAGTGTATGTGAGCCAACAAATATATTTTAAAAATATTTCCTATTGCTAGTTTCAAACATATTACTCTGTTAGTTTTATAGCTTATCTATTATTATCTTAGCTGTTAATGCTAATACAACATTTAAAGAAGTTGAGTTTTTGAGCAACGTGAAAGAAAATTACTGTACATTTATCGTAACTGAGATGATAGAAAAGTTAAAAATTCGTAGCTGCCCGATTAGCCTTAAGGTCTTACATAACCATCTTTTCTTTCTGAAAATTTGTGATGTAGTGAGATAAAATAGATTGAGTAACGATGCAGAAAATCAACATGATATGTTATTATTGTTAGTTACTTCACGGAGATTGATAAAATACATCACATCGAAGAAAGAATTACGCAAGATAACATACTGAACAGAGAAGAGGGGAAGGAAATACAATTTATCCATTTATCATTTTATAGATAAAATTCTCCCTGATTTTTAGGTAATAATTTTTAGGATATAATCGATGCCATGCCATAAAGAAACTGTAGTTAATATAATTAATCGGATATTTGATATCGGTGAATATAGTTTCAGCAATAAAACAAATAACATTTAGGTCAATTGAATTAAAGTGTTTTTTGAAACTTTTGTCTGTTGGCTAGCTATAAGTAGATAAAAAAGCTGGATCATATCTGGGATACCGCAAGTTGTTAATACTGTTAGACATGAAGATCCGATCGGAATACCGAATACTGAAGCAATTATTTGTTCAGTATCAGTCCTTCGCTTATTACATAGACTATCCAAAACTTCAAATTAATAGAAAACACAGCTAATTTTTAGTTCTGTTTTATATTGAAAAATTATATATTTTTCTAACCACTGTATTCGTATAACGCAGTCAAATCAATTTGATGACCATATTTGATTTTTGTAATTTGAATCTATATTAGTAAGTAGTGTTAATTATAGAATACGATATGTAATATGAATATTACATATTATTTTACATCATCAGTTTTTAATTAGTATTTCGATCTACAATGATGCAGAAATTGTTTCTTCAAAACCATTTTAACATTTTTAAAATAATTTTACGTTTTGGAAATGAATTAAACGGAATACATCAAATCACGATTAATGTGGACCATGATTATCATAAGATAGGAGCCAACCAAATGAACCAAATTTGTTTTGACCTGGTTTGCTGTTGTTAATTCATGTTAAAAGGGGTACCCATAGAGAAACCAATTTATAGGCCGAATACGCTAGACCGCGATTTAATGTCTTTTTTGAGTGGGTACACGGGTGGACTAACAGCTAGGTAACCTCTGTCGGAGTCTGATTGTTCAGCGTCAATGTGAAATTTTATTAAATCGCAGTCTGATGGAGTGAAGAAAAGATAAATCCATAAACGTCTTTATACAATTTCTTCAATGCAGTCCGTAAAAATGCCCGAAGCCGAAAAAAATATCGATATATCGGAATATTTTGAACATATCGATAATTTCTAAGTTTATTATCACTACATAGTATAAAACAAAGTCGCCTTTTCTGTCCCTATATCCCTATGTGCGCTTAAATCTTTAAAACTACGCAACGGATTTTGATGCGGTTTTTTTCAATAGATAGAGTGATTCAAGAGGAAGGTTTATATGTATAATATAGGCATAATATACTAAGGCAACATTGCTAATTTTAGAGGTTTCTAACGTGATGTCGTAAAATAACCTATATTTTTAGGCTTATTTAGCAATTAGCAAAAACGCTGCCTAACTCTACGAGTTAGATCAAATTAATGTACTACAGTATTGTACACCATAAAAAGGTCTACAAAAAAGTCCGCGATGGTATATGTTTATCTTTTAGGGATAACCCACATTAACCATTTTTATTGTTTACTTTTTACGTGAGAAAATGGCTTATTTACGAAGCTATTTTAAGCAATACGGCATTAATCCTTATCGAATTAAGTATCTTAAATACAGTGTGCAATTAATATAGATCAATATGGTTCCTTACAGCATGTAAATTAAACAAATATTTTCGGAGATATTAGAAAATTAAAATTTGCGTTTAAAAATGTGTAATGTAATAAAAATTGTATGAATTTAGATATTCCAAAGATAGCAGGAAATCTTCATAGTAAGTATAGGGGAAGAGGAATTGTTTTACTCCAAATTTAATGCGTGCAGGCCAAGGGCAGTAATGAATGAACCAAAAATACTGGATCGATTTTAATCATGTTTTCATTGAATGACATAGGCATATATATTTTATGCCCGTGCAAAGTCGGAGCGGGCCGCTATGTTTTTATATACAACGTTCATATTTTTTGTGTAGTGTATTTAATTTAGTATCAGCATTGCACCCGTGCGAAGCCGGGGCGGGTCGCTAGTTATTAAATAAAACAGATAAAAATATCTATCGAAATTCGTCAGGGAAAAAATATCGAGAAACTTAATAGTACCCTCAAAGAAACTTTGTAAATAAAACCTTTTCATTTCATTAACATGAATAACTATGTTACAATAAAATACTATAATTGTATAAAAAAAACTTCTACACTACCATATATTTTTAACAAAATTAAGATGATATTGACTTGATAACATATGAAATAATTCAGCCAAATCATATACTCATCATGTTAAGATTGAGGATTGAGTTACAGGATATCACAGTATAATTCTCAATATTTCATATTTTACCTATATTTGCATTATTTATTTATATGAAATTATATTTTCGTTGAGATAGAAAATATTGAAAACATTTTGAAACTTATAACTAAATTTTATGATGGATCCTCTTTGTTTTCATGGTATTAAAGTAATTATTATATATTTTTTAAATCCTTTACTATTTAGCAGGCAGAGGAGAAATCTAAAATTAAACATAAATCGTTCAAAGAAATTCTATAATTTTAATGATGATATATAGAATGATATATGAATGATGAATCTTATAGACTAATTCCCACAAATTTTTCGAACAATTCTAACAGAAACATGTTAACGATAATTCAAGTCTAGAATCTAGGGTTTACTGAAAGTTGTACTAAACCTGTGCAATCTTTTGATGACCCAAAAAGTAAAAATTGAAATGGCTTTCCTTCGAAATATGTTTACTACTTTTATAATTAAATAAAAATAGATTTGCGCCGAAATGTAATTTAAGATATTGCTTTTTAAGTACTGTCTCTTTTTAACCTTCCTAAAATGTGTAATGGCACTTAGTACTTATAAACATTGATTCCATTTTTATTATTATAATAATAAATCAATAAAACTTATAGAAATTTAAAGGTAAAAATTTTTACTATCTATTACGTAACTAAACAAACATAATATTCTAACAAGGAACACATACACGAAAACATATCATTAATGTTTATATAAAGTTACAATAGAACAAAAAAGTAGAGTAAAACCTTATGCGACTCTAGTAATACTTATTCAATTAAATCATATAGAGCGTTTCAAAGTTAACAAACCGTAGAATATTCTAGATAGAAATGTAATCTCATTCATTTATCAATCAAAAGTTATTCCACTTTCAACATGAACATTTTTCAACTTGCGAAAAGAGAAAAAAAAAATGGTGATGGATAATGTCTTTTCCTAGCTTTCGTTCTAGAAATTTTAATGTTGGGGTCAATGAAATTCTTCAAAATATCGAAATAAACTACCCTATTTCATTTCGAGACATCAGTACAGAGTTGATCAAACATTGATCATGTATACCAAAAATAAAACTCGATACTTGGGTTGCATATGAATTTGATGGTCTGAATTTTCATTTGTGAATCGCGCAACGAACGAATTATTACGAGCGATAAAAAGTGGATCACGTACCACAGAAATCGTGATGGAAACCCGGTGAATCTTCACAGGCGGTTACAAAAGCAATACTGACGCTATAGAAGGTGGGAGTCGAAAGGAATTATTTATCATGATCTGCTCGAATCCGGGCAAATTATTAATACGGCCAGAAAGAATACGTTACTCTACAACATCTCCGTATTTGGCGCATGCCCATATTGAGCTCCATTTAATTTTAAAACAGAGAATAATCCGTGTTTGGCGCATGCGTACATACAGTTTTATTTACTTGCATTTTCTTAATTTGCATAACATTTTAGAAATAGCACATTTTATTTAAAAAAATATTGAATAAACCGAAATAATAAAAACATAATCAATATATGTCCAGCCATTCTATACTTATAAAAATAAAATCATATTACACATCCTTATTTTTTATTAACAAATATACACAAATTTAATAAATAATTGATTTAATGTTAAAACTATATATTTTTTTTCTATTTTGATAAAAACACCATATTTAAATTAATTTACATATTTGAACAATTAACAAGATCTCCAAGAACTATATAAATAAATATTACCATAAAAAAGACCGAAATCGTGTAGATAAAACCCAGCTAATATAGTTAAAATCATATATAGTACATATACTAGCCTAAAATGAATGGATCAATACATCATATCTCATCAAAATCTCAGTCAATACATCATTATTATTACAAAACAATAATTTATATACTTATACTTTTATATAATAATGCATTGTATTTTCCTTGTCATTAGATTATTAGGGTGTCGTTGAGAGTTTTATATTTTGTTTATTTGTTCCAGGTCTACTTTTGTTAACAAATTTAATTATTTCATAGTAGCACTGTACGTTTCTTACATTTTAGCAAAATGCTGTTTAATTTTTTCTTGTCTGATTCTCTGAAATTCACATTCTTCGATTTTCACTCTGAACAAATTCTAGCTACATCTCACCTATAAAATAAAATTTAAATCATTACTAAATTATATTAAGTTTAAAAAAATGTGTAATTGTTACCAGTTACTACAATTTTTGCTCCTACTTCCAGCACAACGAAAATCATCCTGTTATCTGTTTTTCTTATCATAAAATTTTGGCATATCTGGATACTATTCGATGTCATTGAAAATGGCGTCGTATTATACATTTGCAGCTAACATTCCCACTATAAATAAAATAGATACTGGTTGAATTTTATAACTTTGAAAAACTTAACCTTACATTCTGCACTTACCTTTGTTCTTCCATACCTAAAACCAATGATGTTAAACTACCAAAAATAACACTTATTACTATAGAATTATTAATGTATTACAAGATCTAAATATTCAATTTTTTTTCTTGTAGCTGTATCGAAAAGAATGTACCGCCCTTAGAAAAGGAAGAATATATAGTTTATTCTTTTCTATACTTTATTCTTTGCAGGAGAGTGCTCGTGCGCTAAATGGAGAGATGTTGTGGAATAACGTATTCTCTACCAGAAACTAATGAAATCCGAGATCGTTTTATCGCGTTATTATTATTAGAAAGGCATTACTCCATCATGACCGACAACTATTGGAGTTTTTTCAGAAGTTTTCGATATTGATGTACCATTTTCGTTTAGATCTTTGCTAAACTTTTCGAATAGCGGCTTCAAAAGAATCTTGTGAGAAACACTTAGTTCAGTTCCTCGTCAAGAAATATCTGGACTTCTACAGTCACAGAATTATATTACAGCTTTACATATGTCATAAGCGTTGTTTGAAATCAAATTTATATTTATAAACTTGCTTTGAACTTGCTCATATTGTTACAGGGGATGGACCAAAGAATATAAACAATAATTTCACCTAACTAATGTGATGCATGTATAGTCGAGCTTTATAGGTTATATTTCAGTATATTATAAGATTTGTCACATAATCCTTAAATAAAACGTAACGATTGTAATGTGGTGATTGGCGAAATGTATGAACTCTCAGAAAAGGGACACACGTACAAAAAAAATTAACAATAATCGAACCAAAATCAAAACTCACTTGAGTAATATTCTTTCGATAAGAACAGTATGACGGGAGCTCCATAAAGCTATTCATAGAATTACTGCGATTACGATGATCGTTATAGTGGAAACTGTGAAAGAAGTGATGTATCGATCAAAAATCCTGGACATCTCATGGAAGAATATGGTATGATATGATCCATCATAATTACCTAATATTACCTAATACTGCTACAATCATAGACGATAATGGACCGATATACACACCCAAGAACTTTTCAATCTTGTTTTCAGGAACGTCAGAATATCATCAAATATCTTTTCTCGTCAATACAATCGCCAGACCTCAACATAATTGTGTGGGGTATAGATTTCCATCTCCAACGTCATTGAAGCAATTGGCGGATGTTTTTGTACGAGAATCGGACGACATTCCGTTGGAAACTATTCAGACACTGTACGAATATATTCCATGAATAATTGCAGCTGTCCTAAAAGCAAATGGTTGGCTAACTCATGTATTGGGTGTAAAGGAAATCCGCGCGTGGACGCAGAAAGTAACCCGACTGTCTAGATTTCGGAAAATATAACCGATAGACTGAAATACTTGCTAAATTTATAAATAGTGGGTCCTATTACTATAAAGGACCTATTCAGACGAGTATTCCTGTATTTAGTTTTGCGGATTTTGTGTTTTGAGTGTGGAGGAAACCCAAGCGTAGACACAGAATATATCACACTCTATGACAAATGGCTCAATACCTTATTAATAAATAAATATTGTATATATTTCAGGTGTTCACATTATTTTTTCCGTTCCTCGTATGCCACTGATAAATGGTTGAAATTTCCTTGAGTAAATTTGTTTTATTTGTAAATAATGAAAAAGAAGAAATTATTATATCCCATATAGCTAATTAAATTAAACCTTAATTAGTTGATATTGACCCTTAAATAAAAATGTTGTATTATTAATACCGGTAATTCTTCAAAGAACTAATAGCCTTCCAATGTTCCTTTCATCGACATCCAAACGTATTTTTGTTATTTTATTCAATATAAAATAAGGTTTTACATATAGACATATACCAATAAACAATCAGACCTTTTGCAATCAATTTTACAACAAAAACTTTCACTCGTGATTTATATGTGACTATTTCTAATTGCGAAAATAATTTGTTTTGTACCAAATAAGGAAACAGTAGAGGCATTGGGAAAGGGTTGCATTCAACCAAAAATTTACAGTAGGTCTGAAGATTCGTGAAGAATCCAACAAGAATATCACGAATCAGTCACTAAGTACTTAATAAAAAACTTAGACAGTAAATGGTAATAAGAGTTTCGAAAAGGCAATAACAAAGACTTGTATATTAACTTTATATTTGATGATGCAGTATATTCGCTGAAATAGAGACAAAATAGTCTCAACCTAATCTGCAACTGAGAGTGACAGACAGATGTTATTCCATAATAAGAGCGGTTGAATGATAAAGTTCATAGTGCTTAAGGCTCAATTGAGATAAATTCAAACTTAAACTGAAATAGAACATATATATTAATAATAACTAATAAATGATGATAATTAGTAATATAGTATGAAGAAAAAAATTAATTTGTTTAACAAATAAGAAAACACTTGAGGAAAGCCATTGGGAAAGGGCTGCGTCCAACCAATGCGACCTCGATCGAAAATTCCCATAATCCATCGCTGGCACCAATACGTTTCTCGATATGCAAATATACCGACAGCGTTTCAATGTTTTCAAAGCAATGTCATTGCCGCTCGCACAGTCAGCTATTTTGTTATTATTTCAGCTCGTCGTTTGTGATTTATTGAAAATTCATTTAAACCGTGTTCATAGGTCCGCGAGGGACGAGAGAGGATGGAAAAATAGCGGTCGGCATTTCAATAAGCGAAAATATTTCGCCAGACCGGGATGTCGACGACTCTCCCTGGAATACTGCACCGGCCTATGAATTTTTTCCATTTGCATTCCTACCGTTGTTGTTTAGCTTTCATTTTTGCCGGATTTTCGTTTATATATACGTGGAAATCGTTTCTGGTTTATTAAAATAAATTATTAATTAGATCGAAAATGGGAACACTGCCTTTAGGATTAGTCGATACAGGTGTTATATAAAATAATATGAACATATTATGACATGCTAGCATTACTTTTTAGGGTAAATGATGTGGCTCGGTGAATGGAGGTAAAACGAAATGAAACAGTGGTGTTTACATTATGTGACCGTTATTTATTGGCTATATAAAAATGTGAAAAATACAAATGATAAAACGGATGGCAGCGGTGTTACCTGGAGACGAGTCTTGGGCAGACGTCTAAATCAAACGCGGGTTGAACACTGAATGACCGAAATACCCTTCAATAACATCCCAGATAAACGTCTCGGGGTTGCCAGCTATTTGTTATCGGGTTCTAGTTGGCGCTGCTGGCACCCCGCCCGTGTTCAACATCTGGGATTATATTTCTGGGTATTTTGTAGACCCTTATTCCACGATGTAAAATTCGACATGCCTCAAGGTCGCTACAACACTCCCCTGTCAGAATTTTACATACAATTACTCCAAGCAACAAAAATACAAAATATGTATGAAAAAATATCAAATACAAAAAAAATTATATACCAAACAAAATGTGCTGTGTGAAAAGGGCTTTGAAAAATATGGTAAATCGAAACGGTTGTAGTTGGTACGGTCGCGATCTGGTACGGCTGTTGATATCTTCCGGTCCTACAGATACCGTTGCTTTGGCACTTGAATGTGGTCCATCGACGACGTTGAGAACAAGCTATTTTTCGGACAAGGCTCCCGTAATCGACACTGTGAGAGGATTGATTGTTCGACAACGTGGTAGCTTATTTTCTTCGACGACGAGACGTTAGCAATTCTGGTACCTCGGCGAAGACATGACGAGTCTACGGTGACTGCAATCGGTACCTAGCTTCTGGAGCTGCTCCGTGACTAATCCGTAGTCACATACGTTGCGGTAATTCAGAAAAAATCAAATAACGACGGTATCCGACCGAAGCTGCCCAAAGCCTTTCAAATCAAAATGCCTGCCATTATGACGGAGACGGCGAGCGAAGGAAGATATTATGTATAAATATAGCGCCCAAAGAGATGTTTAGCCGAGACGCTGATGATTAAGTAGTGATGTAAAAATATCTATCAGTTCAAAAGATTGCGAAAGAAAATTTTGACAAAAAATTTTAAAAAATTAATTGGAAATAATGAAATGAAAAGGAATATTGAAGGTAAAATCGAAGACGAATCGAATTAAAAATATTTAAAATTTTGAAACAAAAAATATAACGGCCACGTAAAATACACCATGTTGCACGTACCCTCCATTCACGAGTCCAAACCCAATTTTGCGAAAGATCACGTCGGGGTCACCACTTTAGAGTAAATGATGTGACTCGGTGAATGGAGGTAAAACCAAATGAAACAGTGGTGTTTACATTATGTGACCGTTATTTATTTTCTATATAAAAAATGTGAAAAATACAAATGATAAAACGGATGGCAGCGGAGACGAGTCTTGGGCAGTTGATGGTGGCACGTCTAAACCAAACGAGGGTTGAACACTAAATGACCGAAATACCCTTCAATAACATCCCAGATAAACGTCTCGGGGTTGCCGCCAGCTGACATTCGTTGTCGGGTTCTAGTTGGCGCTGCTGGCACCCCGCCCGTGTTCAACATCTGGGATTATATTTCTGGGTATTTTGTAGACCGTTATTCCACGATGTAAAATTCGACATGCCTCAAGGTCGCTACAACTTCTTTCATGTAATTAATTCGACACATCTGCATTGCTCAATTTGCTGTCAACTCCTATAGGTTATATTTGAGTGTATTGCACAAATTGTTCTGTGACGGTTAAAACAATTGAAACATTGAAATGCCCGTAAAGTCGGCAAATGAATATATCACACTCAATGATGAAGTTCTTACTGTGACTAACATATTACTGTGAAAAACTGCCCTATTCCAAGATTATAGTACTTTTGCCAAGGATGAAATTACATTTTTATTTTATAAAAACAAATTTATTTCAAGAATAAGAAATGGTGGCATGTTAAATCCACCAAGGCTTACAATAATATTTGTTTCTTATCTAAATTAAATAAAAGCTTGAAATATAAACACTAAAATGACCAATGTCTACTACTAGATTCAGTTCATGGTCTTACTTCGTTTTGGGAAACTTAGTTTTTTTTAAATATTGTTATATTTTTATAGAGTATCTTCGTTTTGAGTATTTATAGTACATTCTTCCGCCAATTTGCTTTTAGATAACGGCCAAGCAACCAAGCTATTTTGTTCCGCCATTGGTGGCCGGCTACCTTGAACTCAAAGATTCAGTTTTGGATTGGGTAAGGATGGAAGCACACTTTAATTTTATGCAAACCAAATCTATTAAGAATAAAAAGTGGTGGCATGTTAGGTCCATGCTCTAACAATACTGCCTTATGGTCGTTTTATAAATTGAATGGATATGATATTTTCAGAAATCCTGGTTCCGATTAGATTGAAATAATAATTGATATGAATTAAAGTTAGAAGAGGTTTAAAGATTCGTGTAGTATCTAACAAGAGTATCACGAATTAGTCACTAGTTACTTAATAAATAGTTTAGGCAATAGATGGTATTAAGAAATTTACAAAGGCAATAACCCAGAATTTGTATATTAAATGTATATTTGATGATGCAGTATATTCGATGAAATAGAGACAAAAGAGAAAAGTTAATCTGCAACTGACTCTGAAGAAAGAAAGTCATATTCAATAATAATAAAAGGGCTATTGCATGATGAAGGGGGTTCATAATTGTTAAGGCTCGATTGACATAAATTCAAACTTAAATTGAATTAGAACAAATATATTAATAAAAACTAACAAATGATTATAATTAATAACATAGGATGAACCATACAACTGAAATTAAGGCTTGCTTGCAAAAAGAAAACATTTAAATTGTCTCTGTAGGGCACTTAATTTAGCGTTTCCATTTTAAAGACTAAGACTAATAATGCTACCAATTTAAACGTGGTTCAAACTAAAGTTTGATATTACTTGAAAACTATTTTATTTTAATGGAAACAAGTGAAGACTTATTAAACTGAGTGCAGAAACGATACTGTCGATTTAATATTGATGTTACAGGCATGTTTTTTAATGTCTCCGAAAAACTAGGGCCTTATGAGTGGCTAATACAACTCTTCATATCTGATGAAATAATAAAAACAAAGCAACAGCAACATTATTTGTGGGTATCGACTGTATTTTTACTCTGGTTTACTTTTTGATGATTTTTTAAATGTTTAAATGTTCACGGCTGAGCAACCGATCTAATGAAATACAGTTTTGGTGGAGTTACATCATGAATTGCGATACTTCCGCAGGGAATCCAAAAGAAGTATAGATGTTTTCTAATTTGAAAGGTTCATTAGTAGAGGACTATGAGCAACTTCAATGCACTTTTCTAAAGAATTCTACTAAATTATGTATAAATAAATGCTTCCTGTAACAGCAGAACTATTGCCAATACGATATCAACCTGTCTTCTGTTCTTGATAAATAAGTTGATTCGGTTTAACAAAATTAATAATAACAATGACTGGATTTTAAATTATAATTAATTAATTTTGCCAAAAATTAGTGTTGGGTATAATATATTATATTAAAACAAACAAAAAAGAAGAAAAAATGTAGGCCTCATAAGATATACAAGAAACAGACTATCGATTCACATTTCCCATAATAACCTAAACAAATAGAAAGTTTCTTTTTGTTTGCCTTGTTTTTCAATGAATATTAATAACATATTACTCCTAACAATAGTTCAGTTTTTAAAAAAATCTGAATACCGAAGAAATTCGTGTAGCGTAACAGTGGAACAAAAACATAATTTCAAAACATCCGTATTATATTTGTGAAGAAATTATAAAATTCTTGCATGATTTACCTGAAACCATTTTACCGTATTAAAAATATACACTTCATATTTAGTATTTTTATTATAGTATAATTTTGTTAAGATTATTAATCTTTGGAAATACCACAATATTTAAAAAACACGTTAGTAAATAATAAACGTAGACAATTTTGAACTAGTATTGTGACCTACGCCAAATGGTGATATTATTCGTTTTCAAAAAAAAAGATATTAACGATTTTATGTCAGCATTTTTTTATATTTTGTTTTATTTTATAAAATTTAGAGCCTAATAAACTAGATATGTGAAAATAAACTTTAGTTTTAAGAAACTTGTAGTTAATGAGCATCCACTGCTGTAATAATTTATGTCAAGACCTAAACGAATGGAGCTAACGAGAGTAGTATCAAAACTTTGAGAACAAGTAAATTTAAAATCTAAGATGGGGAGTCCAATGACAGAAACCGTAAAGTGAAGTGCAGGAAGATGCAGATTTAGAATATCCCACTCTAATCGCCATATTCAATGGCACTTAATTCAATAAAAGACCCATACATTCTTAATCTAGCGTAATCAGCAAAGCATAACTGGCGCTGGAGGAGAATGTGCATTTCTCAAACAATATGCGGCTGTTGGTGTCGCAGAACATTCGAAGTCCTTCACCAAATTTTGCCATGTTTGGTGGACTGTTCAATACTGACTAAATAATGAAAAATGTTCAAAGCTATCATCAGCGAACATCAAATGTAAGTGTCCTATTGAAGGTCATATATATTTTTAGACATGGATCTAGATTATAGAAAGCGACCCTAAAAATAAGGGACTAACATTGGCGGAGCCAAGAACAGATGTAGCCGAACGCCGAAAATGGCGAGATTTCTGCAGATAACAAGTGATAATATCAATAATAGAAATATGAAGATTCGATATTTGAGGAATATAAAAATGAACTAGAAAAAGTAATTAGTTTTTTCATGTGTTTCTATGTGTTCATCTCTATGTACGTGCAGTTTTGATCAATAATCTTTACCACTCTCGTAATAAAACCATAAAATATTCGAAATCATTTTGTGGATTTTTTAATGTTTTCATCGGTAACAACCTCTTTTGAGCGTCCACTGCGTTCACCGTGTTCAGTGCTCATTTCACCATGTGTTAACTTAGCATATCAATCCTTGATGACTGATTTTACTAGGGCAGTGTCTGGAAACTCGGCATCAATCCAAGTTTTTGCTTCAACTGTATTTTTTCCCATCAATTTTGATCACAATAACAAAAGTTGCTTCACTTAAAATGCTATAATTCACAAACTAAAGGTCCGACAGCTGTCAAATTTATACACGCATCTTTGAGAGTTAGGGCTAACTAAAAATCATATGGATTTAATTCTAGTAGTGACTAGTTAGAGTAGGTTATGTGAACAATTCCTTTCTAATCCCACACAATTCTTAGCTTCACTATTTGTGAGGTTAATACCTTGGAACAATTTTTGAAACTTTTCGGCACATTATGTATATTTTTGCTCTTATAGCGAGATCCTTGTTTTATTGCCTATAAAAATTATTTTCAATAGCGATGAACAATTAGAGATCGATTCATTAAATAATTCACTGCCAATTCACCTTGAACTCTAATATCGAGCTTCTTTTAGTATCCAGTCTAATGTAAATAGTTAAAAATTGTTTCCTAGTCGACGTATATTTGTGAGACAATGTTGCGAGATGGAATTCTCGATACCATGTTCGTCTACCTCGATATTTTTAAAAATTTCGTTGACTTTTCTAACAATTAATTAACCAGAACAAGTTTCATCTTTAACATAAACATTTCTGAAGTAAAATTGATACGTATTGCTTTGTTCACATGATCTCCTACATTACAGGGTTACATTATTCTGCGACGGTTAAAATAAGCGATAGGTGAAATGTGTGATCTCTGTGTGATTCAAAAGTAGACAAATCGTTGAGGTTGGATGGGAGGGAGCTTCTATGACAATAATTAGTGAATCGTTTAACTTCTCACGAGCGATACTATTCACGGTAAAGACAGCATATACAAAACATGGTAAAACTTCATCGACAAAGAGAAAAACTGGGAGAAACTTAAAATTAACTGATAAAGACCACCATATTAAAAAGATTGCAGCCAGACACATACAACTTCCGCGGCAAAAGCGGTAGCAAAACTCATTCAACGTGTTTGAATAACACTGTCAGAACAAAAACAGTACGGTAAGAGTTCCTCAAAATAACATTCATAGGAGTGTAACTGCGAACCCGTTTATAACGCAAAATAGCGCTAAGCTGGGAAACAAATGGTGAAATTATAACAGAACCTAAACACTTGTTGGAAAAATGCGGTATAGTCCGATGAAGCATTATTAACATTGGGTTAATGTATAAAGAATCGCAAAATAAACCTACGATCCAGACCACCCTCTTCCTGCAGCCAAGCGTGGAGGATGTTCCGTTATGATTTGGAAGGCTATATCGCAGCATTCAATTGGTCGTCTCATTCACATCACTGGCCGGATTAATACGAATGAATATCTCGACATTCTCAATGCTGAAGATATCACTACAGAAAGCCAACTGCCAAATATTACCATATTCGAGTATGTTAATGAGCCCATACACACCACCAAAAAAGGTTTACTCTTAGATTGAGAAGCATCAAAGTATCATTAAATATCTTCCCTGGATAGAACAATCGCCAGACCTCAACATAATTTAACCGTTATGTGTGTTTTAGAGCCGACCGTGAGGGGTTGATTTCCGTCTTCAACATTATTGACGAAATTGACAGGTATTTTCGTACAAGAATGGAACAATATTCTGTTAGACACTGTTCAAACACTCTAGGAATCTATTCCGCGAAGAAGTGCAGCTGTTTTAAATGCACATAGCAGCTCAACACCTACTAATAGGTGTCAGTAGGCGTAATAAATTTATAATATATAGTATTGTGTATATGGATGAATTATTTTTCCCAGCCCCTGTGGATAATATACATAATTATTCTAATAGTAAAAAACGATGGACAATTGCTGGTTAGTCTGAAATGTTATAATACTTCTATAATTTTCCAACTTACTATCACCTATCTTACTTTAAAAATACAACTGTAAAACATATACGGTATTAGCCCGATATACATGACGCGACTCATGATTCAAAAATTATTAATTTTCAACGAAACGACGGCGTAGATTAATTGAAAGTGGAAATCCGTTTTTTTGTCTGACACCGAAAAAAAAACCGCACGAAGAACCGACTGGTTTTGGACCATCACACAATCAAATTTAGCGGACTATCACGTGACATTTGACAATCATAGTTCAGCTCTGATTATCTGGCTTCGACAATATCAATCACAGTAATTACAAATATTAAGCAACGATTTGTAATCAAAAATAGAGAGGCGCCAAAACATTTGCCGATTTGTAACGTCTAATAGGTATCAATAAAGTTCAATTATATGTTCGGACGCATCAGGTAGCATTTGATCTTTTTAACCAGAACAGAATGAGTAGGAAAAACACTGTCTCAGTGAAAAATGAATCAACAAATTGCTATAGGCAATACATACAACATCATGATAAGGTGAGATTAATGTTATTTTGGACGACGTATTATATACCTCTTTTATTCTAAAAATATGACTGTAATATACACTATTAGCCTGATATAGATGATTCAACCAACGATTCAAAATTATTAATTTTCAGTGAAACGATGGCGTAGGTTCATTGAAAGTGGAAATCCGTTTTTTGTCCGACACCGAGAAAAAACCGCACGAAGAAACGACTGGTTTTGGACCATCACCCAATCCAATTTAAATGTCGAAGAGGCAAAATATGAATTCACAGTCGATTAACGGACATTATCCCGTGACATTTGACAAACATAGTTAATTTATGGTCGAGCAATCGTTCCGAGAAACGGGAGGTTTCGATACAGTGCAATTTTTGCCGTGGCCGTGCGTTCCCGGTATGCAGGATATTAAAACTTATTAAATGATGGAATCGTATCAAATCGCTTTAATAAAATTTAATATGGACGCTATAAAAGCCGGATGACTGGGCGGTAATGAGAACAAGTGACGAGTTACATTTTTGCGACGAGATTATTAATGGTCCAGAATGTCGTGCCGACTCTATCCGAGATGGTATTTAGAAACCGCTCATCGATGACATGATCGGCATCGCCACGGTTTGTCATACTTATTTCTTGTCTTGTCATTAAGCATGGACTTTTTGTCCGCGGGAGTGACGATCAGGATCTTGTACGTATACAAAAACTAAATACTTTAAAATGTATTAAATATCATTAATACAGGTATGTTAGAAATCGAATAAGAAATAGATACAGATGAGACTCTAGAAGTATAAGAGTAACAGTACTGTTGTAACCACTACTGTAAAAAAATTGTATTCTATGAATTATAAAATATTTAAAAAAAAGATTGAACCGACTCCGATAAATAAATAGGGAAAGTTTAAAAAATAATGAAACTCAGATTTTTAACACAGAAAAAATATTTCAAAATAAAATATGTACATGTAATGTACATAATAATCGTTGTAATAAGTAAATAAATAAAAATCTTATTTCACCAATCTACTACACATATTTTATATTCTACTACATACACAATTTAGCTTAATACCTACCCAAACCTATTTATCTCTTTACAATATTATTTTAACACACTGATCTCTTTGAAGTTGGATGCGGGCAAGAAATTAGAATTGTTTATTAGTAATTTATTTTTGCAATATGTAAGATATTTATAATATTACTAGCTGACCCGACAGACTTCGTCCTGTCAAAAAGATTTGTAATGTGGCAGTTTTTGTGCCTACGTATTTTAAAAAATTCTCCTGAACAGAACCATCACCCTGGTGATAGGGCGTTGTGAATAAAAAATAATTAAATAAAACATATATAAGGATTGAAAAGTAAGTAATCGCTTTATTGTTAATCATGTGAATCATAATTATTATTATTATTATCATTATATTGCTTTGTGGTATACGATGGTTTTTGTTTGATTACCTGGCGCATAGATAAACAAATCTGATGGTTTTCCAACACGGGAACAGGCAACATACAATTGACCATGTGAGAAACATGGGTTTTCTAGATTAATACCACAAACACTTAATGATTGCCCCTGGGACTTGTTTATAGTCATAGCAAAAGCAAGCCGTCAACATGTCTATAGGAAATTTGCCATTACCAATGTCAATGAGTTGTTTAGAGAATATGTTTCCAGATTGGTCATTTTGCAACTCGACACGCATATTCTTGCTTAAATGAAGTACTTTAACATGTTTCCACAAATTGGAGGACTTTAGACATGCATTGAGTTCATCAGCTGGCGTTGATCGTGGAATCACTGGCAATGTTTGACGAAAATCTCCTGCTAATAAAATCATTGCACCACCAAATCGGTTATTATTGCTACGTAGATATTTTAAGGTTCTGTCTAAAGCCTCCAAAGATTTTTTATGTGCCATCGTGCATTCATCCCAAACAATCAATTTACATTGCTGCAAAACCTTTGCCATTGCAGAGTTCTTCGAAACGTTGCAGGTTGGAGTTTCATTGCTTTGCATATTTAATGGCAATTTTAGTGCTGAATGGGCTGTTCGACCACCTTCAAGCAAAGTTGCTGCGATTCCCGACGAAGCGAGTGCAAGTGCAATTTTATTTTGTGAGCGAATTGTTGCTAATATTAATGAAATAAAAAAAGTTTTTCCTGTACCACCAGGTGCATCTAAGAAATAAATCCCTCCAGTTTCATCATTTGTTACTTTCATAAGAGTTTCAAATACATACTTCTGTTGTTCATTTAACAGTGGAAGATTTGTTTGAATTTATTCTTTCAAAGCGTTGAGATCATACAGTCTTTCTCGATGCAACTCTTGGTTAAAAGCGTCATGCATTGGACGATTGGGCGCGGTCAGGCCTAATTGAATTAATAGTTTGTTTGACATTATCAAGCACATGTCCTCAATTGAAATCAATGCTTCATTGTAAATTTCTTCACTGATTTGTATATTTGGATTTCCCATTCTATTCCATATTTGATACAAAATATCATCACACATATAATATTTGTACTTCATCCACAAATCAATTGGGTTTGATGGGAAGCATGTAGATATGATTATAGAAAACAATGTTCGTATTTGATGAGTGTGTGATGATATTACAGCATCATTGAGAGTTTGATCCCAATGAGCGTCATTTTCAAGCAATTGCAAACGTTGACAGGCTTCTCTGTAGGATCCACACAATTCACCATCAACAGTTCGTAACTGTTGGAATGATGTTGGGCCACGTACATTGACTAATAGCAGTCGTAAATAAAAACATTCATCATTGCTTGGATGTACTGAATAAATCCGGCCAATCGCATCGGTGGAATATACATCTGTATATCCTGGAACTGGTTTTCCTTGTTTCCGTCGTATAAATCTCCTTGAGGATTGATTCCAGGTATAATATTTTGGCATTTCAGAATATAGCAATGTTTGTGCGAAATCATCGTTTTGGCATGTCTCAAAAAAACTGGTTAATGTAGTAGATGGTGGCTGAGCAGCTCTTTGTACTGCGTTCTGTGCTGTAAAATACACTCTTTGTCCATTTTCTAAATGCACAGCTAAGTGAACAACAGAAGGGTGTCTCTCATGAATAGGAAAAGAAAATATTCGCCAAACTGCTTCATTACTACTGACATAGCGGCCCATTTGGTATTGGGTAACTTCATCATTAGAATTCTCTGCACCAATTCCAATCACAGCCATATCACTCCCTTTGGTTACATATTTGCAAATGTATTTAATCGATTTCACTGAATGGCAAGATTCAACGTTGATGTGTGCTTTGAATGTCTTTGATAAAATGGGTGAATATGGAACAATCCAACGATTATCTATTTCAATATCTTGTTAATTTAATTTGACAATTGTTGATTTTCCATTGTCTGCTGTCGATCTGCGACGATACAATGGATAACCGTCATTACCAGTAATTGTTTCCGATATTAATGTCCGTGGATATCGTTTTGAACATTTACCATCCATCATACACGGTGAATTTTGATTAAGAGTTCCACAGGGACCATGTATCATGTTTTTGATAACTACCTCATGCAATCCAGGATCTACTTGTACATTAGGGATTTCAGCTGATATCACTGCATCAACTTCATTTGGCCTTATCTTTTCAACCAACCAAACCAAAATGTGTGCATGTGGCAATCCTCGTTTCTGCCACTCCACAGAATACATCCAGCAGCGTGTCTCACCAAACACATTATGTTTTACGATGAAATTCATTAAAGATTTCAACTTTTGTCTAAAGACTCTGGCTGTAATATCATGACGATCAATGGATGATTTCCCAGGTAATAACTCCTGCTTAATTTGTATCCATTGCGGATTGCATGTAAATGTGATGAACAAATCTGCTGTACCATAATGACGAACATACGACATGGCATCTTGAGCATATTCGTGCATATGCCGAGGGCTTCCGATGTATGTTGCTGGAAGAATAGTCATCCGACCGACATTCTGTGCATTTCCATCAGTATTAATCGCATCTCGAAGGTGAATATACTCTTCAGATCGGAGTTTGGTTTGATTCAACCTGATGAATGTTAATCTCTCCGTTTCAATTTTAACATACATGTCATCAACATATTTGTGATATAATCGCCGACATTTCAATATGTGATTATCTGCATTTTCCCGAATCATTAGGCGGTATGAATAATAGTTCATTGAACTGACTTTTTTGTTGGTTTCAGAACCTGTAAACAGATTTTGTTTTAATAACATTCAAATATAAAATTAAAATACATAATATAGTGACTGAGATATTATCGCCATAGCTAAACTAATATTTTAGTTACCTGTAATGGGATTTATCATTTTTATTGATAAATCGTAGCCATCTTCACCTTGCCAAAATATAATGGGATATTGCAGTGCATCATATGAGCGGTGTGTTTCCTTTATAGGTTGTAATTGAAAATTCCGACGATGTAAAAAATATCACGGGATTCCAAGTTTTCTCCAACTACAACGATAGCAACTTCATCAATAGTTGGTGCATTAAAACGTCTTGTATGTTGACCTGCAGGTGTTTTATCAGCTCTGATTACAATTTTGTGATTATCGGATGGCATCAGATCCAGGGCAGTTTTAAACAATATAATCAATTGATTGTGTTGATGAAATAAAGTTTGTAATTGTTCTACAATAGACCTTTTTACTAAATTGTTATGTGCACAACGCAGATTAATTTCTTGTGGTGAATTGCCCATAAAATAAATTTGCAGGAATTTGTTGTCGCTATCTGACACTGGTAACAGTGAACCTGCTCTGTGATATATTTGCCCTTGTATCTGTAAATAAAAAAAATATTATGGTGTGGTATAAATTAATGGATTGTCAATGATCAAACTTAAATAATATTTGATCTTAAAAAGTATATATTTAGTTTTAACTAATATCTATCAAATATAAAATATAATAAAAGTGTCACTGAAACTGAATCACCATATAATATGATGACTAAGTGATATATTTCGTAATGATTAAGAAATTGAAGATTAGTAACACATCTTAACTTTGGTGACAGAAAATTTTGTTCGCTAAAATAATTATGAGTAACTGCTATAATACATACCTTGAAAGTTGGCATAAAATTTTCCCGAACTGCATTTGTTGCCCCAAATGAAGTCATTTGAAAGCAATTGTTATATTGTTGAATATGTGTCAAAAAGTGTATAGAATCTGTTCCTATTCCTGAAACCAATGAGTACAATGGTTCTGGTGGTGGATCCAATTGTATCAATTTCACTTTACCATTTGCGCAACACAATCCATTGGCTTCGTTTTTGTATTTTAATGCCTTACAGTGTGAGCAAACCAAGTTCATAGAACCAATAACAACACATTGGTAGTTACTGTAGTCAATTGACACATCGTAACTGAAAGCAGCTGGATTCAAACTTGCGCGATTATTAGTTGAATGTCGCGCTCGCGCTTCACGCGTTTGTGATATCCGAATTCTTTCACGTTCATTTCCGTCGTCACGTTCTTGTGCAGTACGATTAGATCGGTAATTAGCTTGGTTTGTAGCATTTCTGGTTCTTCTACCTAAATTGCTTCGTCTTATAGGAGGCATATCAAATATAAATTATTTTTTCACTAATCACGAACTAAACAAACACTAACTAACTAAACACTCTGCACAAAACACGATATACGAATTTGTTTCGTGTATCACTTGACAATTCATCTGTCATCTGTCAAAAGTCATCTGTAACAGACAACTTTTTTTTTTAAATTTGATATGACTTGAACTCAAATCCTTTTAAGCCGTACGAATTGTTTTATTTATTTAAAATTTGAATTAAATTTTAAACAAATAAAAAATTTTAAATAAATAAAACAATTCGTACGGATTAAAAGGATTTGAGTTCAAGTCATATCAAATTTTAAAAAAAAAAGTTGTCTGTTACAGATGACTTTTGACAGATGACAGATGAATTGTCAACTGATACACGAAACAAATTCAAACAAAAAGGGCTATTTTTAGGGTTTTTCCAGCAATAATTCTAATTTTTCTCGCCGTAAAAACCATCCCTGAACTTCAACGAACATTTTAAAAAAAGATTTGGCCAAATTGGTCCAGGCGTTGTTGAGTTATGCGCTTAGGAACATACTTTGCGATTCATTTTTATATATAAGATTTTTGTATTGTTTGGGCTCGGCACCGACTTCAAGCTAATCAGTTGGCAGTAGTTAAATTAATATTGTAAAATAAATAAATGGACTTGCACAGCAGAGAATAAAGCAAATATAGGTAATTACTCTAATGACTAATTTGAGAAAAAAAACAAATGATTTTGAAACATCTATGATGTATAGTATATCAATGATTTTTGAATCAATTTTGACTTCAACGTTTCCCACCTTCTAATTTCTAATTGTTACCACTAATGCTTTGAAGAATCTTATAGACATTTAATAAAAGGGTCGACCAGTACCAACACAGTTTGGATACATGTTACGACGCATTAGATAGCATTGGTCTCTCTTTAACTAGGAGGTTTGGGCTAGTAAAATGAGAAGCAAAGTCCGTTCCGAGTATGAAACAAATTTTACATTTTTACAAACTGCATCACAATATATTCGATATTATCTATGGCGTCCATTGGCTGTTTTATTGAATTTTTATTGAAATCTAATCTAGTACTTGCATGTATTCTCCTTTATGATTAATGATTAATATTTTTTTCAATTTAAGAATCTAGGTGGTAATAAAACCGTGTCGAAAAACGATGTTGGTTTGGGAGTGATGATGATCTTTAATCTCCACCTGGAACGATTGTCCTGACCTGAAATTATTTCGAACCTAACCGAATTAATTTCGCCACTAAGCCTTTGTGCCAAACCTTGTAAAAGGCTTTAGTTAGGTCCAAGAGGACCGCTCCAAGTCTTTCACGTCGATTAAAAACCCAGTTGATGTTTACGGCCAACCGACGGTTGTGATGAACGGCTGAATTTTTGGCGCCGAACCGAATGGAATGATATTGTTTATCTTCGTAAAATCGTTGAGAGCATATAATTGCTCTTTCACTAAGTTTGGAGATGGAACCTAATAGGTTAATAGATCTGTAGTCAGAAGGTGATGACTGGGTTTCTTTTTTTGGAATAACTGCGATGTATGCGTGTTTTCAGGAGGATGGGAAGTGTTGCAGCCTCACAATGAAGTTGATAATGTTAGTTAGCTTGGCGGATTGCTTTTTCTTGAATTATCGAGATATTGTCGAAACCGGAGGCCTTCTTGTTCTGCGTGCACAACGAGTCATTATGACTCTGAATATTAGGTTTCGGTGTCAATGTGGATGGTCGTCGTGTATCGCATATTACGTCAATATAGTTTTGAAACAATGTAGATGCGATGTTGAAATAATCAGAAATAGCATTTTTAGTCTGTTCTTGTGGTATTCATTAATCCTCCTTCTAAATATTTCTCATAGCATGCAAACGTCTCAAAACATTCGATTCATCAACAGCTAAATTTTCTGAAAATTATTTAAGAATCTGAGCTGTGTTGTCATCCAATAAGTGTAACAATCCATTATCTTCAACTTTTTGTCCCTCCAAGCCGTTCTTTGTCATCGACATCAAAATTACTACATTTAAGTCATCGTAACCAAAATTGACAATTGAGATATAATGGAGCAGCATCATCAGCATAAGTTACTAAAAGTGTTTCGTAGCTTTCAAGAGCAGATTTCGTCATTAAAACATTGTTGTGTATTAAAAAAGTTCATTATAAGATCCTTATAGAGTCACAAAAAGTGTTTGATCTTCTAGTAAGGCATATTAATCAAATAAAACGACGTTTGCATCTTTTCTTGTTGAAATCTCCATTTCTTCCGAATATCGAAAACAATATTTTCTCAACAAACCGATATACTTTCCAAAATTTTTTTTGGTCGTCATGCTAGTAAATTCATAATATAGTTTTTAAATAATAAAGATACATTGATATGTTCTTTCACTTCACACCTATCGCTGTCATCAGTGAAGATTGACATGAATATGAATAGATTTTCATAAATTCATTACTCCGATTCAGAAGTGATGACAATCAACAGTGATGCTATGTTTTCAACTACCGCCACACTTATCTATTGCTCAGTTTCCATGCTAACCCTTGTAGATTTTATTTCAGTGCATTATATGCTTTGTCCTGAAAAGGCTGAAACAAAAGATCGCTGAAATGTTTGATCAAGACAAGACAAGTCGATGGATTTCGGTTAACGGGACAATTGGTGACAAAAACAGCTGAATTGTTTAATGGACGCCAAACCTAAGGAAGTGGTGCGGTGATCATAAAACTTGGACTTTGATGATTACAAGAATGTGATATGGTTCTATGAATTACAGTTTACATAGTTTCCTACAAATGGCGAGATGTATGCATAGAGAACCCCAAAAAAAAAGTCTACGATCCGCATTATTTGCTTTCTACAATCAAGCATGAAGAAGGTTTCACTATGGTTAGATTACCAATATTATGGTATTCAGCTGGTCCCTCCTTCATATATGGGCGGCGAATTACTGCGAATGAAATATCTCGACATCATAAAAGATGAAGTTCTTATAATGATTAGCATATTGCTGCTCAATACTTCATATTTCAACATGATAATGCGCCCATACACTACCATAGCAAAACTGCCACACGTCAACATAGTTGAACGGATATTGGGAGTTTTAGTTTCAGAACTTTTACATTATATTTTACACCAATATTTTAAAATGTGAATTTTTTAAAAGCAAATAGTGGTAAAATAAATAATTATTGTATACATGTCAGATGTTCATATTATATTGACCACCCCCCGATAATATAAACACCAATCCTGTTTTTAGAAAGAGGCGATTTTCCAGTCATCTGTAAGAAAAACCGAAATCACTTATTCCCGAACCTACGTATACATATATATATATATATATATATATATATATATATATATATATATATATATATATATATATATATATATGAAGTAATCAAATACCGTTCTTAATAAGTAAGGAATCGTGGCCTACCAGCGTGAGAATGTGGATTGATAAACCGAACGGCAAGTCCTATCGAAGCAACAGATCGCTAATTCAACTATGACGATCTGCGCCGTGTCCTCTTCATATTCCACGCCGTAAGTCAAGATTACGACGCCAACAATTACGACGTCGACCACGGCCACACCTTTTCCACCAATTAACGTTGCCACGGTCATTGTCAATTCATTAATTATACTAAATAGCGACGCGTCCCGTCCGACGAGATGCATTTTTATTGGTCCGCCGCACTAATGCGATATTAATTAAAATTTATAGACGCCATCCGTCATTTCGTATTCTGTTATCGATAATTGGAATTTATCGTTGGTGTTAACGCGCTTTAATTTCAATGGGACGTTTTTTTGTTGTTGTTATTATTCCGCATAACCTAAACTCACCCACTTATTCCGTGGCTATGAGAGCAACGAAGAAAAAAACGCCAACTAATGCATTGGTTCTACGAGTAATGCCTTATATTAAATTAACTTATCTACTATATAAATCTGCTATTTATAAAAATCACCTACAGATTATACGATAAAGTAATAAATAATCAGACATTATCTCGAAATTGTTACTAACCTGGTAGTTAGAGTAATCATTGAAAGCATTGCAGTTTGAATCTCACCAAGGCATGAATGTAATTCATAGGCTATCCAAAATAGCAATAAATGCACGTCATCTCAATTTTTGACGCCAAAACGTCGCAATGTTGACGCATTTAACTTTGGATTTTAGTTTATTTTAGCTTTGATATGTAACAACATATTAACAAACAGTAACGAAGTAATAAGTATCTTAATGCTATGGCATAATGAATGACATCAAGCTTCTGCTAACCTTCTATGATTCAGGTGAGGTTTTACTGGTTTTTGCTTGGTATTTGAAATTATATTTAAAATTACTGAAAATTATAGATTGTTCTAGTAACAGATTATAAAAGAAACATTCGGCACTGTATTTCAGGTAGGAGTCGCCCGTACAGATTTTTAAGTATTTGTACAAGACCCGAACATTTTCAAAAAAATCATTTATTGATTTATAATTATCATTTTTTGGAGACTATCAACACGGACCAAGAAATATTAACGTAAACTGAGAGGGTAAAACCCTTCCGCGACTTGCGCGTTTCAAAAAATCCCAAAAAGCATAAAACATAGACAGTTAGCAATTAAAATACTTAAAACTAAACCAAACTTACACAATCAACATCCAAAAAAAAAATAAATATCTAGACAAACAAGTAAATTACTACTACTACTAATATGGTAGTTAAAGTAATCATTGAAAGAATTGCAGTTTGAATCTCACCAAGGCATGAATGTAATTTATAGGCTATCCAAAATAGCAGTGAACGCACATCATCTCAATGTATGACGCCAAAACGCCGCAATGTTGCCGCATTTAACTTTTGATTTTAGTTTATTTTGGCTTTGATATATAACAACATTCTTATATCAATAAAATAATGTTACAAAATTGCTATAAAATACAGTAATGCATATATTATCGAAACACTTAAACTATAGTTGAACAGCTACAATAATTTGTAGGTTATACTGATTTTATTATATTTATATTTAACTCTTTACTAAACTACCTGAGTATCCCTTGGAGGTCCAATCCACATAAATTCATAATTGTATATCCAAATAATGTTTTTTATTTTGATTACAGAACACAACCCATTCATGTTTAGTTCTTGTTTCTTTATTTGCTGTGTTTTCTTGTCAAGTTATTCTAATATCAGTGTATTTCATTCTTAGTTTCTTCTGTGATTACCTGTGTATTTTTTTTGATAAAGTTAGATTTAATAGTGATTAATTAAATGCAGTGGCATTCTCCCTAATGAATTTTCCATTTCTGCAAAATCAATAATATAGTCTCCCTCTTTATACATTTTAACAAAATGCTCATAGTTGTTATGTATTAATTCATGTATTGGATGTCAGTATTGGATCATAACCCAATTCTAAGCCACTATTCAAGCCAATAAATAACCTGTTAATTTCCAGTCTAACACTAATTCGCAATTCCACCAGTTGTCAATTTATTTTTCGGTGGGTCCGATAGAGTTCGTCCAAACCAAAGGGAGTTATTGTATACAATTATACAATTCCTTCATTATATCCAAACAGTTCTTGATGGTATATCTTTCTCGACCTGCATGTTTATTGTAGTAATCTGTTCCACATCCCAAGACGTTACACTCTGAGGCCATGTCGGTCAGGCACCTGAACTACTATGCATCTATTTTCAGGAATATTTCTAACTAAAAATATAAATTATATACATCACAAATAAATCTTTTAAACATTGTTATATGCTTTTCATAGACCTATTCATGGGGTCCTAACAGTGTTTGATGGAATGACTTATAACCGTCAAAAAGCTGCATATTCCTAAGTTTTTTGTGGAATACTAACTAATTTATTAATTTAACAGTTATCTCTGAAGTAATTGTATTAAATTATGTTCACATAGAAAAAAAAACACCCACTATTTATATATATTTCATAAATTTAACCTAGAATAGAACTAACTATGTATGAAGAAACATTAATTATGGTGATTCCTAAATTATATTGTTTTTTTTTTCTTTTTTGGGTCTGTTGGTCACTTTTGCGGACTGATTCGCATACGTGTTCAAACGTGTCAGACAGCATTACATCTCCTTTTAACTAGAACAAAATGAGAAGAAAAATATTGTGCTGTATTAAAACGAATTTACAAACTGTAATAGGCAATATGTTATATATATATATATATATATATATATTGATGACTATGTCTTGATATCTTGGTGAGTTCACTGCTATTTTGGATAGGCTACATGTATGTGAGCGATTGTAAATGCGATTATAGCAAAAATCACGCCGGTAGTTAACTAAGGGTATTGTTTCTCTTTAAAAAGCAATTCATCACAATAGGACTACAATTATCAACATTTTAGGATAGTTGGTGCAATGAAAAGTTGAAATACTTAGATGAAAATAAAATCAAACTGGTATCAATAGATAAATACCTATAATGTTGCTGAAATTTATTAATATACATTTTTCATTCATTAAATAACATATCAACAATACAAGATATAGTTAATTTAATAAACAATAAAAATATTGTAATTAAATATATATTTCATTAAGTAATAGATAAATACAAACAAATACAAACAAATCCATACAAAATGTATATAGCACCAGTTTAGTTTAGCGCGCTATATACAGATTTTAATTTAGATTGTATCGAACAACCGAAAATGGATTTTTTGCCGTAGTTTTTATTTAGGAAATCCAATAAAAATAACTATACTTAATTTGTACTATGGGAGAAACTTAATAACATTTTTTTTTAATTAGCAAAAGAACCTTGGCCAGACAAATTGTTTACTAAATATCAACAACATCATAAACATTCCGCGGATAGAAAGTTATAATTATTACACTTGTTAGGTGAATACGTGATAGAACATTAATTAATGCATTATATTGTAAATTTGACAAATAGGTCAAATTATTTCAGTTCTACAATCTGCCCAGTGGTAATAATAGTATTTCTTATGATAATTATTACATTCATTACGTGTAGAAAATCACTTATGTACGGTATGTAATCTGTGTAAAATGTCTTATATTAATCTGACTCTATAGTATATACCTATCCATTAACCAAATAGGATTATGATAAACGTTTTAGTCTAGGCAATTCACTGTCATTACACACATTTAGCTGATTGTTAAGTACATCTTTTCCAAGTACTAAACCTTAACACTCTGTATTACACCCCTTATGGGTTCTATGAAAAAAGCGTTTATTATGACACTGTATTATAAAACCGTTTAATATGCTCATTTGGAATTAATGCTATACCCTTTGCAATTGGCTTAATTATTTGATTTGTACAATAGTATCTTAGTATACTATGATTCAGTTTGCGCCTGACAAGCCAATGCACTTGGTTTAGTTAAAGTTCAAGTTGCTTTCGTTTGGCAACTATGCGATTCTACCAAATTAAGCGTCGGTCTAAATGCATGCCAAAATACTTATACAAGTATTTTGTTTTATTGGATTAATAGTCCACATTTCAGTCACCGGTGTATTTTGTTAAGGTGGTTTGGAGATTTATTATTCATGCTGTTATTAGATATACGTCAAATGTTAAAATGGCTGTGATTAAATATATATTTTTGAACACACCTTGTGAAACTCTTGAATATATTGCTTATACTTCAGTGAGTTCTCCATCTTGTTTTATCATAAACTGTTTATATATAGGGAAGATAAAAGTTCTATTTTAGTTTAACCTACAGTTCTGTATACAACATGCTATCAGAGAGCCTGAGATATATCCAGAAATATAACCGAACAATATATTTTAGCATTTGAGTGTTTATTTGTTTAATCCAAGTTGATGTTCCAGAATAATATTTGCGTTTTTCTATTTCAATTATTGTATTAAGCCTCTTGACGTACAGGTTCTCAAAAATCTTGAAGCTTAAGTATTAAACATATATGCCTATAGGAATTTGTCCGAGTTTAAGGATCATAATGGTTTCAGCCATTTTTAACAAACAGTAATGAAGTAATTCGTTGGTAATATTGCATTAAATATAAAAATAGAATTTTCTACTCTATTTTTTCAGATTGCTTAAGATTAATTTCCCAAACAGTTATTGGTTTAACATCTTTGTCAATAATATTTACATGATGTAAGCTCATTTGAAATAGAAGCACCCTAGATAATGAAGACCATTGTACGACATTATGTTCATATACTTTAATTAGTATTTTAATTGCGAAAATGCAATATTAACTTGTAATTATTGTAAAGAGGATAACAAGTTTACTATTGTCCTTGATATATTTGTTGTGATTGTATTGAATTTTTAAAACAATTGCAATAATGTTCTTGAATTGCTATTAAGAACCATAGCTTTTCTAGATTTTTGTTATACAGATATTGCGGTGATCATATTGTATACATTATAATATTTTAATATTAATATTAATATTATTATAATATTATATTAGACTGTATATTAATTTTTCTCCCTTGTATTTTAATTTATATAATTTTCTAATAAAAATTGTAACAATCGATATTTTTTAAAAAATTACCTTTATCCATATTATAATGGCAAAAAGTAACAAACCACAATATGTTAACGCTATAGAATAATGAATGACATCAAGCTTCTGCTAACCTTATGTGATTCAGGTGAGTTTTTACTGGTTTTTGTTTGGTATTTTAAATTTTATTTGAAATTGCTGAAAATTATAGATATTATAACAGCTTTTAAAGGTCACATTCGGCACTGTATTTTAGGTAGGAGTCGCCCATGCAGATTTTTAGGCATTTATACAAAACCGGAGAATTTTCAAAAACTTTGTAAAGTGAGGCTCACGTTTATTGATAGAACACAACCAACCTGAATACGACCTATGAACACCTTTCATTTCATATTCTTCAACAAGTAAAGCATTCTTTTACCACAATACCAAATATAAAATGTTATATTTGGAACCTGGAAAAGCAGGACATCATCGTCAATATATAATATTTACTTAAAATGGTTTACATTGTGTATCTGTCGTGACATATAGAGGGTTCTATATCACAAAATCCACAAAACTAGCTAGACTGCTTGAAAACATTAACCAAGTCTACCAGATAAGGTTTCTTGTACTCCATTTATTTTACATGCAAATATTTTGATGGATTGATTTAATGGTTTAAAGTCTCCTCAATATGTTAGCATTTTATTGGAGACTATCAACACGGACTTCGCTACTTGCGCGTTTCAAAGAACCCCAAAAGGAATAAAGCATAGGCAGTTAGCAATTATAATACTTAAAACTAAAGGAAACTTATACAATCAACATCGAAAAAAAATATCTATAAAAACAAGTTAATAAATTTAATAAATAATAATATTGTGTATACATAAAAGTTATCTTAAAATGAAAATATGTGCATGGTCAAATTATATTTTAAATTAAAGTCCCAAGGAAATCAAATAATTTTGGGCAGGCTTTGAGGGGATAACACATCCCTCAATGAATCAGACAAGTCATGACTACTGATAGTTGATAAACTTCCGCATAATTTGAACCTCTTGTAAGAAATTATAGCTATGGCCAGTATAGAAACTCTAATTAAGTTAAAATTGAGACAAAAAAATATGCCACCTTTGCTGGCGAAAAGGAAATATTAACGGTAGCAGTAGCAGACTGTAAAGAGCTCAACCCGAACTATCACCTTACAAGAAACATATTTTATATCAACAGATACTGAGACCAGTGTGGATCTATGCAGTTCAAATATGGTGCCAGTGAGTCAATTGTCCAAATCGTTAAGAGGTTCCAAAATAAGGTAGCGACCTAGAAATTGATATGGTTATGCATACCATCAGAAGATTTGCCTATTCCCATCAAAGAAGATTCTAGAACTACGTCAACACGCAAGCATCCAGACTTCTAAATGTCATAATGTCATTAGACCTCTCAAACGGAAAAACTATTCGGATTTAGCAAATGTTTGAGCACTACATGTGATTCAGTGGATAATTTCATAGTTGTAATTGTTGTTAGTAGGTTAAATTAGATTAAAGTTAACAGTTGTATATTAGTTTCAATAAATAAATTTAAAAAATAATTTGTGCCAATAAATTAATATGTTTTATTACATTTTATATATAATTTTATGTTAGGAGAAAAAATGCAAAAGTTGTGTTACTCGCCTGAAATAATCAATATAATAATAAATGTATGATGAAAAACAAGCCGCAAAAAAGAACAGTAACATCCGGACGTCTGACACCATTTTTTAACATGCTTCAAGCCTGATTGGAGATTCATCCATGTTTAAATTTAATAATTTTTCTTTGTCTTTGATATTATTACTGTTTTATAAGTCGCCTGAAACCGTAACGATTATGTCAGAATGATTGGGAAAAAGTTACATTTCGAACTGGCGCGCTACAGTCCGTTTGCGGTTGATGATCAATCCCAGCCGGTGCGGAAAAAAACAAGGTAGATTTCTTGTTGGTTCTTTCTTGTATCTTTCAATAAGATGTTATTTATTTAATAATTCCGGCAAGAATAGGGCAGTAAAAAGAAACCGCTTCAATTAAATTTGTTACTACCGATACTAAAGCAAAAAAGTGTCTCACAATTTATATGCCTTCTTAGCTTGTAGAAAAATAATACTAATATTCTTTTAATCGACTAGTTACGTATTCTTCGGAATTAAATTTAATTGTATTAGGATTAAGAAAGAGATAAAAATTAATTAAACATATACAAGATACGAGACACTTGACACAGTAAACGACTGCAAATAACAGAAATACGCGGTAAAATATATTATAGTTCAACAGACAATTGTAATTGGATGGGAAATTAAATAACACAAACTTTTTGTTCTAAACTGGAATCTCCATTTCCCCAACAAGAGTATATCTATGGAATGGGCCTAAGGCTTAACATCAAGGTCAGTCTACTGACTAAAAAGTGAACTTAGAGATAAACTCATAAAATATCCAGTCTTAGCGAGCTTGGTCACTGACTGGGATGATTCTTCTTCTTAACCGACCTAGAAAAAGTAGGAGGTCCTATGTTCGGCTGTATATCTTTTTTAATGTATGCTCACCCATTTCTCCGCCAATTGTTGGTCGATTTTGAAAATTCTTATTTTATTCGAAAGTATCAGAGATTTTTTATTTAAAATAATCAGATATTTGGGTATAATGATATTGCTGAGCTGATGTGACAGAAAATCAGAAGTCGTTCAGCGCAAAAGCTAGTTTGCTTTTTAAGCATTAACTATAGTGTTTAAGACCTAGCTAACTGAACACTTTGAAGTCGGTGCCTATCACAAACAATACAAAAATAATAATATAATTTTGTGACATATACAAAAAATTAAATTACCAACAAAAAGTTCAAATTAATATAACTCTTTGACTTCGACACCTACTTCGAAGTAGTCAGTTGGTGGTAGTTGAAATAATATTGTAAATAGATAAATAGGTTTAGGTAGGTATTAAGCTAAATTGTGTGAATATGTAGAATATAAAATACGTATAGTAGATAGGTTAAATAAGATTTTTGAATATTTTTATTTAGTTATTACAACGATTATTAGATTTTGTGTTAAAAATCTAAGTATGTTTTTTTTTTTAATTTCTAGTGAGTTCCTTATTTATATTTTGAGGTCTGTTTAATTTTTTTGCTAAAAATATATTTTATATTTTCACTTAGTGTATGGACAAACACAATTACAAACAATCTTAAACTTAGCTTTACAATCATGTGCTGGCGGGATTCGAACCGGCGACTATCGCAGCAATAGAAGCCACCATCCAAGTCGGCCATCTATTAGTTAAGAGTTTTAAAGTTGTTAATCTAATGTAATGCAAATTTGATCAATGAGCAACTGAATCAACCTAATCATTTATATTCTATATTTCTTTATATATTTCATACCAGATTAGTCTATATATTTAATTGCTAACATAAGCAAAGCACGATGTTCTTTTATTAATATGTTGGAAGTATATATTCTACTTAATATAAAATTTTTGAATTTTAGTACATTTATTACAATGGTATATAATTTATAGATTTCTTATTTAATGTGAAACAATGAACATTATTTGCAATTATACTTTTTTGCCTATACTAGGCTACATTTTAGAAATTTCAGGTTTTTAACATTACGTTCTTTAATTATCGTTATGATGGTATGAGAGATGGGGTACTTTTAATGAAAGATTATATTTTGCTTAAACTTAAAATTTTAAAACTTGCGGATTGTTGAATGGCGATACAAAGAGAGATTGCGGGTTTTATCTATTGGAAAACAGACCAAATATTTCACTTTTTCACCGTTCAGCCAGTATTAAAACGGATGGCCCTTGCACATCACCGCGTTAATCTGTGTCGTGAGGGTTGTAATAATCCTCATCGTGGGTTTCTAAAAACTCATTCAGCCTTTCTACTAGAGATAGTCACTTGTTTTTTATCGTTGCCACATAGCATGCTTTAACAGCTCTTATACAAACAAAAAGTGGGAAATAAATATGTGCAATTACAAAAAATATCTTGAAATAGAATATCCACAATTTTTCACAATAATGTTTTGAATTACCTCAAAATTAATTAACTGGCATAATATTATATTTCTTTATAAACCTATTGATTTAAAGTATTTTTGTAGAGATTGGAGGGCCTATATTTTAATCCACCACGTTATACTTTAAAACTAGTGCAAGTATGCAACAATATTTGTGTATTTTTATCTACGATATAGTTTAAAAATATACTAATCAATAACCAAGATATGATTAATTTGTCTTTACTTTCTATTTTGTAGAATATTTGTAAACAACCTGAATCTGAAGAAAACACCTGGAAAAAATGCTTAGGAGCCAATATCCAAAGTGTACACTTTAAGCTTTATAAGCTTCCTCTAGACCATGACTAGACCTCTATTAGACCATGGTAAGCTTGAGTCACAATGTCAAGAGCCTTTACTCATCCTCTCACATTGGCGATACTTATAGTAAATACCACATGGATGCAATAACATTTTTATATCTTTAACATTCCTCGATCTATCAAGTCATAGCAAATATATAAAGGCTTTTTTAAGTATCAGTCAAATTTGTTGTCGTGATGTAAATTATGCAATTAATCGTCTTCTTTTAATTTCGAAATCACGAATCTGATCCCTTTCAATTGATTTTAACAACTTCAACATCATCATCATCATCATTTCTCTACCTAAAATAATAGTCTTCCATATTGTTTTACTAAGTTATCTCTATTATAACTTATCTCTCAAAATTATATAATTATGCTGACCATCTAATACTTCTAGAAGCTTATAATGATGCTACTAAATCATATCCCAATTGTGGGTCTCAGTCCACATCGGTACAGAAACGGAATATTTATAGTTATAAAATATTGCTATGCATATAGTGACACCAACAAGGTATTACAATCTGCTAAAACGGTTAGTGTTCATTGAATGAAATGAACACTTTATTGTGGAGGGTACACTGTTGTGCTTGAATATAAGTTCTACCGTACCTAGTATACTCACTAAATGACATCAAAGTATTTACAATTTAAATACAAAACAATTTAAATTCTGACAAATTTGTTCTTACTTTGGCAATAACATTTAAGTAATATTTAATTCCTAAATCGCTTTGCACCAAAATTTCTAGTGTATTGAACTTCGGTTAATCCTTCTTTTAAAAGGTTTGCATTCAGGAGCTATTATTTTTGTAGAGTTTCAACTATCAAATAATTGATCCAGGAACAGAAGTATATGGCCGTTGGTGTAGCTTCTTTCGGAAAGGGTTTAATTTCTGAAATTAAAAAATAAATATTTGATAATTTATATGATAACTAATATGAATAAACGTCCTCAACTTGCAAAAACAAAACACGCTGTAACGATTATAAATGTCTGGTTAATTTAACAATTAATCCAGTCATTTTCGGATTTTTAACATTATCAAACATTTTTTAAAGACAGCTAAATACTTCTTCAAAGGAAAACGATTTTGCATTTCTTTACTATCTGTGCATCCGGGTACACAACACTTTCTAGATCGAAAATTCACATTACTTATTGTACTACCGTCTTACAAATACTAAAAAACTAATAATTTAAGCTCTGGACGTTATAAAAATAATAAATGCACTCCTCCTTAGGTTAGGCACACTAAAAATGGCGCCAGAAACAAATTAACAATAAAGGCGCTATAGAGACGAAGTGAACTAATCAAGTTCTGTCGCGATTAAAACAAGTAATAAGTTAAAAGTAGCCACATCTACATGTTGGACGTCGCGAAACATTTCCCCAAAGTTTCCTATATAAAGTTTAGTTATAAAGCTCTATTTCACGATGGATATATCGTACCAATTTATCTCAGTGAAAAAATCCTTTTAAAAGTTCGAAAACATAGTGCAAGAGTTTAAGAGGATTGGATTAATTTTATCTATAATTTCAATTAAATATATACGCATTAAAAACCAGCAATTGACCAGTTTGACTGCATTTATTTTCCCTTCTCTAGAAGACTGTGGGTAAGCAGTTTTCTGAACCTGATGAAAACGTAAAACGGCAAACGTCATAATACCACCGGCCCCGACTGCGATAAGCCGCGGAAAAAAATCTATATATAAAACGAGATCAAGCAAATCAAATCGTAAAAACAAACGAGATGTGGTCCTAATGTATGCCGAGCATTAAAGAAAAAAGTACAGTTCGAATACAAATCGTTACATTTCAAAAGATGCTGAATTGCATCGTGGGTGGCATCGGCCGAAGTATAATCTTATTCTTCGATGATGCGATCTGACAGTTTTATGCGATCTCGTTTTTGTCAACTAAATAGTCAATTGTCATAATTAGGTTGTGGCACGAACCATAACGCAAACCGGCTAGTTCGCGATCTCCAATGGAATTTCATGAATCAGAGGCGTAGACAACTCTTTTTATGTACCGAGATGGGATATAAAAGCCGATGTAACTCGACATTTCTGATGAAGTAGTACGTATCTAAGAAGTACTAGTGGTCGCCCTGTGGTTGAAATTTGACCGCATTGTGTGAAATTAATCATATGTCTACCAAAATAAAATAAAAGGTCTAATTTGAAAATGATATGTTACAGAAACTTGTTTTCACCGTATTTTCAATATAGGTAATTTCAACATTATTTAAAATATTAAATGTCAGTATATTAAAATATATACAAACTATCTCAACAACTAATACTCACACACATTTTTTTAAATAGTATTTAATTAAATCTAATTTTCATTAACTTTCAATAATCGATAAAATATTAATAAGTGTAAATTACTACGCCACTGAACACTATAACAAATTATCAATGAGTAAGATTATTTTCAGAACTGTAACAACCCTAGAGCAGCAAATATAAGTACGTTAGACATGTTTACTTTTATGTTAAAAACATAATTATGGAAAAATAAATCAAGTAATATGTTTGTATATTAAAACAGAGAATATATGAATAAAACAATTTTGAAATTGTTATTTGACTTTAGCATATGTATTAAAACAATATAGAACACAATTAGGTAATTTATTATTTATAATTTGGAAATGTATATTAAAGGAATGTATTAAAATCATTAAATTAATTATTTATTTTCCAAAACTTAGGTCTATAAAGTAAATATTCAAAATAATTGATACAAGATTTAAGCAATAAAATGTCATATAGCCACATATCATATTGCATTAAAAATTATACACGTTAATATTTATCAATGCTTTAGAATGTTTAAAAATGTACTGTTAATAATTCATAATTTCTTCTATTTGTCCTGTGTGCGCCATCTATGCAAATTATGTAGTTAGTTTCATTTTATTTTATATATTTCATACGTATATATCTTTACATATTTCTCACCTAAAATGTATAACACAAAAACAATTAATACACTGGACTGATTAAAATATTAATATTTTTGCTTAAATTTTTAGATAAAATTACATTGTTATTTATTTCACCTTTGCATCTCGTCGTTGCTGGTAGCTCAACTTTAATTTGCCTTCTATGGTTATCATTTATCTATTGCATTCTATTTTGTCTTATGTTTCATGTGCCCCAATTAATATTCTATGCAACATTCATTTTAACTCTTGATGAACAAATTAACTTTTTGTTACCTGCAATATTCGATCAGTGTTTTGTTAGTAAATACATTTAATAATGAAACATGAAATTAATCAAAAATCAATACCACTAAAATATACAGAAAAATATTAACAATCTTAGAATTACCTCTGGTAGAATGATATAATAGGTATCCAGAACCATATCAATTAACAACAGTCATTAAACAAGAACATTTTTCATTTTTTTCTTTTTCCTTTCCAGACATCAAATTAAATCTAAAGCTGATTTTGGAAATCTAAATATTTTGTAAGTAAAGAAAACAGATTCACATATATCGTTTTTTTCTTTTACAGCCATATATACATTCCGTTAAATTTGTTTTCTTCGCAAAAAGTGTAAAATATAACTTTACGCGACCTAATATTACTATTCTTAATAATTAAAAAAAATTTTTTTTAATAATTTAATAAATATTTAATAATTCCAACAATACTGAATAACCGAAAGTGTCACAAAATACTGCTTAAAATTAAATAATTTTGTTTAATAAAGTTTTGATCACTCACATTCCGTTTTAATTTTATTTCAAATGTATAAAACAAACGTTCACTTAGTTTTAAAGAACACTGTCCTTTATTTTATTTTATACACTTAAAAAAACCTTTATCCCCAGCGAGATTCGATCCCAGCGGATTCAACGATCAACGTCGAGGCGTACGGAGTATTAATCAAACAACTTCTATTAAATTACACTATGATATAACCTAACTTAAATGTAGATAGAATGGTATGCAATGATGAAGATTTTATGCACACGAATAGTTTAACTTACAAGTGGCAAGCCCATTATCATTTAGGGTCATTGGATCAGCTGATAGGGTGGGGTTTAGTGGGTAGCCCAGAGGCAGTCGCCACATAACCAGTCCAACTCGCTTATTCTTGCGGGTCTTCCCAACCAGGTATCCGTAACAGGATTCCCCTACCCGGTTCCAGGCCAAAAAAAAAAGTGGCAAGCCTGTAACATTAGTGCGCTTCTTAAGGGTACAGGTCTTGAGGATTCCTTGTGACCTTTATGACGAAGATATTCTTGTTTCTGGTTTCTTCATATAGCTGCTGGTTTCGACAGTTTACTAGCTTTACTAACTTGATGGAAAGAAGTCTCTCCCTGAAAACTTGGGATTTCACCAAGAATTGTTTACTTCTCCAGTAATTTTAGTTTATTCCACAACGAACTCTGATTGCACAAATTTTGATTATCTACTGCAAACTATGATTGATACTGCGGTAAGCCTAGCTGTATTTAAACAAAATAAACATTCAGGCACAGAAAAATATCTTGGGATAATCCAAGTTTGGGTAAATTTCGAAATATTGTTAACAATTTCTGACAATCTCTTTTTTAATTCTTCAGGAACTACAAAGGTTTAAGAACAGCGACTCTGGTTATTCTTATGTTGGTGATGCATTTGTTACCGAACTCTATTATAGCAACTCTACCATGGACTATTGGAATTTGGTATAACAAATCTTGCAAAACCATCATACAAAGACAAAAATATAAATATATAATGACATAAAATATAAAAGATGATTAGCAAGTCACACCAACGTGGAAGCAATATACTAACTGAACAACACGCAGGATACTAGAGGATTGAAACGAACCAAATTACATGGACTTTTAGTATGTAAGTGTGCTTATCGTTAATTTTAGCTTAAGTAGTATAATTTAATTTTAATTTGGGAAATACTGATGTATTTATCACGCACTCGTATTTCTTGTGTTTTGATTCAAACACAATTGGACAACAGTAATATATTAGTTTTAAAAATTAGGGTTTTACTATCATTATATTTATACATATTTATTACAAGATAAAAAAAGCATTAAAGTAGAATGAAGAATAAAAATGCAGAACCAGTATTATCTAGATTTGAACGAGATACGCAAGGTGTATCAGGAACGGTGCTCACGGCTTGATTGGAACACGCATGGTAAGCCGTAAAAGCAAACTCGTCAATCGTGCAATCGTCTATCACAATCTTGACATGACCACCGCCGGAAAACATGTGCGAAAAACCGAAGATGCGACTTTCTGATGGCCGACTGACAGCCGGTTTGGGTGCGTGACACTTTCGTCTCGATCATGCTGCATTGTTAAGACGACGAGATTACAGTGAATGGCATAAAAAAAAGACAACGAGAGTCTAAACCGCATATATTATAAAAAATGGATTAAATCTTTGTAGCATTAATAGTATGAAAGTTTGCAATTTTGCTGTTCGCTTCTGTTTTTTTTTCTGAGTTCTAAAAACTAAGTAAGAAATGAGATATTAAATACGGTGTACGACGTAACTATTAGATATTTTTCTACGAGCTCCAGTTATATTTAAAACAGAAACAATATGTACACTGATAATTTTTTACATTTGATTTTCCCATCTTTGTGGCAACATGGCAATACCGTATCGAAAAATATATGTGTCCTGAACTAATGTAAAAGAAAAAATCTACGCAATTACCTATTTGTCTATCACAATCTAAAATATTCGGCGCATTCTATACGAATTTCTACAAAAAAGCAACTTCCTTCAACAACACGAAAATCTATTTGTGCTTTAGACAGCTTTAAACGTGTAAAGCCGCGGAATTGAAAGCTTTACTGGACGAAGACTCAACTTAAATACCAGATATAATAATCTCTAATACAAAAAATCATAGATAAAGAGATTTGCAAGCAATATTTATATAATTTGGTGGTCTGTGGGTGAATTTTTATTATAAACTCTTGCAAGATATTCAGACGGTGGCTTTAAAATCCAACAGACAACAACTGAACAAACTCGGCGTAGAACTTAATCAAAAAAGGCCATTCGCTGTGTACCTGTTAAGCTACTAAAAAACAAACAATAATATAATTTTTACATCAGCCACAACGTAATATAAATGAATCTGTATTCTAGAGGTACACTATTTCCAGAAAAGCTAGAATCATTTAAACATATCTGAAGATTTATATATGATTTATATAACATGATTAAAAACTGTAACTGAACTGACCTGCTCTGAATTTTGAAATCTCAAAATACCCTACCTACTGAATCTATGTAAATGTATGAACAACATATAAAACGGGCAACTTATATTGGTAGAGAGTCCTAGTAGGTCAAAGCTAGTTTTAACCTATATAAATGCTATAAATGACGAAAGATCTTTATAATAAATATTAAATGTATATTAGAATGGTGTAGTTATCATCAATTAACTCCCAGGTATGCCCCTGTAGCTGAGAATCCAGACGATAATGATGATTTTTTAACGAAAGGTAATAATATTCTAGATGCAAATTCTCAAATTTGAATCACTAGCGGATCTGAGCAAAATACGTTATCAATAATTTTAAGCTAGTTCCACGAGTCAGAACGTATAGCCAGATTTCAGCATTTCTAATAAGTAAGTTTATAGGTTTAGGTACCTCATTTTCTGCGAATAATTTCAGTAACAAGAAGCCTTGAGATAGAGGGAAGCCGCAGAGTTAATTTTGAAACCTAGATGTATTATAACTCGTGCTTTTTTAGATGTCTTTGATCGTTATAACACAATTTAGGTACTCTGATGGATAGGATGCTAATATCCAATTTATTTAGATCTAGAGTAAGCGCTATATAAAAGTGTAAAATCTTATGTTTGATTACCCGTATTTGGCTAATCTACCATAAGACTATATGACTTTTATGTACTATTTAATGTTTAATTTAAATGAATGCTATAAGGAATCGGAATTAGGACAAGAATTAAGTTTATAGTGAAGAGAGCGATTAGTTTGGCAGCCTGTATAGGCTGATTTATTTAACTAGTTACGTTATTTATTCACTTATGCCAAACGTCCAAATGATTTTAAAAATGTTGAATGTTTATTAATTAACATAAGTGTTGCACTCATTTTACTCCAAAGACACCAAAGTTGGCTTGGTAACCATCAGGTAATACCTACGTATTAAAAAATGGAGTATTGAGTAGTATTAGAAGATTCATGTAAATATATAACAGACCGTGAAGCCATCCAAGATGCAATAAGGAGATCAAAGTTATTGTTGATTGGAATAGAACTCACTCGTAAGGGAATCCTCATTCAGAGTTCAGAAAACCACCTTCAATAATGAAGCGTATTTTTGAATAATCGATTATATTAATCAACATAATGTAATTGTTGCCAACTTGATCATCAACTGGAAATGGATAATCAATTTCTGTTTAGTCAAATTGAATATAATGTTTCAGCCCAACATCCCCATAGAATATACTTAAGAGGACGCCATAAAGGATACTCGTAATATGAACAATTTAATGGAATTATTCTAGAATCGCAGGACTATGTCAATAAGCCTCAATTGGTGAACACACTTACATTCAACATAATCCCGATAATAGCTAAAATGTATCTATGTCTATACAGCAAATTCACTGAAAATTGGACTACTCAGATCCACGTCATTACGAGAATCCACGACTGATATTTTAACACTGACCTTCTAAAACATCATTGATAACTAATATACAGCTTGTTTCATTCCATTGCAACATCAACTCGGCCATATTGCAAGACCTTATATTAACATGGGATAAAAATGAAACCTCTATAAAAATATGTTAAATAGATACGAATAAAAAACATGTTTAAACTTATCGTACCAGTCGGTCATTTTAATATATCCATATATATCTCGAAATATTAATATGTTCATCTTAAGAGCTACTTTATGGTGCTGATCATGTCTCCATTGTCATTAACCTTATAGTGTTCGCATTAAATTTTATCTCAACCCACCAGGAATGCGTGTTAAACATTCTAATTACTGTTTTGCAATTAATCTAATGCCACAATAACGTTAGCATACATGACAAGATATCGAGATAGGCAATCAAATGCATTATATATGACATGTCGTATATTCTCGCCTTTATGGTATCGGTTTGGTGTGCGACCGTGTGTATGTGTGTGCGCCTTTTTTGCCGATTTCTCGGTTATTTTTATCCGCTCGATTATGGTTATCGGTCTGGCCGTCTTATGCCGACCAATTATAACCATCTAGTACGCGAAAGGTCTCGCTAATAGCCGGAGAAATCATTTCGAAATGTGCACATTAATCATAATTGTTAATGGCTTGGGAAGGTAATCACATCCTTGTGGCCTGAACTAAAAAAATCGAGTGTATATCGCACAGGCGCGGGTACCAAAACTGCAACATAAACTATTATTACTAAACTTTAATTTTAATGATAATCTGGCTTGATAGCTGCAGTGGCTAAGGGGACAGGGTGGTTCTCCCATTGCTGCGATAGCCGCGAGTTCGAATCCCGCAGAGCATGGATGTACCTTGTGTCTGTGGCTGTAACTGCAAATGTCTCTAATTAATAGTATAAATGCTGACAACGAATAGCCAGGCTGGGTAAAACCGGATGTCTTCTGAGATGGTTATTAATTTGGTCACTATCCATTCGGTAGACTTAATGCCGAGGACCGTAGTTAAGCCTATGTTAAACAGTAGATTCAGTCTAGATATCCTTTAGTTAGTAAAATGAAGAATTTAAACTGTAACTAAAAATTAAAAAAATTACAGCACGAGCATAAAAACACTGATTTACTTACAATAAGAACGAAACTAAATTTTAATATTCTAGATATTGAAATGGTCAAATATAGGGAAATCTAATTATTAATTTAACATAATTGTTTACCTCCCTGAAGATTCGTAGAATATGTAACCTATTTTTTAATATACTACCCCAGTTCTACATACATTTCCAGAGAAAAGCCACACAAGATAATCAAAAAAATCTACGCAATCTTCCGACAAAAGTCTACAAATGATCTTTTCTTAGTTGTCGTCTCAAAAATACTTATTTATTATTTCTTTATGAATACAAACGTTTATCTGCCTCATATAGTTATTTATCAAGCCGTAGTTCCTTAATGTTGAATTGTTTTTGTCATATCTTTGTAACTTTTTTCTGATTAATTACATCTTACAATAGATATGCTTAGTACAATATTAATTTAAAAATTTATTTATTACTACTGTTATGTTGAATTTACATCAATAGACAAGCAAGGCCAGTACTGGATTAATACATCAGTATGTATTTCATAAAATTAAAATAAAACTGATCTACTTAAGCTGAATTTTAAAATACACTTATACACTAAAGAAGTTCCTGTGGTTTGGTTTGCTTCAATTTTCTGATTTCTTGCGTGTTGTCCAGTAGCTCTATTGCTTCTACGTTGCTGTGATTTAGCAACCTTATTTCATGTTTTAGGCGAAATTTTGAATCACTTCGCCTATCTATTTGATTTGGAGATAGCGAGAAGCATTGGTGCTTAATCGTAGAACATTGTTTTGGAGGCAATGCTTCATTTGATGTCTTAGTGCAACCCCATATAAGTACTCCATAAGTCCAAATGATCTGGCTTTATGATTTACTAATAATTCAATCTTTTTGATTTTAGGTCAACTTGAGAGTATCTTCTGACTAACCAGTACAGTTGCTTGGCTTTGAGTCTAATCTACTCTGCTTATTGTCTAACATGATGTTTCTAATTTAACATAGCATCGAGATATATTCCTAGGTATTTGGCTGATTCCACTTGAGGAATCGGACATCCACCAAGTATATATTCGCTAGTCCATTTGTAAATCTTGTTTATCTCTTTGATTTTAAACACCTTTTACCATGATAACTGTGTCGTCAAAAAATAGTTCCAAGCACGGTTTCCTTTGTTGCTTCGATATCAGCAGTATAGAGCTGATACAGGAGTGGTCCCAAGACACTATCCCGTGGAAATCCAGTCGAAATAGGTTTAAGTATTGAGAATAATCCTTCATACGAGACTATAAAATTTCTTTCGAAACGATATGTTTTCTGCAATAGACAGTAAATCATCGGTAGCAATTTGCTTATTTTGTATATTAACCCCAAATGCCATACCCGGTCAAAATCTTGTGAGACGTCCAGGAATATTGAGGGTAGTATTTATTTTCTTCGAATGCCTTTTCAACAACCGCTGTTATTCTGTGCACTTGGTCGATGGTCGAGTGATGATTTCGGAATCCAAACTATATATCTAGTATTTGTATCTATTAAAAATGGTTTAATACGTTTTAACAACAGTTATCGCATGTAGCAGCGAAATGGGTATATCAGATCCAACTTGTTTTGTCAGGCTGTCAGGCTTTTAAGCATAATTATTCGAGCAACCTTAAGGCATCATTTTTTAACTGTTTTATATACATTTTTTTTTCGTATATCGCTGATCATTTTGTTACTTTAAAAAGGCATTTATTGCAAAAAATTGGAATAAAAGATATTAACTAAAATATTTTACACTATTGCACTTATACTATTTGCAACATAGAAATAATACAACATAGAAACATAGTGATGTTGGTTTGGCCGCAATCCATTTTAATAATTCTTCAACATTTTGAAACCATGTGCCAACGAAGCCATTTTGCATCGACCTGAATAAGTGTTAATCAGTAGGCGCCATGTCAGTTGAGTGCCTTGAGTACCGTAAAATTTCCATTTCGTGTTGCAACGTGTGCTCGAGCGTTGTAATGTAAGAGGATGACTTTACTGGCTGTTGTTTTTTTTTTCAATATTACTTCACCCAATTTGTTTGGTTCACTCAAATTGACATTGGTAGACGTCTGAAGTAACAATCTCATTCGGTTTTAGTAACTCGTAACACACTACACCTTACTGATCCCACCATATGCACAGGAAGATTTTATGGTCATAAATATTCCTCTGCGGTGTCGATATGGACGGCTCCCTGATCTAACCCATGACTTTTAACCCTTAAGATTGTCGTAATATGTTTCCATTTTTCATGGCCAATAACAAAACTCGACAGAATCTTATATATCTTATATTTTTACCTAGCAAATGTTCATTTTTCTCATCGCATGTACACGTCTAAAAAAATCATAAACTGAATGAATCATAAACTGCTATGCTATCTCTAAGATATTTAAAAGATTGAGCTGGGTTTTCCTCAAATAACTCTTTCAATTAATTTTTTTGCTCCTCCAAGTTGTTCTATGTCATTGGCATGAAAATTATCACTTTCAAATAACTAAGATCAAACCGACAATTGAAATATGACGGAAAAACATCACCATCACAACAACACACCCATCGAATTTAACTTCGCATTTTCTACAATAAAGATCACATGGACAAAATAGTTTAATTATTTGATCAAAAAAAAAAACTGAAATCATATTTTTACACTTTCCTTATTATAAGATAAAAAATAATATGTACATTATGTATTATTATAGATATTAAAGTATAAAATATTAAGTTCAAAATAAAAACTGAAATTCCTGTCTTAATGATGGTTTTTATTATTCACTCCAAGATGTTTTAATTTTATTATTGGATTGAAAAACATGTTGTTCATAAACATATTCATGATTATATTAATAAAAAAACTTTTAAAGCTGCAACTGCTTTGGTAAGTCTAGACTTCTATAAAAACGGCAATTACACCGACTTTAAATTTGGAGTAATTCATAAATTTCATATCGATGAAACGAGATGTTAATTGGTCCGACATGTGTTCCGGAACAAACACGGAGATTGTTTAGAAATTCATGAATGGATGCGCGTTCTCGCGTTACATCATAACTAAAAGTGGTGGCGCCTCGAGAATTATACTAGGATGATTTTACGAGAAGATGCGTCGTCATATTCTTAATTGGACTTAAGTATTTGTGTAATTTAATAGGTCAATAAAGATGAGCAATGTAAACATGACGGCCCGAATAGAAAAGAATCACCCTTTGTAGAGGTAATAGCTGACATATTGAGGCGATTTATAGGTTTTCTCACTTCCTATATGTTTATAGTTCCGGACAGTCTATTCTTTTAATATGGTTTATATTGAATTTATTTAAAGTTTAAGATTGTCATAAATACCGTCAAAAAATTTCTAAAGAATAGATCAAGAATGTGTAAGACCGATTTAAAGGAATTGTAAAAATTATTGTATGACACAAGAATCCTTTAAGTTGATGCGGATTTTGAACATTTATTCTCATTTAGATTGTTTGAAATACTGGAATTTATCAGTTCATTTCAAGTGTTAAAAATATAATAATCCTATTATGTGTAATTTAAAAAAAGACGCTTCAAGAGAAGGAAATTTAAATATTGTTAAGCTTATTGGTAGAAATGATTCTATAATATATTAAAAGTAATACCCAGATTTTATTACATAAATAGAACGAATGACAAAAAATAAAATAATAAAGAATATTACAATAACAAACCAAAATTATTTTCTACATACAATTCAGATACACACACATAGTAAAACACATTTTTTTGGCAAAATTAGTTATTTTTATTCAACATAATTCCCTTCAAGGGTGATACACTGATTATAGCGACCCTCCAACGTTTCGATAGTATTTTTGTAGTACGATTTGTCCTTTGCCTCAAAATAGGACTCAGTTACGGCGATCACCTCTTAATTCGACGAAAATTTCTTACCAGCGAGCATTCTTTTGAGATCTGAACAGGAAATAGTCGCTGGGGGCCAGATCTGGAGAATACGATGGATGAGGAAGCGATTCGAAGTGCAATTCATGGATTTTTCCAACGTTTTCACTGACTTGTGACACGGTTTTTTGTAATTTTCTTCAAATGCAATCGTTTATCAGCGATTTCGTCCTTGAAACTGTCCAATAATGCTATGTAACAGTCGCTGTTGATGGTATTTCCTTTTTCGAAGATAGTCAATGACAATTATTCCATGCGCTTCTCAAAATACAGACGCTATAACCTTGCCAGCCGACTGTTTTTCCATGCTTTGGAGCGGGTTCATCGCGTGCAGCCTACCCGGATGACTGTTGATTGGACTTCGGAGTGAAATGATGGAGCCATGTTTTGTTGTCAGATATCGACACAAAAACTCGGGTTTATTACGCTTAGTCATCTTCAAACACCGCTCCGAATCACCAACTCGTCGTTGTTTTTGGTCAAAAGTCAGCTCGCGCGACATCCACTTTGCACAGAGCTTTTTCATACCCAAATATTCCTGAATGATATGATGTACACCTTCAGTTGATATCTTTAGAGTGTCTGCTATTTCATTCAATTTCATTTTATGTGCATTGAAAATCATTTTGTGGATTTTTCTAATGTTCTCGTCGGTAACAACCTCTTTTGGGCGTCCACTGCGTTCAGCGTCTTCGGTGCTCATTTCAACACGTCCAAACTGCATAGCAATTCTTGATGGTTGATTTTTCTCGGACAGTGTCCGAAAACTCGGCATCAAGTCAAGCTTTTGCTTCAACTGTATTTTTCCCTCCAGAAAGCAATATTTTATCAACACGCGAAATTCCTTTTTATCCACTTTTTTCACAATAAAAAAGTTGCTTCATTCAAAATGCTATAATTCACAAACGAATGATCCAACAGCTGTCAAATTTATAAATGCATCTTTTGAGGGTTAGGGCTAACTAAAAAACATATGGGGTTATTTCTAGTAGCGCCATCTATGTGTAAGGCCGAGGACTTTTTAACTGACCTGTTATATATTCCTTAAATTTCATCACTAATGATGAGTTTAAAAGGATTCTCAATATTTTAACATGCTAAGATTTTACCAACATAGATACTACATATCTTGTTGTTTCAATAATTTCATTCCATATTTCAAATATTCAATCATGTCCATCATGTGTATTGACCTACTATAAATCTAGTTGCAGATACCCATAGCCAGAGAACGCGTTTTTTATGTTCACGCGAACTAAATAGAACGAATGACAAAAAATAAAATAATAAAGAATATTACAATAACAAACCAAAATTATTTTCTACATACAATTCAGATACGTGAAAGTTTGCGTGAACATAAAAACGTTGTAAAAGTACTACAGCTATTAGACACCACTAGAGATACCAATGGATTAAATGAATAAAGCCCTTTTGAAAAGGTGCATTTAAGCTATATGTGAAGTAGCTATGTTGTCATGTAGAAAAAGTTTTAAACCCTCCCACTGGAGCTGGAATTGAAGAAAAATTAAATTAGCTGTAATATAAGTGTAATGTGCTTGCCTTGGAATTTCATTTAGCGAGTCAGGGAAAGTGTTTAAGACATTTTCATATTTTCAAAATTCAAATTATCACTTTTAAAGACCTTTTTCCAGTTGATTAAAAACAAAAACCAGACATACTTGTGAGAACTAAACGTGGCAGTGCATTCAGAAATATTTTAACACCTGGATTATTTCAGAACATGACTATTTTGAAAAATGCAATAAATTACGGCTAAATAACAAATATTTTGAATTTTAATTGCTAAGTTCCAGTGCTTTTGGACATAAGGCATACAATTTGCAGAAAAAGATGATTAAATATATCTGTCCAAGTTAACATATGTAGAGTAATGGATTTGTACCATGGTGAATATCAAAAATGCCTCTGATACTTCTAAAATTGTTAAAACTTATAATGAAAAAATTTTTATAACTGGAATTTAGTATAGAATGATGATGATTTTAAAGATGAAAATGAGTCTAAAGAGAAATATTTCATAAATCAGGAAAAAGCTAAAAAAAAATAAATTATATAAAAAGAATTTATAATGAGTCAGTATATATATATATATATATATATATATATATATATATATATATATATATATATATATATATATATATATATATATATATAAATATATATATATATATATATATATATATATATATATGTATATATATATATATATATATATATATATATATATATATATATATATATATATTTATATATATATATATATATATATATATATATATATTTATATATATATATATATATATATATATATATATATATATTTATATATATATATATATATATATATATATATATATATATATATATATATATATATATATATAGAAGCGTTGTCTAACAAGGCCATTTTAACGATTTAGCTTATTGAGCTTATACAGCGGAACGGAACAAAAACATGCTGAAACAACAACTAGAGCAAACCTGAAATTAATTAAAAAAACATCTACGATTGTAACAACATCACCACAGCATCTAAGCAACTTAGATCGCATGACCTTGTATCTCAACAAGAGACTAACTGCTTCTCAGTAGAGAACCATATTCAAGATGTTTCCAAATGTTAAAGAAATAACCATCTTTTATATTCTGATTTATTTCTATTGACTTCCTCCAAACGTAGGCTTTTATTGTAACATTTCGAATTAATTGTATGCAAGATGTCTGTCTAATTTACCGAAGAAGATAATTTTACATCAAAATAAAACATCCCAAAAACAACCAACCAACGATGTAATAGCTGTGGGCGCTATTTTGCCAGCGTACTGAAAATGCATTTTTACAATTATATATTTCTCAAATTTTGGTTTAATTTCAATAAACTGTTTCAACTTTATAATTATGTGAGTAAATTCACTGGAAAATTGTAACAGTTAATAAATTAGCTTAATATCGATGTGGAAAAAAGTAACTTTTTTTTATAACATCTTTATTAGATACGCTTAGTACAATCTTAATTTACAATTAATTTATTACTACTTTTCCTATGTACTTGGATTAGTTAACAAGCAAGACGAGTGCGAGAAAATACATCAGTATGTATTCCTCAATTATAAAATTATAATTATTTATTAATTATTAACTTATAGCTATAGTTTACAGTAATAGTACATATTAAATGTTCACACAGGTTCGTATGGTTTTGTTCGTTTCAATCTCCTGATATCCTGCCCGCTGTCCAGCAGTTGTATTGCTTCCACGTTAGTATGATTTAGTAATCTTCTTTCGTGTTTCAAGGCGAAATCCTGCACAATTTCGCAAATCCATTTGATTTCCAGGTCATCGTGCAGTTCTTCATTGGTTACCTAGCGATAGGCATTGGTAATAAATCGAAGAACCTTGTTTTGACAGCGCTGTATGACTAACTAATTATTTTAGTGCAACCCCATATTTGCACCCCATAGGTCCAAATTGGCTTTATAATTGTATTAAAGATCAACCTCTTTGATTTTAGATCAAGTTGAGAGTATCTTCCGACTAACCAGTATAGTTGTTTTATTTTGATTCTAATTTGTTTTGCGTTTTGTCTAACGTGATGCTTCCACTTTAATCTACCGTCAAGATGGATTCCAAGGTATTTTGCTGATTCTGCATGAGGAATCGGGCATCCATTGAGTGACATAATTAAGTTTTTATTATTTCGCCTTAATGCAAAATTAACGTGGACAGATTTTGAGCTATTAAGTTGAATTTTCCAGGAGAGGTCCTAAGACGCTACCTTGTGGAACTCCAACCGAGATATTTTTAAATGTCGAGAACGCCATTTCGTGCGATACTCTATATTTTCTTCCGAATAAATATGACTCCAGCAATTGACAATAGTTACCCGGTAACAATTTACTCACCTTACAGATTAATCCCAAATGCCAAACCCGATCAAAAGCTTGTGAGACATCCAGGAATATTGCAGCGCAGTATTTCTTTTCTTCAAACGCTCTTTCAATAGCCGCAGTTACTCTGTGCACTTGATCGATTGTTGAATGGTGATTTCGAAAACCAAACTGGAAATCTGGTATTGTTACCATATGTTTAACACGTTTAAATATCAGTTTCTCAAATAGCTTTGATATTGCAGGTAGTAGCGAAATAGACCTGTAAGATTCGACTTGTTCTACAGGTTTGTCAGGTTTTTTGAGCATAATTATTTGTGCAACTTTAAAGCATTGCGGGACATGCTTCAGCCTTAAACAGGCATTAAATATATATGTCAACATGATGATTGCTTTTCGTGGCAGTTCTCTCAATAATCCAGGTGAAATGTCATCTATACCAGGTGCCTTTTTAGGTTTGAGGTTATCACTTTCAGTGCAACTTCCAGTGGAGATATTAGATTTAGATCTACATCGGGTTGATAAACAGAAGATGTATCCGTGGTAGATTCTATATCATTAGGTCGAAAAATGTTAGCTAAGTATTGTGCGAACAATTCAGCTTTTTCATTGTCGCGTCGAACTCATTAATTTCGATCATTTTTAATTGGCGGTACTCGAATAATTGGTCTTTTAAATCTTCGAGTTACTTTCCACAGCGAATAATCTTTGTCTGCTTGTGGGATTAATTCACTTACATACTTTTGAAAGCAATTCTGTTTATATTTTTTGATCTTTTGATTAGTCTGATTACTAATTCTATTAAAAGTAGTTTTGTCTGCAGCATTTCTGGTTCTGTGCCATACTCTTCTAGCTTTTCGCCTTTTTTTTAAATGTAACTAGTAATAATTTGTTGAGTACCTAAAGTTTGTCGTTGCGTACCTTCAATGAATTACCGTTTTTATTGATTACTCAACTTCATCGGCAGAACTAATAATACCAATCGTGCGATGGCATATTCTTAAAATCCGATAATCACGTCTGAGGTATAGTTCATATATTTCCAATCTATATATTTCATTATATCTGTTACCAGCTATCGCACCACCTGACGTTCGACAAAGAAAATAACGTTTTGGTGGATTACGGAGAATATCCGATAGACTTTTATAAAATGAACGCGTTAATTTAAAAGGTAGCATTCATAAGTAAATGTGCGCGTATTCAGTAGAAAAATGGACGAGTGATTGGGCGTTTTTTCATTAATTATGTCTTATTTCACAGTCTGTATGGTAGGCCTCCCAACAATAAAACACATCTTTTATGGGAGAAGGCTTTTTTAATAACCGTGTCTTGACGTATCAATTATGCAAGGTTGTTCAATAAGAGAACGTTTAGATTTGAAGAAGGTGTAGTGGTTGGTCTAATTTTTTTTGACTTGTCTTATTAATGCTATAGACTTCGTGAGCTATCCTTAATATGTTTTTAAAATTAAGTCCTAATATTCGTTGTTAAATATAAATAAGTAATAAATGTAATTGCCTGGATATATGTTTGTTAAAAATTAATCTTCAACTAATTAAATTGTTAGATTTCTTTTATTATTACCAGTCTTACTAGTTGTTTTCAGCTACCTACAATTTGTTTCTATAACAACTTAAAAACTAGATGCATAATTTTTGATTCAAGTAAATCTAAATACACTGCTTTATTTGAGTTAAATAACTCTATTTCAACAATATAGAGGTAGTAATATATTGGATTCACCAAGACATCTACATGAAAGCTTAGAATTATGGATAGGATAGTAATCATTAGCGATATACCAGTCACTTTAAATGATGTATAACTATGGTGATGAATTAAGTGAATAGCACTGTTATTAAATCCATTTCACTGCACTACACAAAATTTGAGAAGTCAATCCATTGTTTTGAGTCTATTCATTCTTTGTCACATGGGATGGTAGCACCACTCATTATTATTTATGTATGTGCAGTTTAATCATGTGTAAAATCAATATATACACAGATTTTCTTTCGTTAACCTTTATTTTCCACCCCTGTGTGAATATCATCAGCAAATAGGTAAAGAAGGTAACGGGTAATTGGTCCCACTAGAATGCCCTGTAGTAATGTTGCTTTGGTTTTTTAGTTGTAGTGTAAGGATGATTATAAACATTTTGGCTAACGTGTAAAAGTTCAGTGTCTTAAACATTTTCATTTTCAACATTTTTTGAAGTTTGCGGATAAGTCATGCATACCAAACTTTGTCGAAGACTTACACCACGTCTAGGAATATGCTAAGCATAATCAATAATCATAAAAATATAATACAATTGTAACAATTTCAGCCATGTTGCATGCGACAGAAGTTTTAAACGAAATTCTGAATTAATCAAGCTTATTAATTTTATAATTAGATTACCATTATATTCGTTAATGTAACATAACAATTTTCTTAATTTTCCTAAAAATAACAAACAATATCCACTGTGAATAGATGAATCAGCATATTCATCAGCATCCGGAATAAGTCTACAATTTTCAGTGGTATTAGTCTGCTGCAAATTTAATCTCAGATACTACAGCACGTTTCAAAGATTATAGTACACAGTAGTGTCATTCGTTTGCCAGTTTACTGGTTCGCGCTAAAAGTTAGTATGTTTGGTGAGCGGAAGCATTTCTAACGAAAACACATGAATTGTTTAATTATAGTATACACAAGACATGATAAAACATCATCAGTGGGGAGGAATAACGAGTGAAACCCAAAGTTAACTGACAGAGAGTAATAGTCGACAAAATAGTACAGTTAATATTCATGAGAAGGATGCCCTTATGAAACCATTTATAACGAAAGACAATGACATATTCAAAGATGACCTTAATGACCTTACACATAATCAAAATGGTTCAGTCTTGGTTTGAGGAATGCCAGAATATAATCAAATATCTTCCCTGATTGGATCTTAACAAAATTTAACCATTATGGAGAGTATTAGAGCAGAAACTGGTGTGTAGATTTCCATCTTTAGCTTCAGTAAAAAATAGAAGGATATTTTACTGCAAAAATTGGACAACATTCCGTTGGAAACTATTTAAACACTCTACGAATTAATTTCACGCATACATATCACATGTTGAATTACTTTATTCATACCCTGTATATAAGTGGATAGTTATGATGTCTGTTGTATATTTTAAAACTATGTAATAAATAATATCTTAATTAAATCTGATAAGGATTTAATATATTAGACTGAAGACTATTATTAGAATGAAAGTATGGGACACTATAATCAATCTTGATCGAAGTAATAGCTGTCATATCAAGTTGATGTATAGTTTTATACACCTATTACGTTTATGCTTGATCGTATATCACGGGTAAATATCAGCAGGGTTTTAAATACGCCAATGTCGTAAATATCACGTCTAAGATTAAGTAAATATATTTAATGGAAATTTATTCAGCTCTAATATGTTACTATATTCCATAATGTTTGATCTAAATTAATTATAATTATATTGTAGCTAAAAACATGTTATTGGTAGATATTTTTAAAATATCTAATTTGATCTATTCTTTTTGATTACATAATTACTAATGCAATAAATTGAATTAAAATAAATTTTAATTTGAATAATTTTGTTACCAAAATTGCGCTGATATGGCATGCATTACTAGAACAATGTGTATGTTGGTTTCTTATTGATATTTAATTCTTATGCGTTTTTTACATTACTTTTCAAGAGAAGTGGTAACTGAATTTCGTCTTTAATGGTAATCAGTTAATGTATGAAAATACTCAATTAAAGGAATACATTTCAACCTCCTATAAGTAACAGAACACTCTTCCGGCCTTTAAACCAATATTGTCGTAACTTCAACACAATTCTGCTATATCTAGCGAAGATTTTGCACCAGTTGGTATTAATTTTTATATACTAGCTCCCTTTCTGGTAATCTGACTAATATAGTTCACTTATCACATGATCATCACATGATATCACATAATTTGAGCTGTAAATGGATTTAATAGATTCTGTTGCTCTATTCACGTTTATTCCACTCAATATAATCATAGTTTAGCATGCATGCTTGCACGTACATGCATCAGCAATATATAAATATATATACATGTTCGACATTCATTAATTTTATTGTTTATTTTGAACAAATCTGCTATAGAAGGCCTTCAAACAAAAATTAATTGGACGAATATTTTATTTGTCATTCAATCCATATTTGCTACACTAATAACTCTTCTGGGGTTTATAATATTTTATAATATTTCTGCTGCTTGTCTCTGTCTTCTCTATTTGGGGTTTCTTTGAGATTTTCATCTCTTAATATTATAAAAAGAGTTGGTCTGACCTCTCTGTTTCAATATAATCACTAATTTTTGTCTTTTTATTCTGTCAAATACCTTTTCCAAATTTAAGAACGCTAGGTATAGTATCTGCCTTTCTTTTCATCTTCGTGATTTTTATCTCATTGTGGTGTATAGTGGCTATGCGTAAAAAGGGTATCCATTATGATATTTCCAAGTTCAAAAAGTCATGCAGTAGTCTAGAAGAAGCACCGGTATGGACATCGAAGCAGAATCTACATAGCAATAAAAGTTTGCTATGCATATGATGGGATTAACAAGAGCTGCTGTATCACTGCAAACGTCTACCGATATCAATTCAACAAATAGAATAACGTATTGTTACAAAAAGTCTAGTAAAGCAACAGACATAAGATTCTTTAAGATTTTCATCTATTAATATTATAAAAAGAGTTGGTCTAACCTCTCTGTTTCAACATAATCACTAATTTTTTTCTTTTCATTCTGTCAAATACCTTTTCCAAATTTTAGAATGCTAGGTATAGTATCTGCCTTTTTTTTCATCTTCGTGATTTTTATCTCATTGTTATTTTGTATCTCATTTAACGCTTGTTATCGAAAATGATGGCCTGGGTTTTCAGGGGGTTCATTTGCAACTTCCTGAATTAGAACCACTTGACCGCATGATCGAACTACTTCTGTAGACTTCCTTGAATGGTATCCTCGAACCTGGAGGTCGTGAAGAAAGCAGTGCCGTCAGTGGCGTATAGTGGTTATGCGTGACAAGGGAATCCATTATGATATTCCCAAGTAGTCTAGAAGAAGCACCCGCATAAACACCGAAGCAGAATCTACATGGCAATAAAATTTTGCTATGCATGTGATGGGATCAACCAGGGGTGCTGTATCACTGCAAATGTCTACCGATATCAATTCAACAAATAGAATTACGTATTGTAACAAAAAGTCTAGTGAAGCAAAAGACATTAAAAAATTTCCTTACATCACTATGATGTCAAAGATAGAGTGTTGCAACTGGAATGGGAGATTCTGCCGCATCCACTGTACTCCCCCTTCTAATTAACACTTATCTCGACCATTGCCGGTTTGAAAATTCCGAAGAAGTTTGTGAAATGATCAATGAATTTAATGTTGTCAAACCAACGTTGTTTTTTTGACACAGTAGAGATTACGTTGCTAAAAAATGGAAATAGTTATATAATATAAATTTGGTACCAATTTTTTTTTCAATAAATGCCCTTTTAAAGCAGAAACATACCAAAATGCATGCAAGTGGGTTATAAATATTCAAAATTATTCAGTTATACATATATTAAAAATAAGTTCTTGCTAATAAATATTTTAAAACATCACATGTTATAATTCGGTTTGGTGAAACTAAAATACCGAACAGTTACCTCCATGACAAATCTGATTAATAAATTCAAAGAGCTTCAGTCAGAGCGATTCCGTAAAAGATGACGGACTAGTCTCGATCCGATTATTCGAAACGTGAAATACGCCGATGAATTTCGAAATTTATCGTGAAATTTCTCGATGCCAAGACGTACCGAGTTTTGATTAATTGCCGATGTATTTTTCATAGAGCTTGTTAAAAGATAGTCGGGAATGATGGAGGTTTTCTCCTTTAATTAAGAATATATCGTGTAATAATTTATGGGCGGCGATCATACGGTTGGCGACTGCAAAAATTCCTTTTTTATTAGCTCCACTGTTACATTATACCGCATTCCGTATATCATTTAAAATATTTGCTTTACGACCTTATATAAATCATGGTATTTTATTATAACAAGGTATTAGAGTTTTGGAACATAGATGCTTTGATAAAAAAGTTTTTATTAATATTAACTATTGCGGTTTATGTTATCGCTGTTTCTTTAAAAAGCATTTCGAATTTAATTTTAAAAGTCAGTAACAAAATATAACGATCATTAAGAATATTACTAGCAATGTTCTTCATCAGTATTATCTAAAGTACATTTCGAAGTAGTATTTTAAATATAGCATATACAAGGCATGAACAGAATATATGAACACCTGACATATACACAATATTTATAAACTACATCTTCTGATAAATATCAACGTATCTGGATGTCGAGAATTATCAGTTATACTTTCTTTACTTTTTATATTTCTATGTTTTGAGTTTTTTTGGATATTCATAAGTTTTGTTCCTTCTTTGATCTACGCCATGGCACTCTGCTTCAGAACAATAAGTCACTCTCATTGTTCATCTTCTAGTTCGCTTTTTTTAACTGTATTTCTATAATAAGAGAGCTTCAGTCTGTTGAAACAGCCGCATGTCGCATCAATGAGCCTCACATGCTGTTGTCCTCATATTTCATTCAGCACCAATGCCAGCTAATTTCATAGGACCCATCTGATACTTTATGACATTCTTGCCTCACTAGTCGCACATGGAAATCCAGATACCTGTTGTTTGTGCTTTGACGAATATAGAGCATGTTCCTTAAAGCCTTGTCCTGGGCCTTTCAAACATTTCAATATTGCTCTTGCTTGCTCTGCCCCATAATTGAATGCAGTATGCCATATACCATAATTTTGCTCTCATTGTTCAAATGGAAGTAGCGACCAGTTATCCAATTATGTTAAACAATTCATACTATGGAGCCAACTGCGAAGTTGTTTACGTTTGGCCCAGATGTGCTTCTGCCAAGCTAACCTACGATCAAGGTAAAAGTCCAAGTATTTTGTGTATTCCTCTTGTGGGATCTTTTCGTTATATAATTTATTGGCATTATTTAGAGTTAGATTATTTAGATGGCATAAGAGTTCGAACGAAGTAGTTTTGCGTCAGAATGCACTAACTGTTGATTCGCGATCTTGACACGACGGATGAGGTCGTTGCTGCCTCGAAAAGGGCGAGATTAGCGGTGACGTCGTTCTAAGCCCCCAGCATGTCGACCAGTTCACGAACAAGCGAGTTTTCAGAAGAACTTGAGCTGAGTTGTTGTTTATGGAAGGATTAAGATATAAAGTGCTTGATTTCTGGAGTGTCAGTTTTTCTGTGAAATTGATTATTTCTGACATGCCACAGAGCTTTTACAATTCTCCTGAAGAGCTTATTTTGTAAAATCTGAAGCTGTTACACCCGGTTGGGTGTAACAAACTTGAAGATAACATTAGATCGGAAAAGGAGTACGAATCGGATTAACATCTTGTAAAATAAGCATTTGATGAGGATGGAAAGCTTGCTAGAAGATCATATCAGAGGAGATAGTAGCTTTGCTGTCCCCGTACCTTTCTGGATCGGGGAATACCAACCGAATCGTTAGTCGAAGTGGAGACTTAGTTGAGTTACGAGACGCGCACCGCCTAACGCTTGTTATGGAAAATGATGGCCTGGGTTTTCAGGGGGTTCATTTGCAACCTCCTGAATTAGAACCACTTGACCGCATGATCGAACTACTTCTGTAGACTTCCTTGAATGGTATCCTCGAACCTGGAGGTCGTGAAGAAAGCAGTGTCGTCAACGTAATACTCGACGTTCGTTTGCTCTTTTGTCGACAGATCTGAAATAAACAGGCGAAATAAGGCTGTGGCGGTAAAATGAGAGTATAGGAAAGCGTTATTTTTACTTCGTATACCGGACGAGTATCCCCTTGAAGAAACTTGTAATAAACGAAATTAAAGCATGTTTTGTCTAGCAGTATATTACCAGACTAATAACATTGAAAAATCCGATACAGTCGTGTATAAATAAATATTGGCATTAAAACAAATATAAACACAGTCCCAATAACATCTATAGGACGATACCTAATATAAATCGACCCGGGAACCAATTTGACGGCCATTTCCCCGTTTCATAGGCGGCATTTTATTGTTTCTCTTGCAGAAGGACCCGTTATTAATATGTACGTTGCCGTTGGGCCGACGAATGATTTTATAGCGAGGGTTGTGCCGCAAGAAAGGCGACGAGAATCGATGTTTATTTACGCCGGGAATGATATTAAAAACGGTCGGGGAATGCTCCCTCCCCGAACTACGTGACAGAATTTTGTCTTTGCCACCACCTCCGATCAAAGGAAACGTTTGTTTTATGCAAATTTCGATATAAACCCTCTTTCATTATAGGCGCTCTTAATAAATTCCTGTTTCTCGGTTTTACGCTCGCTCGACAGTAGCGCCAACGGACCAGCTACATCACGATGCCGGCGAATATTGGAAAATAATAAAATATTTTTCTTTTTTGCAATAGAGCAAAACTGTTTCCCTAAAGTAGGATGTTATAAATGTTGAATCTTTGTTCATTTTCCGAATAGTCCAAATACCATGTGTATCAAGGCGAATCATGAACTCCCGGAAGCAGAGAATATTAAGTATCTAGGAATGCATCTGGAATGACGCTTAACTTGAAAGAAATATATATTAAAAAGTGTAAAGAGCTTGGGTTTATATTGAAGCAGGTGTATTAACTTATAAAGCGTAAATCTATACTATCGTGAAGTAAACACTTAGGCCTATTTGGATGAATGGAACGGTGGGATACTTCTAGAAAATCCAACATTACTATCCTTCAGGTTCTAAAATAAATTTCTGAGTGCTATAAGTGAGACAACGTGTAAAACTACTTCAGCGCGATATCTCCTTGAAACCCATAACTAGTTTTATCCAAGGTGTCATTGTAATATACTCTCAAAGAATCTGAAGTGCACCAGCATGCAATCTCCAAATAATTAAATTTGCCCGGCGTCAGAAAAGTGCTTCAGCTTACTACTTAACAACCGTCTGACCTGATGTATAAACACATAGAATAGTCTGTAGAATAAGATAGGATAGTAATTAAATAAACTACTAGTTTATAAGTTCGTATATATCAGTTGTTGAAGCATTATTATATTTTTTCAGCCTCATACAATCTTATGTTCGTTTATTTGTTATCATGCTGTATCTATATGAGTTTGACATTTAGGGTCGGTGTATTTGTAGACTTTGTGAGTTTAATTTTATTCGTCAATTCTTAATTCAATCAAATGTTCTCTCAACTATTTGTAATTTATTTATAGCAGTTTCAATGTCAACTTGAGTAAGTAAGATAGTGGCATCAGGAATTATAGCCATTATAGTGGCCATTATAGCTCCTTTACATTTCGGAATATCACTAATAAAAAGAAACTACACTATTTCATAAATACATTTCAGATCTTAACTCTACAGAGATGATCAGAAATATGGGATTTGAGAACCCAGTCTATCCTTTTAGATGATTTATTTACTAACTTGTATTCGAATGAGGAGGAAGTGCAATAATAATAAAAAAGATCATTTCCCACCATCAAGAACCCGGGCTCAGTACAGCAGAAAATCAGGTAACAGCAGTAACTATTAAATCAAGCAGATACAAGGTTACAATAGCCGCAATTTATTGTCCTCCAAGATACAATCAAAAAAAGGAGAATTATTTGTATGTCCTAAGCAACCTGGGGGAAAAATTTATAATTGGAGGTGATTTCAATGCAAACAATACAAGATGGGGATCCAGAATAATAACAACTAAAGGCAATGAACTGCATAAAGCAACTGCTGAACTAAGATGTAGTTACATGTCAACTGGAAAACCAACTTATTGGCCGACTGATCAAGAGAAAATCCCGGACCCGTTAGATTTCTTCATAGTAAGAAACATAACATTCAACTATCTACAACTCGAAAAAGAAAATTTTGAGCTAAGTTCAGATCATACGCCAGTGATTCTGACGTTGAGCGAAAATATGATAAGAAAAGAGAGAAACCCAACGCTAACAAACAATAGAACAGACTGGGAAGAATATGAGTCTGACATCTAGTGTCGGTGTATTTGTAGACTTTGTGAGTTTAATTTTATTCGTCATTTCTTGATTCAATCAAATGTTTTCTCAACTATTTGTAATTTATTTATAGCAGTTTCAATGTCAACTTGAGCAAGTAAGACCGTGGCATCAGGAATTATAGCCATTATAGTGGCCATTATAGCTCCTTTACATTTCGGAATATCACTAATAAAAAGAAACTACACTATTTCATCAATAAATTTCAGATCTTAACTCTACAGAGATGATCAGAAATATGGGATTTGAGAACCCAGTCTATCCATTTACATGATTTATTTACTAACTTGTATTCGAAATCGTAGTGTCGTGACTTATTGAAGGCTTGGTTGGCGTCTAGAAATACAACTGAAAAAAATTCATTTTTTCCAAGTTTTTTTCAATTATTGTCAAGTACGCATTTCCAGTTCCAAATTATTCAATAAAGATCGATTGCTTTATTTCAATAATTGGAAGATGTCGAAATGCCTTTTTGACATAAATTTAACATTTATAACTCCTTTCTTTTATTTGAATACCTATGGATCGAAATATGCCAGCAAGATGTGATTGGAAAGTATTTATTAAATACTCAGCAAATAATTATGCCAAACACATTGTCTTTATTAATCGGCGAGATTTGGTATTGTGGTCGATTTAATTTATTAAGCACCTTCCCAAGGAAATAATCAATCCCTTGATCATATGTTTATTATTCTTAAATATGAAATCAATTAGCCTCATATTAAATAAATGTATACTACGGAAGTAGAGTGAGTTCAGAAAAATATATTATAGACAATCTAAATTAATAGGCAGTTTAAATATAGGGTGGGGCAAAAGTCCCGCTAGCATTTTGATTGCACGCCATCTTGGTTATGTGACGTTCAGTCCAGTCTCGCTTTAACCATTGTTTTGTGTAACAAGAACGGAGAATGTATTAGAAAAACGAGCAGAAATGGTGACAATAATTATTGGATCAATGGTTGCCCCACCTTGTATAAGAATATAAAATTATTCTTTGTAGAATTTTCTCAGCCATAACACAAATACTGAGCCGTTTAGGCATTTTGGGTTTTAAAAATTTGGATAAATTTTTAATTTAAATAGCATAATGCAGCAGAGAAAAAAATGTTTAAGATACCATAACAATATTTCTAGAGACATAGTGTATCATTGTTTTGCAACTAATTGTAAAGTTCAGTAAGATTATTTCTGTGCATTTTCTTGCTATGAAATTAATATCCATCTCAAGTTACAAGGGCTTTACACATGAAAAATAAAAGTGTGGATATTGCAAAAACTGTCAAGGAATAACAAGATTTTGTAGTAATTTCGTTCTTTTTTCGTAGATAAAATTTAAAATTCACTTTAATGAGTGAGGCATGTGAGATATGATAAGAATATAGGAAGCAAAAGTTTGGCGAAACCTGAAAAAGGCAAAATGAGTTATTTAAACGAATAACTCTCCTCGCAATAAAGGGCTTAAAATATTTTATGTAGAAATATAATATAAAAAATCACAGATATTATGTAATAATATAAGTAAATAGCTTATTGTTTTATTTAACATGATGCTATTGATTGTTATTGTATATATTATATATATTTTTGTTATATTTTATTCTCTTTTTTACCAACTCGGGTTTATCTGGACTGTACCTACCGATTAATGTATACTTGCGAGTGACCAACTTAGAGATCATCCCAAAAGACATTCGTTTCGACATCAGGAAACTAAAAGTGAAGTGACAGTGATGTACCAAACGTTTGTTTATGAGCATTTCTGTTGAACTGGTTGATATGAAGAGACAGTGGAGAATAAAATTCAATTTTTAGATACCATAGCTTGTTGCCTTGCTCGAGAAGATCTTACTCCAGATGGACTAAATTGAATACAAATTATAAAAGTAAATTATAGGACTTTAAGTCACTAAAACTTAAAAACCATTCCATATAGCGTATACAATACATATTTTGTTAAAAAGGGTTTTATTCAGAAGATCATCTAAAGCAATCGGGCGGGAGAAGGTACAGGCAATACTCTCAAATAATTGTATTGCCATTATGTTCAGTATGATCAGACTCGCTGACTATTATGTGTATGATATATAGTACCTTTATGATAATTTTAGCATTTTATTGCACTTTAAAAAGAAATATAATTAACTTAATGAATTTCAGTCGAATTTAGACTTATGAGAGATCACTAGTAGAGAAAAATAAGCGAAAATGCGGTAAATGAATTCCCATGAACAACATCACGACTATATTCTGAAAATTTAATTAGTACATCGTAGCATTTAGACTGCGAGATTGTTGCCATACCAGAAATCGTCCGGCAATTATGAATGATTATATGATTATTAACGTTTCAGTTAAAAGGAGTGTATAAAATTTTATCGTCGCTAACCGAATGCCCTGGCAGAAAAACAAAAGCCATACGCCACGGTCGAAATCGCCATCTTAATAAGACTGGAGAGCCCCGGTTCGCTTTTCACTTGGCTGCCTAAGTATCGGTTTGTTTCGCAGAATTTTTCGACGACAATTAAAAAATGCTACCTATAAAATTTAACAGTTCCGAGTACCATACCGAATCTTTTTTGCCTAGATTCTTATTGAGGTATATTTGAAATAATTAATTAAATTTCTTCTGGTCCCGCGGAATGTTTATAACCGTTTTTCGTCCAATAAATCAGGTGCAAATGTAGACGGCGCTTTGGTGTAGTCCGCACGGGCCGTTCTCCACCAAATATTTGCCGACGCAGAGATGGATTCAGTGACTTATATCTGAAACACTCAGAAGATTTTAGATGGTAAACAACATAAATTTTATTCTAATATAATAGGTTATTCAATAAGTTCACAGAAATTAAAAGGAAATAAGAAACGGATTTATAATACTTATAAATCAAAATTGCTTCATTTTTAGTAAAGTAAAAATATTATCTGCTTTTTGTAAAAAAATTTATTCTTAAAAATAATCAACAGCTTGTTAACTTAGTTACAAATTTTATAGAGACTGTTTTAACAACAAATTACAAATCCTGTCCCGAGGAAGACGTTCAGATCATAATAATCAGTATGTCAATTTACATTATATTCATAATAATTATGTAAAATTGGTACTTTAAAATGGTATTAAAACAATCTAACCAGACCTTTGTCAATCATTAGTATGAGTCAAATTATTCTCTTTTTCCAAAGATTAAGTTATGCAGATAAATTTAGTAACGTAACTAGAGACATAACTGATATAACTAGAAAAAATACGACAGGATGCGAAAGTATGTCTGAGGACCAAATTTGGAGATTATATCTCACACTTTCAATATTCGCTCCGGATGTACTTGTACTTATACTAAAATTGCAACTTACATACAGACAATAGGTTGACAATAGAAGCGTTCCACATTTTTAGCATCGGCAAGGGGAAATACTATAAATGAAATACAATTTTTATAGATATATAAAAAATGGAAAACTGTATTGGCACCGTTTGCACATGATCAGTCGACGAAAATTACTTCATTCTAGCCACAACCATCATCCTAATGGCAGAACTTTTCGTTATTACAAAGATATTAATGTCGCTAAGAATATATCAGTCATTGTAAGAGACTCTAAAGAACAAAAAACCCACAACAGATTAAACAGGTTAAACAAGTAGATTTACAAATTAGCTTCAAAAGAGCTATTATAACGATTTTCCAATTTATTACTTTTTTGAAATTGCTCAAATTTAGCATGGCATTGCTAATATATATAAAATATAGAATAATAAAATGCAAGTTTAACCTATAAATGTTTATATGTTATTTTAAAAATGCCTATATTAACAACAAAAGTTTACATAACAATATGTAACTTATAATTTGTTGAATTTTTAACTGTTCTAGCATAGCTCAATGAAAATAAATGTTCTCCCTTTTGAAATATTGAAGTTTTTTTTGTTTCCTCAATAAGTACTTTTGAGTATTTGCTGCATATATTCACCCATTCAATCACTGATACAATAGATTAATATTGGTCCAATCTACATATATGTCGATTGGTTTATAATGCCACGAAAATTGATTATCAATTTAATTCGAATGCTGACAAAAAAATTGGCAACAATTAATAAATAGCAAAATAATTTCTCACAATAAGAGCGTATACAAATTTTCACAAATACCTTTCAGATATCAAGCAAGTAGCGTGTAAAATTTAACAAATGTTAAATGTCAGAAAGTACTACGAAAAGAACATGGAGCAACTGTAAATCTGGATTATTATAAATAACTAATAACAATTATTTAAAAGGTGAGATCCATTTATTACTCTATTATCACTATTTACATATACATATATACATATATATAAATATATACATATATATAAATATATACATATATATAAATATATATATATATATATATATATATATATATATATATATATATTTGAATATATATATATATATATATATATATATATATATATATATATATATATATATATATATATATTCAAAAATTTATTTGTCAATAAACCAATTCATTATCACCATTTTGTCAAGAAACTTGAAGTAGTACCGAAGTGACAAATATTTGGAAACACATTCTGCCAAACAGCCAACCAAGTTTTTCAATAGAGGACGCTAATTTTACACAAAATTTACTAATATAACAGAAAATCATTAAATTTGTTCCAATCAGAGATGTAACTGTGTCTACTGGTTATATTAATAAGAGAATAAATAGAGCCATTTAGGAGATATAAGTTATTAACTATTGTAAATGTATTAGGATAGATTAGCCATAATTTTAATTTTGTAATTTTCCCGGAACATTAAATGTATTTGTATAATTGACATATTCGAAGTACTTAAAAATAATAATAAACCATTTCGAAAAACTTGAATTTTAACAAAATGTCTACCTCCAATTCATACTACGAGAGCCAAAAAGTAGTAGGGCTTTTGAAATAACAGAAAAACGGATTATTTTAGACTTGGAATATACGCAGTTCTTCATATCTCATTATTAACTCCAGAAATGAAACTGATTACTACTTAAAATCTTCTGAAAAAGAACCTGGTCTAGAACCAATCTCCCTTTACCATTCTCCTAATGGAATCAAAGAATTATAAAATTGCGAACTATTCAAAATTAATAATGCTCTTTACTCAATTCAGCAGCATTGGTAGTTCAACCTAGGATCTTGTCACTAAACCCCTATACTAAAGATCACCAGGAACTAATACGCATCAAATTAAAATATCTGCTAATTTTTAAAGCAATATATGATATACTCAAACCAATCCAGGTGGCTATCCTGTTAGTTTTAATATATTTTCTGTTTTTACTGAAGCAAAGTAAAAAAACTCATCCAAAAACATTAAATATTACTCATATTCTTACATTTTACATCACTAAATATATAAACAAACATCTGGCGTTGTTATATTGAATTTTAAAACATTTTAAAAGAATGGCACTAGGCAGCACTCCTCTTAAACCTTCTACTTGGTTTAATTTGTGGACAACACCTTTTTCATTTGGAACCGTGTAAAGGAGAGACTCGACTAGTTCCTAAGTCAGCCAGTTAATCAGTCAGCGAGTCAACGTCTAAACATACAATTCACCATAGAGATCTATAACTCCAAGATTCCATTCTTAGATGTTCCAAAAACAGTTCAAGATTTATTAATGGCTTCACGATCTGCTAACGCAAATTGTGATCGGACCCTGACCAGGTATCATAGAACAAGGCAATAATTGTTTCAATATTGAAAAAAGGGACATTAAAGATTGTTGAAACTATTTAGGAATTAACATTTTAGTAGATTTTGAAGAACCCCTGAAAAATAAAGCTGTAAAGAGCAGGTCTAGTTACCTAATATTGGCTGTGTAAGTGGATTTAAAGTTCTACAATGTTCCATGTTATTAATTCCCATTTAACCGTGGACAACTTAGGAAGCATTCTCCAGCATCATAGGATGATTCCGTAAGTTGTGCCATAACGCAAAATATCCGAGTCCATTTGGGATCCACTCATGTGTTTGCTAAGGACGAGACATGGTATTTAATATGATACTACAAACTTCATTACCAACTTGATGGTGGTTACAGAAACAGATGTTAAGGCTTCGAGCGTTCTTCATAATAATGTACGCGATGCAGTCTCGAGAATTAGTAAAGAAAAAACCGAGTATTGACAAATGATGGATTGCCGGCTATTATAGACTTCAACGGCATCCATTTAAATCAAACGCAAGAGTTCAAGTACATGATACTGATTTCAAGAAATACGAGATAGGTGACATCAGTACAGAGATTTCTCTGTTGTGATTTAGTTAATCATTCTGAAGGTAAAATCTGTAGTGATTACAAAATATCGGCTGGCTTTAGTAAACGAATGATGCTTCAATCTTTATCATAATGAAAAACTCCATAGTTTTCACAATATAATACATCTATAATAATTTCTTCCATATTCCTAGAAATATATCGAGCGAGTTTTAGATCAATGCCCTTTAGGTCGCTCTATATATCGATACAAGTAGCCTACTGGTACATTTCTACAAGCACACTAGTTTGCTATCGCAACAATGCGATAACTTTATATTGACATTTTCTCTATTGCATGACTTTTAAGAGGTGCGCTTTAACCATATCCCCGTACCCAGCAGCTCTGGTACTTAATATATTTCTTATAATAAATATCTGTTTATATATCTAAAAGTGAGTTTTAATTTTTTTTATTTTCTCGATGTATTTCCCAAATCGCCAAGACATGACCCATTCAAAGAAATCATAAATCTTTCCGAATATGTATGATACCTAGAGTTGCATCTGGTAATTTGATATTTTAAACTTTTTAATTGTATATCGTTTATGTTTTTTAAAAAAGGTTTGAACGATAGCGTAAAAGTTGGTATATCGTGCATTACTTTCCCTTCGTATCATAATTATAGCTATTATCGCTATTGTTCATTGTATGTTGTTTATATTGTATGTTGGCTATATGTTATAACTATGGTTTGTTGATGATCTAATGCATACATAAACGCAACCAAATTTGGTTCCTGTCGGCTCTTGATAACAGTGTATCTAGCGTGTTTACCTCTGGCTTTTCCCTTGTACACATTGCACGTGCATTATAGTCAAAGTCAAGAGAAGTTAGTGCACAATTCGCACAGAGTTACTTATTTAATTATTTAGTTACGAGTAATTATATTCTTTATATATTAAAGATTTTAGCTTAACCCCAGAGAGAAATAATACTAACCCTAATGGCACGATCTCATGTGTTTGCTTCCATTGATCTAATTGCAAGTCCTTGATTGTTACTATTGTATAAGCTGATATATCATGCATTACTTTCCCTTTGTACCATGTGTACGTGTCATACTTCATCCTAACATATTTTAGCATTGATATCAGCTACCGTTATTGTCTGTTTTCTAATGATTGTCCGTTAGTGTTATTGACTACTATGAACTAACATTGTTATTAACATCGTAGTTATTCCAACATTGTAAGATCCTGCTATTGTCATCGTCTTTTATTGAGGTCATCGTGACCATCCATTACCAGTATTTGTCGATACATTTATTTATCAGTATTACGACCTGCCAGCATATTTAATTACCCTTAAATTTAGCTGCCGTAATTTAGCTGCCATATTAGAAGTATGTTAGATACTTGAAAAGTCCCCAGCCTGACAGATAGATGGCGCTACTAGAATTAAATCCATATGTTTTTAGTTAGCCCTAACACTCAAAAGATGCCTGTATAAAATTTACAGCTGCCGGATCATTAGTTTGTGAATTATAGCATTTTTAGTGAAGCAACTTTTGTCACTGTGACAAAATTGAATAAAATTTTCGGAATTTCACAAAATGATTTTGAATGACCGTAACTTGAAATCGAATGAAATAGCAGACACTCTAAAGATATCAACTAAACATGTACATGATATCATTCACGAATATTTGGGTATGAGAAAGCTCTGTGCAAAGTGAGTGCCGCACGAGCTCACCTTTGACCAAAAACAACGACGAGTTGATGATTCGGAGCAGTGTTTGGAGATGATCAAGCGTAATAAACCCGAAATTTTGCGTCGATATGTGACAATGGATGAAACATGGCTCCATCGTTTCACTCAGAAGTCTAATCGACACTCATCCGAGTGGACTGCACACGATGAACACGTTCCAAAGTGTGGGAAAACGCAACAGTCGGTTGGCAAGGTTGTGGCGTCTGTAATTTAAGATGCGCATGGAATAATTTTCATTGACTATCTTGACAAAGGAAGGACCATCAACAGCGACTATTACATAGCGTTATTGGACCATTTGAAGGACGAAATCGCCGAAAAACGGCTACATCTGAAGAAAAAGAAAGTTCTGCTTCACCAAGACAATGTCACACGTTAGTGAAAACGATGGCAAGTCAGTGAAAAATCCATCCATCAACCGTATTCGCCAGATCTGCCCCCAACGACTATTTCCTGTTCTCAGATCTCAAAAGAATGCTCGTTGGGAAGGAATTTTTGTCGAATGAAGACGTGATCGCCGAATCTCAAGTCGTAGTGCGAAAATGTTATCGAAAAGTTGGAGGGTCTCTATAATCACTATATCACCCTTGAAGGGAATTATGTTGAATAAATAAAACTAATTTTGCCAAAAAAATGGGTTTTACTATGGTAGGCCGAGGACTTTTCAGTTGATTTGTTATATAATAGTAATCATAAATCAATGTTATGCTTCTAATATATTTTTAATTTCGCTCTTGTCATTGAAAATTGGTTCCTCAGGTACGATTTCACTATTTTTTCAGAACAATTACCCAACCACCTCGATAATAAGATCTCTCACTCTTATTTGCTTTATTTATTGTGCCATTTATCGTGTAAATAGTTACATCAATTATTTTGATCTCTATTTTTATTTATTTAACATGTTAGATTATTTTCTATTGTCTTATTTAATTTATTTTTTATTTTACACCAAGAGTTTAAAAATAACCCCAATATATTCAACTGGGTCAGTCAGTCCCTGTTCGTTGCTTGTCAGTTTCTCGTCACAAATTCTATCGAGGCTGTCGATCACGTCCACCGTTCCAGGAAGCCCTCAATCTGTCTACTTTTGAGCGGGCCGCCATAATTCGGGCCGACGACGGTCCCATCGCCGACCAAAAAGCGGGGAATGCGCGACATGCCCCGTGAGGCGACGTAGGGCCCTATGTCGCCGTTATACCCGCCCAATTACCAACGGATTATTATTACATTAAATTTTTTTCGAGCCCGTATCGTTAGTCGGGCCCTCGCCCAGAATAATAATTTAAATGTATTTCGTTTAACTTCGGGCATACAAATTAATTGGACGGTGAGATGCGAACGGCGCTGCTGATCGGGGAGGTCTCCGATGCCGCAAACGCGATCTCTTTGACGGACACGCCGGACATTGTCGTTTTTGGTCTTGACCGTAAATGGATGATTCATGTTGACCAATTCAACAGTGAACTTATATTAAAGCTAAATTAAATGTTAGGGCTGCAAATTAATTTTAAAAACTCCGCAATCGCATCCAACAATTCTGTAATAGTTTACATCCAAACAACTTTCGTCCTTAAAACAGACCACAAGACAACCATTAGTTAATTTAAAGAGTCCTACAAAATATCGGAAAATATATTATTTTGGGCCATTTTTCTGTATTACCAAATAGAAATACAGTTTGACAGCTAACAATTTGTAGTAAGTAAGAGTACGGAATATAAGAAATAACAAAGCGTCTCTATTCTTAGTAATCTTTCAAATAATATATAGTTGACAGTTAACAAGTCTCATATAAAATACATTTGGAATGTTGGCTTACAATCATATATACTGAAAAGAGTATTATAAATATACCAAATTCAGTCGGTGTTGTTAAACCTACTGCACAAATGTCGCAAATTTGAAATCCTATCAAGCGGGTATAACATAAGTTAGTGTCATTGAACCAAGATGCATTTGATTTATACCAGTAGTATCCCTTTGCAAATGTAAAAAAGTAATAATGGCTACAATCGCTTATGACAATTAATAACATTTAAAGTATAAACAAAATTAAAAGTTAAGAAGTCTGTAAATGTAAAAGTTATAGTTAGCTCTGGAGCAACTCTGTAGCCGAACACAGCAAAATGCTTGCGCATGATATTGGATGTCCAACTCTAGTGAAAGCAGTGACCAAAGACTCAAAAATGTACATTGGTATCTACACAACAAATTGCTAATGAAGGATAATGACATGGAGAAAAAAAACCGTTAATGCAGTATTGAAGATCCTAAATAATAAATTCAAGCGATAAAATTTATTTTTACCTCATTTTGGTTGCCTTATAAATTTGTCAGATATCATTGACAAATTCATCCTCACCGCATCTTTGAATTTTACGGGTGAAACAGTTAAATGACCGTCCTTGTTGGAAAATGATGACTGTTAGAAGTGGTCCGAATTCTCTCTGGAAATATTAGATGGTCTTGGTCATGTAGTCTCTTGTTTCGGCGTCCACTGACTGATCCTTTGGACCATGTGTTCTACTTGATATTGTTACATGGAGTTATCTGAAGTCAAATTTCGATATCAACAAATCAACAACCGTCTGTAAATTGAGAGGGGAAATTCAACACCACATCAATAAATTCAGTTACATTTACGAAGTCATGAAACATTCGTAGCCAGTCATTGATAGTTAGATATTGTGAATAGACGCTGACAATGTAATAACAAATTAATATTATTATAACATGTGTCATCAAAGTTAGGCAGTAAATAAATATAATTACTATCATTAAAAGTGTGATAAAAAATCCCCCCCTCCCCAAAAAAAACCTGAATATACAAAGTCCAAGAATTTAATTTATTACATCTCTGAAGTTATAAGATATTCAAAATACACTTCCGAATAGGTTTTATTTGCATATTTTTAGGATGTAGCACAAACCACAAATCAGATAAAGCTAAATCGGATGAGTAATGTAGATTTTACTTTGTGAATTGTTTTGAATATCGGTGATAGGGTATAGTGTCTTACCAAAAAAGATTTTCTTTTGTAAATCAGATATTTTCTCGCGAATTTACGAATATTTAATAGGAAAGTAAAATATAGAAAGAGCGTAAAGACAACAAAAGTCGATGGAATAAGTTAAAAGTTAGAATGGCATTTGATTAGCGTTTTAGTAATTTACTTGTTTAGAAATAGCCCTAGGAAAAAGATAAATTATAGATCAAGTTGCACAAATTGTGAAACATTGGCTGCAATAATACTTTGAACTCCATAAGCTACACAGAAGAAAAAATGTGGTGGAATAGTGAACAAGTGTTAGATTGGAAATTAACAGTTTGGTTACTGACTTTAATAGTGACTCACGCAGTAACAGTGACCACCAAGAAAGGGCTATAAAGCCAAGCAAAAAATTAAATTTGATTTGTTCGTAATTCAGTTTTGTCTATGTCATATATAGAATATCATTATTTAATATTCAATTTCATTTTTTATTTTCAAAAATATTATTATTTTCGAATTGTTTCAGCTTACCGCCGAATTCAAACTGATCAGTTGGTAGTAGTTAAAATAATATTAACTAAATTAATTAAATAGATAACAGAGTTTAGGTAGGTATGAAGCTAAATTTTGTGTTTATAGTAGAACATAAAATACGTGTAGTAGATAGGTGAAGTAAGGTTTTTATTTGTTTTTATTTAGTAATTACATCGATTATTATGTACATATTTTGTTTTGAAACATTTTTCTTTTGTGTTAAACATCTTAGTTTGATTATTTTTTACTTTTTAATGAGTTCTTTATTTATTTTCTGGAAGTTGTTAAAAATATTTTATTTTCTCTTTTAGTGTTTATTTTCTCTGTTTAGATATTTACTCCGTAATCGTTTAATCATTTAATTATTTTATTAAATATTAGAATGTGTAGGTCAAATAACTGCGCCCGTATGAGTAAATATAGGAATGAAGAAACAATGATTGAAAATAGGGAACGTTGAAGGTGTCCGCTATCTAGTCTAGGTGATTCGACATGTGTTCTAATCAAATTAGAACCACAAAAAGTTGTTGCCCTCATCGGGAATAGAACCCACGACCTTTGAACTGATAGAGCTGAACGCTCTACCCATTAGTCCATAGTTCCATACTTTACAACTACTTCCGATTTTCCGTCATATCAGATTAGCAATAATAATACATAAATAGCTGATTATTTTAAATAAAAAATATATGAAAACTTTGTAGGGGCCTTTTTAATAGTTGATTTGATTTGAGGTCCATAATTGACGGAGAAATCGGCGAACATAAAAAAAATATATACAGCCTAACATAGAACATTTTTTCCTTTTTTTTTCCTTTCTCTTCCTTTTTTTGGAGTTGATTAAATATAAAACAACTACCCCTAATTGGTCGTACTCGAATCTCGTCAAATCTGCAAAAATTACTAAATAACGATTAGAAAGTCTACAGCCTTATAAGTTTATCCTCGAAATTTATATCCTATTTTTAAACACAATTCGAGGTGATCGATACAGAGAGCAATTTCGATAATATCGTTTAGCCGGAAAATATAGATTTAATTTGATCGGTTTGGACGTCGGAGACGGTCCGGGGGTCTCGGGCACTAATTTAAGCCCCCGCCGAACTCCCGCCCCATAATATCGGCCGATTAAAAAGAGCCCATAAGCTTAGCATGACACTTTTTAATGAATTTCCGTTCGAACACGGACCCTCGTTCCGCTTAATCGGCGCTACGGGGCCCGGCTGACCCCCCGCGGTCTTTATTGCTGTTTTCTCGTCGTGTTTTCCCAGTAAATCAGATGAGGATCCGGAAGATCGAGGCCTCGGATTCCTCCGGATTGACAATTTGTATTAGCCGCTGCGCGACAAATTAGTGGATTATTACTTTGACGGTGATGGGGAAGAGTGAGATTTTGGCCATAACAGAACGAAGGGGCTTGACTTTAACAACATCGAAAAAAAACAATTATTTATTCAATACGTTAACGGTTTTTTTGCAGGTAATTCTTATTAAGATTAATTATTATGGGGTTTGGGGAAAGGCATTTCCTATTTTCTTCCTAACTCTTAATATAATAATGATATAAATTTTTATTCAAATAAATAAATGAAAATTGGACGGGGCACAACATCCGAGCTATGTACAGAAGTACCGATTCTTTACTCGGTGGCCAAAATAGCAAATTTTAAAGTTATTAATTTCCTTGAAAGTGATATTACCTAGCTGAACATCCTAATGTATAAAAAAAGCATTAATTGAAGAATTGTTTTACAACAGTTCCTTTCAGATCGTTGAAGTTGAAAAAGGGTTCGTTCTAGCATCTGATCGTGAGCTTTTCTTTTCTGGCCTAAAACCAGGTGGTAGAATTCATGACGCATACCTGGTCGCGGAGACTTGTCCTGGAGTTACAAGTTGGACTGGGTTATGTGGGACTGACTCTGGGGTTACCAATACACTAAACCAAAACCGCCTCGCAGTTGACCACTGTGAGTCGCTACTGCTACTGCATTAAATTTGGGGATATGGCACCCGCAGATTGGGCAGCCGTTATTGCGCACGAGGACCCGGCGACTTTATTAATACACGAACTTGAGTTAACAGACGACTGGATACTGTCGTATGGAGGCAAAATTTATGACTGCAGCGCCGGATGAGGTCGTTTCAGCGTAGAAAATAGGGAGGTTAGCGGTGTCGCGGTGCTAAGCTTCCAGCATGTCGGCTCGCGAACAAGCGCGTTTTCAGAAGAACTTGAACTGAGTTTTTGTTTGTGGTATGATTGAGATACGAAGTGCTTAATTTCTAGTGTGTCAATTTCCCTATGAATTTGATGATTTCTGACAAACCATAGAGCATTCAAGATTCTCCTGAGGAGCTTATTTTGGAAAACTTATGACCTAGTTGGGTGTACAAACTTGAAGTAGACACTGGACCCGTACAGGAGTACGGGCCGAATAACATCTTGTAAAATAAACATTTGATGGAGATGGGAAGTCTGCTAGAAAGGCAGATCAGAGAATATAGCAGGTTTGCTATCCCCGAACGTTCTTGAATTGTTTTCTGGATTTGGAAATGCCAACCGAACCGTCGGTCAAAGTGGAGACGTGACGTTATCCAGCAATGGAATTACTGCAGTATCGATCTTAAGTTGACTGCATGATCGAGCTACCTCTGTAAATCTTCTTGAATTGTAACCTCGAACCTGGAATCCGTGAAAAAAAGTGTCGTCAGTGGTAAAGGCCACATGATGTTCCTCCTATTATTGCGATAGTCACGAGCTCGAATATAAAACCCAGCTAGGAATAACCATTCCAATCAGACCAATAGCCAGGCTGAATAAAATGCGGATATATTCTGGGATGGCCAGGATGGAAGATGGTTAGTCGTTAGGCTTAATGCTGGGCACCATGGTTCGAAACCCACGTTAAACAGAAACCCAAGCAGAGTAGGTCCAGTTCAAATAAATTCTCGTTGATTAAAAGGATACTCTAAAATATAACAACAAGAAACAAAATAACCTAATTGTATAATCGAGAAATGACGATAAAATAAAATGATGACGTCGAAAGCGACAAAAAAATCAAGGAAATTGCCAAAAGCGTTAAAATATTTGAAAGAATGTTTACATTAATAGGAACTACTATATTATCGCTTGATTCTAACACTTGTGAACATTGTAGTAGCTGCATCAGGATGCCGCAACTAATCTCTTTCAATGTTTGCTCAATTACTAAAGATATTTGTAATGTAGCGTTGTCGTGATAGAAGAACCCAAGTATTGCGCTCCTTTTTGTTATTCAGCATTGTGTTTATTTCCACAGTCGTGATACAGACAAATCAATCTTTAATCAATCTTTAAGTTCATCTTTAATATCAAAATAACGTCTCATCACCATAAACACCACATAATTGTTGATTAGCCTGTGCTAAAAAATTTTTCTATTAGGAAACAAGAAACGCCTGCTTAACTTCCATTAGTTGTTAACACTATAAAGTTTCGCATTAATGAGTATGAGCAACTCGTAACATACTCATAGCTTACAGCTCATAATATCATCGTCTTTGGCGTTAATGCGGGTTTTGCAAGCATTCGTAAAGTTTCTCACTAACAGGTCAATTGAAAAATCCCCGGCCTACCACAGTAAAATAAACATTTTTGGCTAAATTAGTTTTTTTTATTCAACATAATTCCCTTCAAGGGTGTATACACTGATTGTAGCGACCCTCCAACTTTTCGATACCATATATGTAGTACGATTTGTCCTTTACTTCAAAATAGACCTCACTTTCGTCAATCACCTCTTCATTCGACGAAAATTTCTTCACAGCGAGCATTCTTTTGAGATCTGAGAACAGGAAATAGTCGCTGGAGACCAAATCTGGAGAGTACGGCGGATGAGGAAGCTATTCGAAGCCAAATTCATGGATTTTTGACATGGTGCATTGTCTTGGAGAAGCAGCACTTTCTTTTTCTTCAAATGCAGTCACGTTGTGATTTTGCCCCGTTTACACATCATATAACATCTACAGACTTAACAAAATCACTTTCAATCGAACTTAAAATATTTTCTCTGTATTTTCAAACGTTCTGAAATATAATCTCAGGATAAATACAAGTGCCAGATGATGTTTAATGCAATGTCGTGATCTGATAACTGAATCGTTAGAAGATTGCAGTGCTGCCGCCATGCTTCAACTCGAAAACTAAAACCAATCTTGATAAAGGGATTGAAAATTTAAAGTTCATGGTAACAAATAACGTTAAGAATCGTTCTAACCTGCTCGGGTCCAAAAGTTTACCCGAATTTTTAAACTTATGTAATTAGTCAAACTATTTCTCTAAATTTTAATAAAATAAAATTTAAAACAAAATGTCTGAAAAAATATTTTGTAATTTAGCCATAAAAAAGTTTTTTGATGCTTTCTGAAGAGTTTTATAATTCATTTCGAATTTTCTTGGTTTGTTAGAATATATAGTAGTTAATTCTGCAGTATTAGAGGCTGACTTTCTTCGGTCTGATTAACATTCAAATCTTATAGGAATATATTCTGAATTCTTGTATGTAATGGTTAAATCTAAGAGGTCTAAGTGGTTATAAATCGTTGAAGTTTTTCTTGATATGAAATACAAATATGCGGCAATAATCAATCATAAGGGTGTTGATAATTGCCTTTTTTAGACCTACTGGGGAAAATACTATGAGGGTAAAGAATTTTCATTTGGTGTTTGAAAGTTTATTATAATTGTCAAACAAATCCCAACTCAACTGTGTCAGGTTATTTATTATGCACTCAAACTTAATTAACAGTCCTATCAATCCGATGAAATACTTTACGAATAAGACTGTTACTGTTAAACATTTTATTTTTTCTCTACCATTAATTAATTGTTTGTAACTCGTTGATCGCTGTCTTCAAAGTAATGTTGCTAAAATGCCGGGACCGAGAAGAGTGGAACAAGAAGAAAATCAACTGATGTGGGTGTAAGCAATATCAAGTATACCACCACAAGGGATCAGCCATAGACTTGCTCGCGCACACACACACATACACAGATGCACTTTTAATCTGCATATTCGCCAAGGCAGTCGCAATCTTACACGGCGAATCTGGCGCCAATTAACCCGGGCCCCGGCAAACGTATACATTTTCATGTTAAATATCGATAAATCCTAATTTATATTTCTGTTCGGGCTTGTGCGGGTAGCAGCAGGAACGGGAGCCGGGCCGGCGAGGCCGCGACGTTGGTCAGCCGTCATCGAGCTGAATAAATCAAAGACGATGTGATTCCGGGAACGATGAGGAACCGATGATAGGACGGCCCGGTAGCCGGGCTCGTCTCCTTATCGCTACACATCTTCGTATACATGCAAAAGATGCGGCCGGTATAAATTGGTTCTTTGTTTTCATTACTGCTGGCGCTGTGGCCTTCCGCGAAACGGCAATTAAATGTTATTGTGGAGATGGAGGTTTTAATATTCTCTATTTAACTATACTATAGCGATATATATTGTGTTGGGGGAAAATAATTTCGTAAAATAATAAGTAAATTTTGTAGGGTTGTTTTTAGACCCAGGGCGTAAAGATCATATTTAATAAAACAATAATAAAAAAATTAGACGACTTAAAAAAATAAAAGCGGAGATCAGAATAAATGATAAACTACTTACTCACTAAATGGCAAAATAAATAATGCAAACAAGCATGCTGAATCTTGAGTGGTGAAATTAAAATATAATTGAGATATGTAGATAGATATTTCTATTGTTAGGTAATTGAAATATAACGGTACTGAAGTCTAGGATACTGGCAGCTATAACAGTATCGATAATAACAATATCGATAAATACTGGTAATGAATGATATTGATAATCTCACTAAAAGATGGTAGTAATAAAATGATAGATTAACCAGGATGGGTAGCAATAATCTTAATCCATAATAGTCAATAAATGACGGACAATCTTTATAAAGGTATGACATGTGCACACGATATCAAGGGAAAATAACGGACCAGCTTATATCCTAACAGCAACAATAATGGACATGCAATGAGAAGTAGACGCACAAGATCCTGACATTACGGTTAGTAGTACTAGTTAGGGTAAAGCTAAATTGTTCAATATATATTTATATATATATATATATATATATATATATATATATATATATATAAATATGTAAATGTGGAAATCGATAAATATTTTTATTTTTTTTTAAAGTACTCTTCGTGAGTCCACAATCAGCCCTAGTGGCAATAAGTATTTCTTATGTCTATATTATATATACATGGCATGTAGAAAATCACTTCATTAAGCAATCTTCTGTATAGAATATTATCTTAATTAATTAGTCTTATTCTAAAGCTCACTCTAAAGTCTACATGTCCAGTAATCAGATCAGGTGGTGTTAAATGTTTTAGTCTACGCACTTCACTATCACGTAGCATATTTAGCTGATTAGCGAGTACATTGGGATGCACTGACACTCTTTCGAAGTACTTCACACAAACACGTTGAATTACACTTGTTATAGGTTCTAGAGGAATATCGCGTTGTATCACTTTATTTGAATATAGTACGGAGCATCAACAATGGCACGCAACACCTTATTTTGGAACCGTTGAATGATGGATATATTAGATTTGCTAGCAGTACCCCATAGTTAGATTCCATATGCCCAAATGGGCTTGAGCATAGACTCATACAGCAATGCATTGTTATCTAATGATAACTTGGATTTGTGCCCGATGAGCCAATACATTTGATATAATTTTAGTCCCAGTTGTTTCCGTTTAGAGAGTATGTACTTCTTCCAGGTTAGGCGTCGATCTAAGTGCATACCAAGATATTTAACATGCTCTGCTTGGTGGAGTTGACGATGATTGATATTCACTGGTAGACATGTTCTTCTACGCAGGGTAAACGTTATATGCGTTGATTTTGTTTCATTGGCTTTAATACGCCATGTCTTCAACCATAATTTTATTTGCTCCAGGTGGATTTGTAGGTTTATTGATGCTGTGACTGGATCTTCATATGATGCTAAGATTGCTGTATCGTCTCCATATGTTGCCACAGTAGTTATTTTTGTAGTGGGCATATCAGCCGTATACAGAAGATACAGTACTGGACCCAGTACGCTACCTTGCGGAACTCCTGAATATATGGGATTTAATTCGGTATGTTCATCGCCTTGATTTACAATAAAATGTCTGTCAGTGAGATACGATTTTAGTAACTGATAGTCCGAATGAGGGAGAAGTTTCTTTAGTTTAACCTGCAAGCCCGTATGCCATACATTGTCAAAAGCCTGAGATATGTCGAGAAAAGCAGCCAAACAATATCTTTTGGCATTTAGGTCAGCGTTCATTTTGTTTACATTCTATGCACTTGTTCTATATTCCCATGCTTATTGCGAAAACCAAACTGATGTTTTGGAATAATTTTTCTTTTTTCTATTATATTGTTTAGCTTTTTAATGTATAATTTCTCGAAAACTTTCGAGATTATCGGTAATAAACTTATAGGTCGGTACGAGGTCATATCTTCTGGTATTTTTCCTGGTTTAAGAATCATAAGTTACATAAACCAGATATAGTGGATGCATATAGTCATCAAACAACACATGATGGATGAGAGTGATAACGGCGATAATTAATAGTAATGATTAACTGTACTTGGATGAAGTCTAACATGTGCACACAGTATGAAGGTAAAATAACGCACGACGTACCAGTTTATGTCCTTACACTAATAATGACATGCAAGGGATCAAGGGAAGTAACGCGTGAGATTTGCTGCCACTAAGGTTAGTAGGCCTAGTTAGGATTAAGCTAAATTCTCAAAATAACTAAATATATGAATCACCTCTCCAGCTCCAGCTATGGTGGACGTGCAATGTGTACAAGCGGGAAAGCTAGAAGACACCCGCTGCCATCAAGAGAGAGCAGAACCCATTTCGGTGGCGTTTATGTATGCTTCAAGTTATCCATAGATTATGACTACGTAAAAGTAACTTTAGCCACTTTGACATTAGTTTTTAGATTATAAAATAGCTATAATGTATATTTACGGTTGCAACCATAAAACGATTATCTTTGATTTGCCATAATTAAATAATTATAGGGAAGATATGACGATTCGAAGACGAAATTAAATAAAATAGAATAAAATATAAACGAAGCATGCAAAAATAAATTAATAAGTAGAGCCTAACTAATAGATAATAATAAGTATTAAATAATAAATAGATAGTTATAAAAGAGAAATAATAAATAGTAAGTAATAATAAGTAATAATAAATAGAATATGAAAAATAAACGGTAATAATTATAAAATAATAATTAGAACAAAACAAGTGAATAATTCATCAATAACAAATACTAATTTAAAAGCGAAAACTGAAACAATCTGTGAACAAACTCACCATTTGATGAAACTCAGCTTGGGCGGAACAAAAAACAGTAAAATAAGCTGAGTAGGAAGAATGTAGCGACTCTGACAGCCACGACTTCAGAAATGGACTTTTATGAATTTCTAACATCACTAGGACGTGATCACATGTGGCAAATACAATCCCTGAAGAAAGATCAACAATGTTACCATTTATGGTAATTATTTCTGTTGATAAGTATTCGCAAAGGAGACAAATCCTATACATTATCGTTCAAATATTTTTCAATCAAAAAACACTTGAACAATCCAAAAATTAAAAGGTCTAAAATATTGAACTACGAGCGGGAATTCTTAGTACCATAAACATTCAGAACGATTTATGAATTCCTTGAATGGTACATGTCTCTGTCTGTGTTTTAGGAAAAAAATATCGAGAAAATATAAACAAATAAAACTCGCTTTTACATTTTATTCATATACATTTAAAACCTTGATCAATGTGTCGTTGTGATCGATGACCTCTTGCTAGTATTCTGGAAAAATTATAATTCCATCACTATTAAACTTCTGATATACCAGCGAAAACTACTTTTCACATGATACACTACTTAACAAATATCTCCGGATTAGGCGCATGCGCATATTGGTTTCCATTAATTTTTGAAATAGAGAATAATTCAAGTTTGACGCATGCGTATATACAGTTTCGTTTATTTACTCATTTCATTTTTATATATAAATTATTTTTTACAAATAAATAGACACAAATTTTATAAATATTTGATTTAATGTTGAAAGTATATATAAGGACCGAAATAAACATTGAATTTTTTTTAACTAACACATATTTAAAAAATTACTTCTATGTCCAGCCTTTTTTTCTATAAAAACACCATATTTTAAATAATTTATATATTTGAGCAATTAATATGAACTCAGCCAAAACCGTTTAGATCAAATCCAACCAATATAGTTAAAACCAAACGAAAAAGCCACAACTATATATGAAATCACTGAAATCTCCTAAAAATCCCCAAATATATAAACTATGATCGCTACTGCAATTTTTGCTACTATTCTTGATCCACGAACCTCAAGTGTTAATGAATTGACTACCTCGAGCTTTCGATTAACTTATACATTTACTAGCCTAAAACGAATAATTGATCGTGCTTTTAAGCTGAAAGACATCTCAGTCAGTACATCATTATATTCACAGAACAATTATTTATGTACCTATGCGCTTATAAAATAATGCATTGTATTTTCCTAGTCATTAGATCATTAAGGTGTCGTTGATAGTTTTATATTTTGTTTATTTGATCCAGGTCTACTTTTGTTACCAAATTTAACTATTTCAAACTATCACTGTACTGTTATTGTATCTTAGCAAAATTCTCTCTAATTTCTTCTTCTCTGAATTTTACGTTCTTCCACTTTCACTCTCAAGAAATTCTAGCTATATCTTACCTATAAAATAAAATTTAAATCATTAGTAAAATATATCAAGTTTAAAGTAAATGTCTAAATATCACCAGTTACTACAATTTATACTACTTGATGGATAAACCTCATTAATGAATTCATTACTTGCAACACAACAAGAATCATCTTCTCTGTTCTTGTTATCATTAAATTTTGGCATATGTTGATACCTATTCGATGTCGTTGAAAATGCTGTGTTATAAATTCGGCTGCTAACATTCTCACTAGAAATAAAGATGCAGTTTGGATTTTATAACTTTTAAAAATTTAAGCTTACACTCTGCACTTAGCCTTGTTCTCTCATATTTTAAAACAAATATATATTAAACCACCAAGAATAGTACAACAATTTAATTATTATTCCCGTAGAATTACTAATGCAATATAAAATCTAAATATTCTAGTTTTTTTCAATTGTTTTCACTTGATTGAATACATCAATCGACTCCAAAAGAATGTACTGCAATTAGCCAAGGAAAACAATATATACTTTGTTCAAAATTATTTTGTACATACGTTATTTAAATTTGTGATATCAAAACGTCGCAATGTTACCGCATCAACTCTGTTTTAGTTCAGTTTGGCTTTGACATCAACGAAATTCGAATCTAAATATAATAATTGAAGAAAACTATTATGAAATATAACTTATTTTAACATTATAGTACATCTAAAAATTACAAGTATTTATACACCCACAATAGTTTAGAGTTTAGAGTTATAATCTCTTCACTATTGCTTTCCAACAACTGTCTGAAAATCGGACGACTTTGGTAGGCGTATTGGATTACATGTTTGAACAAATCACACAATATTGTGTCTCTTTTTAACTAGAATAAGATGAGAAGGAAGATATAGTCTGCAAAAGAAAATGTACAAATTCCAGCAGGCACACATTAAACATCTTAATGACGCATCTACAAAAAAAATATACACATACATACATTACAAACATATACATTACAAAATCAATACCTCCATAAATGAAAAACCGTAAGATATAGTTTATTCTTTTCTATAGCTTTCTATGCAGGATAGTTCGCATATGCAAATCCAGAAATATGTGTGAAGTAATGTAACCTATTTTTCACAAGCCTATATTTTTAAAATCCAATTTTAAGTCACTAAAAGAGTATTGCAAGTATTTACTTGCATCAATTTATTTAAATGCATCAAAACTTCACAATTAATATTTTCAATTTTTGCCGAGTCACTAAATGCAAGGAACAGACCAAACAATATGCAATATTACACCATTCAATATATGGATGTTGGCAACATTCATGTACATTTTTTTCTGTTCTGGCCTAAAGCCAGGCGGTGGAATGCGTGACGGATACCTGGTCGCGGAGACTTGCCCTGGAGTGACAAGTTGGACCGGGTAATGTGGGACTGCCTAGGGGCTTACCAATACACTAAGCCGAAACTGCCTCACAGTTGACAACACTGGATCGCTATTGCTACTCCATTGCATTTCGGGATATGGCTGATCGGGTAGCCGTTATTGGGCACAAGAACCCAGTGATTCTATTGATTCGCGAGCTTGAGTTAACACACGACTGAACACTGTCGTATAGGGGCAAAAGTTGTGACTGCAGCAACGGATGAGGTCGTTTCAGCCTGGAAAAGGGGGGAGCTTGGCGGTGAGGCGGTGCTAAGCTCCCAGCATGTCGAAAAGCTCGCGAACAAGCGCGTTTTCAGAAGAACTTGAGCTGAGTTCTGGTTTGTGGAATGATTGAGATATGAAGTCCTTGATTTCTGGAGTTCAGTATTTTGAAAAACTTAAGTCGTTTCACCTGGTTGGGTGTAACAACAAGTTTGTATTTACATTTACATTAACAAGTAGACATTAGATCCGTAGAGGAGTACCGAATTAATATCTTGTAAAATAAGCATTTGATGGGGATGGGAAGTCTGCTAGAAGGGCCGATCAGAGAAGATAGCAGGTTTGCCATCCCCGCACCATTCTGGATTGATTTCTGGATTTGGGAATGCCAACACAACTATCGGTTGATGTGGAGACCTAGGTACGTGACGTTATCCAACCATGGAATTATTGCGGTGTCGATCTAAGTTGCGAGAAGCGCAGTGCGTAACGCTTCTTATGGAAAATGATGGCTTTCAGAGATGGAAGAGATTTCAGAGATTTCAGGATGGAAAATGATGGTTTTCAGAGGGTTGATTTGCAACCTCCAGAATTTGAATTTTGTATAAGCTAATTGTAAATAATACGACGTGTTTGTATTTCTCGGTATACTGCCTATTTTTGTAAGTTATATTTGAATGATTTATACGTTTTATTTTACAACGATTAAAATAAGCTATCTCTCTCTCTTTTCAGAGATCTCAAACTGTTTTGAACTTCACGAGTAGCAGTATAATAATTAATACAGCTAATATTTCGTTAACTGCTAAGAACTCATTGATTTTTTATAAAATATTTCAAATTAAATATTAATTACAATACATACTTTAATAATTGAACGTGGTTGTCATTGAGAGTGTCACTTTGTTTACCAAGTGAATAAAAATCGGAAAACATTGAGAAATAATAAATCATATTCTATTAGAAAATTTTGTTGTAAATCGGAAAAAAAGAGTGAGAAACTCCATATTTATATAGAGATCATATTGAAACATATTTACATCAAATCCATGCTGTATATTTATATAAAGACGTCGTATTAAATCATTTTGACCGAAAATCCATAAAGCGTATATTCATAAAGACTTGATGTTATCTGATATTACTTGCAAAAAGTCCAGAAACCAAATTTGTACATGCCGTTTATCTATCTCAAGGCAAAATCTTTATCTTGAAAACCATCCTACTTTTCACCCGAAAGAAGTCTCCAGTCAATACATCATTATTTTTGCATGTTGTTTGCTATGTTAATTGATAAAAATATATTATTTTTCCTTGTTTGTTTCATTCCTCTGCCTTCAGAGTAGTAGTCATTAATTAACTTTGAAATTTTAGCTTCTAATAGAACATGTATATTTCGCCAAAATTAAAATTTAGAATATCTAAGAACTAGTTGAACAAACAATAACAACAAAATTTAAAAATTGAAGATAGATAATATTTTCTTGTAATAAGATCCTATAGCAGCAATGTAACGAGAACAGCAGCTTTCGTTGATTAATAAGGCTCCCCCTTGGAGGAGGTCATCGAAGTTCGGGCGTCATTTCGCGCTGCCAATTTATTATCTTGCAAACCATCGTACCCTTCACCCGAAAGAAGTCTCCGGTCAATACATCATTATTTTTGCATGTTGTTTGCTATGTTAATTCATAAAAATATATTCTTTTTCCTTGTTTGTTCTATTCCTCTACCTTCAGAGTAGTGGTCATTAACTAACTTTGAAATTTTAGCTTCTAATACAACATGTATATTTAGTCAAAATTAAAATTTAAAATATCATAAATCTAGTTAAACAAACAATAACAACAAAATTTAAAAATTTGAAGATAGATAATATTTTGTTATAATAATTTCCTATAGCAGCAATGTAACGAGAACAGCAGCTTTCGTTGATTAATAAGGCTCCCCCTTGGAGGCGGTCATCGAAGCTCGGGCGTCGTTTCGCGCTGCCAATTTAGGGGCGCCAATAAAACTGCCATCGCAAAGCTGTTCCGATGCCGTTAAGTGACATGAATTATCCGTCCACATACCCCCTGAGCCGGCTGCCTCTACGCGACATGAAATATTTAAGAAGATACAATAAACACTGACGAGATTAAAGGCGGCCTCTTTTATTGCGACCAGTTATATTAAATAGACAATTTGTGTATAGAATTTTAAGGCTACGAGCTGGTGCACGAGACCCGCTACGTCGAACGCTTGTTTATATTTTATTGCTCGAGCATAACTCTTTTCACGTTATCGTTTTTCATTTCGTCTTGATTTTTTTTTCGCTACTGCTTGTATTACATTTTTTTGGGTCAATAGAAAAGACGCACTGTCGGGTTGTGTCTTTAAGTTAACACTAAAAGGTTACAATAATGAATGCTGGCTTTTCTGATACAAGAAACCTAAGTTGGGACATTAAGCTACTAATATACTTGTGTGGTCCGATAAGTACTTAAAATGCGATAAGCCTGCAAAAGAATGAAATTTTTTTAACTGAGTACCCTTTTAACTCTTAGCCCAGCAATGCTCCAACTTCTTTAACCCGCCTTTATTTTTTCTTTTCTCGAGGTATACATTCGACAAAAATTTCTGCCCGGCGAGTGAGTTATTCAAGTTCGGAAACAAGAAGAAGACGCTCAGAGCTAAACCTGGAGAATATACGGATGTAGTAGTTCGTAGCACAATTCGACTAATTTGGTTGTGGTGAGTGCGGAAGTGTCAGTCGGTACATTGTCATGGTGGAAGAGCGTTTTTCTTCAGACTGAAGCCGATTTTTCGCTATTCGAAGTCAATTCGGAACTATAATAAGACATAGTACAGCCGTCACAAGGCTGTTGCCCTTCTTCAGGTAATCGATGTAGATCTCACCTTATGAGTCCCAGGAAATGGTGGCCACCGCTTTTCCGGTCGATAGGACAGTCTTCACCTTCTTCGGAGCACGTTCTCCGGGTGAAGTTCACTGTTTCTACTGTTTCTTGGTCTCAGGTGAGTATCAGTGTATCCATGTTTCGACTGCACGAGATTTTTTTCGAATTGCGCTTAAACAGAGTTAAACGCTGTTGTGAAGAGGTATCGCGGTTGCGCTTATTGTTCGGAATGAGCAAACGTGACACCCATCGAACCCACAGCGTTCCCAAACTCAAAATTTCACGCATAGCCTGACCCGCACAGTCTTTTGAGACTTCTACGGTCTCAGATATCTGGGATCAAGGGCGTTTCCTGCTCAACCTCACCTGCGCACAGTGCGCCCTGCGCGGAGTTATGTCACGCACTGACTCTGTCAACAAGGCTCTGGCGACCGACCAAGGGCAGAATAACCCGATGGAACGTGTACCATGCCTACATCTTTGGTACCGCAGGCCAGGAAGGGTCCTCAGTAATAACTGATAAAAACGCTCGGCATGAGGAGGCAAACATCAGGTCCCAGTAAACTGGAAACACGAGCTCAGCTTGTTCAAGGGACATATCCTTTAAGGACAGACATGAGAGCAGTAACATCAGGACATACAATATCACGCAAAAAAAACCAAGTGGCGATCAAAGCAAGTTCCGGATGAAGCGGAAACACATTGTGGACTGTAAAGGTTGTTTTAGCAAAATGGGAGGGCGTCCTTAGGAGCGTTCTCCTTATTTTGTTAGGGTTGTATAGAGGCAACTCAAGAGGACAGAGATAGAGGAGAAGAAAGATTTGGGTGGCAACACTCAAATCTTCACGTGGGAGGATACTTGGTGAACAACAGACCAAGGGAGAAAGTCGGAATACGAAAGGCTCTGATAAACACAGGGTCTAGCTTATCTAAAAATTAATTAAATTTGGTGAAGGTCTAAGGGGAAAGGAAGCTAAGGCAAGCACGAACTGTACCAACGTGCTTCGCCTCGCTAATGGCTCTGAGGAACGCTGAGTGGAGGCAGTATATTATACTTGCAATAGCGGAGGGTTTTCGTGGCATTGGGGAAGGCAAGTGGTGGTTTGAAAGGTCAGTCTAAAGCCGAGAGGTAATTGGACATATGGCCAATCGGATACCGACCGATATTGCTCTTGTTCCGTTTTTCTAAAATCGGCGGACGGTTCCACACGCGGTCAAAAGAAAACTACGAGTCCGATTCGCCTGAAATTTCGACAGTAACCATCTCATCGGACGGCGAGGCTAAATATTTATCGGACCACCCTCGCATCTACAGGGTCTGAACAGAATAATACGAACACCTGATTTATATCCAACATTTATTCACTAATAAGGTGCTGGGCCACAATTTACTTTTAAAACTCTGCTCTAAAACTCCACATAGCGATTTGATTGTATCGAGGTCCGGCGACTGTGCGGTCAGGAAAAATGTTCTGATATTCTGATGCTCCTCAAAGAAAGACCTTTTTGGCTGTGTGTAAAGGCGCATTATCATTTAGGGATATGACAGTATTGGGTAATATTGAGGATGTGGAGGTACAACGTGGGGCTATTGCTTTGCTTAGCTCGAAGAAAAGATAAGTAAATTTGGTTTACATAAAAAAAATTATTTGGTCTTATCCGTAGATCTGGCTGGCCATGCTAAATCGGCACTTCACGAAATTGGTCTTCGTGGAAAAACGTCAGTCAATAATTGAATTGTTGGACGAGATTGATTCTATGTGCTGTGGCCCCATCTTGCCGAAATCACATATCATTTAGTCCTTGCTCTTCCATTTCAGGCACAAGAAATTTTCGAATCATGTCTTGATCCGTTCAGAAATAACAGTAACTGCAACACCTTGGTTATTTTCAAGAAAATGGGGACTAATTATGTCTCAAAAAAGTAGCGACTTGTTGAACGACGACACAAAACGATACTGAGAGTTTAAATATATTCTAATATAAACCAAGCCCCTATGTCTAAAAGTCACACTCATCATTCATTCCATTTCATTCATTCGATTATGTAGTCTTTGTATGTTAGGTAAAACATTTGCATATCAGTCGCACAATATAGCACATATACTATTGTAACAGGTCAATTGAAAACTTCCCGGCCTGACACATAGATGGTGCTTCTAGAATTAAATCTATATGTTTTTTAGTTAGCTCTAACCCTCAAAAGATGCGTGTATAAATTTAACAGCCGTCGGATCATTAGTTTGTGATTTATAGCATTTTGAGTAAGCAACTTTTGTTATTGTGAAAAAATGGATAAAAAGGAATTTCGCGTGTTGATAAAATATTGCTTTTTGAAGGGAAAAAATACAGCTGATGCAAAAAACTTGGATTGATGCCAAGTTTTTTTTTTCGGGACACTGTCCCAGGAATCAGCCATCAAGGATTGGTGTGTTAAGCTTAAACATGGTGAAATGAGCACCGAAGACGGTGAACGCAGCGGATGCCGAAAAGAGGCTGTTACCGACGAAAAGATTTGAAAAATCCACAAAATGATTCTGAAAGACCATAAATTGAAATTAAATGAAATAGCAGACACTCTAAAGATATCAATTGATTGTGTATATCATATCATTCACGAATGTTTGGGTATGAGAAAGCTCTGTGCAAAGTGGGTGCCACGCGAACTCACCTTTGACCAAAAATAACGACGAGTTGATGATTCGGAGCAATCTTTGAAGATGATCAAGTAATAAACTGGAGTTTTTGCGTCGATATGTGACAATGGATGAAGCATGGCTCCATCATTTCACTCCGAAGTCCAATCGACAACCATCCTGAATGGACTGCACACGGTGAACCCGCTCTAAAGTGTAGGAAAACGCAACAGTTGGCTGGCAAGTTTATGGCGTCTAAATTTTAGAATACGCATGGAATAATTTTCATTGTCTACCTTGATGGAGAAAGGACCATCAACAGCAACTATTATATAGCATTATTGGACCACTTGAAGGACGAAATCTACTAATCAGCGACTATTTCCTGTTCTCAGATCCCAAAAGAATGCTCCCTGGGAAGAAATTTTTCTCGAATAAAGAGGTGATCGCCGAAACTGAGGCCTATTTTTAAGCAAAGGACAAATCGTACTTCAAAAATTGTATCGAAAAGTTGGAGGGTCGCTCTAATCAGTGTATCACCCTTGAAGGGAATTATGTAGAATAAAAAAACTAATTTTGCCAAAAAAAATGTGTTACTATGGTAGGCCGGGAACTTTCCAATTGACCTGTTATATACAATTTTGAGTGAATAAATTTGCTCTAAAAAAGACATGGAAACACATGATAAAAATGTTTCTTAATCTTACGAGCAGTACTCTTATCATTTAAATATAAAAACAAAGTGTCATAAATAACACTTATTTTGCCTCTCTTTAAACAAGTGATTCTAAAAAAATTATGAGCTTGTTGTCTCTGTATCTCATATATATTTAAAGAGAAAGAAAGGGCAAAAATCAATTTCAAAGCATTGTACATTTCGTAGCACTCTCATCTTCTCTAGATAAAAATTATCTACATAAAATATCAGCTGCTCCAATCTGGGATGTACAATGGGCGCCTGATAAATCCTCATTGACACACACTCTCACATGCTATACACTCACTGCCCTCTCTCGACGTATAAAGGAAGCTGAAGTGGACATCGTGGCACTATGTAGTCGTCCCTCTATGAAACTGGTGATTCACATTCCAGAAATGTATCAGATTGGATGCAGTGCATTATTGATGACACAGGTACTCAAACGCAATGGTATTGTGTAAAGTCCATTCCATGCGAGTCGTTCGGACTACCATTTCAGTTAATCTCATTCACACTGAATCATATTAAATATATAACAAAATATCGACTTACTTTAATATTAATACTTCACAGTGCATTAATATTAAAAAATAAACAAAACTATATTAAGACTACCAATTAACAACCCCTGTAATTTTCATATTTTTCTTATTTTGAGAATAAGCTTTGGAGGTGAATCAAGAGTTATGCCAATTTTTGATATCCTTAAAGCAAAAAAACTGTTATTTAGTCAAATGCTATGCATTTGAACGGAATAGATGGCAATCTGAAGGAGCAACATCTGGAGAATAAGCCGTATGTAATAGGATGTCTCATTTTAGGGTTTCAAGGTAAGTTTTAACCTCTTACACCACATGCGGATGGATATTATCCCGTTACCAGATTACCTTGTCATGCCCTTGTTGAAAGAGAGGCTAATATTCCTTTCATGTCCAGGCTAAATGCTAAAAATGTGCTAATGAATGGCCACGATAATTTCCGAAAGGGTTTGTTATGATATCCACTTTTCCACTCGTCTCCAGTAATCTTATAATGTGAAAACCCATTTTTTTTGCTGTTAGAACAGCTGCTGGTTAATTCATGTAGTAGCGAATATCCTTCTTTATAAACAATTTCCTAGCCTTTTGTTGATTTTAAAGAGCTTTTTAAGTAAACACCTAATATGTGGGAAAATTCTTGCCGAGTTATGGCTTATATAATTGCTAACATTTTTAACCATTTATTATTATCATTTATTTTTGATTTAACGAAATTTTCTTAAAATTTAATATAAACACTATTCTACTGCGAAATGCTTCAAAACTGTCAAAAAATTAAGTCTTAGTTATTGTGATGAAATGAACCACTAAACTCTTTTAATAATTTTCAAAGTCGTGCTATTGTAAGTAAATATGGAACTCACTGTTCACATAGGTTGTTGTCAAATTAATATTAATCTAACCACCATGGATCGAACAACTTGGTATATCTAAAGACTTCAAATATTATAGAGAATATATATTATTTAATAAAAAAAAAGTAATGTTAATTATTGTATAGAGATATTTTAGTAGAAAACAAATATTTTATTAATTAAATATTTTAAGTTTGCAGAATAAAAGTTGTATTCGTGTTCTCAAAACATGCCACTTTAAAATAATAATATGGACATGGTCAGATTATATGGAATACAGACTACGTCAATTCAATCGTTACAGTTCTTGTATCCCATTTGACCCTATAAAATATCGGACGCAGACGGACAATGACTAAATGAAAAGTCTGTCATTTGTGTATTATATCAAAGCGCCAGGGGGTGGGGTGGCAACAAATAGGGGCCGGCGACGACGTAAAAAATGATATGCCATCCTATTTTTCACTTAATGGACAATTGTGGACGCTCAATTTGATAGAATTAATTTTATTGACGCATATGTGCCGGTTAAAATATTAACTCTCGAAGAACATCGTCATCGGCATCGGCGGGGAGTCGGAAAAGTACGACGTCACTGTTTCGGCTCCTTTTTTTCGTTCAATTTAGCGTTTAATCATCAGCATGTAAGTTGATTGATGGATCTATAATGTCTACCATACTTATCCATTTGTGTCAAGATTTTGTTAACCATTAGCATTATGATCTAGTTTTAATATGTAAGTTTGACATTTGTCTCGATTAAACAATTTCTTGTATACTATACATATATTATTTTTATTATTTACATCTTACATTAGATATGCTTAGTACAATCTTAATTATAATATACAATACAGTATGTAATTAAACAGTATACAATTAAAATAATACTAAACTAAGCTACTTAAGCTAAAATTAAGAATACACTTATACACTTATACACTAAATAAGATCATGTGGTTTGGTCTGCTTCAATCTTCTGATTTCCTGTGTGTTGTCCAGTAGCTGTATTTCTTCCACGTTGCTGTGATTTAGGTTTTAAGTCGAAATCTTAGATCACTTCGAATATCCATCTCATTTCGAGGTCGTCATGCAGATCTTCGTTACTTGCGTAGCGATAAGCATTGAAAATTAATCGTAGAACTTTTTTGGGTCCATTGGATTACTAGTTGGTTTGATGTTTTAGTGCAGCCCCATATTTACACCACATAGGTCCAAATTGGCTTTATGGTTGACTGGTAAACCAAGTTCTTTGATTTTATTTTAGTTCAAGTTGAAAGTATCTTCCAACTAACCAGTACAGTTGCTTGACTTTGAGTCTGATCTGCTCTGATTGTTGTTCAACATGATGTTTTCAATTTAACATGCTATCGAGATATATCTCGAGGTATTTAGCTGATTATGCTTGAGGAATCTGGCATCTGTCAAGTGATGTAATTAGGTTTTCGTCATTTTGCTCCAATTCAATATTTACATGGACAGATTTTGAACTATTAAGTAATATTTTCCAGTCGCTAGTCTATTTGTAGATCTTGTTGATTGCTACTTGTACTTTTTTGCAGACTTAGGTACAGATATATCTTGTATGTGTCGCATATGTATCTTAATTATATCGCCAGTAATTAGTGGTCTCAAGACACTATCCTGTGGAGCTCTAGCCAAAATAGGTTTAGATGTTGAGAATGTGCCTTTATAGGACACTCTAATCTCTTTTCTTTCAATGCCTCTTCTCTCTCTCTCTCTCTCTCTCTCTCTCTCTCTCTCTCTTTTTATAGAATGCACAGCACCAATCGGTAACAAGAGCTCGGAAAAAAGCATTTACTTCGAATATGCTTCACCAAACCAAATCACATAACTATTCTTATGTATTCTCCGATGTTTCAGATTGTGCTACCTTTCACTGTATCTCTGAATTTCTTCCCCAGCTCTTCACGGATTATTATATCTTTAATCATTGTATATATTGATGACCTATATTCGAAATAGCATCATTTTCTTTGGCGCCAATGTCGGTTTAACAACCGTCTGCAATCTATAGGTTTTAACTATAATGTTTTTAGTACATTATTATTTCGCGTGATAAATTTTTCATTGCCTGTAATAAATTCATTCCATTTCTCTTCAGTTTAGCAGCAATTCACCTATGGTAACGTCGAGGAGATATTGAGCTACTTTTTGCATCCAATCTTAAATAAATTACTCTAAACTTCGGTAGACCATTAGTTCAACAGCAATGTTATGATACGAAATATATCAGCCTGACTCAATATTTTTAAGAATAACTGGTTGACAAAACAAACTAGTTAGCTAGCGTTAGTTTAAGCACGCCACTATAAATATCACCCAATTTTCAATGAGTCTCCATTTTCCCATTTCGGACGAAAAAAATATGACAAAAATTACCTTGTAGAATACAAATTACAAAGCACGATATCTTTTAACGGAGCAGAGAATAATATATTCAATGTAGGCTCGAGCAATACTATAGATATACGACATCCTTAACCATCTTTTAGGAAAACCATAAATTACTTTTTCCCAACCTAATATAGTCGAAAACAGAATTATTTTAGTTTTTGACTTCTTTTAGCGTGATATTTTATTGTCTTCGATCTAAGATTACCACGTTGGTTCTTGGTTCAATTTATTTGGTGCTCAACAACTACGAAGTTCTTTATACTCTTTATACCCCTAATGAATAAAGCATGATAACATGTTTTCTGTTGCATAAAGCCTTCGATATGTCAAAATAATTTGCTTTTATTATTTTTTTTAACTTATGTTAAAACTCAAAATATATATTTTACAGTGAGATTACCTTTAGAGTTCTACTATTGCATCAAAACAATCTAACTTAGAAATACCCGGTAAACTTAAATTAATTTTTTTTTAACCACAGTAGTATATATTACGAATGTAGCGACCTTGAGGCATGTCGAATTTTACATCGTGGAATAACGGTCTACAAAATACCCAGAAATATAAATCCAGATGTTGAACACGGGCGAGGTGCCAGCAGCACCAACTAGAACCCGATAATGAATAGCTACCCCGAGACGTTTATCTGGGATGTTATGGAAGGTTATTTCCATTCATTCAGTGCTCAACCATCGTTTGGTTTAGACGTGCCACCATCGACTGCCCAAGCCTCGTCTCCAGGTAACACCGCTGCCATTCGTTTTATCCTTTCTATTCTTATATTTTATATTACTTCAATAAATAACGGTCACATAATGTAAACACAACTGTTTCATTTCGTTTTACCTCCATTCACCCAGCCATATCATTTACCCTAAACGAACTCTATTTTATGAACAGTGAAAACATAATTTCATATAATTATAGGAAAAAATTTTCCTACTGTTAATACATAAATATTAAAACGAAATAGAAATACGTGGAATAACATGGTGTTACAGATGTAAGAATTGCTCAACTTTAAATAAAATGCAATTTTCTAATTTATAGAATTTTCTGTGAAATATAGATAACGTAAAAGGAGGAGTACGATGAACGAAATCTCTTTTGTTCGATAATAAAATTCCGGTGCTGAACAGGGTTAGAAAGCGAACAGAAAGAACTTGGAAAGTCTATAATGTATAAATGTATGAGCGCGATTGTGTCGTAACGCGTAAAGCTATCAATTTGCCCATTATATTGGGGTGAATCCTCAAGAGCATACAGGGTCCAGTGAACTGACCGATAGTCGTTTTAAAGGGCCTAGCAAATGGATGTTTTCTGACCCCTACCTATATCCCCCTGTTACGCGTACAACGAACAATTCCAAGCAATATTGCTTCCTTTGATATGTGAGATTGTAAACGTCTGATGGATTGCCTCTTACTTATATTAAATATTTTGTCATCTACCAAGAAGACCAGTAAGAGGTGTTCGATTCCTTTTGAATATCAATATATTTAAGATATATTAGGAGAATAAAATTTGTAATGTTTCATTTGAATGTTTTATGATATTGTTTATCTTTTCTAGGTATGGCCACTCCGGTATTGAAGACAGTGAAGCTGAGTATATATTATCTAATAGTTTATTCTTAATATAGAAATAATGTTGAGTATGTTATCCATCAAAATAAAAATACATCTGAAAATTTAATACCTAAATTATAATCCATTGTAATGATTAATTTTTCGTATTAATAAAATATTGCTTTTTGAAGGGAAAATATACAGTTTAAGTAAAACGTTGGCTCGATGCCGAGTTTCTGGACACTGTCCCATGAAAATGAACCATTAAGGATTAGTATGCCAAGTGTAGTCATGGTGCAATGATCACCGAAGGCGGTGAACGCAATGGATGCCCAAAAGAGGTTATTACCGACGAAAACTTTTAAAAAATCCACAAAATGATTTTAATGACCCTAAATTGAAATAAAATGAAATAGCAGACACTAAAGACATGAACTGAACGTGTATATCATATCATTCACGACTATTCGGGTGTGAGAAAGCTCTGTGCAAAGTGGGTGCCGCGCGACCTTACTTTTGTCCAAAAACAACGACGAGTTGATGATTCGGAGCAGTGTTTGAAAATGACCAAGCGTAATAAACCGGAGTTTTTACGTCGAAATGTGAAAATGGATGAAACATGGTTCCATCATTTTACTCCAAAATCGATTCGACAGTCATCCGGATGGACTGCACTCGATGAACCCGCTCCAAAGCGTGAGAAAACGCAACAGTCGGCTGGCAAGGTTATGGTGTCTGTATTTTGGGATGCGCATGGAATAATTTTCATTGACTACCTTGTAAAAGGAACGACCATCAACAGCGACTATTACATAGCGTTATTGAACCGTTTAAAGGACGAAATCGCCGAAAAAAACAGCTGCATTTGAAGAAAAAGAAAGAATTGCTTCACCAAGACAATGCGCCGTCTCACAAGTCAGTGAAAACGATGTCAAAAGTCCATAAATTGGGCTTCGAATTGCTTCCTCATCCACCGTATTCTCCAGATCTGACCCCCAGCAACTATTTACTGTTCTCAGGTCCCAAAAAAATGCTCGCTGGCATGAAATTTTCGTCGAATGAAAAGGTGATCGCCGAAACTGAGGCCTATTTTGAAGCAAAGAACAAATCGTACTACAAAAATGGTATCAAAAAGTTGGAAGTCGAAGGAAGGGAATTAGAATTATGTTGAATAAAAAAAATAATTTTGCCAAAAAATGCAATTTAATATGGTAGGCCGGGGACTTTTCAATTGAACTGTTATATTTAGAATGATTGAATTATAACAGATTGAGATATTGCAGACGTTAATCATCGAAATTACATTTTCAAAATTCATTACTATTGTTGTTTGAAGAAGCTTGTTACCTTAAGTCCTTAAAACACTTACTATTCTCATGATGATGTTGCATAGCAAATTCCCAGTTGTCAGTTTTTCCTTCAATGATTTAAAGGTGATACTTTTGAATGACCTCGGGAACTAAGAAAGTTGGAAGACAAGTGGATCTTCTAGGAAAATCATAAGCACAAGAAGTCACAGGTAGATTCAGGAGAGCCATCCGTACCGACACCGTAGCGGAATATTCATGCCCATAAACCATAGCCTTACTGTCAACAAAAGACCAGCAAATGTAAAATCATCATGCTGCAAGAAAACGCTGTGTGGGAAACGTTGCAAAAGTTGTGAATTATACAATATTATAGGGTAAATTGAAAATTCTGCCGCTCCCAGAGTGCTCACTGGACATCACGCCTTTACGACTACCACGTACTACTTATTCGGATCGATACAACAGGATTGTTGGTACACTATGTTGAAATTCTGAAGGGCAAAAGTGGATCGATGATTAGATCATTATAATAAAAATACTTTAATTAACATATATTCTGTCAATTTTTCCCAATGAAGGTCATTTTAAAGTCAAAAAGATTATAATACACCTAAAAAATGTAGCCTAAACTTATCCCACAGTCTTCGTGCTTATTAATTGATCAAAGCGCTAGTTTCAAAAATTGATATCTCAAAAAAATATGTAAAATAAATCGATGAGTAGGCTATCAGAAACTTTTGTTCAGCGTGTTTATCAATTGTATCTTATAGTTGCCAATACTTTATCAAATAATTACCGCTAAACAACATTTTAAACCACATTTACAACCGGAAATCCGACCAGCCCAACCGACCAGCAAGAACTGCTGTCAATAAAAAACTATTTCAATCGAGTTACAAGCAGTAACACGTCCTCAAACTCACACCCCAACCCCAGTGCCTCCTTACCGAGCTCTCGCGGGACGCGTCCACCGTCCCCGAGGACCATATTTCATTAAAACCGACCGGTACAAGTGCCCACTAGGCGTCAAATAATCGGAATAATCGCCACGTCGAAAAAAAGAATGGAATCCGGAACGATTCGCCTCGCCATTGTTGCAGGCAACAAGACGGGGGAGGTGACGACCCCACGACCGAGGACGTATTCAATTTGCGATCACGTTCGTTGTCGCGTTTATGATTACCGAAAGCGAGGGCGGGGGGGTACGCTCGTTATTATGCTTATGCGATTCAATATTAATAGCGTAAATTTGTCGTATGACTGAAGGGGACTGCTTATTTATTTACGGTTGTTTTGAGATGCAAGAGTCGACTCTCCAGAGGTTAATTGATGTCGAGCTGGGGTGGGCCGCGGAGAGACCGGTCTATTTTCGAATAAAAAGGGAAACAAGTGTTATATTTTTAGGACTTCTTTAATATAGTCCCCTAAATATACTACTGTATATCAGATAATGAGTCAAGTAAAATATTATTTATTAGTGTCCATCACACACAAGATGGACAAGATTCGACGTTAATTATGTTCCTTTTGTAAAAGAGTAAGTAATATACTGAAAAAAGTACTGATTTATAGTCAGAATAGACTGAGAAAATTTAGTAGGTCCAGCTAAAAAAGTCATTTAATATATGTTATTGTATGTCGCATTTTAAAAGTCCGGTGTGCTAGGAAGCTGCCCTTTTGAACTTATTTAACAATTGACATTTGACTTTGTAAATGATTGATTCTATTTAAATTGAATTGAAGTCAAATATGGACACCAGAAAATAGAAAATGTACGATATTTTATCATTTTTCTTTGAAAAATTTGAAAACGCAGGAAATCAGGAAACTGAAACAGTGATCTGAGTATTACAGATCTGATACCTTGAAAATGCAAACACGTTTTTGTATCTTCGATTACGTTCTGGTTCTTTCGATGTCAAAAATGCACCACACTATAGAAGGCCCATTGTGGATAATGTGGAAACTGTGGATAGAATGATAGAAATGGCTGAGTATCACTATCATATTAGCACGGTTTCTATTCACCAGGAACCAATGCACAAAAAACCGTTTTACATCATTTTATTACAGACTGAATATAGAAACAATATCATATAAATCAAGTCAAAACACCTCATGTGTCGAATTTCTATCGCTGCTTAATTGTAACATTTCTAATACTGAGCAAATACTGAATCGAAAACGGTCGTAGTAATATACAGTGACCCGTCGCTAATGATGGCCAAGCTAGGATTCAGGTCTTGAAACATTTTTTTTTCACGTTTAATATAAAGTCATCATATATAGCTGCTAACTTAGATCACCGGGACATTCAATATGTTTCAGCAAGTTAGCTCCCTCCTCGGTAGGAGGTCCGGGAATTTCTTATGTATCCACCTGTAGTCCTAGCGCTGGTGATTACCATCTGTTTCTATCTAGGGCGAATTGCTTTGCTGGTGAACATTTCAACTCGAAGGAGGCTTGTAAAAATCTCAGCTATCCCAGTTTTCTTGACAGCTAGGCTCTCTAACAGAGACATAACGGAATTATCTACAAATTTGCAACAAACTATAGAGAAAAGAGGCCACTATTTTGTTATTAAATTTTAAAAAAATTTCAAACATTATTTCTTCCTCTTATCTTTGTTATCTCTTGCTATAAATTGAATTCTCTATATTGTAAATATTCAATTGTAAATATGTAATTGTGTATTGTAATATTCCTATTCAAAATGTTCATTTTGTAAGTTCAGATTCTTAAGTACTGTTTTATTTGGTCTAATCAATCGGTTTGTTTATCCAAAGTTTGCAAAATATAAAAATATGTCCATAGAAAAATATCTCAAAAACTGCTCTGAATTTCTTTAATAATGTTCAAATAATGTTGGGTTATAAACAAAACAAACAAGAAATTATTCAAAATCTATGTTAATAATCTTTTCTAGACTGGCTACCATAGCACGGGTTCGAATCCCATTGAGGCATAGTTAATTTATGTATGTAATTGTTATATTGTGTATGTGATTTTCTACAGGAGAGAGCCTAGAACTCGACAGGAAAATGATCCCAGTTACGCCAGTTACCAGACTCAAAAGTTGATCATCCTTGAAATTTTGAGCTTAGGACCGTTGTTTAGTCGAGTTCAGATAAATCATTATTTGAAGAAAATTATTTTAAAGTATATTTACAAAATTATCTCGATATATAATAAATTAGAAATAATACGATGCAGTAATACAAAAATATATTTGCATAAGTTTATATTAAATAGATTTACCGACGATATAGTCGTATTTAAAACCATTGATATACTCTTGTAGTTCGAACGACAACTCCTTCGGTATACCACTTGTTAAGATGGATGCAACATGGCTTGGTGGGTACATGCTTCCAAATGCTGAAGAGATGATTCACTGACAACAACAACCAACAAGAGCAGTAAAAATATTGTATAAATGTTTCTTTTTTATATGGAGCTATTGTTTTTGAGTTAAAAACTTAAAGGCAAGTCTATTTACAAAATTATAAATTTTTATATGCGGCATATAATAACATCAATGGAACAAAAGTGAAACGACAACATATATTATTATTTAATATGACATAGCGACAACTCAGTATAATATAGACATGAACGAACGCACTAATTCTGATCGCATCGTTGACTCCGGAAGTGATACGGCGTCAGGCCCTCGCCCAGGAAATATTTCGCGAAAGTTGTCTAAACAGAACGTCCGTAAATCACTCCCCTATCATAACTGATTTCCGGAACTTCCGGTCGACGCCCGGAAACTCTCCTCGGGTGATTAGGCAACACTGATTACGGCCGGGGAATGAAATTGCCGTCTGTCACGAATGAATTTTTTTTACTTATGAATTATGCGGAAGTATTATTGTCATGCCTTTTATGTCAACATGTTTATTATCATAATTAGTTGTACATACGAAGAAGTAACATAATTTATAATTTATATATATATATATATATATATATATATATATATATATATATATATATATATATATATATATGCCCTGGATTATCATTTTAAACATTGACAAACAAGTTATTGTTAAACTACTGCTATAGATATGATACCTCCAATCAAACAGAAATATATGCGTCGAATATACTGCAAAATGTAGTTTGTAAAAATGTAACATTTATTTTAAAATCGGAGTGGATTTGGTTTTCATTTTATTCTAGTTAAAAGAAAGAGACAAAATGATCTCTGATACATCGGAACATATAACTTAAGCAATCTATAAAATCCAATTTGTGTTGGTTCTGGTGGGCCCTGTTATCATATGTTTACAAAACCTTCAAAACATTAAAGTTAATAACTAGAGATAACAAACTAGCAAACGTAACCAAATATTCAAACATAAGTTAATGCGGCAACATTGCGACGTTGGAAGTTGGATAATACTGAAAATATATAGTCTCAAAACCTCTTTTTTGATGAAAATGATTTTAGTTTGATATATTTGGAAATTTGTGGCAAAAATCTGTACTTAGTGATAAACATATAGTTGCACTGAGTAACTTGTTTGGTGTAGATTTTGGAAAATTTCTTATTTCTTTTAAAATACAGCAAACGTTATAGAATGAAACAACCTTTATTGCATGTCGACAGCATTATGATAAAAAAACAACAACCAACCAACTAATATTTATATTTTGTATAGTTGCCCAACTAGAAATCTCTAACGTTGGTTACTGCATCAACAATTATTTTTAAATGTTTTGTGTGCACTGGGTGATTTATATAATTTAAAGACTATTTTATAATCATAATAAATCATACTTAGATAAATAATCAATCACTAACATTTTACAAAATTGCTGTAAAACTGAGCTCTACTGAAGAAGTATGGTATGTCAGATAGGGTTAGTATAATATCCCCTTTTCTTCATGATATTATTTTGGTGCTTATAAACCTCAAGATATTTTCTCTCAAAATAGTCCTGTAGAGTAGCTACAACATTAACTTTATTGAAGCGAATGTTGTGGCCAGTATCCAAACAAAGTTCAACTAAAGCTGACTGGCACTTGCGCTCATATCTCATAATATTATGATGTTCGCAGGCGTTCTTGTACCAAATCACCTAGATGTCCATGTACCCCTCAGCGACTCAGTCATAGTGGATTTTATACACACCTGTTACTTTTAGCATATAGCTTTTACCTATAACACTTGATATGATATATATTCACAGGTGTAGTTTCAATATTGATATCAAAAGGAAACCATTCGATATATTCTAATTGTTTAGTATTTCAAATCGTTGATCTTTTAATCAATAATGATATTAAATGTTCAACCCTAAATTTCTGTATATGGCTGTAGAATAACTTTGTTTTCCAATATGCTTTTCTTATCTTTTAATAGCCTAATTGTAACGATCCTGAGCAATAACACTTTACGGCAACTATTAAATCTTTGGTTTGGTAAAAAATAATTGAGATTTTAAATGATCTAATAATAGCAATCTAGATTTATTCATCAATTTAAAGAGATATAAATGAAACAAAATTCGGCTTGTAAACATTTTGAGTTAATATTTTCTTGTCCAATTTCTCAAGGTGAGCTTACTTTGGAGTTGTCGGGTTCTTAATTGGTTTTATTCAGGATGCTGATGTTAGATCCGGGTCTCTTTCAGAGTATTTAAACTATGTCCAAGATTTATCTTGATCGTTCTTACGTATTTTTTGTTATTGCTAGCGACTGTAGTAACCATCGTATGCTTAAGGGAACTATAATTAAAATATTTAATTATAATTCAATCGTCAAAACTTGACCGTCTTCTTATAAAACTTATCTCGATTAAAATGACTTTGTGATTTTAAGTTCTACAGTTGGCGATTGGGAAAGGGTAAACCTCTTTAAACTTGTTGAAAAACCAAACTAAGAAAATAATAACTAATAAATAATAAAAATAAATAATAATAACATACATGATAGTTAAGAAATTAAGATAGAAAATATATGCAAAGATACAAAAATACAATTTTAATTTCAATTTTTAACAAAAGTGTAAAAGAATATGTAAAAATTTACCATTAAATCCTAGACATCAATTGATATGATTAAATAGATGTGATTAAATTACTAGTACAATTGTCCCCATTGGATTAAAAAATCAGATGCTTAAAAAATACAAACGTAAATATGAAGTTATAATTGATATTGAAAAAACAGCTAGATATGAGTAAAGAAGATTTTTAGGTGGTATTTTATTTGTATTAAGAAGAGCAGATGAAATGATTAGGTACTTAAAAATCAGATGGAATTAAATCGCATAATCAATAGCTTCAATTCTAATTACCGAAACGAGAGAATTGATGGTTAGGGATATTCTTACACTATAAATAAGTTGATTCAAGTGATTGAGTGGGTTTTGGCATCATTTCCTTGAAACCTCATATTTTCATCATATTGGGTATGATCACTTGGGTTGACATATCGGGTAACAATAACAGTTACACCTTCACCGAACAAATTTCAAAAAAGTAATAAGTATAAGTAATAATACCCCCCTCCATCTTCCCTTACCGCTAAACGCAACAATTTTAACGAATTCCAATGATGTTGGTGCTAAAACAGCTTTCAAGCTCTTCTTAGTCATTAGCGTGCAGTTGTTCTATCAATTAATCATTGCAAGCATACAGACGCAGAGCTTTTTGTTTTTTAAAATTTCTATTATTTTTCCACTTTAAAAGTTTCGATATTCGCCAACATTATGACACACTGTTTCAATATTAACATTTGGCGTCACTAATTAATCCAGTTTTGAATTCATTTCCTGATTTTTTAAAAATACTAAAATTTATAAATATTAAAATATTTAACTATTTTAAAAATCAAATCGAATTATGTTTTATGCTTTTAGTGTAAACAAATATAGATGACATATTTATTCTGTTTATTAAACGTAAACCAACATTTCATTTAATCCAGTCGAAACGGCAATAGCAAGGGAAAAAAACTTCCAAACTAAAATTTCCTCCCATTAGGTCTTTCCCCCAGTTTGCTTTGTTATCGTTAAGAAAAAGGAAAATTATTTGAATTGCGAATTAAATTATGATAATTGCTCAAAAGTCTACGTCTGTTTTATAATTAGGAACGAAAGAGAAATACATAAAAATTTGCATTAACGACTTAGAAAGAATTGCCGGTTTCCTACTTAATATTTAAATCGTTAGAGGGATGAATTTTTCTCTTTTCTTTGCATATTTTTTCTTTTTCTCTTTTTTCTTGTGCTTTATTTTTTCGTTTTTCTCGCGGGAGAGAGATGGGCGAGATATTGGAAAATGTCTCGACACATCAGTCAAATCGATAATGTTTCCTTATCGGATTTCTGGCGTCTTATGAAAAATACCCTCGAGATGAAAAGATGTCTCATTTCAGAAACGCCATTTGCATAATCAGTTTCCATTTCCATTTATCGTTCATCCGTAAGGTCGTTCGATATTAGAACGGGAGCTTTGATGGAATATTAAGCTGATGCCTGAACGTTATCAGATTCAAAATGGCCTAAAATGTTCCAAGTGAATATAACCTGAGTATACAAAAGGAATTAATATTTTGATATAAGCACTAAAAATATCATATTCGTAAATTAATTTAAAATTATTTTAGTGGAGGTTAAGCAAATTATAATCTATTTTTTTCATGTATTTTAAAATCAAATTTATTCAAACACACACACACACACACACACACACACATTCTAAAGAAAATGGCTAGAGTTAAAATTCAGGTATATTTATCGGTACATAATAAGTTGCTGCTATATGAGCAGATACTAAAACCCATATGGACCTATGGAATTCCGCTATATGGTGCATCCAGATACAATAAAACAGCTACTTACACCGAGGCCTTCAAATTCCAATTGCTTCAACAAATGTCCACCTTACTCAATAAGATATGTGAAAAAACTGCACCCCATATAAGCACAGGAGCGTTGCAACTTTTGGACAACACTGAGCTAAGACGCAGACTCAAGAGGACCAAACCGTGTGATCTTATGTAGTTGGTAGTAATGTTCACTAAATGGTAAATATACTGAAATCATGAAACTAAGCTACTGACCCTAATTTTATTAGAGACTAAATGAACACTAATGGGACTTCCTATATAAGAAGCTAGTTTAATGTAAATAATAAATGCAATGTAAATGTGTAAAACTAATTAACGATATAAGTGCAATTTTGATGCCCAGGAAATACATTTTGTATTAAAACTTCTGAGACAATCTATCTGGCTTTCTACCAAGTCATTAAAGATATATGTCATAATGGAAGACAATATTTCTCGTTGAGTATTTTTAGTTACTTTTTAATCTCTGGCTTCATTTATACAGTAGAGAATCGAATAAATTGTTGGTGAACAGTTCCTTTCGCATAGCATCACTTCCTTGGGATTAATCGGTCTATGCGACCAACTGTGAAGTTTCCAAGTAAGGTATATATCTTACATCCTGAACACTGGTTATGAAAATAATTAATTTTTATTAGACTTTTATTAATTCACGTTTCGAAAATGCTATTTGATCAACATATGATAACATTTTTACTCATTGTATAATTAAAGCAACTGTAAATTTGACACATATCGTTTACATGTATACACCTTATAAAAGCAGTAACGTAATTACTATAAAATATTCTTAACAGAAATGTTTTTGATTTTTAACACAAAAAAACATTTCAAACTAATGCTGTAATAAAATAATAATAGTTTATGTAAATAATAATCGCTGTAATAAGTAAATAAATATAAAACAAAATCTTATTTAACCTATCTACTACACGTATTTTATATTCTAAGATATACACACAATTTTAACAATTATTAACTTAATACCTATCTAAATCTATGTATCTATTTACAATATTATTTTAAATACTACCAACTGATCAGTTTGAAATTGGAGCCGAGCCTAAACAATAAATAAATAATTATATAATTTTGTGACATATACACAAAATTAATTTACGAACAGATCAGATCTAATTTTTTGTTTGTTAAAAATCTAAGTTTGGTTATTGTTTACTTTATAATGAGTTCCTCATTTATTTTTTGAATTTGATTCTTTTTTTTAGTTAAAATTATTATTTTTTTAGTATTAGATATTTACTCAATTAATGTACTCAAATTACGCAGTTAAAAATACAATGGTATTATTATTATTAAGTACTACAATGGATAGCCCAAATAAAAATACAGCCCGTATGATGCTATTATTCATACAAATAATAAAGATTGAAAATAAGGAACGATTGAGGCCCTGGAGTCCGCTTCCTAATCTAGGTGATTTGGCAAATCGAACAAAAAGAACAAAAAAAAGTTGCAGGCCTGTTGGGAATCGAATCAGCGACTTGTGCGTGTGAACTCACACCATACACCAGCGCCTCGTTTTAACCATAACATCATAGAAACAGTGACTTTTAATGTTTCTACGATGTCTCATATGAGATGGTTAGTGATTAAAATGCAAAATTACTGAATTTTACACCGAACTACTTCCGATTTTTTATCACTCAGTTCAGCAATAACATTATACACCTATATCTGTTTATTATAGATAAAACAAAATATGAAAACATTGTACGTGCCTTTGAAATTTGAGGTTTTCCCTCGATATCCCCCCTTACCTCTATCAAATCCTATTTCGGTTCCAAGGGGACCACCTCTGGAAGTGCACTCTTTCGAATAAAAAAGAATTTTCAAAATCGATCCATAGTTAATGGAGAAATCCACGAACATCCATTAAAAAGGAAATATAGAGTAATAGCCGAATATAGAATATAGAACCTCCTCCTTCTTTGAAGTCGGTTTAAAAGTATAGTTTTATATCTTGAGAGAGTCATGTTAATATTTTCTAATAAAGAGACAATAATTATTTTAATTAATGTTATATGTCAAATATATTTCTGATCTTATATTGAAAATACTGTAAAAAATCAGTTTTAGTAACATATCATTTTTAAATTATCCCTTTTACTCTAATATGAAAGCCACAGGGCAATCACAAGTCTTCATAAAATTGATATCAGATAAATGGCGAGTTTAGGCGAATGGAGTGTGAATGGTTTCTTATTCTTGCATCTCAATTCATGGCATTCTTTTAGACTAGTCTAGTAGAAACATCAATTAAAGATGAAAATGTGTCTCATGTTATTTGATAAGATGCTGATAAAGATCTGAAAGCTCCTGATTGGAGCAGACTTAGGTCTTTGCTGAGATTTCCTCGTAACGCTTTCTACACTTTCTACTTAAAAAATAAAAATATTGATCCATTGTCAAATGAGAAAAACGCTTGACACATTTTTAAATATCCGCTGGATTATTTACTTGACGCAGAAGATTAAACAAATGTAAATTTTCTTTTAATGTACTTGTAGACAAAAACTATGAAAATAGATGAGAAAAACGAAAATTATTTTTCCCCAAAGAAAAAGGGAAAAAGGATAATTGTGACTTGTAAAATCTTGCTTTAAAGAAATAATTTTTATGTCAAATTATCACAGACATAAGAATGTACTTAAACCGAGATAATATAAAAAAAGAAGAAAATAACTGTAACTTACAAAAGCTATTTTATACTGGACTCAAAAGGACATGATAGTATATAATGTAAAACCCTCTGCATATTTTATTTACCTATCAGTTGATTTTAAAATTACATATTTCACCTAAAAGAAATTATACAATTTATTTTGTCATGTACAAAATTTTCTCATGCAGAAATATGAACTTAGCATATTATTTCGACAAAAGTAGAACTATTAAACTGCCAAAGAACTTAATCCTAGTCGGATGACAGTAAAAGCTCCATTTAAATGATTTATGAACCATTCGAAAATCTATATGGATTCGCACACGACTGCAGAAATGGTGCAAGCCGAAGAACATCATATGGTAAATGTACACACAATGCGCAGCGTTAGGGGAAACTAGAATATTATACCGAATGGCACTAGGGAATGGAATTGTCGTCATACAATTCAATTGTTCCTTGTTAACCCTACACCAGCGGGCCAAATTCAGTTTGAACGTAACGAGCGAGTGATATTTTTCTAACGCTTGCCTGGGAGACTGTAATGAACACCGAAACTATCCATATACTCTCATGCATATTTGATATATTTAGGTGACAAATTAAGGGGAGTTCCCGTATATGCGTCGCTATAATGGTAGCGATACTGTTTGATTTCCACTTGAAATATTTACTTGGTTCAAGGTCACAGTTTTAATAATTGCAGTAATTGATAATACTTTATTGTTAATGGAAGAATGAGTCAACGTTTTATTTACCAAATATACATGGAAATTGGTTCTTTACTAATTTATTTCCCAATAACAGTTTGATGAATATAGTTAATGTGAAGGAATGTGTTTGTTAAAACCCGCAAGTTATACATTAGGCTATACATAAATTACTATGTATAAAAATTAATATTTTCAAATTTAAAAGTTAAAAATGTAATTAATAGCATTACTAATAATTATATTTAAATAATTGAAATATATTTTCTACATTTTTGCGAGTTTATTAATGCATTGGGTAATAAATAGAATTGGGATTAATTGCAGGCGGAAAATACAAATCTAAACATCTAATGTGGAGCTCAGGATTGATTACATCAAATGGTAAATACTAATTAGAACAATAAAGACAAAGACAACATTCCTGGAATCATAAACTCTTGGATAGCGATAAATATTTTTACCAAAAAACGACAAGTCGAAAGCACGCTTTAATTTATCATATAATCACAAGTTGTATAACACGATGTAACAAACAAATAAAGATTATAGCAAAATTCAAACAATTACTATTTACAGAAGAACTAGACAAATACCTCTATTTAACTTTCAAGACTGAGGTGAAAATTGCAAATATGTTTGTCGCAAAATTATATGACTCACGAGCCCCAAACTCACTTTATGACGTTACATCATTACATTGCGTTATTTTTGACCGTGGAACACATTGACACTTAGTTTTAACCTTATAACCTAGAAACTATTAAAGGAACTTCGAAGAAAAGTATTACTTAAGATCATCAAACTAATAAATGCTTCATTCATACTATAATATGCACCACAACTGTGAGAGGTGGCTGAAGTAATTATAAATCCTACATCAGAATAAACAAATTCTAAATCACAAACAAAGTAGAAATATCATACAAATATTTCAAACCATGGTAGTTCATTGTTATGTATTGTTGATGTTCCATAGTACATTCGTAACGACTATCTACATAAGGACCTGAAGGTAGAAACCCTCGAAAATGTTATCAAGTACTATGCCCAAAGACATGGAGGCTTCAACAGTACATTAATGGTGAACTTCTCCAGCTCCTAGATAATAATAGCTTAATCATAAGTTTAAAGAAAGTAAAACTTTTAATCGAGTTGGTGAAGTTATAGGTAAAACTTACTGCACATTAAGACATTGAAATAAATACTTTTTACTTTAAGTGAAGTATTCGTTTTCACAAAGCAAGTATCCGTTGGCTAATAATGCAATAAGACACATTTGAAGAAGAGTATTTAAAAAAAAGATAACAGGAAGTTTGGGAATGGTTTTATGGTATAGACAAAACATGAACCTATCGCTACTATTCTGAATTATATGATGCAAGAACAGTTCATAAATTATACCTAAGTTAGTAAAACAAAGTTAGCCATATTAATATTCTGACATTTTGGAGAAATTTAGTACGCAAAAATTACAAGTTAAGAAAAAGTAAATACAATAAAAACGCATTTTCACTCAAGATAACGTACCAGCTTATAAATATTTAAAAATAACTAATAAAATGAACGGCTGATATTACTAATTGTTTGCTAATATAATTACATCTTGTTGATCCTACTATATGAAGAGCAAGACATTATGGATATGAATATTCCGCTTTAATGTCTATATTAATGACTCTCCTGGAATATCCCACGACCTTTTCCACTTTTGGATTGTCGTAGTTGTCTATTTTTTACCTAGAGACACAATAACAGAAAACTCTTCTTTTTGCCTGTCAAGCAATGTAAATGCGATGTTGAAGGGATTTTAAATGGTACAAATATAAAGTTGACTCACCAACTGTTAAACTATATGAGTGTTCCTTGAATACTTGAGTTAGTTTTTCAATCAATCGGTCTTGCAATTAATTATCATCTTTTTGGTCTAGATTTAAAGTCCGCCACTTTGAAATCGCTGAAGCCAAAACTGAAGAGTAAAATATGACGGAGTAACTTTAGCATAAATTTATAAAAGAGTTTTATGCATTTTTAGTCAAAATCAAAGTTTAAGATTTATGATTGGAGTACATACACTATATGCACTGAATGACTGAATAATATTAAATTAAAAAATGTTATTTAATATTGAAAGATATTAAAACCAACAAATTTAATAGTTAAGTTATATTGTTTAAGACTTGTTTAAATTGATACTTCGCATTTTCACCAAAAGTGAATCAATTACTGATTAAAATACATGCAAGCATTTAATTAATAATATTCATAATTAATATCATAAAACTAATGCAATTTCGCGTTGTTTTCGCCTAAAAAATGTACAAGCATAACGATATCTTGGTGGGGAGCGAAGGCACGGAAAGGGGTGGGAGAGTCAAACGGAGAAAGGGGGAACGGTTTTCCATGGAAAAGGGAAACTGGGGATCAACGGGATCGCATTCATTATTCAAAGTGCGAAGTTGGCAAACGCACCGGGAAACTGTTCCGTTCGCATTGTAACGGCCCGGCTGGCAAAACGGCTCCTTATCAAAACATATAAAACCGTCAGGCAGCCGACGAAAATGTCCATTTTTACAGTTTCTCATTATGCCGCTCTATGAATAAATTCGCACTTTGCGCGTAAGGTGGCGCGTTCGCGGGGAATTACAGATAAGCCGGTATGAATGAGCGGAATAACAAAGTGGGCCGTGTTTCGCCGTAGGAAAGAATCGGCCCACTGCGATGAAATAGCTAAACTTTTCGATGGGATACCATAGTCGTTGTGTTAATTCATTACGGAATGTATGTGTATGATTTTTTTATTATGTTACGTGTCTGACAGAAGATCAACAGCTGTATAACTTCTCTCTATACATTTACCATCATTTCATCTAACATTTTATTCGGAATGTTTATGAGATGTAATAAAATGTGTCGCAACCCGTCATAAAATACAACATTTTAGCTTCAGCAGTAGAAGTTATATTAATACATATACTATGTATGTAAATTAATTTTAAGGGATGTAAAACATAGTAAACTTACCACCTTAACACCTACAACCATCTTGCAAATTTTCACCAACAATAATAGCGAGTTCGTCGATTGGCGGTAAATTAAACCTCCCTCGCCTGTTCAGCTGCAGATGTTTGGTCAAGTCTGATGTTCTTAGTTATTGGACAATAGTTATGTATAAATGTTTGCTTAATCGTTGCTTAATATTTGTGATCACAATGTATAAACGACTCGAACAGTAGCAACTTCGAACAGAAACGAGACAATAGGAGGCCTCTATTGCCACTAAAATGCATTAAATTTTAATATTGTTTAAAATATGTATGCAACAAAATATTGTTGCATACATACAGTTGCAGTTTCACTGAGTATTAGTTTGAGTATTGTGAGTAATTGTTGTATTAACCGAAAAGAAAACATTCTATACGAAACAGATGACGAATCAAGAGCATTTTAATGTTAGTTATATTTGAGATCAAATTTATGAACTTCGAAAAACAGTAGCTAACAGGTCAATTAAAAAGTCCCGGCCTGATAAATAGATGGCGCTACTAGAATTAAATCTATATGTTTTTAAGTTAGCTCTAACCCTAAGATACGTGTATAAATTTGACAGCTGCCGGATCATTAGTTTGCGAATTATAGCATTTTCAGCGAAGTAACTTTTGTTATTGTGAAAAAAATGGATAAAAAGGCATTTCGCGTGTTTATAAAATATTGCTTTTTGAAAGGAAAAAATACAGTTGAAGAAAAAAGCGGCTTGATGCGGAATATTCGGATACTGCCCCAGGAACATCAACCAACAAGGATTGGTATGCTAAGTTAGAAGTGATGAAATGAGCATCGAAGACGGTGAACGCAGCGGACGACCAAATGAGTTTGTTACCGACGAAAACATTAAAAATACCCACAAAATCATTTTGAATGGTCGTAAATTGAAATTGAATGAAATAGCAGACAATCTAAAGATATAAACTGAACATGTACATCATATCATTCAAGAATATTTGGCTATGAGAAAGCTCCGTGCAAAGTGGGCGCAGTGCGAGCTCACTTTTGCTGAAAAGAAAGTGCTGATTCACCAAGATAATGCACCTTGTCACAAGTCAGTGAAAACGATGGCAAAAGTTGATGAATTGGGCTTCTAATTGCTTCCTCATCCACCGTATTATCCAGATCTGATCCGCAGTGACTATTTCCTGTTCTCAGATCTCAAAAGAATGTTTTCGTCGAATGAAATGGTGATTGCCGAAACTGAGGCCTATTTTGAAGCAAAGGAAAAGTCGTACTACAAAAATGGTATCGAAAATTTGGAGGGTCGCTATAATCAGTGTAGCACCTTTGAAGGCAATTATGTTGAATAAAAAAACTAATTTTGCCAAAAAAAAAGTTTTACTATGATAGGACGGGGACTTTTCAATTGATCTGTTAAATAACTGTAGTTTAAGTTCGTCGATAATATATTGCATTAGATGTATTATAGATCTAATGTTAAAATAAATCATATTTGATAACATTATGTTTGCTTTATTAATTTATTTACACTAGAATATTATATAGGAATATTCTTCGAAAGCGAAAATAAACTAAATGTTAAAGTAGATACCGCAACATTTCGACGTTTTAGCGTCATAAATTTCGATAAAGTAAGTTCATTATATATACTATAAATGAGTATCGAATTCCTTACATAGAAATATTAAATCTATTGCGGACAAGACAACATGTTTCCTGTATTGAGGCAATATCATAAAAACGCGCACATTAGATTCCCGGCAACGTTTATCGATACAATACGACCATCGCCCGTCCAGATCGGGGATCTTGGCCGGGGATCATCAAGATAACTCGCTTAATGCCCATTCGTTTCTAAACGTCGAAATCGCAGTGCCGCGGACCGATATCGTGCACCGGCCAGGGACAGCCCGCGCATTATCATTTCAACGAAACTACGAGAGCGGCACAATGCTCTACAAATTACGGTCTTCCGGAAAATCGAAAAACATTAAACGGCCGCATAATTATCGTCGTCCAACAGGCAGAAAGCGTGGGTACAGAACGCGGCCCGATCCGTGTCTTGCGAAATTGCCGTTGTCGTGATTCCTTCGGCTGGATGGCTGATTGACAGCTTCCTTCCGTCAAACCGCGGAGAAGAAAGGGGTCGGCGGTCGGTACGCCCACTATTCATACGCCACTCGCCTGGCCATTTTGCTGAATTATACGCAATTATTTTAATGTCGAGGTCGAGATCTGAAAGATGGGCGTCGTCTTCATATTGGCACCAGCACGTGAATAAGTATCTAGCCAACAAACTTCGAATTACTATGCATACATGGTTTATAGTTTAGCAAAACCAAATAATATAAGAAACGTTGAAAAAATATATTAACCTTTCGTGACTTTTTGTACCACTAAAAAAACTGCTCTATACTAGGTGCGGTAGTAGAGACTGTAAAATGTCATAAAAGTTGCATGTATAAAATTGTTAGTTAATATTATGCTTTGAATATTATTTCTACATTTTAATCATCACGTTTAAATAAATATCAGAAGTAATTAAGCATTTTTTTCAGTTTTAATAACAATATTTTAAACAATATAAAACTTTTATATTCTCAAGAATAAAATTTATGACATTATGTACTAGGTTTAAATTATTTATGTATTAATCAGGAATTAGAAATCAACAATTAGAAAACAACAAACTACGAATTAAACAGTAATTAAATATAGTAATCACTAATTTTAACTGAGATCACCGGGTTCCAATTTATTACAACTTGACAATAAAAATCAGCGTGCCCCATACATATCGCAATATAACATTTTTACATCTGTCCTATCTAGGGGCATTTTGAGCATCTCTGCATCATCTCAGGCCTGTTTACAGGAGGTTTTTTTATATTTCCAGAATAATCTTTAAAGTATTAACTGCAAAAGTGCAAGTCCTTTGGAAGGTTTTGATTTTGCCTTCTTGTATACAAATGATCTTTTGCTAAATAAAGGCTCATTTCGAGAATATATGTTCCTCTCAAATTTGTCATTTTATTCTCCATCTTATTATTAGTAGTATGTATAATCATACCTTTTACTTCTACATGATTGAGTAATGCAAATACATAATATTGTTAAAGGCAAGTGTTTGGAATATTTTGAGATATCGTAAGTTCTGTAGTTACATCAACACCACTTCGTCCGATTATAAATTGTACAACTGATGTTTGTATACCTCTGGTTGCATAATGAATTTCTTTGTCATAATGTAATGACGACATTAAATATATCACTTTACGTGGCGTTGGGACCTAAGATAATATAACTGTGATACATCTCTACAAGTTTTATTAGCGCGTAAAGTACCCACTAACGTAAGCTTGTAATTATTCAATAAATTTTCTGTAGTTTCGTAACTAGTAAAAAGTTGTCCAAGGTAATATTCAGAAATGATCGTGATACACATTATATTAATCAATGCACAAGATCATAAGGCTTGATACTTACAGTGAATGCACTATTTTTGGGCTATTTCCTACAATATATTTCCATATTTAGCCTGTAAAATCTTACTATCTAGCAAAGCATAAATTTTAATTCAGCTCTTTACCGGTTTTGAAGTAATCTACCAGCGGAAGGCAAATCGTCCTCTAAAAGCAGCTACTTCTTCATCGATTACAAGAATTTCATCCTTACGTGGTGTATAAGGGTCTTGACAGCTTTTTATAAAAAGTTCATAAATTACAATAAGATGCCTCAAGTAACAAACATATAGCTGCTATAGCCGTTATAACTTTTTTTGTACATATATCATGAATATGTTTCATGTATTTTGACAACATTTTCTTTCTCATTTTATTCTAGTTAAAAAGGACATAATGTTTAATAAATTCGCACGTGAAACCAAAGTAGCCTGTCAATGTCGTCCGGTTGTCAAAGGTACGCAAAATTATTCAAAATGTTATTTATAAATATAAAATACAAATATACTAATATAAACAGGCAAATATTATTTTAGCACTTTAATTATAAATCTTAAATCGCTATAAAAGATACAGTGATATCGAGATGACTTGGCAAATAAACACACTATTGAAGGAAACAAGAACTAAACGTAAAAAGGTAAGTATGCTATCTAATAAAATAAAATACATTACTTTGATATATAATTGTTAATTAGGTGGATTAGGCCACCTGGGTGATACCACTACATAAAAAAGCGCCTAGAACTCTACCTAATGGGTGGTGTGAAAAAGAGTTCAATGTAAATTTAATAAAACAACTTTAACCTACAAACTATTGTTCTTGATTGTAGTTTTAAGTCCTTCGATAATATATGCATGAGATGATAACATTTTTGTTTCATTATTTTATTTAACTCGAATTTTGTTGTATGTCAAAGTCAAACTCAACTAAAACTCAGAGTTGGTGTAGCAATACTGCGACGTCTTGACGTGACAAATTTTAATGTCGTATGTATAAAATAACTTAGAATACACTATACGCATTATCTAATTTTCTAAAAACAATCACTTCATTTACAGATGATCCACCCTATACGAAATATGAAAGATATATCTAACTAGAATAAATTCATAAAAAATATTCAATGTTTGAAACATATTCGAATGCAGATAATTTTTACATTATATTTCAAATGTTATGTAAAAATGAGATGGAATTAAGTTTTTGCTTTATAAATATCTCATTAATTTTCATGATTTATTCGAAACGGTAAAGGCTTATTCAAACTCTCAATATAAACATACAGAAATTAAAAATATACATAATAAATTTGCTTGAAGAACAGTAAATACGTTTAGAAAATCTATAAATACCAGAAAACGTTAATCATTAATAAAAAGGGATTTACTGGTAACACGGAACAGTTCAATACAAATAACTAGTGTTGGGAACAATCGACTGAAATCGACTATCGACTGTTTAGTAATTGACTATTTTTTACTATCGACTATTTCAGTCGCTATTTTTGGTTCGACTGTTTTTACTAGTGACTGTTTTCATTCGACTGTTTTAAGTCGCTATTTTCGGTCCGACTGATTTTATTACTATTTACTATCGACTGTTTCAGTCATTTACTTTTAGTTACTATATTCGGTTCTACTAGTTCATTCGACTGATTTTTAGCAATGTGGCTGTGTCGTCCTAGCCGCGAACTTGAAAGTAATGCGCCGAAGTTATGCTTATATAGGTTTTATATTTTTTCGTTGTTTGCTTGTGAATTACTATATATTGTAAATGAAAGATGAAAGCTATATTTCGAGGGCAAAAAAATAAAATTGTAAATAATAAATAGTAAGATATTTTTGACTGGCATAATAGGTAATACTTTGGGCTGATATAATAGGTAATACTTTTTTAATAAACTTTCACGGTTTTTGTCAAAGGCTTTTGTATTTTTTCCTAAAATCTTGAAAACTAAAATTAGGTTCCAAACGTTTCAGAAATTGCATCGATTCCAAAAGTTTTGAAGAACTTTTTACAGTAACAGTTGTTAAATTTTTTTATAAATATTAACGGTGAAGAGGTGAATACAGTATATTAAATATTTTTAATAAATATATCTTCTGATAGGAAAACTCTACTTTAATATTCAACAACTGTTTATTTTGATGGCTATTAAGAAGAGCACCACAGTATTTATTTATTGACGAATGGACTAACTCAACAGAATGTGTTCGACTTTTAAAGTTCCTTGAAATAATAACCACCGAGTTATCAGGTGAAAGACATCCCACGATGTATTTAATTATACCGTTAATAAGAGGACTGCAGCATTCTATCAAATCCAGGATTTTATACAGGACAAGTGAATGGGGAAAAATTTTCATTTCTATTAGATGTCATCAATAAAAGACTGGCAACTTTAGAAATGAACACGATATGCGAGAAATCCACATTTTTACATCCTATATTTAAAAGAGCAGGATTTGGTTTGCAAATAATGCTGAGGCAATACAAAAGTTATCACAAAGAGGTGTCTTCCATTCTAACTTGAAAAAATACAAATATAGTTCCACAACTCGAAATTCAAGACACAACTACTTACCAAGAATGTATTGACATCTGAAGATATTTTTATAAAAAAATGGCTAGAATGAAAGAATTAATTACTCGAAGTAATGCAGCAACATTACTGATTAAGCAATATTTGGAAATGCCATTTATTGGGCATTTAGAAAACCCATTGGATTTTTGGCAAGCCCATAAAATGATAATATGTGAATTATATCAGTTACACGTAAAATATTCCTCTATACCCCCAACATCTTTCCCCTCGGAACGAGTTTTTTCAAAATCTGGGCAATCAATTAACGATCGAAGAAATCGGCTCGCAGGAGAAAAGTTGAACATGATAATATTCCTAATAAATAAAATTTTTATTCAAAAAGGTCTGGTAGTTATTGTACGATTATTTTTGGTTCGTCATGGATTAGATTTTCAATTAGGTATATGTTTACATTTTATTTCGTATTTTAATTTATATATATTTTAAAGTCTCCTTTTACCAACTATGGGTTTATCTGGACTGGGCCTAAAGTTTAACGTGGGTTCCGAACCACGGTCCTCGGCATCAAGCCTACCGACTGGCGAGTGACCAACTTTAGAAATCATCGCAGAAGACATCCGGTCTTACCCAACCTGGTTACTGGCGTAACTGGGATTATTTTCCTTATCAGATTTTACACTCTTGCCTAGAACATTCACAAAATTTCATCAATCACAAACATAAATTTACGACCAAGCCCCAGCAGAATTCGAACCCGCTGATATCGCAACAGTAGGAGGACCGTCCCATCGTCTTTACCACTGCTCCACCCAGCCGGCATTTTATTTAGTATTTATGGTTATTGAATCTCTTTAGTTTTTAGGTTTTGTTTAAGTTGTATTGTACTATTTATATTTATTATACTATATTATTTAAAAATAGCAATTAATATATTAAAACACGATAAAACATTTGTGGTGTTATTATTCCATTCCTTTTGACAAATCCATAAAACATTCAGTATAAAAATACTTCCTTTAAAATTATATTATTTGTTACATGTTAATAGGAATTAGTAATATTTTTTTCCATTGCTTTTAAAGTTAGCACTGAATGAATGTATATACATCTCTGTATCGGTTATACTACCCTTAGAAAATATAAACACTTTAAAATTAACTGCCCCAAGCATTTATCTCCGTCCTTTCCTATCTCACAATTTATACAGACAAGAATTCGTACATCTTCGTCTGACATCACGAAAAAAAACAGTCGAACAGCGCATATGACTGATAATAGTAATTACTATTTTCAGTCACTATCGACTGTTTCGTCTGTTTTCAGTCGATAGTTCCCAACGCTACAAATAACCCATTTTCACTTGATTTAATAAAGCTGCTCCAACCTGAATACAGCTTTATTAACGCGCACGACAAAAACCATATTTATGTCAACGTTTCGGAACATGTGTTATTATGACAGGCCCAATGATTTAATAGAGTGTTCAACCTGACTCTCTTTATATCCCCCCTGGATGAGTTACTAGGGATCCGTATTTTTTTACATTTATGTCAGTCAACACGAGATCTATATTAACAGATTATATTTTTAATTTTAGAATGGAAGACAATCTTGATTATCATTAATGTCATTATCTGAACGTTAAATATTTTTTCGTAAAAATAAAATAAATTTTTGGTAAATGCATTCAAGAATATTCTGATTAATTTGGTAAACGAATAAAAATTATTATATTCAAAATTATGTTCTTCTTTCGGCTAGCCTATTATATCTATCTATTTTTTTTATTTCATCTGTTTTGCATTTCTTATAAATTCCTTGCTCGAATTCCATAAATATTTTTTCTCAATTATAATGTTACATAATCAATTGTGACTTTTAACTTTTCTACTTTCTTAGTTTGATTGATTGTTTCTGTATTATTTGTTGAAGCTTCCGCTTGTGAACTAATCTATATGTGGGATCATAAGTTATCATAGCATATGTAAAAAATTATGGTGACATAGTTAAAAAGCACAGTCTAATATATATATATATATATATATATATATATATATATATATATTGATGATTGATGATGATCTATTGATATATCTATTAGTATGATAAAATTGGAATTAATAGAAATTGCAGTTTTATCAAAAAAGTCTTTCGTTTTTTCTTCCTTCAGTTTTCCTGTTTTCCATAATATTTAGGACAAATTTTCCACTTCAGCAATATGGCATGCCTTTTTTACGTACTTCTTTTAGCTTTAGTTTTATTCTTTATAAATGAATTACTAAAATTATTAAAATTAATTACTTTTATCTTTTAGTTTTCATCTCTATTTCCACAAGATTGAATCTGTTTGGTATATTATTTCGTTTTACGTTCCCCTCCAGATTTTCTCCTAAAGCTCCAAGTTCGTTTCAAATTTAACCTTCTTTATCAACATATTAGTCTTTACATTGATATGTTTCTTAAAGCTCTATGCTCTTTCATGTTAAAGCACTTTCTTTTACATTTCTTGCAATCTTTTACATCTTCTTCTCAATATAATCATTCAAAGAAACTGATAGCACAAACATGAATCCATGCCTATAAAAATCACTCTTATTTTTTGTCCTTGAAGAAATAGATCAAAAACTCTTAATATCCCTGGATTTTAATTTGCAATGATTTATTCAACACTTTTCATCAAATATGGTCAACTCTCATCAGTAAGTCTTTATTACTATGACGTGTAACAATTGTATTAGAAAGATAACAGTTTGTGAAAATAACATAGCGACTTGTTATATTTTTAATTATTTATAATTATTTTTTGTTTTTGTCGCAAAAATACAATCAGCAGGAATGGTAGTTTAATCAAAGAATCATCCTTGCTATCTATTTTATCATCGTCTTGTATTCTTTTTCGAACAAAATGACGATTTTTTGTGGTCATCTTGATATCTTGACGCCTAAAAAATGTCCAAATGTTTAATAATAAGCTTGTAAGAGAAGTTTGCAAAAGTTCCCTCTCCAAATTGTCCAAACCAATTTTTTGTCTAAAAACATTGTCATATTAAATGCTCACACGTCCAGTTTAGCTTCTGGTTTTTTAAACTTAGTAGATGAACTAGCACGCAATTTAATCAGAAGACATGATACAATAAGTAAGCTACGTCAGCAACAAAATTAAATTAAAATTAAACTGTGAAATAACTGACTCTTGGTGTGTTGTGTTGAATATTTCTTATATCAACAAGTGGCAATAAATGAAACCATTGAATTACTGAAAACAGATCATTATACAAAAGAAGTATTGTAAATTTAAAGTTAATTTATTATTTTTTTAAAGAAAGCGTAATTTAATACAGTCGAATTTCTAAAAAAACTTTTATTGGTGTTAATAAATGATTTTAAATTACTTTATCCTAATAGTCATAAATTGTTATAAAAGCATATTCTCTATAATGAAATGTTTCTAAATCAGCACAAACAATAAACGTTACTTTTTAATCACGCGAAGAGTGCATAATATTAAGCTATATTTAATGGCTTTCGTTCTGACGTTTCTATTTTTACTTTATGGCGTGTCTAAAAAGGATACGTTATTAGTAGCTGTTTAAAACATAATCATAAACGTCACATTGGTGACAAACTGCCTAAAAACTTACAGCAGATGCATTTCACCGCGTGTTATATACGAGTGCTTTTTAATATTAAGTCATCCTACTTACAGTCATTGCTTACACCTATATATAAATTATATAGAAAAGTTATTTCTATTCTGACAAATATTTAATTATTTAGTTATATAATTATATATATATATATATATATATATATATATATATATATATATATATATATATATATATATATATATATATATTACTATTTTTGCTACATTTTGTTTAAAATAAAACCACTATTAATCATATATTTATTTAAGTTATTATTATTATTTTTTAATTATTTAAGTTTCATTAAGTCTTAGTTAATTTTTAACTTGAACAAGCGAATTTAGGGTTCCTTGTGGTGTCAAAAGGGCCCTTATAGCCTGAAGGGTTTATTATTATACTATTTATTACTATTTGGTTATTATCGATAAATGCAAATGTTAACGGAATTAAATAAAATTGGGAGTGCTACAGATACTATTATTATTACAATTTCGCGAATGTTATTTGATGATTTAAAAGAGACTAACTTTAAAAGAAAAGTTTACGCTGAGTAACGTAAAAACTGTATTTTAAAAGATAAACAGTAATTTAACATTATTTATAAATAAAATATTTCTGTCCAAATCGAATCATCAATTAATTCTCACAATTTTCGAAACCATGTGGGTCTAAATAAATAGCAAAAGTATTCATAAAGTGCGCTTACACTATATCCTTCACAACTCTTGCAACGTGTAGCCGAGCGTTATCATGCAAAAGGATTACTTTACATCTATTAGCCGTCATTGATGATCTTTTCTCAACTATTTGTCATTCACTTAGTTTAATCGACATTTGTAGATATTTCTAGTAACATTTTTAACAAGTAAACGTTTTCACTCAGTTTTAGCAGCTCATAAAGCACTACCCTTTGCTGATCCCACCATGTGTACAGCAAAACGAAATGACAATTTATGACTTTTTGCGCTTAAGATTGTAGTAATAGATGTACTTTTTATAGCAACTCGCAACATACTACATACTGATGTGATGTGATGTTGTTCATGTCAGAAATGTTCAAAATGGCATTTTCCCTCTTTTAAGATCCCTTATGGCATCATAAATATCAGGAAATAGTAAAATCAATAGGTACAAATCTGATTGAAAATTATTTTAAAGTTTCAGCTGAGATTTCGTTTAATAAATTTTGTTGTCAAGGAACTTTTTTGGTCCTCCAAGCTGCCCTTTGTCATTGACATCTAAATCACATATAAATCGATAAAATCGAAAGCGAAACTTAAGGGATACATCTTTGTAATTATTTATTTATGTTATTAATAATTGCTGACTCACCTATAATTACTCTGTACAATAACTTAAATCTAGGTATCTATCTAGGAGGCTCCACTAGCGCTATCTTAGTTTCTGGTGTATTAATGTTAATATATTAATACTGCCGTTTTTCTATTAAATAAACCTCACTACATTACATGGGATCAAATAGTTTGATTATGTCTGTCTGTTGTTCTAGTCCTAAAAACTTATCCATCCCGAAATGATGAAAATTTGAGGTAATCGCTTCGAACCATTAATAAAATGTAAATTTCTACACAAAACATAGCAAAAGCATTTACGAACCTTTTCGACTTTTTTAGATACAAAAATCGGTTAAAAATTCACCCAAAAATATTTTGAAAACCCCGTTTTAAGGGACAATAACTGAATGAGCAGAAACGTTACACATTTGACAAATGACGCGCTTATACTGTATTGCCACATCACAAAAATAGTAATAATATCAATGCTTACTTCAGATACAATAACCCTTTAACAACATCATTTGTTCTAACAAATAAAATTGTGGCGACCGCCACGACCCATTAGGCCACCACGAATTCAGCACCAGCAAGCACAAAGGTTGGCAACGCCGGTGGATTGGTACCATGCAGTTCCAGGCGATAAGAGATCATCACGACGACGTCTCGCTCTCTTTTCTATTTCTCCATCCCCTTGTAATAGTACCACTTCCACAGCGCTACCGTACTTCCTCTACCTAACCTAATATCCTGTCAATTCTCCCGTCGACCACATGCATAATTTAATACTAAAATATATAGTATTTCTTTTACCAGTGTTTTCAGTTCTCGTGCAAATTCCTTCCAAAAATAGTAGTGAGTGTTCTGACAAATAATCGCGGCGGCAGCCACACATTTCGACCGACTGACCGACCCGACGAACATTCCTACCTAACAAACTATAAAGTACAAAAATACGAGTACTCTCCCTAATAATTTGTCCACGTACTCTACCTTTTTACTTTTATATGCACTTGAAATATGATGGTGCTGTTACCATATACTTCCAGGACTATTTGATGGTCATCGACAGCAGGTTTTAGACAATTGGCGACTGTATACACGTAATAAGTCAATGATAATAATAACAGATATTTGAGTGGGGTGGCAGTTCTCATTTCGCTCAACAGATATCACTGCTAAAAATATATTTAACCACCTAGTACTTAATTTCGACTAGTAAAAATAAAACTGCACGATAGTGGCCAATAAAGTAAAGAGAATAACAAGGAAATGTTTAACAACAATTCGTTTCGCTAAAACGAACGGACCCCTCCGAAAGAGATATTCCCCATTGTTCCCGGGAAACAGCACCAGGTCGCAAACAGGCGAAGAGGGCGTAAACACGATAGGACAAACGGCGGATAATCGCCGTAGAGATATGCAAAACGGATCTCGTTATTATAATCCGCGATGGGCGTAGTGAGGGCTGATAGCGCGCCTGTCCGATCCCCAGAGGGCGCCACCGCCTTATCGCTCACTCGGCTGCTCGCTCGCTCGCGCTTACCGGCCCTCCCCCGTTACCCCCTATGCCCATCGACGGTCGCAGGCGTCGTGGGCAAATCGTGGGGGGCGAGAACGCGTGCCAGGAATTATGATTGTTATTACTCATGTTGACATCGGCAATATGCCCCGAGATAACTGTTATAAATAAGGTTTTAATGGAAGCGTGGGAGAGACGGGACGGGGTGGCGGGTTTCTGCGAGCTGTCGACGGCGTTTTAATATGGTTTTTGATGGTGTTGGAGATAGATAGAGGGCAGCGATCCGCGGCGGATTTGTTGACTTTGCCTGGCTTAGGAATGCAGTTTATTTAAGCCGGGATTAACGGGTGATGTAGCGTGTGAATGTTCAGACAGGCGACCATAGATTTTTGTATCGTTTGAGGCTCTATCATTATCTATTTTAATGCATGTATTTTCATACATAGTCGTACATAAGTAATATAATCATAGATAAATAAGTAATTTTGCATTTACAGTCTAAGTATCTTACTTTGAACAAAAAAACACATAGCAATCGATTTCATAGCACTATTGAAGCTTTATTTTATTGGAAAAGACCTGTAAATGATGGATAATTTTGCCTCGAAAGTAATAAATCTGTCGCTTTAAACTCACATTAATATTAAAACACCTCAACATAGAAATGTTTGACCACATCTTGAAAAATCAATGAATATCTGCACGGGAATCGTTAAATGGAAATATTTATCAGACATTGTTTCCTTGAAATACAACAAAGCAGAAAAAGCTTTTCAGATTCCTTTATTTGGCTTTTAAATTATTATAAAGCATTTATAGCATCAATAAATAGCAGACGCTTGGGGAGATTGTCTACTTTTAACCAATACGTTGCTGTTGGTGTCATAGAACTTTGAACATTCGCTCTGTCTTTCATCCAAAACGTCGATTTCTCCACAAAAGTCTACAAACAATTCGTTGACTTTTGATTCCAGAAACATGTCAAAACCATTGCAATTCGCCTCCCTGAATGTGTGCCTCAACTGATCCTCACAATCACTAATTGTCATGTCTTAAATGAATGACTTCATTTGAGCTGGGAAAGAAACAGGTAGAGTTGTCCATAATTATTGCATTTGGATGGCCTTAAACTTTCGTATGTCAAACTATAACAAAGTCCAAGTCTCGGAGCCATCCAGAAGAATTGGCAAGATTCGAATGAGGCAGATTTTATTGTAATACCTCTTTTCTTCAATACGCACCATCCTAGGAGAACTAAAAGCTACTGTAGCATGGCCGATTCGACTTATTTCCATGGCTGTAGATACCGTCTTTTCTTCTGTATTATTAATCCCAAGTACTTGAATTTCTGCACTTGCTCCAACTAGATCTGATTGAGATTTACAATAGCAAGCGATTCGTTAATTGTCAAGACTTTGGTACTTTCCTATTAGTTCTCAAGCTATATTTCATCTCAGCAACGAATAATTTATAGTAGCAATAACAATTACACGGAAGTTTTGAATTCAAACCTCTAAGTTCTCTATAAGTATATCTGAGAATACAATTCTAGCTGCTCATTCGAAACTTAATGAACAATTTCGTATTATGGATTCAAATTTCAGGAATAATACATCAACAAAAGTTGAATATGGAGAGACCCATCACAACGATTTCCTAGTAGTTAACGGCTCCTTGGTTCCAAAAAAAATTCAATTGAAACATTACATCTATAGAATCCTCTAAGATTAGTTTTCATGGTGTTTTTTTTATTTATGAGGTCCTTGTGGTCCATGAGTATTGAGAATGTTAAATGTTTTGGGTAATACTATATTTCCTCATGATTTTCTTTCGTGTTTGTTATATTTTCATGGAGAACTGAATAGGTATTTCTAAGTTGTAAGCATTGTATTGACATTGTGAAACAAAACAATCTTTAATTTATACGCATGAATAAAGAATCGATATTCTTGAATTTTTTAAAGAATGCAGTTCTCCCAGCGTAACTGTTCTTTCAACGCTAAATACATATAGGCGATCACTTATGACTTAAAAATGTATTACAATAAAATTTGCCTCTTTCCAACGTTTATCTTGCCAATTCTGGCTCCGAGACTTGGACTCTGTTATAGTTTGACATAAGAGGTCTTGAGGTCGTCCAAATGCAATGCTTATGGACAATTCTACATATTTCTTTCCGAGTTCAAATTAAAAATGAAGTAATTCATTTAAGACATGACAATTAATGATTGTAACAGTCAGTTGAGGCACACATTCAGAGACGCAGAATGGTTTAGACATATTTCTGGAATAAAAAGTAAACGAATTGCTTGTAGAGTTGTAAAGTTTTGAAACATCACCTTTTTATTACGTTTTTAATAAGTCTACTAACTATGGTTTACTTGCATCCTGTACTTTGTCAATGTTATCAATCAATCTATCCAATATTGATATTAAAAAAGAAACAGTAACGCCAAAAAAAAATTCATTCCACTAAACATCACTAAATCGTTGATTACACTGGCAATATAATATTGTTTAAATTTGAAAAATACAAATAATAAAACGGATGGCAGCGGAGTTACCTGAAGACGAGGCTTGGGTAGTAGATGGTAGCACGTCTAAACCAAACGAGAGTTGAGCACTGAATGACCGAAATACCCTTCAATAACATCCCAGATAAACGTTTCGGGGTTGCCGCCAGCTATTCGTTGTCGGGTTCCAGTTGGCACCCCGCCCGTGTTCAACATCTGGGATTATATTTCTGGGTATTTTGTAGACCGTTATTCCACGATGTAAAATTCGACATGCCTCAAGTCGCTACAATACTCCCCTGCCAGAATTTTACATAAAATTACTTCAAGCAACCAAAATACAAAAATGTATGAAAAAATATCAAATACAAAAAAAATATATACCAAACAAAATGTGTTGTGTAAAATGGGCTTTGAAAAATATGATAGTTCGAAACGGTTGTGGTTGGTACGGTTGCGATCTGGTACGGCTGTTGATATCTTCCGGTCCTACAGATACCGTTGCATCATCGTCGCTTTGACACTTGAATGTGGTCCATCGACGACGTTGAAAACAAGCTATTTTTCGGACAGGGCTCCCGTAAACGACGCTGTGGGAGGATCGACTGTTCGACGACGTGGCAGCTTATTTTCTTCGACGACGAGACGTTAGCAATTCTGGTACTTCGGCGAAGACATAACGAGTCTACGGTGACTGCAATCGGTGCCTAGCTTCTGGAGCTGCTCTGTGATTAATCCGTAGTCACATACGTTAGGTTAATTCAGAAAAAAACAAATAACAATGGTATCCGACCGAAGCTGCCCAAAGCCTTTCAAATCAAAATATCTGCCATTATGACGGAGGCGGCGAGCGAAGGATTATGATTTAAACATAGCGCCGAAAGAAATGTTTAGCCGAGACGCTGATGATTAAGCAGTGATGTAAAAATATTCAAAAGATTGTGAAATAATATTTTGACAAAAAATTTTAAAAAATGAATAGGAATAAAATGAAAAGGAATATTGAAGGTAAAATTGAATTAAAAATATTTAAAATTTTGAAACAGAAAATATAACGGTCACGTAAAATACACCATGTTCCACGTACCCTCCATTCACGAGTCCAAACCCAATATTGCGAAAGATCACGTCGGGGTCACCACTTCAGGGTAAATGATGTGGCTCGGTGAATGGAGGTAAAACGAAATGAAACAGTGGTGTTTACATTATGTGACCGTTATTTATTGGCAATATAAAAAAATGTGAAAAATACAAATAATAAAACGGATGGCAGCGGAGTTACCTGAAGACGAGGCTTGGGCAGTAGATGGTAGCACGTCTAAACCAAAGGAGCGCTGAGCACTAAATGACCGAAATACCCTTCAATAACATCGCAGATAAACGTCTCGGGGTTGCCGTCAGCTATTTGTTGTCGGGTTCCAGTTGGCACCCCGCCCGTGTTCAACATCTGGGATTATATTTCTGGGTATTTTGTAGACCGTTATTCCACGATGTAAAATTCGACATGCCTCAAGTCGCTACAAATTATTTGATCATTAACCTGATATTTTGTTTGTGAATATAAATATATATATAAGAAATAAAGAAGTGATAGTGCAAAAATTAGTCTATTTTAAAATCAATATGTAACATTCTATAATACGAAAATATAAAAATATTGAATTTACCACAATAAGTTGTATAAATTGTTCCATCATCCAAATTATTTGCCAGATTTGAGTGTCTCTGACTTCTGGCTCTTTACGCCACAAAAATTGTTTTACGGAAAAAGATTTTTATTAAACGAGCAACGATTACCGTTAAAGGGTTATTTTATAGGGCTTTGAAGTCCTTTTAAATCTAGAAATACTTCCATTTCTTTTTCCCATTTTTGGTAATTTCTGTTGCTGCTTACGGTACAAGTTAGTATTAGCTTTTTACAACTAAGTTATTTTATTATCTCTATCTTATCCTCTTGAATTAATTGAGGACTTGCTAAACTTGTGTCGAATTTCATCGAAATTAAACTGTACCGCCATGTTCGATTTCTGATCGTTCCAGAGTTTATTGCCACCGAATCTTAAACAGTCATAAAACAGTCGACGTTAATTTTTCTTCAGAATGTAATATCGTGCAGGGGCCTGTACGTGACTGGAAATCGGAACGATACCGTCCCGCTTGCTGATTGGTTAATGGTTCGACATCTAATATTCGTAGAGATGATACCTGTTCGCAGAAAGAAGAAGAACGGAAAGAAAAAGGAGGGGAAGGGAGCCGTGATGTTGAAGCTTTACGCTGCGTAATGCCTCCGCTGTTTGCAATACTAATATAGTTAGGGGATTCGAGGGATGGAAATCCAGAATAGTTTCTGATTTTATTCGCTTACGTTTTGTATTGATACTTTTTTGTAAGCCGCCTGTATATGTGAAAATATCCAGTAACTGCTGGATTAAAATAAATAGTTTGCAAAATATCAACAAAATTATTAGTAGTTAAAGCATTATAACGTGTAACTTTGATTTAAAAGCAAAATATTATATCGTTACGTTAAAAACGTTAGCATAGCAGAATTTGCAAGATTCATAACTTTCATGTAATAGCTTTTAGAAAACATTGTTTTCACGGCATCCATTTAACTTATTTTAGCTGTCAAATAACCATAGAAAGTGTAACAATACCTTAACATTTTGTTACCAATATAGTGCTCGTTACTAAATAGCCAAGTTGCGTGACAGTGCTTCAAAGTCCACACTCATTAAAATGTTGCTTAAAAGTGTTTTTAGGTTTAGTTTACTTTTACGTTGCTCTTCAATTATTTTGTTAGAGTTGCGGAATAATAATTAACAAAGAAAAAACAGCTGACAATATGTAGAGTAAAATACACGAGTAAAGCATGAATTATTATTAAAATATCAAATAATGATAATAATGATAATGAATATAAATAAGTTTGTAACACTAATTAGTAAATTAATTTTAATTTCAAGACAATACCAAAAGATATAATGAATATTGGCAATACTTGTATACGTTTTTTATGCCTCTTTGATTTTACAGATATTTAAACAAACCGTAGCGGATTTGCGTGGATTAGCGAAAGATCGTGGAATAAAGGCCTACAAAATCACTTTTTATCACTGGTATATTCTATATCTTATATTATATCAATAAATAACGGTCACACAATGTAACAACCACTGTTTCATTTCGTTTTACCTCCGTTCACCAATTTATATAACGTACCCTAAAATATTAACAAGGGAGAGAAGTTCTAAAACAGTTCTGGATTTCTTGGATATAGATAATGGCTGATTAAACAATTATAACATTTCACAAGTTTTAATTTATGATTTCTTTCAGTTTATCTAATCGTATAACAACTAATGAAAATACATTAAGAGAAGAAAATTGGAGCATACATAAAAAATAAATAGACAATATGCTAATACATTTTCTTCTTCTACAAATTATCTTCAAAATATAATTTTTTAAAGCGTTCAGTAAATGTGTATATTTGCGAAATAACGCCAACCCACCAAGATTTTTTTTTCTGTTAGATTTAAAGAAATCTGATGCCAAAACATATCACTCAACACTCTCTTTCAGATAGCTTAGCAGTTTAAGAATCAACTGTTTCCAGACGTTCACATGCGATGGGAAAGATCCAAAATATTGAGAAATGGCTATCACATCAATTAACGGAAATATCACTTCAATCACATTCAACATCGCGGTTTTATTGCTTGTCGGGCAAAAAAGAAGAGTATTCTCTTGTGTATTGTGACTGGCGATAAAAGTGGAATTACAAAACTCATAATATTCATGGCCATCTCCTTCTAAAAAGTGTAGTGTATTAACAGTTGCTAAATCCAACTAAAACAGTTCATACAGCTGTCTACTGATATCAATTAAACAAACTACAGGACACATCCTTTTTGGAATACCACAAAAGATCAGCAACTGCTAGTAACAGACCCAGCAAAAGCTGGGAAGGATATAGCGTTCGCTATGTACTGTACGCACCACACAACGCCTTCTGATTGTCTCTTGTTTATATCGAGGCACACATAAACAAAGTTCGTTCGTCACAATATAGCCATGTTTCCATAAAAATAAGAATAAGTTGGAGATATTGATGACAAATATTTGTATTAAAATGTATTGTACCAGTTTTTCTCAGTAAATATTACATGAACGCGAAAGCTAATTGTAAAAGTATTGAATTTTCTTAACAGCCAATTGCATTATACCAAAAACCATACATTTTACTATATAAAAACCATTTACTTTTAAGATTTGTCTAGTACAGAATACTACTCTAATACAAACAGTGTAAAAATGTACGTGCCTTTTACTCAAATATTTTTATTTTCTCTAAATTTCACGGTTTGACTTAAAATTAATAGAATATATATGAAGAGTGTAACAAATAAACCAAAAGGAAGTATAGCAAAAAAATCTAGATAAGGTACTAAAAACAAAAGATATTTCCCCTAGTATTACTTTAAAAAAATTATAGTTATTACAAATACCTTCTACCAATCCACACATTTTGATACATTATAATTTTCTATATTATATCTTCCTGAAATAAATAAATTATTATGTATCTAGGGATTATTAACGTTTCTATTTCTACAGTAATTTAATCTCATACCATTTTCAAATTTCAGTGTATTTGAGTAATAATGGATTAACATATTTTTTACACATCAATCAGAGAAAGGTAAATAATAATACTATAAAATATTAAACTGCTGGGATTTTTATTTGAAATATTATTATCGTGTTGCAGCTGCACTGAATATTAGTATGGACACTATGATTAAAATCTCTCAAAATAAGAAAAAATATATAATTTTGGATTCAATAAAAAGAGTTTCTACATAACTTGATGTTAGTTCAATTCAAGATTAAATTTGTGAAATGTTTAAACAAGGCGAGTAGTTGTTTTAACATAAATATAATTCGATACAATATGCTGCTGGTATGATATAAGTCATAGGTCAAGAGATATAAGTTATCACTTCAAACACATAGGGTTTGTTAAGAAACATAGGATTTTGAATAGTATAAAGATAACCCATGAAGATGTCCAATACAACTTCCAGACATTGCTTTTAGATTAAAATTAAGAGAGACTTGTTAGTTAGTTTAACATATAATAATTGTTAGCTCAATTTGTGTATAGACATAGGTATTTCAAAATGGAACATTAGGCCACCCTTGACAAAACGCTAATAAAAAGAGTGTAAAAGACCACAAAAGTTGATGGAAAAGTATAAAAGTTAAAATAAAATTTGATTAGGTTTTGGGAATCATAATATTGTTAATAGCTCATTACAATTGTAACATATTGTTCTTCAAGCTAGAAACAAGAATCCAACGAACAAGTAGTCCTCAAAGGCTATAATTAAAGAATATTTTGCAAAATATAAATTAAGTCTTGAGGATACCATGTTAAAGTATGAAGTATTTCAAATTTTTACTTAGTAGATATAGAAGGAATAGTTAATACTTCAGGTATCTGAACTCTCCATATTGGGTAACGTATTCCTGTTTATCACTGCCTATTAAAGAAAAATATACATACTATAACTAATTGAATATGTAGAAAAGATTAACTACAATACCTCTTTTCGGTTTGGACGAACTCCATTAGATACACAGAAGAAGAAATTGACAAATGATGGCATTGGGAACTAGGGCTATATTGGAAATTAACAGCTTAGTTATTGACTTGAATAGTGGATCAGAATGTTACAATGAATGAGTCAAACTTTCTGGATGTGGAATTATGATTCAACGCTGACAAAACCAAGACAGGTAGATAAGAATTGAAACAACTATAAAGGAATGGTGAGTATATAATTAATATAGCATAACTGTAGAAAATAGTATTGTAGAGTGTGAAATTTATGTGCGTAGATATGTATGTAATTGTTCAGAATATATCTGATGATTTTGTTAAAATTCACGAAGAGAGAATTAATACTAACTGCTTTGCCGATATGGAAAATGTATTAGGTAGAATGCAGTGATTAAATCTAATTTTATCAGGTAATATACACAGGTAGTAAATATAATAAAATAACTAACATAGAAACTATTGCGGTTCTATAGATGTACTATAATGTTAAAATAAATTATATTTTATAACATATAAAATGCATGAAATATTAAAGTCAAATGCTGCAAAATTGGGACGTTTTGACGTCATAAATTGAGATGACGTAACTCCACTTCTACTTTGGTTAGACTGTGTATAATTTTGGTGAAAGAGTTGGCTTATTTTAAGACTTTTAAATTTCCCCGTTCATACTGTTCTTCGATACATACTGATCTGCTGACGCAAATTGTATCCAAATTCCACTGCAAAGTACCTCATAGCTTATAAACTAATATCGCGGCTGTCTAGACACCAAGTGCTATTTTCCACCATTCCCACCCTTCCCCTTCCAAAGCCCGAGCGTAAAGAAATGATACCTACATTTGTGCCATAAAACGGGAGCAATTCATTTCGTTGGATACACGCACCACACCCCGAAGATCTTATTATTATTCAATGATGTAGCGGCATCTTTGCCGCACAGTCTCGGATCGGCGGCATAAAGGGAAGGGGGCATGGGGTACAGGGCGAGGAGACTTTCACGTAGCGAGCGATCATTCGATCCAGATATGCGCCTCTTTTATATAATGTATATTTCTCCACATATACCGCCCCCTTTCCGACGATAAAGATCTCGCCCAGCAGTCGAACGACTTCTCTTTTTTTCCTCCTCCTCCTCCCGCTACTCAAACCACCGCCACCCCCCACCTCCTTCTTTTTCTCTCTAAATGGCTTTTGTTGAGGTATCAAAATAAATAGGAGTTTCGATTGGAAATTCTCGAGGGGGTCGCTCTGAATATGTATTTTGGAAGAAAGAACTTTTGATTGAATTTGTGAATCGGTTTATATATCTATATGTGAAGAAGAAGGGGAGAGGGACAGGGGCGGCGGAGGCGAAATCGAGGAAAAGTGGGATCGTTCAGAGGCGAGACTGCCAAACGGATACTTAACGAAAACGAAACGATGGATAAAGAAAAAAAAACACAAAACATTTAAACTGGTTAGTGGTCTAGAATTTATTAGGAAATATATGTTTTCTGTTTTATAAGAGACTTATTATTTTCAATTTTGCAGCATACATTTATTTTTTAATAGTATTGTTCAATAACATCAGTATATATATATATATATATATATATATATATATATATATATATATATATATATATATACATATATATATATATATATATATACATATATATATATATATATATATATATATATATATACATATATATATATATATATATATATATATATATATATTGTTGTTTCTTTCTGTTGTTATCATCATTACATTATATTCCACATACACATATACTTAATACACACTAACCGCACTAACAAAGTTCAAATTTAAGATGTTAATGAATCAAATTTATTAGAGTACATTAAGAGCATGAATATTTTTGTTTTTAAAAATTCGTACATTATTTTTATTGTTATTATACTCTTACTCATTTTGTTACTACTTAACTTAAAAACTAGGCATATACCTACAAAAATCCATCTGTCCTTTCTTGGTCTCTACATTAGTAATTTTCTTCAATTGATGTAGTTATATTAAGGAATTATATCAGTTATATAAGGAATTTATAAATCGTATAATAACCTTTTGATTAATGAACAACTGATAAAAGGCTAAACATTTTGAGCATTTTTAGCATATATATTAAAACAATAATGGACACAATCAAGCACTTTCTTTCTTACAATCTTTAAATTGACTGTTGACTTTTCAAAACTTAGGTACGTAAAGTAAATGATTAAAATGAAAGATATAAAGTTCAAATAACAAAGCGTCATAGGGTTATATAATTTATTGCATTAATCGTTAAATGCCTTATAATATATCAACAATTTAAAATATTTTCCAAATGACTGAGAATAATTCATAATATCTTTTATTTATCATATGTGTTCGATCTATGCAAATTATGTAATTAGTTTCGTATTCTGCACATTTCAATCATCTCTTTATACAATCTCAATCTCTTAGTCCATACTTCTCACCTAAAATATACTTATTATATATAAAAAATAATAAATATACCAGGCCTATTTGATAAAAAAAATCTTTATTTGATTTATTAAATAAAATTCTATTGTTCTTTACATATTTTTTCCAACTTATTCTTGGTAGCTAACACGTTTTATTATTTTTTTTTTCCTACCAGTAAATTTATTTATTTCAATCTTTTAAGTTATGTAATATTCTGATATTTAACCCTTACAAATAGCTCATTTTTAATTTGTTTTCAATGGCTTTCGTTAGCCTACTGTGTTTTACTTTGTCGTATATCCCACATGGAAATTAACAACTCACGAAGTAATTAGGAATAAAAGTTCTTTGAGGCTATTTTATAAATGTTAATATTCTCTACAACATTCACTTTAACTTTTGTTGCGCAAATTAATATATTTATTACCCGTAATATTCAATTTCCTAATTCTATATTAGTAATTCTATATTGGGATGAAATTTCGCTTTACTTTCTGGAAATGGAAATTTACCATGGCTGATGGTACCGCTTTACTTGCCCTTGGATTAACAGCGGGGAAGTAAACGGAAAATTACGACAGAAAAAAACAACAGTATAATAAACTGGATGAAGATGAAGAATAAAAGTTAACAAAATGAAATAAATATATATTCAATATTTATTACATGTATCACACTACACATTCAATAGCAACAAGGAATAATACTATAATCCCATAAAGATTCATCATCCAAAGGATTAATATCGTGGAATCCAGTTATGGGAATGTTTCCCAAAAAAAAATATACGAGGGGGATTCAAATATAAACGGTAATTATATAAATTAAATTTATCGATCAATGGTTTACGCAAACTAAATATTTAAGATTTTTCAATATGGCCACCTCCGTGCTCTACACACTTTTGCCTCCGATTTGGAACCTCGAACATTTCATCTTCATAAAAAGTTTGAGGGCGAGCTAATTGCGCACATACTCCTCTACCTTTTCATTGCTTTCTCATGTTTTGCCTCCAAGTGATTCTTTCAAGGACCCAAACAAAGAATAATCAGAGCGCATTTCATCCAATTTATTTATTTTCAATACATGGAACCCATCAAGCACTATTTTTTATAAAGCCAAGTTGATTAGTCATCGAGTTACATAGATGTTGCCCTTTGTGATATTTTTTCCTATGCGTTGATCATAACTTTCATTTTCGACACGTGCTCGCCCATTTCTGAATTTTCTGACCCACGTATATACTCGATTCTGAGGCAGTGTAGCATCCCCAAACTGTGTCCACAAATGAATAAAAATTTCCGATGCTTTAACGCCTTTATTCGCTAAAAACGATGGTACAGACGAAGGTACACAACTCGAAGTTATGGCTGTACTGCAGATAGAACCGAACACAGCTGCTACCTGTACCAGTTTCCCCCCTATTCATAAACTAATGAATACTCGACCATCGAATCCTCTAGATTAAAATTACGTAACAAGCTAAATAGTAAAACTAACGTTCATATTTGATTTTTCCTCTTAAATAAAATAGTAGTGTTTGAGAACAAATTTCTAAGAATTATTGCAGATGCACCGAAATACTATAGGAATGACTACTTCCACTGAGACCCTCCAATATTTACTATTATTCAAGAAATTAAAAGAATCGCAAAGATTCATCAATCCACCCTCATATTAATACCGAAGTATTACAACTCTTGGATAATAGTTTAGTAGGACACATACTTAAAATTTTCAAATTATTTAATCTAGTAGTGCAGTGAGGTGTTTTAAAGAAAAAGAAAAATAACAGTTTTAATGCGTGAACATTATTAGGAATACTATAGATGGTGACTTAAGATCGATAGGCTAATATTTAAGTTATTGTAAAAAAAATAATCGGTTGGCCAACGACTAGTAACGTATTAACAACAATAATAAAATTTTGGCCTTTACCAAAAAAAAAATAAGGCGGAGAGCTTGGGAAATATCGATGAGATATGGCAAGAAGAACGAGCGTTATAATGGCAAGGACAGGAGAGAAAAGAAGAAGTGGGAGGGAGAATTTTTATGGAAAGGGAAACAAAGGGTCTTTTAGAAAATGGAAAGCGATAGCATAACATTTATTGATGTCGGACATTCATTACGGCCATTCGCCACGTTTGGTTTTCTTAAATGGAGAAAAGTTTTTCCCAGTTACGGCTCGCGTATATTTATAAGTCTCCACCCCATCGGCCTGGGAGAAAAGAAATAGGTGATGCGGAGACTTATGGGATGTTCGATAAGATTCATTTTGGGCCCGCGCCCGCCAACTTAAATGGCCGCCGAGGTGTTTTTATAACCGGCCGCTCACCTCGAGTCCCATCGATTTATCGATGTAGCGAAATAAACTACTCCATAGATTAAAATACGCTTACAGTCTCCATCGCCTGTGCCTTCCCCAAATTATATTTATGTCCCTTATGTAAAGATTATTTTCTGTTTCGATACGGTAATCGTGATTCTGAACGATCATGGTTTGAATAAACACAATATACATGGTTCTGTTCACGTTGCTCCACGTACATATCCAGTAGATTAACTTTACCTGTTTTGTATACTCCACATCACACAAGTGTCCCTACTCACTAATTTGTCTCCTTTCAATAACGTGCGGTAAATGTCCCGCCACCATTTTGATTGTCTATAACTTTCCTCAAAGAAAGGATAAGTAAGTTTGGTTGTCATAAAAATTCTATATGATCTTTTTTTTCCTTTGTTTCTCTGTATGATTGAAAAATTATATCGGCCAAATGGTAACCGTAAAATGGTGGTCGCTATACAATTTTCGTCTCTTTCTGAGACATTTTTCATGACATCCTGCATTATCTGAAGCTGAATTTCTTCAATTTCGAGACGAATATTGTCTTTAAGATGTTGAGTCGCTTGGGACTTATTCACATAAATTTTTGATTGTAAAAAACCCCGCAAAAAAAGCCTGATGCTGTTAAATCCAGTGATCTGGCTGACCACGCTAAATCGCCACTTCGCAAAATTAGTCATCGTGGAAAACCGTCATTCATTAATCGAATTGTTAAACGAGCTGTATGTGCTCTGGCCCCATCTTGCTGAAATTACATGTTCTGTAGTCCCTGCACTTCCATTTCAGGCACAAAAAAATTTCGAATCATGTCTTGGTATCGTTCAGCAGTAACAGTAACTGCAACATCTTGGGCATTTTCAAAATAATCAAGATCAATAATGGTTTCAGCATGAATACCACACCATACAATTGTTTTTAGTGGATGCAATGATGTTACATGAGTTAATTGAGGATTTTGTGTTCTCCAAAACCGACTGTTCTGTTTGTTGATGTGGCCAGTGAGAGGAAAAAGAGATTCCTCGCTCATTCTCAATTTAGACGAAAAATCATCAATTCAATACTTCAATCTTCAATTATTTTCTTTCATGAATTCTTCAATTTCACCAGATAGCCTTAGGATTGCATTACTGTACTCAACTAGTTGATCAGGATCTCTGGGTGACAATTTTTGGACTAATTAAATTTTGTGCGAGAACATTTTCAAAGCAGAAATTTGTAACCACGTCTCCGAATTGATGTTTCTGAAGACTCTATCGCGCACCAGAGCCACATTTTCAGCGTTACGAGACGTCCGTTATATTCCAGAACGAGGCCTGTTTTCTATCGTACCGAACTGTCAGAAATTTGTATTGTGGTTCTGTGGAGTACTTTACGCTTACAATATTTTTGACTCAATTTCCGCTGAGTGGTAATAATTGAACGATTATTTGCAATAAATATTGTCACTATTTCTGCACATTCTTGTGGCGTATATTTATCCATGATATAATTTGGACGTCTTCACAACACAATGGTTAAATCGAAACTGAGTTAAACGTGAGATAACCAGGAGGGAGATCAAAATGGTAGCGGGACTTTTGCTCTATCTGTTTTATACACTTCTACCAATTCAATGTTAATGTGTTTCCTTATACCATTACATCCTTTCGGAATTATATATATATACAATAGTAATTCAAATTACGTAGATAGTAACTTTTCTTCATTATTTGATCCGTATTTAATTTTTTTTCCTTATTAACATGTCTAAAATAGTTGTTTGACATACATCTTGGCAATAAAATTTGTTTATTACGATATGAATGAGATGTCTGCAAATATGTTTTATATTAAACCAATTATGATAAGTTATTATCAAAAAGAATCACCCTGTATAGATAGCATTAAAGAAGAAACAATAGTGAAAGGACCAAAAAAGCAAAAGAAAGCGGAGGAATGGAAAAAAATACAATGAAATCGGTTTTATTTGTCCATAAATCCGAATAAGCAAACCGACAGATAAACATAATAAAAGGAATCACGGAAGAGGGGGCGGCGGGGGCGGCAGTCGAGAGGATGGGGCTGTTGTACAGGGGGGACGCAATCACCTCCAGATCAATACGGTGTCCCTGTCTTGGCACAGATACAGATGTACGACGTTGTCCTGCTGTAATCTAAAATAGACTTTGCCATTACATATGTTTTAATTAGCAGGATAGATGGTGGTGCTCTCGAGATTTGTTGGGCCATCCTGCCGCCGACCGAGCACCGTTCCGTTCCGACGGCCTGTAAAGACGGAATCTTTACAGGTCCACCAATTTACTTCCTTCGTTTGCCTGCTGTCGCGGTTCTTTTTCCTTTGTTTTTCGGCTACTCGGTGTACTCCTGTTTCGATATTTTTAATTATGAATCTACCTACTATGTATCTTCGTATATATCAGGTTTTGTTGACTATAATTTAAATTTGAATGGCTTTTTTTATATACGTCACTTTTGTATATGAAATATATATCGTCCAATTAGATCAAAAAGATATCTGCCATCATCATTCTACTGAACTCACCCATTAAGGAGATGAATGATTGCCGACGCCGCTGTCCCAAAAACAGCAACAAACAATAATTATATATATATATATATATAATATATATATATATATATATATATATATATATATATATATATATATATATATATATATAAACCTTCGAAGGATAAAACTAAAGACGTACAAAATCAACTAATATTACTAATAATAACCATTATTATTAGCCTATTAATTATTTCTGACAGAATTATATTTTGTTATATTATATTTACAATATATTTTGTTATATTACCTTCTCTTCATACCAACCTCATATGTAAACGGCAGCATAAAGAACGTGAATGTAACTTTCGCAAAATGAGTATCTCCAATGAATCACAGAAACTAATAATTGTACTAATAATATTCGAGAAATGCTCTTTTATAATGAGGAATTAACAATAGAAGAAAGCAAAATAAGATTGCTCGAAAAAACAGTGTGGTATCAGGAATGACCAAGGCCATTGGGAAAACATAATTCAATAGCTTTCTTTTAAATTATTTTGGATGGAGTAGTGTCAATATAGAAAAAGATATAAGAGCCCCAATATTGAGAAGCATAGATAGCAATATATGACTTCAAAGAACTAGCGAAGAGAAAATCCAAGTGGGATCCATAGTGACTCTTCACAGATAAGGTAATCACTGGCCTTCATTTGGAAGGAATGAAATCATTGAAATTTGAACATGTAGGATTCATCTAAAATATTACAAGCTATTAGGCTAAAGCATATTCAATTTTCTCTATTGTAAAATTACCCCACTACTGCGACAATTATCTCAATAGCAATATTTTAAAGAACAGCAACAAGAAATTAAAATGTATTTTACTATGTAAAATTGCTGCTGTGTTCTTATTGTGGTAAAATCGAGCTGTTAAAAAGACAGCTTAAAGATGTATTAACGCCGGCTTCATTGGCGCAGTGATTAAGGCGACAGGACTGTTCTCCTGCTGTTGCGATAATCGCGGGTTCGAATCCAACTGGAGCATGGATGTACTCTATGTCTGTGATTGTAAATGGGTTTATAGGCAACAGTGGAAAATCCGACAAAGAATAACCATTCCAATCAAGCGAGTAATCGGGGTAGGTAAGACCGGATATCTCCTAAGTTGGTTACTGGTTAATCGGTAGTCTTAATGCCGAGGACCGTGGTTCGGAGCACACTTAAAACTGTAGGTCCAGTCCGGATAAAACCTCGTTGGAAAAAAGGTTGAAAAATATAAAAAAAATCTATTAGTTATACAATAAAACAGATATGAGATATCTTGTCCATAAAATTATTCGCAACTCGTTAATGTAATTCGTATATACGAATTACATTATCTTATATTAATGTATTTTTTAAACACACTTGTTGAAGAATGATATTTTCTACTCCTACGTAGCTCCGTGCGTAGGCCCAAATAATCCCACCTATCTCGATGTGCCTTAAAAGAAATTATTAATTATAAGTGTCTCAACCAATATAGATTTATTTAAGTAAATGGACCTCTTTAAAGTAATTAAAATTTTAATTAATAACACTTTACAAACATTCAAAGCATCTAAACATTTCCGCACATACACTGGATCACAACAGTTTCGAGACTGAAGATATATTACACTCAAATAGCAATTCTAATTAGGTCACAAAAATGCTGAACGTACTCTATATCAGGCACAAAAAAATAGGGTCATAAACACACCGAAATAACCATTGAAATCGCGTTTTAGAAATCAGCTAATCATATGCCTCTGTATGGGAATTCAAACTAATCAATCATAACAGTGATAACATTGATCGGACCACATGAGTTTCACCTATTTATTTTAGTAACTAAACCTCTATATAATATGGAGCTTGATGAAAAATGGAGCTGATGCGATTAGTATAACAGGTTAATTGAAAAGTGCCCGACCTGACACATAGACGGCACTACTAGAATTAAATCCATATGTTTTCTAGTCAGCCCTAACCAAGAAAGATGCGTGTATAAATTTGACAGCTGTCGTATCATTAGTTTGTGAAATATAGCATTTTGACTTAAGCAACTTTTGTTTTGTTAAGGAATTTCGCGTGTTGATAAAATATTGCTTTTTGAATGGGAAAACTACAGTTGAAGCAAAAACTTGGCCTGATGCCGAGTTTTTCAATACCGGTGAAATCAGCACCGAAGATGGTGAACGCAGTGGACGCCCAAAAGAGGTTGTTACCGTCGAAAATATTAAAAAATCCACAAAAAGATTTTGAATGATCGTAAATTGAAATTGAATGTAATAGCAGACACTCTAAAGATATTAACTGAATGTACATCATATCATTCACGAATATTTGGGTATGAGGAAGCTCTGTGCAAAGTGGGTGCCAAGCAGTGTTTGAAGATGTTCAAGCGTAATAAACCCGAGTTTTTACGTTGATATGTAACAATGGATGAAACATGGCTCCATCATTTCAATCCGAAATCCAATCGATAGTCATCCGAGTGGACTGCACACGATGAACCCACTTCAAGGCGTGGGAAAACGCAATTGTCGGCTGGCAAGGTTTTGGCGTCTGTATTTTGGGATGCGCATGGAATAATTTTCATTGACTACCTTGAAAAAGAAAGAACCATAGACAGCGACTACTACATAGCGTTATTGGACCGTTTGAAGGATTTGAAGAAAAAGAAAGTGCTGCTTCACTAAGACAATGCACCGTGTCAGTGAAAATGATGGCAAAAATTCATTAATGTATCTGAGAATTGCTTTCTCATCCACCGTATTCCCCAGATCAGGCCCCCAGCAACTATTTCCTGTTCTCAGATCTCAAAAGAATGTTCGCTGGGAAAAAATTTTCGTCGAATGAAGAGGTGATCGCCGAAACTCAGGCCTATTTTGAAGCAAAGAACAAATTGTACAACAAAAATAGTCAATGTATCACCCTTGAAGGGAATTATGTTGATTAAAAATATATAATTTTCGCAAAAAACGTGTTTTATTATGTTAGGCCGGGGACTTTTCAATTGATCTGTTACATTAACATATTGTAAATCCTTTAATATTAATTTATAGTCCTGATATTTTTTTCTGAGAAACAGGGGGAATAACAATTTACTTTTGTTGGCGTACTCGTATATTGCAAGTATGACACAGTAAAGGTACAACTACCACACCTCAGTGGCAGACATATTGTCAGTCCCAATTGTATGTCTTCAAAGTTGGAAGTGTATAAGTTGACGGAGAAAATTATTAAGTCGAAGAACATAAAACACCTCCGGCTGGCAGGACTAGCCCGGACGCTTCATTAAACTTGCAGGAATATCGGAATTAAGTGAGTTAGAGTTAGGGACTTCTTGACAGTGGCGGTTTAGATAACGTCCTGCGGAATAAAAACCAATTTGGCGGAATGACCTTTCGCTCCGTTAGTCTCAATCAGGGCTTAGCCGGTCCCGAAGACCCGCCGGCTCCGGTACCCAATGCGAAATAATGAGCGCAATTAATTCAATTAACCGTTAATGAATGGGTCCGTAGCCGTGTATTTGCACGGCTGCCTGCTTGCCGTAATGGACTTTTGAGCCGGCAATCAATATTTCAAAGGTCCGCTCTCGCTGGCCGCGTCTCCATCGTCTTATTTCACCCCAAGGGTCAGCTTCAGGTCCATATCTTTATCTTTCGGACATTTTTTTCTGCCACTCGCCCCATCCATAAATAGCAAACCCTCCGAACTAATTATTCCAGATGGGACGTCCCGTAATATAGTTTCTCATCTGTGTAAAGGGTACGTTTATATTGAAGTTAGCAACAAAATTTGAATTGTACATGAGTCAAGAAAAATCAGGCAAAAGGTATTTTAAAATTTTCAATTCCGATTATACATAAGTATCAATTTTTTAAAAACTTTCAACCAAATTAACATTATTAGTTTTTAAAAAGTTTGTACTTGGCATCAAAGACAAACTACGTACAATACAAACTAGTAAAGGTGGTCGATGGTAGACCGACTTAATTGCAAATTTAAAAACGAAACATAACAAAATATCGCTATAGATAGCAAATGATTTGTTTAAGTTTGTATATGAACAAATATATATGCCTCATCCAAATCTCAGTACAACGGAATGGATGATCCAGAATTAACTTTAAAAAGAAGAACTACATAGTGCTCTTAATAATACTGCAATTCCTCTTCATAGTTGACGTCTAATATACTGCCTAATTCAGTTTATAAGAATGTAAAACTCGTTTTAAACTCATAGCAGGATATTCCTTCTCATTTTACTAATTAGTATTACTCTAGTTAAAAAGAAATATAATGCTGGCTAATGTGTAGAACATATAACCAAAACAAAAACAAAATTTGATTTGTATTTATACTGGTCGACACCTATGTTATAAGTCTGCAAAATAATTCAAAAAATTAATGATAATAATTACAGGTTATAAACCGGCAAAAGTGTTGTTTAATAGTTACGTCTACTTTGATTAAAAATGCCAATATCATTAGTCAGAGCCAGGAACTGACTGTGTCTCTAATTTTAATAAAATTAAGTATTTATCTAAATAAAACATGGATATATGAAAATGGTATATTGGGCCACTCTTGGCAAAATGCTTATAAAAAGTGTAAAGACAACAAAAGTGAATGAAAAAAGGTATAAGTTAGAACAACGTTTTGTTGGGCTCTTTAATCAAAATATATTTAATCATTTTTTCCAGATATGTTATTGCTCATGACACAGGCATGGCTTTATTCCTGGGACTGAGTTAGTGTTAACTGGATCGGTGAGTATATATTAAATGTGTGTGTTTTACGAAATTTACTTTTTTTACAAACAGGTCTGAAAAAAAGATACACTGTATAAAGCAGCATTGTCTACATTAACATCTTCGGTTTTTATAAACAATATCACACAGACAGAAGTCACTACAAATGCTGGAATTGTAAGCAAGTTCTCGATTAATTACAAATTAACGATGTATTAAATGACTTGATCAGTGATTCTTGTATTGAAAGTGACAATGACTGAATGATATTTTTTTGTTGTGGCCTTATATTGCCTACACAGAGTGATAAGAGTGGAAACAATTGAAGATGGGTAAATAATAAATAAAGAGTAGCTATAGAAAATCGTATTGTAAAGTGTGAAAGATTTATCTGCATAGATTTGTATGTAATTGTTTAGATTATACATGAGCGTTAGGTTATAATCCATGGGGAGAGAATTAATACTCTTTTGCAAATATGGCAACTGCACTAGAGATGATAACGTTATTAAATCTAATTTTATGAAGGAAAATGTACACAGGCCGTAACAGAAGAAATTAAGAAGAAATAGAGTGATATCAAAATAACTTGACAATAAAACACAGAAACGAAAGAAATAAGAACTAAACATAAAAATATAAATATGCTATTTATGTGCTAGATTAGGCCTCCAGGGGATTCTACTACACAAAAAATGCATCTAGAATTATACCTCATACGTAGTTTGAAAAAGAGTTCAGTGAAAATATAAGAAAACAGCCCTACAATAAAAAGTATTATGACTTAATTATTGATTTATTAATTAATTAACCGTAGTTTAAGAGTTTGACTAATGTGTACATTTAATGTACTGTAAAGTTATATAATAAATAACATTTTATAAAGTTATTTTTGTTTCATTCGTTATTATTTTATTTATTTTAGTATTTTTATGTCGGATTAAAGATAAATCAAAACTTAAATTTGATGCGGCAACATTTCGACCTTGTTACATCATATATTTTGATGACGTACATTGGCTGTTTTATTGGAAGGACTATTTGTTTAAATATACGAAGACACAACTACAAAACAACGCATCAAAACAATTAAACTAACAATAATACTTTATTTTTTTGCATGAACCTTAAAGATACCAAAGTTAAAATAATATATAAGGAAAAATTAAGCATGGGTCACAAGTATTCAAATAAATAAGTAAATAACAGCTATTTTGAACTTATATTGAAGAAATTAAATCATCAAGATCATTTGTCTTAAAATAATTGTTATACATCTAACAAATAGCAGTAATATGATATTTAGCAATATAGAATGAGTATTACTAATGCTAAGAACAATGAAAGTATAACCTTAATGAAGGCATCGATTGTCATATGTTAATAGTCCATGCTAAAACGTCTGTAAATAAGTTCAACAAAAAATTATTCAGAACAGCGTAAAAAACAAACTTGTTTTTTGATATCTCAAAAAATTTAACGGTCCAATAATATAGTTTCAATAAATCTACTCGAATTGTAGCAGGTCAATTGAAAAGTCACCGGCTTAACACATAGGTGGAGTTACTAGAATTAAATTCATATGCTTGTTAGTTAGTCCTAACCCTCAATAGATGCATGTATAAATTTGACAGCTGTCGGACCATTCGTTTGTGAATTATAGCATTTTGAGTGAAGCAACTTTTGTTATTGTGAAAAAAATAGGAAAACGGAATTTCGAGAATTGATAAAATATTGCTTTTTGAAGGGAAAAATACAGTTAAAGCAAAAACTTGGCTTGGTGCCGAATTTCCGGACACTGTCCCAGGAAAATCAATCGTCCAGAATTGGTATGCTAAATTTAGACGTGGTGAAATGAGCACCGAAGACGGTGAACGCAGTGGACGCCCAAAAGCGGTTGTTACCGACGAAAACATTTAAAAAATCCACAAAATGATTTTCAATTACTGTAAATTGAAATTGAATTAAATACCAGATACTCTAAATATAGCAACTGAACGTGTACATCATATCATTCACGAATATTTGGGTATGAGAAAGCTCTGTGAAAAGTGGGTGTAAAATGGATATTTTCATGATTCTTGCATCTAATTGGTTCATAAGTTTACAATAATAATATAAATTTATTATTTCACCATTATGGAGGTAATCTATGACCAAAAATACATTCTGCATCCGAAGAAACTGACAGTGTATGGTTTTCGATTACGAACCCGCTTCAGAACCAAATAAAAATTTTACTCCAGTCTCTGTTTACATATAGAACCATCCATAGTGACCTAACAACATACAAAATCGTTTTCAAAATAGCACTCAAATATGTTTGCGTTACATTGTTACAAAGTACGATACTTAAATTTTGATATATTCAATTTATAGCTTAAATACAATATTAGTTTAATCACAACCACTTAAAAGGGTTGATTTTGATTCCAATGTTAAAGAATGATCTGAGGACCATATTCGAAGATAATTGTGAAATTTATTGGATGAATACCCAGCTCAAAGTTTCCGAGAGCTTAGCAGTTGATCTATCAACACTTTCCAGTCGTTTACATATAATGAAAAAGCTCTAAAATAAGGGAGAGTCTTCCACAGGAATTAATCAAAAATGGAATTTCGAACCGTTTGAACATCGCTAGTTCATGACTTGCCAGGTAAAAGGAACCATTTATATGGCGTATTATGACAATTATGGCAATTAAAAGTGAATATTCTGTGACAAACTCAAGCGCACACATGAAGAGTTAATCCAAAAGTGGCAACCGAATGGACACCAAAGCCGAATAATCATAACCGTAAAGTGTTACAAGCTGTTAACATTGAATTAAATTGTTACTGAAAATACCTACAACATCAATCGAAAAAACTTAATAATGTATTGTTGCAAGAACCATCAACAATAGCAAATAACAAAAGAAGAAACATTTTACAGCATTATAATGCTCACCCACACGTTGCAAAAATTGTGAAGGATTGTGAGTAATTGTGTTGAAGCTCAAATGGGAAGTTCTGTCGCACCTAGCGTACTCCCCAGATATAACTCTCATTCTCAGCGTACTCTCCCTCTGGTTACCACTTTTGGTCGGTGCAGCATGGTGCTTATCGTGACCCGGTTTCGAAACACCGAAGAAATGCGAAAATAAATCCATGATTGAATAGCTACCAAACCAACATCGTTCTTTCAAAGTAGTGTCGTCATGTTACCCGAAAAGAGATTAAAAAGTTGTAAAGAACAATAGAAAGCCTTTTTGTCGTAATAACAGTTTCTCCCATAAATAAATTTCTGAAATCAAAAAATTATCAGAATACATGCAAACACCTTATAAACACTAACCCAAATGTTACGTATTAACGTAAGTATGGTGTTTGCGTTTATTCGAACATCGTTCTGTCAAACCAAACCGACAACAAATAAAATTATCATAGTGTTGTGCATTATGCTCTTGTCAAGAGGACAGAATTATAGACCAATAACTTTTGAATTTGATAACTATATTGAAGACTGAAAAGAATTAATCTAAAATCACCTTCTTGCATTTTATACTAAAATCGTACCATTTCTTGATGACAATATTGCGGCATTACAGTGATCGAGATCACCGTTAAATAATTTAATATAGTTTAGCATCCGAACGTGAGGATTAGATTCGAACAAGGTTGAGAACTTACTTATGGTTTTCGATTGTTTTTTCTTGTGCCGGAAAATTTAAGAAAAACAATCGAGAAGGCGTGATCCCGTACCAGGGAGTGGACGTTATAAAAGACCGCACGAAGAGGGGATAATACATCCCCCCTTTTTCATTTCTGTGCTTTTCCGCTCGGACAAAGCCCATCAATAGCCATTGTCCTTTCTCGAGATACGATGTATCCACAAAGAAAATATTTATTACAGGTCTTTTATTTTAAGAGATTATTCTTCGGGGAATTTATTTTAGGAATTTAGAAAATGGAAGTTTTACTAGCTCCGCTCGCCTTTTTGTTTGGACAAAGGTGAGATAATTCTTGTCGGTGGAGATTTTTCCGTTCAAATATATTAAGTTTCACTGCTTCGATAATAGATTTTATAGCTAATGCTTTCTCAAATCTAAAATAACGATTACCTGCAGATAAATGGCACACCTTTAAAATACTCGTTGTATACACGTAAACTAAAGGAAATTCTAATTAATACGTTGTTTAAAAGTCAAATTTCAGACGTGATTTTATTTAAATATAAAATTAATAACATAACAAAGTATACATAATTATTTCTCTAGCATTTGGAAATTAGCAGTGGAAAAAGGTTACGTCTTAATGACCTATAAGTATGATGAACAACGTAATTACAACTTAACTATGTATTAATTGACTTGATCAGTGATAATCATAGTAAAAGTGAACCATGACTGAATGATTTTGTTGTGGCCTTATGGCCCAATGCTGATAATTGCCAACAAAGAATAATAAGAGCGGAAACAAATGAAGATGAGTAAATAATTAATATAGAACAGATGTAGAAAATTGTACTGTATAGTGTGAAAGATGTATGTGCATAGATATGTGTGTAATTGTTTAGAATATGCATGAATTTATAAGTATGATGCACAACGTAACACAAGTACGTAAATACAGTATATATACAATGTTGTCTAAACACAATAAATTAAAATATATTCCAGCAATAAAAGAAACAGTACTTGAAACATTTGCCGACGATACAGTAACCTCTTATGTTATGTTATGATGTACAACAGAATACTAGTAGGTAAATAGAGTATATATAGTCAATTCAAAACAGTAGTAACACACGTGATCAATATGAATCGAAAATTGTAAATTCGTTTTTCAGTCAGACAATATTTTCCTTCTCATTTTATTCTATTTAAAAAGAGATAGAATGCTGTTTGACAAGTTCGAAAAGTATTTGAGGCATGTAGAACATCCCTTCATACACTGGTGGGTAATATAGGATTTAAGTGGTGTAAAGATAACACACGAAGGGGTTTAATGGAACTTCAAGAGATTGTTTTTAAAAATATACAATTTTTAAAAACATATAACAAAACCAAGGCGGAATTATTATATCAATTTATATATTTAAATGAGACATAAATATTTCAGAATGGTACATTGGGTGTCATGTCAAGATGATAAGAAATATAGATTAAAGACAACAAAAGTTGATGGAAAAAAGGAAACGTTGGAATAACTATCGAATAGGTTTTGTTAGTCATAATATTTATTACATATATTAGACATATAGTTGTTCATGCTGGAAACAGGAATGGTTTTATCCCTGATGCAGAGTCCAAGGGTAACTACCATGGAGAAATAAACCATAATTTGTTTCGCAGTCGTTTAAAAATCAGTTTTTAAAGGACTTGGAGGAGCCATGAGTTATTTTTATGGAAAATACACCATATCTATCATATATATAGTACACTGATGAACAAAATCCCAACAAGTGCATCAACAAGTGCTGCAATTAAGGAATGGCTTAAAATATATAAGTTTCGAAGAAACCATGTTAAAGAATGAATTATTTCAAATTGTTACTCGGTAAATATAAATGAAATATTTAATTGCATTTTATGTAATTTACTTTTTTAGAAATAAACCTGAGAAAAGATACATGGCCGATCAGATTACTGAATGTTATGGCCACAGAGTAATACGTCTTCCTCCCTATCACTGCATGAAAATAATATAAGAAGTAACCAACAAGATCTACATATGTACTAGAAACTAGAAAATACAACTTAATATTCGCAAATTTACTCATGTTAATTTTGCGTTATGGCTATATGCGATTGCGTTATTCCTCAAACAGAATCGGCGAGATACTTCGTCATCCATCTCTCAATGTTATAATTTAAACAAAATCAAATGGATTTATGAATGTATACAATATTTCGCCTTAAATCATGAAATAAGGTTACTAAATCACAGCAATGTATAAACAATACCCAGGACAACACACTGGAAATCACAAGATTGAAGCGAATCAAATATTTTGGGAAATACTTGTATAGATGCAACGGAATAGTAGTAAACTAATTTGTAAATTAAGGTTCTAATAAGCATATCTAATGTAAGATCTAGTTAATAATAGATATGGAAAATATAAATGTTATTCCAGAACATCATGATAATTATGATAATAAACATATTGAACACAACCAATATATTCAGGAGTTCCGCAAAGGAATTTCCTTTTATTCAACTTTTACTTCCACTAAAACTAACAACTTCGATTAAATGTCCTTAGAAGTTAATCCATCTAAAACGAAGCAAATTATTCATTCATTCAAGTATATCCACTGAATTTAAATGAAAATGGCGCCAGACAACTACTGCAATAATGTGTCTAAATAAACTAATTAAGAACAATAAAACAAAGAAACACATAATTCTATATATCTATATATTAGTCCTGTAAGTCTAAAAAAACACATATTTCAGTCTCCAGTCTTCAAACCGGCTCTGTAGTTTGCTTCCTTCAGAAAATTAGTTCATATTATTTTCGAAGATTCTAACATGTACTGAACTGCCGATAACTGCCAATTTATAGCCATATGTTCATTTTAGATAGGTCAAGGCAAAAAATCTGTGATTATACAAATATTATTTACTTCAGTTCAATTACCAATTTAAATTCAAATTATGAATTACATCTCTGTTAAACAATGACCTCCAACATTTGCGTCCATAATCATCTGGTCTAATATTCAAAGAACAAGCATTCCTCTCTGAATGCTTGATGTAGGAGCCCAAAGAAGGCTAAGTATATCCTTGTTTACTTTCAAATTTAATATTTACGCTTGAGCAGAATTCTTTGGAAATTTATTAGTTCTATTTCAATTTTCACATCCTTAAAAAAAAAACGCTTTTGTTCTGTTTTTATATTTAAACAAATTATATTCACCCTAATGCTATAAAATTGACGCCCTAACAACGAATTTTCTCAAAATTGTATACAAAAAACTTAAACTTAAATTATCTCATTAAAATTCAAGGAGAAGAAGCAAAGAAGAGTATGTCATTTGATATTTGTTCTATACCTATGACCTTATAGTGACTCAGACTTTCTAGTGACTCAAACCTTCAGTGAGGATATTGTAACGAGTGCCCCTAATTAACTCCCCTCTCTATATTCCTATATTTTGTGGAAATAACATGCTGAAACTTCTGTTCCCATACAAGAAACAATTTTTTGCTCATTAGGGCGTTATCTCGTTTTTATTGGTTAATGTATTATTACTAATCGTTGCCGACTAACTTACAGTATGTCTCCACAGTGATTGGTGTAGCTTCAAGTATTTATCTTTTTTATATATATTTTAGAGTCTCCTTTTTACGAACCAGGGTTTTTGGACCTACAGTTTAATGTGGGCTCCGAAGCACAATCCTCGGAAGACACCCGGTTCTACTCAGCCTGGTTACTGGCATCACTGGGATGGTTATTACTTGTCGCATTTTCCACTATTACTTACAAATACATTTACAATTACAGTCATAAACATAAAGTACATCTATGCCCCGACAGGATCGAACCCGCGACTATCGCAACAGTAGGAGGGCCGTTCTTTAGTCACTGCGCCACCAAGCCGGCTGGGTATTTATCTAGAAAGCCCATTGGCCCTTTATTTTCACTTAGCACTTTTCACAGCTTTTATCATTTAGTGCACTTCACTACACAACTACCCAAGATCACAAGATTTCGTTCTCTTAAGTCAGAGCTTTAGTTTAATTCAGGGGTTGTAGCATTCAGATGTTGCACATGGAAGTGGTATCTTTCCTCATGTCTTGTTGCGAATCTGTCTATTTGCGAAATTTCAATGCATATTACAGTTTCTATGCAAAAGCCTCAGTGTATCTAATCATTCCTGTAGTATCTAGATGCATCCACAATTGTTCTCACATCTTCATTATGATATATTTCTATAATGTTATTGGTTCTTCTATCCAAACAAGCTTAATCTGAAGATTATTATACTCTCGAATTTTCAGATTATGTTCAAGCTCACTGTTGTGTGTGTTTCACTTAGTTTGGAGGCTTGTTCTAAGTGATCGGCAGCTGCTTCGGCTCTTTGTTGATTGTTGCGTGCCAAATTTCCCCAAAAGACCCTTATAGGTGGAGTGTGCAAAATAGAGCCCATCAGAACTTTAGTTGCTTTCCAGAATTATTAGTCTGGCCCGTTCATCTGTTAGATCTCGCAAATAACTGTATATAATTCATCCAAACTCAATAATTTTATGATCTCACAATATTCAAGTTTATCTATTTAAAACAAAAAACACGCAAGATCTTTACTGAAAAGAAATCATGTAAACATGCAAAAACCAAATGACACATGGGCTGAAAAGTTCCGATCATGGCACTTTTTTTACATGTTTTATAGCATTCACCGCTTTTTCAGTTAATAATATTTTTCAAAAGAAAGGTGTTAAAATTCATGATACTTTACTCATAAGTTTATAAGTTATTGCGCAACATACAAGAGTAATGTAGTAATAAGTGTGGTAATGTAAAAGTGGCAATAGTGTTGTTATATTCAAAACAATCTATCAAAAATAATTTCGTGTTTTAATTTTTCACTGCGTCTTGATGGGAAAAAATACCGTTCAAGCGAAGGCTTGAAAAGTGTTATAAGGACTCCGCTCCATCAGAAACGATAATAAAATGTTGGTTTGCTGATTTCGTAAAGACACCGATGGTGCAGAGCGCAGTGGACATCCACATGAGGTGGTAATACCAGAAAACACCAAAAAAAATCCACAAAATTATTTTGAATGACGAAAAGTGAAGTTGCGTGAGTTAACAGAGTGAGCTAATATCATAAACATATCAAAAGAGCGTTTTGGTTTTATATTACATGAGCATTTGACTATGAGAAAGCTCTGTTCAAAGTGGCTACCGTGTTTTCTCACAGTTTACCAAAAACAAGAACGTGTTGGTGACGCTGAGTACTGTTTGGCCTTGTTTAAATGAGACAAACCGAAATTTTTGCATCGATATGTGACAATGGATGAAACATGTATCACTCACACACATCACTTCACTCCGAAATCATAACGATTGTCATCTGTGTGGACCGCAACTGTACAAAAGTGGTACTGAAATATCAGAGCAGCGATGGAATGATTGTGTGGCTCTTGATGGAGATTATATTGATGAATAACGCCAGTTTTAAACAAAAAACGCGTTATTTTTGCTACGCGTATGTTATGTGTTATTTCGTAATTTTCGTTTTTGTGTAAATTATTATTCTCTTTTAAAAAATATTTCTGAATTATTATAGCTACGAGAAAGATCGACGAAAGCACTTAGAATTGTCTGAATAGAACAGACGGAACTATTTTTTTACAATTTTTTTTATTTAACATATATTTTATAAAGTTAATGTCTTGAAATCCGATCTCTACATATAATGAACATTCACTACCATATAGAAAAGAGAATAACTGTAATTAAAAAAAAACTTGATCAAACCTATCTATTCATACGTCTCTCCTAAAATGATATAAAAGTAATAATTGCGAGGACATGTCGGTATCTGATGGCAATAAATACGTACAGACCGGGCAGTTAACAAGCTGAGTTCAATGGTAACACGACGTAATTAACATTTTTGCAAAATTCTAGATGATACACGTCCATACCTTTTGTATAAGCAATTAAAGTAACGCTTTTTAATGTCGCTGGCTGCCTATACGTACACTTTGTCGGATGCTTAAACGATTGTAATTTTTCACGTTAATACTGTTTTAATTGCTTCAATGAACCGACCGGTGATCAGTTAATAAAACTAAGTTTTAATCGACCTAGATTTTTTAATTGTGTTTGTCCGTCGCTCGCTCGTCCTTTTTTTTAATCTTTGCTTAGTTGATTGTAATTGTCCCACTTGGAAATAACCGTTCTCCGATGGTTAGTCTTTCGAGCATATTATTACAGTATATATAATAATATATATAATTGTAATATAGCATTATATATATATTAGGCCGGTAAATTGATTTTTAAAGGTTTTTTTTTATTTGAGGCTTTATTATCGGTACAATATATTTTATTCAAAGTATTGTCCATCGATAACCGCTACTTTTCTCATCTTTCAGGAAATTTACAGATTCCATCTTGAAATAACGATCTATTTTTTCAGGCTTTCGATCGATCCGAAGTGAGCGTTATACTTCACTCAGACAGGTTACGACTCATACATCGCAACAAGTAGTACTCAGTGAGAGCAAGGTCTGGAGAATACGGCAGGTGGATTATCACCCTCTATTTTCATATTTCCAAATATGTTTTCGTGGGATTTACAACTTGTGGTTGGACGTTGTCATCTTGAAGTTTAACATTGTTATGTCATCGCTCGTACTCCTCAGCTCAAGAACATCAAGTTTAGCCGTTAGCGATTCTCATTAATGGTTTTATTAGATTTTAGCAGCTCATAATATAACACACCAAGCTAATCCCACCAGATACAGAATATTAGCTTGGAACCATGGAACAGTTTCAATGCACCGAAATAAAATTTTGTTCAGATTTCGACGAAATACATGACACATACTGAAAAGCGAACCATGACTGACTTCAACGTGAAGTTGGTTATAAATAATCCGATGCGGTTTAATATACAATAACACCTTCTTTTTTAAACCCTTTAATTTATACGGCTTTTATTTCAATATATGCACGCACTTTGATCAGAGATAAAAATGCGATTAAAATTCTTGTAGAACAATGTAACCTAACTACTGGTTGCATTGATTATTTCTGTGTATAAAATAAAAAATCAGGTAGCACAGGTTTTGATTTTAACGGCAATAACAACCTGGAAGATTAAAAAATGTTAAAACCAATGATCTGCAAGATTTTTTGTGCGAAAACCCTGCTCAAACATGAAAAAAATTATTTAAATAACTTACAGATAGCTTAGCAGTTGATGAATCTACCAAAATAAAAAAAAACTACACAACGGCTAAAATACAAATTAAATGAAAATGTTATTTTAAACCTTTTCAATATCGGAACAAGATTTTTCAGTGAGATGTTGCTACTGATGATGAAAAGTAAATATACTACTATAATCCTAAATGTAATAAGTTCATTCAGGAGGTGTATTGTATGACTTGCTGTATATATGGTGGGATCAACAAGGTGTATAACCAAATTAAATTGTTACTGCAGATGTTGCCACACGTTGCAAGAATTGTGAATAATAATGTATCGTTGCAGCTCTAATGAGCTCTAAACACTTCAAAACTATTTTTTAATTGAAAAATTGATATGTTAAGAACTTTTTCTCCTATTTAGACTTGTATGTCCTCCAGACATATCGCTAATTTTGATAGATATCAATATATATCATGAACTGTTTTTAATTAAAACCAAATGATTTAGATATTAATGCTTCTTTATTCACAAATTTCGCACAGAAATCAATTATTATGAAGATGTAATGCTCTCAAATTATAGCAATTGACAACTTTTTTCTCCTGTTTAAACCTTTTCTTTCAAACTATTATGTCCATACAACTTTTGCGTATTACGAAGCAATATTTTGCCATCTAGAATTTAGTTACAATGTAGAAGTAATTAAGTATCCATTGAAGTGAAAACATTTTTAAAACATTTTTGACGCCCTTTATTCATATAATGATAATTTCAATTCAATTTCAATTTCAATAAAACAATAATATCTTAGATTGTTGTTTTTGGGGATACATTCTGGTATCCTATTTATAAAAATATAATATAGAATGCGAATAGCCAGAGTAGACTTTTAGTCATCTTTTATCTTCTCCCGGTATTTCTACGAGGGTGGTTCAAATATGATATAGATAAACTCTGTAGATGTATGTTTGTACGCATATATGTTTTGAAGGTCGTGGCTTGAGTATGTGATAGCTGGGACCCTTACGAACAGTGTGGCATAGTTTTCGTCGGGAAGGCATGATTCACACGCGTGCTACGTCCATGAGTAAACATCAAGTGCCGATCGCCGTAGCGCAACGTATCATTCGCTTTTTAATGTGGGAAGGTGTTAAAAAGACGGACATTTTTCTGCGTTAACGAAATCAGTTTGGTAGTGAATGTTTGGGTATGGCTGTCGTGTTCAAATGAGCCAAAGTATTCAAGGATAGCAGCGAAACTGTCGCAAATGGGCCACATGATCGTCGACCGTGAACCAGCATTACACCAGACAACTTTCGCCGCGTAGAACAACTCATTTTGGAGGACAGTGTAGGTTATCCACGAACATCTTCGATATCGCAAAATAAAGACGCGATGGGTTCTTAAACTGTTTAATTTCAAGCAAAAATTTACGCGGTTGAAAGTTTGTCGCCGCTTGCTGACGCGATACGAGGCGGAGGAGGACGGTTTTTTAACGCAAATCTTCACTACAGACGAGACATGGGTACACTATTACACTCCCAAAAGCAAGATGTCGTCTAAAGTGTGGAGGAAGAAGAAGTAAGGGGCGCCAGTCAAAGCGAAGACAACCGGGTCCGCGGGTAAGGTTCTGTGTACAGTGTTCTGAGACTGGCGGGGCATGCTGTACGTCGATTTCCTGCGCACCCAACGTACCATTAATACTGCATACTACTCTAACCTTCTGAGAACACACGTGAAACCCGCTTAACGCTCGAAACGGAGGATCATGCTAGCACGAAGTGTGATTCTTCTCCAGGATAACGCGCGCAATCGTACCGCGCGTCTCACGCTCGATATAATATTAGAATTAGGGTGGGAGGTATTGGAACAAGCCGACCTCAAAATACCTTTTTTATTTAAAATAGCACACTAAATCTTATAGGTTTTGTTTTAATCCGTAACCTAATTCGTAAAGCATCATTTAAATTCAGTATACTAATCAATAATAGTTCGTTTTCCTGCTACAGTATTTATAATACTTTTTGCATAGGGTGCATCAACAAACAAACAAAATTTATTTACTGTCTAAAATGTTTTGAAAGTACACCTTATAAATAACAAAATTTAAACTCCGAGATAATCATGGAAAAAACGAACAATAAGATCGATTTGTAGACGTCATCAGTAGGTGCCTGGATAATAGACTGTCTAGCATGATGGACTGCTATAGAAACTAAATATGTCACTTTCACATATATATTACCACAATATCTCATCCTACCACAATTGAAGGAGCTTCATGGCTAAATTTAATATTTTTTTTGCAAGAAATTTGCTCGAATGCCTCACAGTGCAGCTTACTGGTACCGGTGTTGCACCTGATTTACACAGCGGAACTTCTAACTAGCGATGATATAATTATTGCGACCTACGCTGGCGACACTGCCGTGTACATCCGCAAAAAGTTCTTCGTTCCAGCTTCATTACCATCTAATTTTTTTTATTAATCTCTTAGATCTTCAACAATTTGCCCGTGGGCAATAAGTATTATTATATTATTTCCATTATATAATATAACTATCCTGACATGTAGAAGATCGCTTCAGTAAGTGATGTGCTGTACAACTAATAATCTAAATCTTATTCTAGATAATATTCTAACTTATTTTAAAGTCTATCTTAACTTATTCTAAAGACTGTTCTAACTTATTCTACAGATTATTAAATCTCACTTTATGTGTGTATTAATCAATTCGTGTAGTAATTTGCGTTTGAGCCTATGCAATACACTGTCATCGCACACATTTAAGTTTTTGGCGAGTGCATTGGGATACACTAATTGTTTTCCAGAGTACTTCGCACTAACACTTTGAATCACACTCGTTATCGGTTCTAAGGGAATATCGCGCTGAATAAGCTTGTTGGAGACGTAATATGTGGTATCGACTATGACTCGCAACACTTTATTCTGGGATCTCTGGAGGATAGCTATGTTAGATTTCCTAGTTGTACCTCACAGCTCAATATATTGACTTATACAGCAAAACCTTGTTATATTTATATTAATAATTTAGAATTACGCCCTATCAGCCAATACATTTGGTTTAGTATAAGCCCATGCTGCGTTTTGTCACTATATGTTTCTTCACGTCAAACGTCGAACAAAATGTATTCCCAGATATTTTCTGCTTCATGATTATTCAATTTTACTGAGGGACGTGTTCTTCTATAAAGGGTGAATGTCACATGAGTAGGATTTCTCTCATTTGCTTTGATACACCACGTTTTCAACCACAACTCGACTTTGTTAAGATGAAGTTGGAGGTTCATTGTGACCGATATTGGATGCTCGTGCGATGATAAAACCGCTGTATCGTCAGTATATGTTGCAACAGTAGTATTTTTTGAGGTCGATATGTCAGCTGTATACAATAGATATAACAATGGTTCAAGAACACTGCCCTGCGAACACCCGATTATATCGGGTGTTGGTCAGTGTATTCGTCACCCTGTTTGACAATAAATGTCTGTCTGTGAGGTATGATTTCAGCAGTTGAAAGTGCATATGGGGCAAAACAAATTTAAATTTAACGTGCCTCACCTTGTCGAAAGCCATATGTATCAGAGAGATCAGATATATCGAGAGACGCAGCGTACCAATATTTTTTATCGTTTACCTCTTTGTTAATTTGATTGACTAATCTATGTATTTGCTCTGTTGTTTCGTGTTTATTACGGAAATCAAACTGATAGCCTGGAATTTATTATCTCCCTTGATAACCTAGAATTTGCTTTATTGCTTTCTACAGTGATTATTTTGAGTTTCTCAGTTTAGAGTTTTTTAAAAAGTTTGGCGATTACAGGTAACAGGCTTGTAGGAAAATAAAAGAAGATGTCTTCTGATTTTTCCCAGATTTAAAAATCATAATGTTTTGAGCCACTTTCCAAGTGCTAGGAGTCCAAGTGCTCTTTAAGATTCTTCCAGTAATTAGGTCAAAACCAGGAGCTTTTTAGCATTGATTTCTTTAACAACTGTTTTTTTTTACTTCCTTAACAGTAAATTTCTCATGTGGTAGATCCATTTGAAATGGAGTCTTAAGAAAGTCAACTATGTTATTTTCTTTTTTTTTCGGATATTGCAGACGGGTACGGATTAAATACACCATCTAAATAAAATAGAGAAATGATTTCAATTTAAAATCAAACCAAGTCTACATACGTTATTCGATATCAACGAGAAGAGAATTTGTCCGCCTATGTTTATTCAACTATGGGGCACAGCAAGCAATAGCAATATTGAAATATTTTTAAAATTCTAGAACAAAGTATTAAGGATTATTCTCAATATTTATCAAAATATGAGCAACAGATATGTATACAAATCTCAATTTGAGAGCAGAGAAATAGGAAATTTGTTATCATATCATAAAATATCTGAGGAGACTTGAAGCATTGGCGCTAAATAGAGTAAGGGGACAACAGCAAGTCAGGCTCAAGAGATAGGACATATCCAGTCTCAGCAAAATCACATAACAGGTCAATTGAAAAGTCCCCGATCTACCATAATGAAACACATTTTTTTGGCAAAAATTTTTTTTTCAACATAATTCCCTTCAAGGGTGATGCGCCGAATATAGCCACCCTCCAACTTTTCGATACCATATTTGTAGTACAATTTGTCCCTTGCCTCAATATAGGCCTAAGCTTCGGCGATCACCTCTTCAGATCAGATCTGAGAACAGGAAATATCCGCTTGTGCCAGATCTGGAGAATTCGGCGGGTGAGGAAGCAACTCGAAGCCCAATTCATGGATTTTTGTCATCGTTTTCACTGACTTGTGACACGGTGCATTGTCTTGGTGAAGCAACACTTTCTTTTTATCCAAATGCGACCGTTTTTCGGCGATTACGTCATTCAAATGGTCCAATAACGCCACGTAATGGTCGCTGTTGATGGTCCTTCCTTTTCCAAGGTAGTCAATGAAAATTATTCCATGCGCATCCCAAAATACAGACGCTATCAGCTTGCCAGCCGACTATTGCGTTTTCCCACGCTTTGGAGCGGATTTATCATGTGCAGTCCACTCGTATGACTGTCGATTGGGCTTAGGAAATGATAAAGCCATGTTTCACCCATTGTCACAAATCGATGCAAAAACTCGTGTTTATTACGCTTGATCATTTTCAAGCACTGCTCAGAATCATCAACTCGTCATTGATTTTGGTCAGAAGTGAGCTCGCGCAGCACCCACTTTGCGCAAAGCTTTCTCATACCCAAATATTCGTGAATTATATGATGTACACGATCAGTTGATATCTTTAGAGTCTGCGTGTCTGGTATTTCATTCAGTTTCAATTTACGGTCATTCGAAATCATTTTGTCCACTGCGTTCACCGTTTTCGGTGCTCATTTCACAACGTCTAAACTTAGCATATCAATTCTTGATTATTGATTTTCCTGGGGCAGTATCCGGAAACTCGGCATCAAGCCAAATTTTTGCTTCAACTGTATTTTTCCCTTCATAAATCAATATTATATCAACACGCAAAATTGCTTTTTTTCCATTTTTTTCACAATAACAAAAGTTGTTTCATTCAAAACGCTCTAATTCAGAAACTAATGATTCGACAGCTGTCAAATTTATATACCCATCTTTTGAGGTATAGGAGTAATTAAAAAATATTTGGATTTAATTCTAGTAGCGCCATCTATGTATCAGGCCGGGGACTTTTCAACTCACCTGTTATACAGGGAGCTGCGCCCACAGATTCAAACGCTCACATCAAAAAAAAAAAACTACAATAAACACACAATTTAGAAGTTGGACAAATGAGTGACTTGCTGCTGTCACTGATTGCCATGTGCAGAGGAAAATAAATATCCCACAAATGTTTTATTAATGTTGGTATGTATCAGCCGACTATTGTTCGGACAATATGTTATAAAAAATAACTGTAAATAAATTATCCTGAAAAATAACACCTTTAGAATTCGTTGATGTTTTGTGGGGAATAAAGACTAATAAATCGAGCGACTGTATAAAGCGACGTAAAGTTGCCACATATTTTCGGATGATTAATCATTTTTAGAGCTCGCCAGTCACCCTTTAGAGTACGAAGCGTTGTCGGTGATTTGTTTTCGGGCCGATTCAATGAAAACGCGAACCGTTCGCCCCGACTGCCACCCCCACTTTTACCTGAGTATTATTAAGCAATTCGAAAAGTGTCGCCTTGTGAATTCTTACAATTGCTCCAATCATTTATATTCAAATTTACAACGAAAATACATTTATAAGTCGGTCGGAGATAAATGATTCTGTTCTCAGACCCCCGGGGGAGTTGTGTCGGGGCCGCGGTGGAGAGCGAGGGGGAGGGTGGCGAGCGAGGGGAGGGGCGGGCACGTTGAAACGGCGTTGACTGCTACCGGACGCCCTTCAATAATTTAATATTCGGTTTTGTCGCCGTAACACGAGCCCGGCTTTTCTGCGGGACTCTCGCTCCCCCTTTTTTATTATTTTTTTTGTTCTTCGAGTGACGGCTTTACGAAAACAAAAATATTACTCCATCGATTTTTTTCTTGTCGTAATTAATTGTTTCTCTGTTCAATGTGAACGGGCGGAGGGCTATAATTAAAATCTGCCACAGGCTAATGACAGTCACTTTTCAGTTCCGCTTTCATAAAATGTTTTTTGGTGAGAGGGAAGTTTCTTTCTCGGTCATTGTTCGACTAGCAAATCGGTTGTTTTCAAAAAACGTCGATCTAATTACATTAATAACGCTAATAAGAAAATAATATGCTATCAGACACAACTGCTAGGTAGAAGTTAATAATTTATTTTTTAATATGAAGAATAAAATTTTTCTTTTAACTCATTATAATTCACCTAACGTAAGATGATTTTAAATATAAAATGTGTTTTAATAATAACAAGCGATAGCCCAGTTATCGCAATTCGACTACAACTTATTAAGTTAATCATATTTCTCACAAATTAGAGTAAAGAGAATTATTTAAAAATGATGTTGTCCTACTAAAACCTGACAATATTCTCACCATATTAAACTATATTCGAACTATCCAGAGAAATAACAATTACTAACCTTTATTAAATGGCATTTAATTACATTTTTTTTTAAAAAGCATTGATAAATGTAAATGACTACATTATTGAACATTATAACGAAAACGTCATTAGTTACACTATATTCAGAACTGTAATAACTTTAGAGCATCAAATATAAGTGTATATGATTTTTTTTTCTTTTACGTTATATATAAATATTTGTTATGTAACATAAATATGGAATAATAAATGAAGCAATAAATGTTTGCATATTAAAACAAGGAATATGTAACTACAACAATTTTGAAATTGATAGTTGACTTTATATCAAAACCTATATAGCATATTAATTAAAACAATAACAAACAAAATTAGGCAATTTATTTTTTATAACTTAGATATTAATATTTAAGGAATGATTTTTTAAAAGTTAGGTATATAAAGTAAATATTTGAAATAATTGATACAATTGATAAAATGTCATATAGTTACATATATTATTGCATTAATCGTTAAACACCTTATCTATTTGTCCTATGTATTCGACCTATGTAAATTATGTCGTTAGTATCATTTTAACTGCATATTTTCATTACTTCAGTTATGTATTCATATAATCTTTCTTCTATCCATATTGCTCACCCAAAATATATATTGAAAAACAGTATGCAATGATAATTAAGAAAACAATTTCTTCATCTGAATTTTTAAGCAAAATTGTTTGAGGTTATTCTGATGCCTCACAAACCATAACTGAACTTTTTGGCTGCGTTTATATGCCACAATATGCTAGTTAGAGTAAGAACTTCATGATTAAGTATGTTGATATATTCATTCGCAGTTATGTTACCAGAGAATGAAATGATCAGCTGAATACCACAATAGTTCCCCCCAAATGAATTGGGAACCACCCCCATGTTTATCTGTAGGAAGCAGATATCGACGTTTCATTGATTATTACTTCAAATTTTGTATTTCCATCTTCCTTGAAAAATTTTACAAAATATGTGATGACTAAAAATGCAACACCTAGAATTTCTCTGATCGTACATCGTGCAAAAAAAATCGCCTTTTAGAGATCAAAGTTATAATTCGTACATAATTTTCACCTAATTCGTTTCGTCATCTATAGTTAGTTGTATAGATGAACTTGATCAATACTATGAGTATGAGTGTAAGTTTTGACTAAATCGAAGTCCAATTGATGTTCAACTGTGCGTAAATGGTGGCATACGAATTAAAAGAACTGTGAAAACCATCAAAACTATGAGTGAACTATCAAAGAACTTCTCCAGTATAACTAGGGAGATACATTCCTGCTGGACTTTCTCAGGAATATATTCATCTAGTTTTTGAATAATTGATCAAAGCATTAATCCACTTTGACATCAAAACGATTAGATTTTTATAAAGTATTCATTCATTTTTATTAAAGTGTTCACCATATACAGCACAATTACAGTTTCCAATTATTAACATACACCAATTTGAAATAAATGCTTCTAAACATGCATAATATTAAAATTGACATATCCTTAAATTCATTAAACAATTTGATAAATATACACATTGCACATTAGAAATAAATTTGGAGATGTTAATTAACTCTTCTACTTCCTTTTACTGATATTGTACTTTTTTGACCTAAAGCATAATGAAAAACGAGTCCACTCCAGCAACGACTGTAACATTTAAAAAGGACGTTCGGTCTTCTCTCTAGCTGAAAAAACTTAATTAACAAACTTTAATTTACTTTAAAAAACAAAACCGACTCGGACGTAGAGCGTCGGCAGCAACAACAGCAACAAAAAAAGGAAGAAAGACTAGAACGAAAAAGAAGAACGGGAGAAAAACAAAAAAAGAGATATATATATAAGCATCCCTTTTGGGGGGTGTAGAATTTTATGCAAACGGCCGAGATAATAACCGGTGCATAAATTAACCATTTCTTTTTACGGCCAAAATAACTGCAAAGTTACGCTTGCCTAAGAGCTATTTTGTTAAAAGCAACTCCCTCGAAATTAAAATTGTGAGATTTGCGTTGCGTCGAGCCAACACTGAAAAATTTATCGTTCTTGAGAGAAAGATGGAAATATTTATCTCGTTCCCTTTTACACCGAACACTTTTGCCAATTAAATCTACAGAAAGGGAGAGAATAAAAGGTTTGTTTAGTCAATCGATGTTAAATTTATTCACTATCACCACATATGTGTACTTATATGTATTATTTATGGAACGTTTAAAATAAAAACTTTTGTCCTATTTTTTTTTTCAACTATTTTGTTTCAACAATGTATAGTGGCGAGTCTATTATAAAAGAAATTTTATAATGCAAACACGTCACTTGTCACATCAACTGATCAGAAACCAAAAAGATATCTAAAATATCCAGTGCCATATTATAACGCGTCGTGCGATATCCTCCTTCCCGAAAGAAATATATCTTCTTAATTGCACTTTATTTTATTAAAATATCAATATTATGGGCTGTATCGATGTGACGATCGATCAACTCTGAGTTTTAGTTCAGTTTAGCTTTGACATATAAAAATTCTATTCTAAATAAAATAATTAAACAAAAATACTGTGATCAAATACAATTTATTTTAATATTATAGTTGATCGAATGTATATATTAACAAAGGATTTGAAACTATAAATAAATACACTGTTATAATAGTTTGCAGGTTAGGGTTGTGTTTGATTATATTTACATTGAACTATTTTCCATACAACCTATGAGTTAAACTTCTAGACGCATTTTTATATAGATGTGTCCCTTGGAGGCCGAACCGACCTAATTAGCAGTTGTATATCCAAGTAATATATTTTCCTTTCATTAGAGAGCATATTTACCTTTTGCGCTTAGTTCTTGTGTTCTTCGGTACACTGTTTCCTTATAAAGACATTTTGTTATCACTGCATTTATTCTTAGTTTGTTATGTTAATACCCGTCTATATCTTCTTTGATAAAACTAGATCTAATCACTGCATTATCCTTAATACATTTGCCAAATCTGCAAAACAGTTATTATTCTTTTAACCAAGTGTTCAGGTATATTCTGAACAGTTACACACATATCTTGCACATAAATTTTTTACACTCTACAATACCATATACTACAGTTATCATATATTAATTATATACTGACCTTAAGGTGTTTCCACTGTCATCACCCTGTCTTAGAAAATAGCAGCATTGAATCATATTATGTTCAGAAAGTTTCATTCAAGTGAATAACTATGCCATTAATTTCCAATCTATCTAACATTTGTTCACAATTCCATCATTTGTTAATTTGTTCTTCAATGTGTGTGATCGAGTTCATTCAAACCGAAGGTTTTATTAACCACTCTTGTTTCCAGCATGAAGTACAATATATACGCAATAAATTATTAATAAATGTTAAGACCAACAAAACCTAATTAATTGTTCTTAAAACGTTTAACAGTTTCCATCAATTTTTGTTGTCATAACACTCTTTTTATTAGCATCTTGCCATGAGTAACCACTGGGTATATTGATCCCATTCTGAAATACTGATGTCTCATCTAAATACCTAAACTGAAATAATAAATATTCCTTCATTGTATCTTCCTTCATGCTTTTAAAAATTGTATTCTCTTAAAAGTTCCATTTCCTCGACTCTTTTCAGACTAACAGTTTCCTCTGAAATAATTGTATTAAATTATGTTTGTATTGAAATATTACTCACTGTTTTTATACATTTCATATGTTTAGTCCCTGATAGCTAACATAAAGCTGATCTTGATTCGTCACCTGCATCGTATGAGGACGGTTTTCGGTGAATTCAAGATAATATTTTTCATTTTTTGAGATATTACAGTTACCATATCTATACTAATATTCAGTGCAGGTTCAACGCGTTAAAATATTTTCAATAAAAATGGCGGCAAATTAATACGTAACACTAAATATGCTTACCTCTCTAACGAATTTTACTGGCAAGAGGGGGCCTCCATTATCTCGTTCCTGTTCAAAGTAACAGATTAGAGACGCAATCTGTTGTGTCTTGCAGCAAAGCATTAAAACAACATTTGCCAGTTTATAATCCCTTATCTGTATCGTTTTGAAGAATTTTGCATACGTTTGACAACTGGACGACTTTGCCAGGCTAGTTCGGTTACACGTCCGAAATTACCGGAAAGCAATTTATTTCTTTTTAACTTAAATAAAATGAAAAGGAATATATTGTCTGATTCTAAAACGAATTTACAAATTGCGGCAGGTAATACATTAAACATCTTGATGACGTGTGCTCAAAACTTCTTTGGATAGACCATACGTGACTTGCCACGAACCCAGATTTCCATAAGTTTCTAAAAAATCCAGATTTTCTTAAAGAAGTTAAACAATCATTTCCTGCAAATGATGCTTACTAGGTTCAAAAGTCAAACATAAAAAAGGCGATATAGACGATGATAAACCTAAAACATAGTAATCTGTTCAAAATCGGTTAAACAAAATGTTCGAGCTCGGCTGTATTAATATGATGTTGATTTTTAAGCGCGTCACTTATTTCGATCAATATCAAGTTATCTAGATAAGCAGAATATTTTTATGAGCATCTACACATAAGAGCCAATCTTAGAATAGCTTCAAAAGAGGTGTGGCTTTTCCGATTTGAAGTTCAGATGCTGCCTCCATAAATATGGAAAAATAATAACTTATACACTGTGACTTGATATCCAGTCACCAATGATTAAATCATTAAACAACTCATAACCATAATAATTTAATCTAAAATGTATTTGGGAAATATTTATCTTATTAAATTAAACAATAATCTGAAAATAATCTAATTTTCTTTTTAACATTTTTTGCACGATATAATAATATATGATATAATTAGCTTTTCTTAAATTATGATAAATAAAGCAGACACCATTTTTATAACTCTTAATATGTTTACATATATATTTATAAACTTCTAAAATGCTATTAAAAATGCAACCACAGCATACTACGCTCTATATATACATTTTTGGATATAGACAAGTTTAGTTACATTATGAACACATCATATGAAATTGTATTTATAGTATCCCCATGCTAGTTTCTTGATAATATAACCGAAGAAGCAATGATAATCCCTAAAACTACACATTTTAAATCAGCAACGGTTTGGAATTGACTACAAAAGCTACTATATTCGAAGGAACAAGGCCATGTATTTTCGTTAAGACTGAATGGTGTGATGAATATGATATTTAGAAATGGGGGTTTGGTTCGTGATGAAATATATTTAACAATATCGTTTTGTATCGCAAATCAACAAGAGTCGGGGCATTTTTTGCTTAATACCAAGTATATATAAACATTGATACTATTTACAAAATTGTTAATCAACATAAATTACTTACAAATTAATAAACAATAAACAATATGGACAATCGCCAGTCGGTAGACTTAATACTGAGCAGAGTGTTTGTGAGCCCACTTTGAACACTATACTGAAATAAGTATGTCTAGGTCCTAATAAAAAATCCAAGTTTAACAATCCATTGATCCAAATACATTCTTAAGGTAACGTACAAGAATTAATTTCGTTTCAAAATAAAGTGCTACGTGCCTAATTCAACTCGATATTACGTTGAAACCCTGAAATTATTACTCTGAAAGACAACCTTTAAGTTAATTTTATGTTCACTTAATAGAGAAAGTAATAAAAATAATAGCAAACACTACGAATATATATGTATAAGATATGATTTATTAGTAAATTGTTGTAATTTAGTAATACTAATTTTGTAGATTGCTATGAAATAAAGGAATATTAATTTTAAATAATATGAAAATACTGAGCAATATTGCGTAGTTTCGGTAACTGATATATGCGATAAGGCTGCCGAATAGCGTACCGCTACAAATGTAAAATCTGATTATAATTTGCCAGTGCTTCTAAAATAGCATTAAAAGTACTGTAAGTAAACATATTCACGCTGTCTCTCTTTTTAAGAAGATAAGCGGGCCTACCAGGTCTACACCAGGAAAAATTAGCTATTATATATTCATTATTAATAAACCCTCGACCAGCAAAGCTAAATAAAATCATAATGTTGAGCACCATTAAATTTAATGAGAAAAATGAGACAAGGAAATAACAAAAATACATAGATTATTTTACTATCTTCACTCGCCAAACAGTTAAAATACATCCTATAACCCTACCGTATAAAAATACATAGAATAATCTAGAGAATAACAAGAAGAATTTTAGAGTAAGATAGAATGATAGGGTATGAGTATTATCTTTTATAAACTTCTACTATCTACTATCCGTTATATACTGAAAATCGCAAAAGATACTTTTTGCCTATTGCACACTGTTGAAAATATTTAGAACTTATTTATTATCAGTATTCTTTTATAGTTTATAATTCTCATTTAAGTGTTATTCTGCGCTTATCAACTTATATCAACTTAATATAATATATATAAAATATAAATACTTGTATATTATTACGAACATTAAAAAAACTTCTGACATATTTCATTCGATGTTGTTTTATTAGAAACTAATATTTCAGATCTAAATGTAGCGAAATATAATTTGACTTTAGGAAAAGTTACGGTACAATACCACTGAACTACGTTCATTAAAAAGATAACAATTCCAAACCGCTACAATAAAAAGACGAAAACTACGGTGGAAAAAAACTAGAGAATCAATCGTCTGCTTCCCTGAATAACCGATTATGATCGTTCTCCATAGCGGAGATAGAGCGTGGAAGAAAGCGCGTCGTATCGACAGAGGCATCAGCGTAGCCGCGGCGCTTGAGATTGCGTGATGGCCATCCCCCGCCCCCCTGCCGCCACCTGCTGACCGGCCCTGCCCAGTGGCCGGCGTCTCCATGACGACCACCTCTCGTCATTAAACCATCGCCTTATCATAACCGCCGAGCCGACCCCGGCCATCTTTGGTCAGCGCCACCACTTCGCGTTTGTCATCGGGGCGCACACACACACACGTCCGCCACCCGCCGCTCTCTTTTCAGATCGCCGCCGGACACAAAAGGGAAAAAAATCTATGGAAAAACAGACAGTAACGTCGCGTATTTTTGAACCCATTTCCTCCCAGAACTAAGCTGTGTCATATATCGCTCGCTCGTTAATGGACATGTAGGATGAACCTGTAATATTCCTTCCTTTCCAAGAATCTATTATGAACTAGTGATCACTCAGTAGGCGAAACTCGAACACAATAATCACAAGTTAATCATGTCCCTCTCATAATGAAAAGAATAATGGAAACTTGATATGTTATGTTACTAAAATTTGTTTTCACAATATTTTCAATATAAGATAAGAAATATTAATTATACATAGTATGCATATTATACATATAATATACAAATACATTAATTAAAGTACTATGTGTAGTAGTGTGTAAAATATTTTTCCCATATTAGAAAATAGAAAGAATATTACAGGAAAGAAATTTATAGTGATAAAGAAGAACCTAAAATAAACTTTCCTTTCTGAAAATCTATATAAAAAATAATGATCATCCAGTGTGTGAAATTCGACGACAATTTAATAAGTTAGTCATGGATTTCTCACAACAGAAGAAAGAGAAACATTTCAATATGACATGTTATGCTACTAAAATATATCTTGACATAAGATCAGTATTATAGGTAATATATAATATTAATTAAATCTTAATATTAATTTTGTTCACATTTTAGAAAATAGAAAGAATATTAAAGATACAATAGGTACATAACAGCAACACATACAACAATAGATTTATTAATATATAAGACTATATGATTATTCCTGAACTTTAGAATGTATATTAGAAGAAAAACAAACCCAATTTAGAAATATATACTTTAGAAAGTATATTAAAAGAACTTTAGAAATTATTTTAGATTTTTAGAAAGATATATTAAAAGAATGTATTTTTAATCATTAAATGACTTTTCAGAAGATAGGTCTATAAAGTAAATAATTTAAACAATTGATAAAAGTTTCAAGGAATAAAATGTCATATGATAAAATACATGTTTTATAGCATTAAACGTTAAACACCTTAAAATATATTAACGGTTTAAAATATTTACCAAATTACTGTGATATAATTCACAACTTCGTCTATTTGTCTTATCTGTTACATATGTAGTAAATATGTGAATTATGTAGTTAGTTATAATTTTTCAGAATATTTTCGTTCATAAATTAGTCTAGCTATTACTTGTAATATTCGGATAGTGCTCTGTTATGAAATGTGTTTTCTAATGAAACTTGAAATGAAAGACAAGTTTGTATTTTATATATTACATTGGAATAATCTATCATATTAAACTCTCAAATTTTCGTCTATTTTCACTAAGTAATAGTATAGCTTTCTTAATTGTGTTTACAAAAAAATATATACTTAAGATTTTCAATTTTCACTCCTTGGGCTATACTCTCAGGTAAATTGTAAAATATAATACGATTTAAACAATAAACTCGTACAATTTATGATTCCAGGCATTGAATTTTCAAATACTTCTCAACAGCATGTTTTTATACCCTAAACAATTATACAGTTGCCGCTGCAGGCAAAGATACAATACAATATTACATAACTTGTTATTTTTGCATATTTGATTTAAATTGTGATTATTCTTGTGAGCTTTGTTATCTGAAGTAATTAATCAAATATGAACCAAAACATCTAACGCCATGTTCAAATACGCCTTGCTCAAATACTCTTATCCCAAAGTTTTTCTTATTTTATAATATGGCTCTTATTAATTTAAAAATATGTATAAAATTAAAGTATATATTTGTATATATTATCAATATTTGTCTTTTTGTCTATTTTATTTCATCAAATACATTTTACTCAAAAAAATGATTGGTCAATAAGTTGGCGCAACGCCATCTATTCGTCGATGGTAGAACTAAAATTTGAGTGCTGTTTATAAAAAAACATTTTATGCTTAAATTTAATTTTGTTTGAAAATTTTTAAAATGCTATGAGATGTGATAACTGCAGCATTAGCCAACAGTAAAACAAAAACACGTTTGGTGTTTCAAAAGCAATTTTGGATGTCGTTTCATCACTATACGTGAAGCCGGATCTACTACTATAATATTGAATAAGAACAAGTGGCTAGAACAAGGTGTGAAATAGGCTCGTTGAATACAGAGCGAGTTTGTGTCCTAAAAATAGTTAAGAAAGTTTTAATGTCAGTTTTTTGGAATACAAAATAACATTTATTCGTAAATTATCTTCAGACTGATAAAACATTAATCTAAAATATTATAACCATTTGGACAAAACTGAAAATAAAATCTTGTAAAAAAAACCCGACTTACAAATCTAGACAAAGCGTAAACAATTCAAAAGCAAATATTAGTTAACAGGTAACTACTAAAGCAATGAGAACAAAATCACCATATACGAAGGTATCATCAAGCCACTCTGGACATCAGGACACAGTAAGGAACAGCAATATTGGAATATTAGAATGATTCAAAGCAAAAAGCATGCTCAACATTCCCTAAAACATGAACAACAGGTTTCAATATGAGAGAACAGTGAAGCAGTAAAAAAGTCATCATATCATACCAGAAAAGATTTACAAAATACACGAGGGCGGCACTTTCGCAAGATTTGAATCAAAGATGCCCCAAAAAAAATAACATGACAAAAATTCACGATCACATGTTGGCAGATCTATTGATGGTGCGTGAGATAACTGAGACAGTTGGCATCTCTCAAAATCGCGTGGGTTAAATGCCGCATAAAATTTTGGGCATGAGGAAGCTGTCGGCGCGATGTGTGTCGCGTTTGCTCACTCCGGAAAACAAGCGCAACCGTGAGACCTCTTCAAAGCAGTTCTTGACTCTGTTTGAGCGCAATCCGATCCACTGGTAAATAACAGAAACCAAGGAACAATCGAAGAAGTAGATTTCACCCGGCGAACGTGCTGAAAAGAAGACGAAGACTATCCTATCGTTCGGAAAGGTGATGGCCACCGTCTTCTGGGATTCACTTGAATTTAAAGGATCTACATTGACTACCTGGAGAAGGACAAAACAGTTACAGTTCTCTTCTATGCCGTATTATTGGGCCGATTCGACGCCAAATTATCACACCGGCTCACACCGCCGCACTAGCCATCGCCAAATTAGTCAAATAGGGCCACGAACTGCTGCCTCAACCCGTCGTATTCTCCAGATTTGACTGCATGCGACTCATTTTTGTTTCCGACCTTAAAAGCATCACTCGCCGGGCAGATATTTGAATCGAATGAGGAGATTATAACCTCGTGGAGAAATAAATTGCCACTGACCCAAAATTTTCTTTTTTCTTTTGTGGGCTAAGTACTCTTTGGATTACCCTTGTACAGACGAACTCGCACTGGTGTTCAGAAGTTAGACAACACAGTGGCTTATTATTTTGAAAGAGATCGTCATGGCATAGAATAGAGAAAAAAAACAAAATACACAAAAATAATACCTACTCACTCAGCTGAAAAAATCATAGTTAAAATCAACGAACTCTTTTAACATTTCATTTCATTCTTGTATTTCTGCTGTCCTTTTACAGGCTTCAAAAAAAAACCCTACTATAATGGAATCTATAAAATCGACTATCTGATCAGGAAAACATTGTTTTGCCACGTAAATAACATCTAGAGAATTTCTAGTGCAGAAAAAAAATTACTAACTTATTGGAAGTGTGTAAGGATGTGACATATGAGTGAAGAAGGTATGGAGCGCTGTGAACGATGAGGGAATATAAAAATAACAAAACATTCAACATTATTTTTTAAAATTTATTATAATTTATTTTAAGTAATAATTATTTATATCATTAATTCATTACATAATATTAATCTCTTAATGCTACAGCATGAACAATTTTCATTATTTGAATTTTTTGTTAGCCCGTCAAACTGTCCGTGTGAAAACATGGTGTGCTCAAATCTAAGCCACAAACAGACATTGTTTGGTCTTGGGATTTATTAATGGTCATTGCAAATGCCAATCTAATCGGAAATTGAATATGCTTAAGTTGAATTGGCACATTTGTGGGTATAACAGTTAGTCGTGGTATTAATATATTTTCACCTCGAAACTTGCCATTTAAAATGGTGGCTTCCATTATGTTTTTCATTAACTTTTTAATTATCAATCGTGTACCGTTGCATAGCGGTGGCGGGTTCAAATTATGAAGCAAAATAATTGCAGATCCCGCCTTCAATTTTAAGGTATTCGGTGACATGCCTGGCAAATCCAGTGAGTTCAAAAACACTGTTGGAAAATTTACAGCTTCAGTGGCATCGTACGAAACTATATCAATAAATTTATTAAAAAAGTTAAAAAGCAGGGGGGTTAGAAATGTGGAAATTTAGGGTTGTATGTATTATTTAATGCCACGTAATAAAAAAAATATTCAAAAAAACAAATTTGGGATAGACAGCCCTTATCATTTAGGGGTGTGAAAAATAGATAGTAGACGTTTCTCAGACCTACTTAATATGCATAAATAAAATTTCATAAGAATCGGTCAAGCCGTTTCGGAGGAGTATGGGAACGAACGTTGTGACATGAGAATTTTATATATAAGTTTATTGGAAGGAGAATATTGAATATTTATTTTCACGAACGTATTTAACAACCTAGTAGTTTGCTTTCTGTATTCGATATCATTTGACCTCTACAGTTATGCTACACTACTAACATTCTTTATGACCCCATCGAAATCTTCGCGTTCGAACTAACTTTAGGGTTGCTAATAGTCGTGATTCTAGTCAGTAATTAGAATTTGAATCGAAACAGGCCCGGGGAATTGTTGGGGTTGTGTTGAAGATGCATCCGGTCGCGTTTCTGCAACTAAATTATTTATCTCGTTGCCCCGAGAGAGAGAGCGAGATACAGGGAGAGAGAGCAAGAGCGACGTAAGGACACGCACGCGGCAATTTATCTTCGCCGCCACGTCGCCTTATTTTCTAAACATTCCGAACTATTTCGCAAAATCTCATTTTTCGAGGTGAAGAAGAGGGTCGGCAACAGGGAAATCCGTGCAAGATTTTACCAAGACATTCGGTGGGCGTGCGGGTGGTACGTATCCAATTATAACTTCTCGGTGGATTTCTCATTTCGGGACAATTAAGGGGCATATTACGGACGGCGGAACGTCGTTGGCAACAGCAGCAGAAGCAGCAGCGGCAGCAGCGGCACACTACCGTCTCGTCTCCACAAATTATACTTCAGGGAACATTAATTTTCATGATGGAAAACTTTCCTCTACCCCGACACTTTTATATATTTCGGTGCAGTTCCTCGACTTCTTGCTCGTAGACGACGTCCCGAGATTTATAGTCTCTTGTTGTTCCTTCGTTAAATACTTTTTCTTTCATTTTATCTTTGGCATCTATTCTATATAAGAACATCATCTTGAAATATTAATTGTTCTTGCATGTTTCTTTTAAATCAATAGTAGATAAATTCCAATATCAATTAACGTTACATTTATATTTTATTACAAATATTATATATATTAAACTTATTAAGGAATATAAAAAATAATAAAGTATTGCAAATAAATTAAATGACCATATATACAGAATACATATGTAAGGTTAGGGAAAAAGTAAGTTCGGTTAGTTAATAGATGGCTTAAAAGTAGCATACCTCCAGTAATGCTTAATTAATATTATAGCGCCTTTGAAAGGCGACAGTCTATAGAGAACTAGTTTTAAATATAGCTTCCTTGGAAAGTTATATTGCTCTATAAATGGCTCTTCGAAATGCCCATTTACTTCATATTTTTCCATTTTTACTTCCGTAATAGTCTGGACAGTCATATTAAGGGTTTCTTCTCGAAATGAGAGATAATAAATATACCAGACTATTTTAACCTTTATATGAAAATTCTAAAAGTTGTCTCAAAAGTTTAATAAAATCTAGTGCACGCCTCTTAAGATACCAAAAGATCAAAGGTCACAAAAATCGTTTTTGGCAAATATGTCACTTTAAGTATATATTCCTATAAAAAATAATATTCTTTACAAATTTTGTTTCAAACTTTTTTTTCTACATTCAGGTCGGCTATTTAGAGCATAATGCAAGATCAACTGATTGTTAGAGAATATATAGGTTTGATCGTCATTTCAATTGGATGTACTCAATCATATTAACAAGAAATTTTCTTTAAAAAGTTGGTAAATGAAATATTAAAACTCATGTATACTCCTCCAAAAGTTTTGATAAATATCCTCGTTCTAGAAAAACGTGTGTATATTAGAACGCTAAAGATACAAATATAGATCAACCAGCTCAATTATTTCAACAAGAAAACAGCCCTGCATAAAAATTATGCAAAATTAACTATATAAAATGCTCCGAAATCCAAGGACATTATTGATCATCATCATTATGTACAATTCGTCAAATATTCCACTAACGAATGCAGCTGCTCAATAACAGGCCACCCGTGGATATTACCAAACTCAAATTCGGCTAGGAAATAATTCAAAACCCCAAGAATAGGAGTGAATACTACGAAATGAACTCCAGTAACTGATTATGAAATTATCCGTCCGAATTTGCCTTCATAATTCCGTCCTCTATATCAAAACCAGTTGAATGCATAAAAAAATGAAATAAAAGTAGTAGATAATTTTATTTCCTATCGTATTCATTATAAATAAAAATACAAGAAAAAACGTGAGATAACAATTTTTGTTACATTTGACATCTTTTAGAATGCCAAAATAAAAGAACTTACAGCTTATTATCTTTCATTCCAAGGTTAATTTTCATGGCATATATCACTGGACTATAACTGGAAAACTCGGTGAAGGATCATCAAAAATTGTTTGGAATTTATGGTGATGGAAATGTTGATTGACCTGTCTGCCCAATCGTAGAAAAGTTGATAAGAATTTCATCAACTTAATAACAATTAATATATCAATTTAAATCGACATATATCATCTCGCGACTCATCTTTCGAACGTCAAACGCAGCACATTTTCTAATTCTCCTCACTTGTCTCTTCATTAACTACTTTTATTTTATCTTTGGCGTCTATTTCACATAATAATATATATTATTGACTCCTCTGGACCGATTCTGACTGACTGATTCTTTCAGATAATTGAAAAAAATCATACATAAATCTTAACATCAACTAATATTAAGCTCATACTTTATTTCAAATATTATGTAATTTATAAAATGGGAAAAGGTTTATAACACTATTAGTTTAAACTATAAAAACAATTAGTTTACTTAAAAAATTATTTTCTTTAAAGAAGAGGCGACATATTCAGCAGCGATACAAAGTGGCACTAAGGGTTCTTATCTGTTAGGAAACAGATCAATTCCAACTCGTTCACTTTTCAGGTAGTCTTATATAGATGGCCCTTATATAGTTAGTCAGTAACATATTTGGGGGATCACAAAGGACTTTAATATTTTAAATAAATTATACTAACCGGAATCCAATTATTTGTGAAGAACATAAGAGAGATTGACATTCGTTAGCAATCTTTCTGCATTTTCTGGAAGTATTCCTTGGTTTAGTTAAGTGGAGTGCATACAATAGCATCTCAGTTAATGTAGTAAAATCATTAAACATTGATTCAAGGTGCTAAAAAACCACTAACCCCAAAATATTACAGTTAGAACACATATATCTTTGAGAAACAGCCCTGATCGACTCCTTGCACAACACTCGCAACTCAGGTGCAAGGCCACCAAAAGCCTAATCAAGTTATTGCAAACTAACAAAGAAGATTGACCAAGAAGAACTGAACCAAAAGTCGATCTAAATTAAGACAGAAGCCTACAGTTCAGGGCATATGGCCACCAAAGGAAAGTTCCGGTAGCTCATTTTCTCAAACGTAGACTATTGGAAGTTGACCTAAACTTGAGAAACAATTTTATAAACGAAAGGCAAGTTGAAGTTAAAAAGTACAGACAGTACTCATAAATAGTTATATTACCACTAAGCAATCCAGGCGGAACAACGACCACATACATCCGTTTGGCCATTTCTTCAGAAGGAACGTGTCACATAATGGAATTAATAAGAGCATTGACTATTCTAATTACTAGAAATAAAATAGTTTGGAACTAAAACACAAATAAAAAAATAAAGACGGATACTCGCACTATTCGAACAGTATGAGTGAAATTATTGCAACTTCTATAGAACAAATATGACAAATGCTTAACTCTTTCAGGTATATATCATCGATAAGTAGAGAAATATTTTTAATATCAACTAAAGATATCAAACAGAACAATATTAGATTGAATATATGAACAACACATTGCCGCGCTTTCAATATATTTTTAATCTTGTCTTAGAATATCTTGGATAAATGTTATCACTAGAATACTTGATGATTAATTAAGGATTAATTTCTTCTAATCTATCGTATAGTTCTGGGATCATCTCAATGTCTGAAATCTATAATAACAGATCCAATTCCATAATATTGCTTGCGGTTCAGTTACTGAATAGACAATACCTCGTTCACAAACTGAAGAAAACCAAACCCTCGATTAAAGTAAAAGAACAAAACTACAACTAAGAGAGGACTACACTTATCATTATCTATATAGAAGTATAGTCTATGAAAACAATGCTGAATTTCTTGCGCTTAGAGAAATTATAACATTCAATCATTTATCTTTAGTAACTAAAATGCGGATGAATATCCCTATTGAACACAAACAATAAAACTTATAAATTTCATAATACAGCTTTGCAACAACCGTTTGAGTTTATATATATATATATATATATATATATATATATATATATATATATATATATATATATATATATATATGGAGAAACAAGATAAGATTTGTATTTTTTTGTAGAAATTTCTTGTATGTTCTGAACAAATCTATTTAGCAACCATCCCATTTAGCTAAACTTCTTCACTAAAATGTTCACAAAAACCAGACAGAAAACCCTCAGACTTTTAAAGACTTAACGTTAAAAGTGCAGTATAGTATTTCCTTTCCTCTCAACGTGCTTTTAACTCTTGAAAATAATACAGACTAGGAGAGGAACACACGAAAATATACCAATCTTAAATTTAACACTACATTATTGTTTTATAGTTAGGTCCTTACAATTCGGATGACTTATGTTGTTATTGTGGTTCTAATAGGCGTTACTATTAAATATTAAAATTCATAATAGTTATATCCATTTATATTAAAAATAGTATGAAATATATTTAAGTATTAAAAAGCTACAAAATAAAGTAATTAGTAAATAACTATAGTAATGTTAGAGTATTATAATCAATGCAACATTCACTTTAACGGATTTATTGAGCAAAAATGGTATGGTATTTAATAATTAAAATATTATCCATTTTTTTCTACATTTTTTTCGCATCTTTATTGCAACATGATGATACCGTCTCGAAAGAACCATGTTGATTTATTCCAATCATAGATCCATTTTTACGCTGCTTCAAGATTGCGAAACCGGGTACTAGCCAAGCAATGATGCATCGATCTGAACAAGTAGCTATCAAAAAACGCTATGTCTGGTGAGTACACTGGGTGCGGCAGAACTTCTCACTCGAGCTGCGACAGTGTATCCGTCACAACTTTTGCAATATATGGCCAAGCCTTGTCACGCGAGAAAATAACTTCTTTTATTGATTTTCTTTCTCGCATCAATACGTTGTCCCATTTTTTCAATTGAAATTGGCAGACATCTGCGACTACTATTTCATTCGGTTTTCGCAGTTCTTAATACACTTTGCAGAGCAAGATGTCATGGCCATGAATATACCGCTTCGGTCTACATTTCATCGTCACTCAAAATATGCCTCAGAAAAACCACCTTTTGCCCTAGTAAGCAATAATACATTCAGTCAATTCGGGTGGTAGACATTTTCTTTCATAAAATCATGAAAGCTCCTAACCTAAAAATATACCTTAGTTGAAAGTTTCTCTACTTCTAACAACTCGTCATCTTATTAACTAATGTTTCATCTAGAAATTAATAATATTGTCGGCTAAAGTATATTAATTGTATTTGTCGTTTATTATTACTTTAAAAAACAAATCAATGCTTATAGAGACATACGTTTTGTATAAAATCACCATATAATATTTATGTATTAAGATATTTTTCCAACTAAAATATTTGTATTGCTGTTTGTTGTGTTTTACATTCAAAAATGTCTTCATAATAACCAAATTACAGATCAAAAAATTTGAATTATCTTACTTTTTTACACAATTGCTCCTCATATATTCACATGAACCTTCTCTTAAACGCAGAAATTATTATATCTTATAACGTTCTTTATAAAATTAAAGATCTTGCCTGATTATTATTAAAACCAAACTTTATGGGCAAATATAAGTTCCTTATTCTACAAATTTAACGCCGGTTTTTTTTCTGCATCATGAAATCTATTTCAAAATAATAAGTCACTGTTTTGTTCATCCACTAGACTATAATTATATTTTTAATGAGAGAGCTTCAAATCACAGCTACCATCCCTCGACACTAACCTGTTGCTGAGTCTGAAGATGACGCATCCCTTGAGCCTCAAGGTGCTGTTGTCCTCCTACTTCATTCAACACTACTGTCAATAAGATTATATGTTACGCAAATCTCTGATATTTCTTACTATGATTTGTTATTTCCTGTTATACATACATACTTTAAGGAACATCGAGCATGGTCGTCAAACACTTGCTCTGATATCTTTCCAATATTCCTATATCAATATTTCTTGTCATGCCACATAATTGAATACCGTATAACCAAATTAGTTTGATGATGAATTTGTATACCAATTTGCTCTTGTTGCTTAAATGGAAGGTTCGACCTGTTAACCAGTTAGGCTGATAACATAGCCATTCTTTCAGTGCATTCTGACTCAAAAACTGCTTCGTTACAAAACAAGTCCACTCATATCACCTATACTCTGAAAAAAAACTTGCCGTCGATATAATTATACAATGAAAACCTTTCGCAAAAGGAATATGCTATATACTTGGGCCTTTATTTGGATGGTAGATTAACTTGGTAGGAGCATATCTGCACCAAGTGGAGACAACTTGATAGCAGTCTCCGTAGTGGAATATCACAAATGGAATATCGCAAAGACTACATGTGCTGATGGCACTGCTATTTTATCTGTCGGAGACAATAGCAAAGAAGCCATACGAGAATTTCAACAGGCAAGTGAAAATATAAATAACTGAACCTAAACGTGAAAAATAAAAACTAACGAGAGTAAATTATTTGCACGTATGATATGCGGTATTTTCATGATGTAAAATCCAAAGGATTTATTTCATAGCTTTCAGTGCCTTAAATTTAGAAGGTTTTAATTTACTATTTTCCTCAATTCAGCGGTATTAACCTCAGTTGAAAACGCTAATGACTCATTAGAACAAACAAATATTCCACCTTACCTCGATAGTTTTTAATGCACTATTCCATTAAAACACGCGTTAATAATAAATTAGATTCATCTAAAAATATCGGCAACATTCTCGACAACTCTCCATTACGAATTCTATTTTCAATGCAAAATGTAAGACACATTTTTTGTTTAAATTTCTTATCTGACGAAAAAACTCAAAATATACTTTATATTTTTATTTTAATGTATGTAGAAAAATCGAGTAAATAACAGATAATGTAGCAGAAACTCCGCGCCAATATAGAAAACAGTTGTGTCAACAAAGCTTGTTACTCGTATTTTTTTACTGTTTATAAGGGACAAAAATTGGCAAACTTAAAATTACTCTATTTAACATAAAATTTAAACTACAAGAACAGATGGGTATAACAATAACTTGATGACAACCTTCACACTGTCAAGTTGGAACCAACTGTGCGCTCCTTTGACCGATTATTTTGTTAAGGTTGTGTTTAATTAGACGGTCACATCGCATTTTATAGCTATTGCTCCTTCCTTGGGTACCCCGTACAGAGAAAGTGTTCTGGCTTAACGGTTCTTCTCCCCACCTGGTTAATACTTGTTTTTAGGTAGGAAAAAATGCTCCTTTCCCATGGATTTACAAGGTCCATACACTTCTCGGAATATACTGGTTTATTTATACCATCGGTTGACTTTCAAGGGGATGAATGTTAACTTATTCCGTCTGGCTCTTGCTGTCTGCACTCTCCTTATCTTAAGTGCATGCCGCTTTAAATATGTTTTGTTTCCCACTTAATTTATCAGAATCAAAATCTTAGAAATGAACTTATTTGAATGTTCCGAACTAATGTATCAATATTTCGAGTATTTTTTGTTGTCATAAATAATTCTGATATAAATAAACTTCACACAAAGAAACGCTAGACACAAATATATTAGATGCTTAAAGTAATTTCTACAGGACCTTTTGAGAAAACGCGCAACTAAATTAATCAGAAACGGGTAATCATACAAAGCCGAATTATAACTACTAGAAGCATCGCCTGCTCTAGCCGGTACGACCAACCGGAATTTAATATAGTCGGGATTCAGATTCGACTTTAGATCACGTCTGTTCGCCGCTCGTCGCCGACCCACCGCCTCCTCCTCCACCTCCTCCCTCCCGCCGCTCTCGCTGCGGCGTTATCATTGCCGTCACGGCGTTTCGCTGATTGTGGCCACTGAAAATGCCGGACACGTCCCGCAGAACTTGGCTTCACTACAGGCCAACTTTGCGAACTCGAGTAATATCATAAAGGAATCGGGAGTGCCTCGCCGGGCATTCATTTGTCTTCGACCGTTCTCCGTTCGACCGTTGCCTCGTCGAATGCCGGCTCAAATAAACAATAAATGAAATTTACTCCGAGCCCTGAATGGAAATCTATAACATTTCTGTTTAGTTTTGCCCCGTTCGTTTTTCTAATTATTCGTCTGCAGAGCGAAAAATTCTTCTTCAATTCGCAAAGGAAATGGTCTAAAAACAAGAATATCAAATAAGTAACAATGTAGCATATTGAATAACTTCATGAACCACCAACTATTCGTTAATATTAGAGGAATAATTTTGAGATTTAAAAGTTTGAACAGTTGCTAGCTGGGGATGAAACATTCGGTAACATTAAAACAAAAACACATAATGCGACTTTTATTGATATTCTGTGACATGTTTTATCACTGTTGTAGGTATTCGAATATATTACCATGATTCTGAATCAAAAAAGTATCTAAAGAATAACTTAAACCTGGTTCTTCAGCTCCAAAGTCAGTCACTATTCGGAATTCGATGAATAACGTCAGTTTATCATATCAATAAGGATTTTTTTACAAATTTTTTGAGTAAACTTAAAATAATACTTAAAGCCTCTGGATGCAAAAACTATTAAAAAATACGATTTATGACAGAAAATATAAATATCCATCAAAATAACGAACTTGCTCACACAGAACTCTAAAATACGTGAGCAGTTTGATAAGTCAGTGACTATTCAAATTTTCCATACAGTAACTTTAAATACGTCACTACTGCTCTCAACTGCCATCTATTTATAGACTATTGTGAGACTTTTAGCAAGCTGCGTCGTTTATTTTGTGTCTGACAGACATTGCTACCAGACCATCTCTCAAATTTTAACAAAAATTGAACAAAATTATTTTCGTATGGATAGTTTATCGCTAAAAATCCAATAAAGGTTTCAAAAATACTATGAAGACTTTTCACCATCAATATCAATGATTAAAAACTGCTTTACTAAGGTCGCTGTGGAATATTTGGATATATTAAAAATATATCCTCGCGATTATTGCCTCTATTGCTCACAGGCGACGATGTGACCTATTCAGAGTCGTATTTGGCAGGACTTCGGTTGATAAAACGAAGTGACAAAACACCAGAGACCAAGGAACAATAAAAACAGTAGGTTCCATTGGGTTATCGTGGCAACAAAGTCATGGCTATAGTTTTTTTGAGAGCTTGATTATTAATTTGACAATAATATTAATTAGAGCTTTCTGAAAAAAAAAGAAAGGGAAATTCGAATTTTAAAAAAATCACTCAAAAAGTCGCTGACATATAAAACCGCCTTCGTATACCTAAAGTTAATGTATATACGAATTATTTCAGAGCTCTATTCACCTGCAACATCTAGCTCAATTGTAGCCTGTTCAATTTTATCAACAGTTCAAACACTTTCTTAAGCATAGCTAGAGTGTGGCGTAATAAAATGGAATATTAAAGTTTGAAATCTAAACATGTGGTTTAGAAAATGGTTTTCATAAATTCGTTAATTATGAAAAAGAAAAAACATATAACTCATTAACTCATATATAGAATCATGAAGTATAGCTATGAGTGCATACATACATAACATATAACACTTTAATTTTTGTACATGTTAAAGATTATAATAGTCTGAAAGTACATGGTGCTCTTGGCTATAAGTTTATTTTCAAAGAAAACACATTTAAACTTATTACTCACTTACTAAGTTAAAAAAGTAGTTTATTGAAAGTATTGGCCATCACTAGCTATACTTTTTCATGTCATCATTCTGCCAAATTATGGATACCCTTCCAGAACGAGCACCGGTTGGTCTTTTGTTGTGATACGTTCATGAAGCTTTTGATGAAAATAATTGGTAAATGAAACCAGCCAAACATTTAAAAAATTTAAAAAATTATTAAGGTAGACTAATTTAATATTTTCTTGCTTAGGTCTAAATCGTCTCGAGTCATCTCAAACGAATTTTTTGAGGTTCCAACAAAACTTTTATCCTATAGCTGATCTTTATTATGAAATTATTGTAACATATTTCTTTCAATGTACTAACTAGCTTTTAATTTGGCGAAAAGGCATTAAATTTAACTCATAGCAATAGTATGTGATGATTTCTTCTGGATTAAGCGTTCAACACCTCTTTTTTTTGTTTTTCGGTTTATCTGAATATTCTTTTCAGAGTAGAATCAATCCTACAGTTCATATTATTTATAATATTTATTTAACTTTCAACAAAAAAAGGTACTTCGTCCATTCGTCAAACATATTTTAATTAAAAAATTCTGCTCAACATAAGGAAGTACATGAATTCTTGTTCTACTTCAGTGAAATAAAAAATAACTCTTTCCCACTGAATAAAATTCACATTGATAAATATATAGAATTAATATGTTAAAATAAGATTATATAGATTGAAAGACTGAAATGATTAATCATACAGTTAAAAGAAATATATTTTTTCGAAAACAATACTGTTTCAAGCCAGGTCAGTTAGCGCAGTAGTCAAGGCAACAGAACGGTCCTCTTACTGTTACAACAGTCACAGATTCGAATCCTGCCGGTGCACATGGTGATAAATTTATGTTTGTGATTGTTTGTAATTGTGCGTATCTAAAACAAGAGTACAGAATCCGACTGGACAAGTCCAACTGTAACCAAGCTGGGTAAGATCAGATATCTTCTGGGGTGATCTCTAAGTTGCTCACTGGCGAGTCGGTAGGCTTAGTGCCGAGGACGGTAGTTCGGATCCCATGTTAAGCAGTCGGTTCATTCCTGCTAAATTCTAACTGATAAAAATGATACAGGCAGATTTTTTTTTCAAATCTATTTTGTCCCGTTATTGTTTTAGTTGATAGTTCGCCACATGAGAAATTTACTGTTAAGGAAGTAAAATAAACGATACATAAAGAAATGAATTATAAAAAAGCTCCCGGTTTTCGCCTAATAACTGGAGGAATCTTAAAAGATTTGCCAGGAAAGTGCATCAAATTAATAATGTTCATATATAATGCCATGCTAAGACTTAATTACTTCCCTAGCACTTGAAAAGTGGCTCAAATCATTATTATTCTTAAACCCGGGAAAAAATCAGAAGACGTTTCCTCTTATCGTCTTATAAGAGTGTTACCTTTAATGTCTAACTATTCGAAAAATTATACATTAAGAGAATCAAAATAATCGCAGAGGAGAGAAATATTATTCTAGACCATCAATTTGACTTCTGTAATAAACACGGAACAATAGAACAAATACATAGAATAGTCAACCAGATTAACAAAAACTTAAACGATAAAAAATATTGCTCCGCTGCATTTCTCGATATTTCTCAGGCCTTCGACAAGGTGTGACACTGGACTGCATGTTAAATTGAAAAAGTTTTGGCCCCATACGCACTTTCAACTGCTTAAATCGTACCTCACAGACAGACTTTTTTTGTCAAACAGGGTGACGAATACACTGACCTACACCCAATATATTCGGGTGTTCCGCAAAGCAGTGTTCTTGGCCCATTGTTATAGCCTCAAGAAACACTACTATTGCAATATATGCTGACAAAACAGCGGTTTTATCATCTCACGAGGATCCAATATTAGCCACAAGAAGCCTCCAAAAGGTTGAAAACGTGGCGTATCAAAGCAAATGAGACAAAGTCTACCATATGACATTCACCCTTTGTAGAAGAACATCTCCCTAAGTAAAATTTAATAATCATGAACTTCCGCAAGCAGACAACGTTTGACATGGAAAAACATATAGTGACAAAACGCAAACAGCTTGGGGTTAAACTAAACCAAATGTATTGGCTGATAGGGTGTAAATCTAAATTATCATTAGATAACAAGGTTTTGCTATATAAGTCAATACTTAAGCCCATTTGGACCTATGGTACGGAACTGTGGGATATTACTAGCAAAATTAACATAGATATCCTCCAGAGTTTCCAGAATAAAGTTTTGCGAGTCATCGTCGATGCCCCATATTACGTGTCCAACCAACTGATTGAGCGCGATATCCCCATAGAACCAATAACGAGTGTGCTTCGGAGTGTTAGTGAGAAGTGCTCTGAAAGACTATTAGTGCATCCCAATGCACTCGCCAAACATGTGCGCGATGACGGTGAAGTGCGTAGGCTCAAACGCAAACTTCCATACGAACTGATATACTGATATAATAGACACATAGAGTGAGATTTAGTAATCTCTAGAATAAGCTAGAATAGTTTTTAGAATAAGTTAGGATAGACTTAGAATAAGATTTAGCTTATAAGTTGTACAGTAGATCATTTACTGAAGTGATCTTCTACAGGTCAAAATATATAACTGAAATCATTTAATAATACCTATGGCCAACGCGCAGATTGTTGATGTTCTAGGAGATTAATAAAAAAAAAGTTCATAGTTCGACATGGCCTTCATTGGTTTGATTTTACATCCCCAATAGAATCCAAACAATATATTTCAAGGGTCATTTTGAATTTAAAGAATATGCACTAGCCCAAACCAGTCCAAAATTAATTTGTAATGTGCCTTGAAAGTAATGTATGAAAGAAAAAAACAATAATTATCAGCTCATGCTTCAGATAAAGAAAAGAACCATCAAATATAATTAGGCCCAATGGTAACACTATATTTTGATTAAAACTTGTCAATTATAAAAATAGTGCCTAAAGGTAGATAATAGCTTTGTTGTACATATATCCTGGTAATAAACAATTTTAACAAAATAAAGTGCTGGTAAGTTTAGGTTAAAATAAATACAGTAATCACTATCATTCGCATATTTACCAACATTAGGCAAATATATAAGTTACCAACGTGAATGCAAACTACTATATCTAACAGTGAGTACACACAACTGTGTCCCTGGTGGCATCTACTCGATTAAAACTGCATCAGACTTTACCCTATAGCGAATTCGAGCGTGAAAACATCGTTCAAAGAACTACCAGACGTCAGATCAGCCACAATTATGATAATACAGCAGTGTTTCCGTGCAGATTCTTTCGTTTGAATGCTTTAATATATCCGCCTCGTGGTCCCTCACCGGTTAGACAGAGCGCGGTAGGCGAAGGGCGAGGAGGGAGCGGATAGGGCGACGATCCGGGATTAATATTTGTACGGGCCCGTCATTCCGTGTAATCGTTGTCTATTGGCGACCGGTCGTGCCGCTCGGCTCTTTATTAAAAACCAAAACAGAACCGAATTGTGAACTGGCATGCGAAATAGAACGTATGTGGGCCCTGAACAAATAGAGAAAAATTTGATACTCTCTCTGACAGCTGATCAAACAATGTCCGTCGCAAAAAGCGACATTCAATTAGGACCGTTCAATTATTAAAAAGCTGTTTTAAAATAGGGCGACGGTTGATGACGGATTGGAACGATACATTTGATCGCATGATATTATAATTGGTTGGAGAACAAGTAATTTGGGGTTTTTCAGGTTTTTCAAATCTAATTAATTCATACAGCATTTTGCCACTTTTCCGATAAAGCTATAATTTCATTAATGTAAAATTTCTGAGATTTCTGGAATTTAAAAAAAACACAACCAAATGATTTCCATAACAAAAAATGAAGACAGCTTTATCTAAACAAGATGATTGTGGAGAGTCTGGAGCAAACAGTAACATTATGGTGAATTGCAAAGTTTAAAAACAGTGTATATCACATCAAAAATTATTAACAAAGCCACGCAATAGTGGAAAAACAAAATTGTATGAAATCGCAGAATAAGATATAACAATTTTTGACAATATATTATGAAATACATAAACATTTAAATGGAAATACTTAAAGATGAGTCGATTACTGTTTATTTCTAACGAAAGTCTGAGCAGCATATCATATCAACTTATTATTGCTAATTTTATTCTTATTGTAGTTTTGATACAAAATACTTAAACTTCTCCACTCCACTTAGTTTCATAGCCACACAGAGCTAACCAGAACTATAGTGAGATACCTGAAGATGTTAAAAATGCCGGAAAGATAAATGAGTAAAATCGTTAATGATGTTTGTAAAACTCTAAGAGTCATTTTCCAAAATACCGCATTTACAATATCTGCATTTTTATAGCTTTTATAGCTCTCCGGCATATTGTCGGTCAGCATTTGATCATGTTTTGTGAACTCTACCTGACCTCTGGCTTATTTGGGATTTGGAAAAACCTTTTGGCTAGAAAAGAAGGTGATTGGCAAATGCAGTTTACTGAAAGTACGCGTGACATACATGCTACCTTAAATTGTTCTGATCGATATGTTCTAATACTCTTTCACTATTTCAGTCTTTCAATTAAGTTCCTCAAAATCATAATTCGCGATAATTCCTGAGGTCAGAATTGGTTCACTTAAATTGTAATTAGTGCAAACAAATTAAATAGTATAAAGTAAAGTGCTTCATTAACTCTCAAGAAAGTCTAGCTGAAATCGTCAGTTGTGACCCACCAAAGCACAGAGTGAATTAGCAACAAATAAAATGGTTTCAAGAGGTGGAAAACGAAGAGGGACCTAAAGAATTAGTTTAGTTTAGGTTTTCGATAACAAAAGAGTACACTAAATTTCAGATCAAGATAGCCAGCTCCCAAAGCTGTCCAAAGTGAATAGAGTCAAAAACAAAATTAATAAAACTAACACTTATCTAACACGTACCTCCATAGTAATGGAGTCTGAAAATGCTAATTTTATACCGTTTTTGGGTGCAAAAAAATCCCATATATTTAAGGGGATAGACAAAACAATATAAACACTACGTAAAATAACAAGCCAATTGAAAAGTATCCGGCCTGACACATAGATGGCGCGGCTAGAACTAAATCGATATGTTTTTAGTTAGCCCTAACCCTCAAAAGATGCGTGTATAAACTGGAGAGCCTTCGGATCATTAGTTTGTGAATTATAGCATTTTGAGTGAAGCAACTTTTGTTATTGTGAAAAAATGGATAAAAAGTAATTTCGCGTGTTGATAAAATATTGCCTTTTGAAAGGAAAAAATATAGTTGAACCAAAAACTTGGCTTGATGGCGAGTTTCCGGACACTGCCCCAGGAAAGTCAACCATCAAGGATTGGTATGCTAAGTTTAGACGTGTTGAAATGAGCACCAAAGCCGGTTAACGCAATGGACACCCAAAAGAGGTTAATTTTTTCTTTTAAAATGTATAAGTTTTGCTCTTTAATGTTTTCATTATATTGGCATATGCAAATCTTTTTCAGATACCCAAGCTGTTTATCCCAAGCTAGTATATCAGAAATTTCATTTTTATTTGCTTCAATATCAATATCATTACACTGTTAAAGTGTCTGTCATTTATTTACTTAGTGGTGTTTTAAAATGCGCTACTGCTTACACTTGGCCCGTTGGAGTCGTTATTAGACTGCTGCACGCACGAGATTTCGCATCACTGTTGACTGTCGAACGAAAGTAATAGTTATTCAAAAAATACCGCTGAATCAATGCCTCCTACATATATTTATATTAGCTAAAGTTTAAAACGTTATTAAGGTTTTAAATGAACCAAAAGACAATATATATGTGTTCTCACTATGACATGGATCATGACAGTGTTAAAAACTGATGTGGACTAAAAATAATAACACAGGATTGTTAAAATGTTATCAATTCTAAAGCTATAAGTGTTTGTGGTTTCATCCAGTACTTCTCAGCATCAGTTTATCTTTCTTCGTAAAATATTCGTCCGTCACTATCTTGTAAAATATTCCGAGTTACTCATTATTAAACACTGTAGAAGTAGTTAATTAAATATTTTGAATAAAACATGAGGATTCGTTCTCTCACAATAAATGCTTAATTCTTAATAATAATAGTACTAACAAATTTTATGACATTGCTTCAATATTAGTACTTGAATACCGGAAATGTAAACTTATTGGGTTATTTTCATTTAAAACATATTTGAGGGGTATTCTAGTCTAGCAATTCGAAATAATCGATATATTTAATGTTTCCAAAGCTTATCCCTTCCAAAACATATTCAAATCGACTTGGTGGCGTAGTGTTAAAGGCGATAGGACGGTCCTCCTACAATTGCGATAGTCACGGCTTCGAATCCTGCTGGGGCGTGGTCGTAAATTTTTGTTTGTGGTTGTTTAAAATGTGTGATTGTTCTAAGCAAGAGTGTAAAATCCGACAATGAACATGATCGCAGTCACGCCAGTAACCAGGCTGGGTAAGACCGGATGTCTTCTGGTCATCCCAGAAGGATTTCTAAAGTTGGTCACGCGCCAGTCGGTAGGCTTAATGCTGAAGACCGTAGTTCGAAGCCCACGTTAGGACCAATCCAGATAAACCCATAGTTGATAAAAGGAGACTTAAAAAACACAATCTATATATATATATATATATATATATATATATATATATATATATATATATATATATATATATATAAACATATTCTTTCTCTTAAGAGAATTTTTCAAATTTTAAATTATTTTCGGAGATACAGGTGTTTCAGAGAGGTGGTATGTAAACCATGGCATCTAAAAATGAAACTTAAATACGCGTTTTTAACGAAACTTCTTTTATCGAAACCATTGATATGATATCTAAAGTTCTACTGAATATACTTACTTGAAATTTGATGTGTTATGAACCTTCCCTTTAAATTATTCTATTCTTTCAAGATACAAAAAAATCCACGTTTGTCCCAAGGCTCAAAGACCTTATATTCCTGAATTTTCTTAAAGCATATTCCTATGGAGTTAATCTTTAAAAATATGGAGAAATTCAATTTTTTCAAATTAGTAAAATACCTCTTTAACAAAACTTAGTTTAAACCATTAATATAAAATCCTAAATTAATTGTATAATTGTTTATTTCCAATTTAAAATCCCTTTTCTATCGTAACGTCATTCACTCGCATCAACTGACACCCTTCCCCTATCTTCCGAATAAGAAATGAAAAAACGGCATCGACCGAAACACAATTAAGAAAAAAGCGACCGCAACCATCTGCTATTTGTTTAACGTATGACAGTAAACAGTAACCCGATCCGTTGGAGCGACAATGAGACGTGCGCCCCTGGCCGAAAAAACATGTGTGAAATATTCGTGCTAGGTGAGGGCGAGTTTGGGGTCGATTTAATTGGCTGGATGGTTCGCGCGTATCGTCCGGGTTTCGAAAGTTCGGGGGCTGCAAGTGTAACTAATCCGGGTGACGGCGGTCCATCGTCCGAAAGTCTTTATTTGTCCGTTTGGGATCTGTTTTGTATCAGAAAGGTTTCCCGTCGTCCTTTTAATCATCGTGAGCTCGTTTCGCGATTAGTTTATTTGTTATTATCTGTATTTTATTATTTCGATATAGATATAGATTATAGATTATAGTAAATAGATTATATATAAACATAAAAATAGTAACAACACAACTCTTAAACGTAAATATAGTACTTCCAATAAAACAACCAATGCACGTCCGGTTTATTTTGATTCTGATATAACAAAATACTTATGTAAATTAAACAATGAATCAAAAATAATGTTTTCAAATATAATTTATATATATAATAACATTATAGTATATCTAATGCATTTCCGAAGGTAAAATTACAGTTAATTGAACAACCACAATAGTTTGTAGGTTAGAGTTGATTTATTTTATTTAAATTTAAATCTTTTTCCACACAACTTATGTGGTAGTACCTGGCACGTCGACCTGAAGGCCTGATATACCTAATTAACGATTGTATTTCCATTAATGTAACAATTAACATGTAATAACATTTAGTACATGTTTCCTTAGTTCCTGTATTTCCTTGCTTAACTATTTTGATACATTTGAGTTTCCCCTGAGTTTCCTCTGTTACCGCGTGTGTACATTTTCCTTCAGAAACTTAGGTTTAGTCACTACATTCTCCATAATGCATTTAGCATATCTCAATTAAAGTCAGTATTCATTATCTCCTCATAAATATTAACTTAATGCTCATGTATGTTCTGAAGTATTATAAAAATATTTATGCACATAAATATTTCACAAACTACAATATGATTTTCTACAATTATCATATATTAATTATATACTCATATTTAGATGTTTAAGACATTTTAGAAGTAGAAGACAATATATGAATTTCTATTTCAATTTATACAATGAAGCATTAAAATAGTGAAAATATACTTTATACAAAACAATGTGCAGCTGAAATTTGTTAATTGCTTATGGAATAAAAACGCAAAGCGGCCCCCTTGCTAATTTGGCTCAATATATTTTACAGTTCCTCATTCTCTAGCTTTATATTTTGAGCAATCGCATGAAAATTATAGGTATAATATATTACTCAATAACCTGCTCGTCAAACATGGACATATCATATGATTTCGCTAATCCTAGCTGTTGTTAATTCGACATATTTGAGATGCAACATAAATGTTATTTACAATATATCAGAATGTCACATTGCGAAACTGCTAGATTTTATTGAAGAAATTGTTTTACGTCAAATATAATGTTATAAATTATCACTATTATGGCTGAGTGTGACACTATTATGGCTGATTATCTATTTAATTAAAAACTGTTGAAAAAAACATGGAAAAATATTGTCTAGGTAATCATTATCTATTAATATATAAGGTGTTATATATTTCATGGCTATCACATTATTAATATTAAGTTTGGTCTGCCATACCAACATTTTCTTCGCATTAATTACATTATGTTCACCCTCTTTATGAATGTTGGTGCTGTAAAATCTTAGTTTTGTAGCATTATAACATCCGACAATAAATGGGTAAAGGACAAGAAAGCATTTTCCAAGAGATCTGGTTTTAATAAAAAATTAGCTTATAAAAAAATAAATTACTGAATTTGAAGTAAAAATAATCCTTATACCTCGAACATCATTACATCCAGAAATACTGACAGTTTTGGAAACTTTATGGCACAAATTAACAATGATTAACAAATTAACAAAAGTATACAATCAATGGCAATCCTGACATTATACGAAAAAGGGTTTAGTGAAGGCATCAAATCACTTTTGAATCTGTAAACTGACTTCCAAGATTATGCAATCTGGAAGACAACACGCGCCAGGATTATTACATAAACACAATATTTAGTTTTGACTAAGCTTTAATATAACCTACAAGAATTGACATGTAAACTGAGCAATATATACGTGTCGCATTATTGACACAGTGTTCATATTATTTTGTCTATTTCCTGTAAGTGAACTGGAGTGATCACATTCGCATATGATAGAGCAATATTAGAGGAATGGATAAGTGTCAAGAATATCAAAAGGATTTCAATTCCTAAGGATTCAATCAGAATTTCGCTGGAAAATATGAAGCTAAATTATATCTCCATGAAAACTTAAAATCTCTGTAGATACTAAATAAACAACACATCATTCGCTTACTTAAGAAGACCAAACCTTGGGAACTTGTGTAACAATGTGCGAGTAAGACGGGTGTAAAGTGAAAGAACGAAATGACAGTTTTTCTTTTTTCTACTGGAGCTCATAATCTAAAAAGCGCTAATCTAATCTAAGCTTGTGTGTGACAAGTTACACGGATAAAACCAAATTAAATACACCCACCCAACAAATTAATTTTCCTACCCTCAATAAAACCCTTCCAAGACAAATTTATATCATGTACGTAATTAACCTACCGCCAACGATCAAGGAAAATATAATAGACCCCAATAAAACACCACCATTCACCGGTATATCGTCAGTCAGCGCGTGCCACGTTAATAGTACGCATTAAATACGAAAACATATCGATGTATATACATACGGCTGACTTATTGTATCAGCACTCCCGATGGACATGACGTGATGGCTGTCAATAACGCCACGTCAAGCAGTTTCTTCCGGTCACGCGAGGGACGATTAATAAGTGGAACGACGTCAAAGGAGGGTGGGATCAAGAGCCAATCATATTTTATTAACATCGCGTGATGCATATTATAAAAGTATGTGGTTATAGCTTTCAAAACGCTCAGTTACATGTGTTCTGATTTAATAAAAATTTGGTGCAAATATGCTAATTAATATGTCGAAAATCAATCAAATAAGATTAATCACTCAGAAATAAAATAATATTCCAGCTGAGTGGATTTATTACGTTTGCATTGCTTTGATTTTTTTAATATTCAGGACACCCAATCACAGGGTTGCAATTTAGTGTTCCTGTGCTAAATATCTTCCTAATAAACTACTCTAGCCTAGATACTTTCTTTAAAAACTCTTTTTTCCGCAAAACATATTTTCAAAGTATCTTAAATTGGCCCATCAGCTATAAAACACATATCGGATACGTGCAATATTGTTCAACATCATATTACTAAATCAATTTTCCTAAGGGTATAAAAACAAATTTATTTTCATTGTTAGTTAATTAACAATTTTTTAAGTCATTTAATACGACTATGTCATGACAAATCGTCACAATGTAGTTTTAAAGCATCGTTACTTGACCCAAAGAAATGTTGTGCATTATATGGTCCAATTACATTTTTTTATGGCAATATACAATGACAATTCTAATTATTTAAACATTTTTTTCACAATAGTTCCCTACGATTCAAAGTCGCGTAGAAGATTTTTAATCGAATTATGCTATATAGCCATGTTCTTTATAAAACAAACTGTGAGTGTGTATCCTGATAACGCAACTTTGACCTGATTAAGAACATCTCGCATAAGGACAACCCAAACCTCAATTTCGCTCAAGGTGCATTACATTATAATTTGCCCCACTGACATTAGAGCCACAAAAGTGGTTTTGTTAAAATTTGCCAGAAGTTAATTAGAGACCTTTTCTAAAGTATCCTAGATAGTACATTTTCTGTCATTGGCAGATCTATGTCGTCAACGAAATGAATTAAAGAGGTATCTGATGATAGCTCTAGAAGAATAAAGTATTTTACAATAAACATACAAGAATTTCTTTAAGAACTGTTACTTCGTAATTATAATATCAATCTTTTCTACTGCCAACTTTTGCAATAAGAACCCTTGAGCATATTTTATGTTTCATGTTGGCTATCATCCCAAAAAATGTTAACGTTATGTCCAGAAGTCTTATTAGGTTATAAGAAGTGTGTAACGGTTAACTCATCATTACATTATTATAATGATTTCTAGCTCTTCGGCTAATTAGAAAGAGCCACCAAAAAAGAATATTTATAATATTTTACTGAGAGAAAAATCTGGAAAGTTAAAAAATAAAACAAAGTAGAAATACCAAACATATTTCCAATAAATATTTTAAACAATATAAAATAATATCATACATTACTAGTTATTCAGAAAACTAAACATTCTCACTCGCTGTTTTTATAATATTACTGAATTCAGCAGAAGCTTAGCTAGATTTCATGGAAGAGATGCGATTCCAAAACCCTTTATAATGGAAGCCAATGTTAAGATGGAGATGAATGGTGTAACATTCATAAAACCTGGACACTTGATAATTGTAGTATGGTTCGATGAACTATCGTTTACATTGTTTCTTACAAACAGTCTAATGGAGAACCCCAAGAGAATCCCCTTCTTACAATCAGTCATAGGAAATGATCTGTTATTTGGGCGACCATATCGTGGTATTCACTGGCTGGATTACTACAATTGTGTATATCTAGAACCTATGATGAAGTTCTGACTACAACTATCAATTAATAATCTAACGCCGACTGCAAAACTGTATTACTGTTGCCAAACACCACCAAATGCAAGATGATAATGGGTCCATGCACACAGCCAAAAAGGCTAAGTCTTGGTCTTGAAAAACATCAGAATAGCATCAAAAACTATAAAACAAATTTAAAAATGAATATCATCAACAACTCAACATAATAAAATCGTTACGGAGAGTTTCAGTCATATAGTAGTAGTATATTTCAGGTATTCATATAACTTTTTCCACCCGCTGTATATCTCTACTATACTGATTTGAATTTATATATAAACGACTTATTTATCATAGTTTGATGTAGTAAACTAATCCAAATATGTAAAAAGATTAATGACTTCATTATTTATAAGTGAATTTGGTGAACATCATCAGAAAAATATTCAATGATTTTATAGACCAATATATTGTTGGATTGGGATTACAAGCCTCCTGCGTCAAACAAAAGAAGACGCTACCATCCAAGTAATGTAAAATTATATTACATATCATAACAACCTAACCTCATAGTTTTAGAAATTTATTAATTAGCCCCACAATTTCTTTTTTCTCCTACTCAAGTGGAGTAAGCGTCATTTATTGAGAACTTTCATTTTATTTTCGTAGTACGAAAAAAGGTCTACATAAAGCCTATTTATAGTTCTTATAATCACATGATAATGTTTACGTAGCCAAAACAAGTAGTTGAGAAGTGGTTCCAAAATCTCAAGGACAGTGCATTTGGCGTCGAAGACATAGAAATGTTTATAATAGGCCGAAACTTTATCAAGACGTCAAATAGAAAGTTTAAAGCGAACTAAATTATCATAGGAGATGTCTATAAATTAATGCCTACTGCAAAATTGAGTCAAAGGTTTCTACCTGAAATATATAAGAACATTGTAGCTGAACATGGATAAAACACATTTATTATATGACTAGCGACCCGCCCCGGCTTCGCACGGGTGCAATGCTGATACTAAATTAAATACACTACAGACAAAATATGAACGTTGTATATAAAAACATAGCGGCCCGTTCCGACTTTGCACGGGCATAAAATACATATGCCTATGTCACTCAATGAAAACATGATTAAAATCGATCCAGTATTTTTGGTTCATTCATTACTGCCCTTGGCCTGCACGCATTAAATTTGGAGTAAAACAATTCCTCTTCCCCTATACTTACTATGAAGATTTCCTGCTATCTTTGGAATATCTAAATTCATACAATTTTTATTACATTACACATTTTTAAACGCAAATTTTAAATTTGTAATATCTCCGAAAATATTTGTTTAATTTACATGCTGTAAGGAACCATATTGATCTATATTAATTGCACACTGTATTTAAGGTACTTAATTCGATAAGGATTAATGCCGTATTGCTTAAAATAGCTTCGTAAATAAGCCATTTTCTCACGTAAAAAGTAAACAATAAAAATGGTTAATGTGGGTTATCCCTAAAAGATAAACATATACCATCGCGGACTTTTTTGTAGACCTTTTTATGGTGTACAATACTGTAGTACATTAATTTGATCTAACTCGTAGGGTTAGGCAGCGTTTTTGCTAATTGCTAAATAAGCCTAAAAAAATAGGTTAATTTACGACATCACGTTAGAAGCCTCTAAAATTAGCAATGTTGCCTTAGTATATTATGCATGTATTATACATATAAACCTTCCTCTTGAATCACTCTATCTATTGAAAAAAACCGCATCAAAATCCGTTGCGTAGTTTTAAAGATTTAAGCGCACATAGGGATATAGGGACAAAAAAGGCGACTTTGTTTTATACTATGTAGTGATACCAATGTACGGAAGAAATTCACCGAATCGATCAAGCTGTAACAGCTTTCCTGTCACTAAATGGGCGTATGTGTGGAAAAGAAGGACTATTACAATAAAGATTAAAATCCGACTCTTCCTAAAGTGTATTGTACTAATCACTCTGTATAGATCCTAGAAACTTCGACCCTGTACACAGCTATAAGACAACTGAGTAACAATTCCAGAGATGTAAATTGCAATGGATTGTCCAAGCAAATGGATCAGTATCATAGTGAGCGACCTGAAAATTATTATCCAGTGGCGAAGTTTGGAAACAGACAGCATACTGGCTGAGAGGTAGACTCTCTACCAGAGCACCGGCTATTGATTGACGATGATAATGATAATTGCTTTATATTTATCAATAATAAGTAAAAATGAAATAATTTTATTAACCAATATAATTAAAATTGCAATACTAAATCGGTACGCTGCAATTAACCGACATCCAACCCGCTAAAATCACATTATTCTGTAACTCTTTTGGTCAATAGATCTCGGTAACATTCAGTTAGGTTTTAGTTATAATAAATTACGCTCACATATCAATCGATACACATATTAGTATAACTCAATCACCTCTATATATACATTTCGGCTGGCACTGTCACTACATCCAATTATGATTTGATACTTTATTATAAATATATAAAATTTTGTTTCTAAAGTATTGTTTCGTTATACTGACTGAAGATAACGTTAAACATTTTACATAATTAATATATTAGTGACATGGCTGAATTAGTGACATTCCTCATTAATTGTAATTTATTACATTATTATTCGTCGTTGCCGACTAACCTACAATTGTAGTCACATTAAATTAAATCTAGGTATATATCTTGGTTTAATTAAGTGTAATAAGGTTTATCTGTTGACACAACTGTCTTTCTAATAAATACACCTCACTACAATATAAAAGATCAAATAGTTTGATTTTTTGAGCAAGCTCTGCCTGTTCTGGTGTTATCCAAAAATTGTATTACTTCCATATTGACATGAGAATGAAGTATGTCCTCATGTCTCCTTACAATTCTCTTGATTTTCTAGGTGACAATCGGTATCTGAAAGTATTGATGTAAGTAATCAGCCCTGTAGTATCTAGGCGCACCCACAATTCTTCTTCCCTTTTCATTTTTAGATGTTCCATCCAGCGTAGTTTTGCATCAAGGTTCATTCTGGTTGCTGGGGTCTTTACATTCTTAAACAAGAATAACCAAATTTGCAACAACAATCACAAATATAACGTAATATAGTCATATGATGATAGGATTTGAAACCGTAACTATAGCAGCTGCAAGAAGGACGTCCCGTCACGTTGATCACTGAGAGGAGGTCACTGAGACTAGATCTTTAAAGAATATTCGCAATATCCAAGACAAATACTTAATTACACCTTTATATTTTAAGTGAAAAATAAACCGGATATAAAGCTAAATAACATATTAAACTGAAAATTCGAATAACACAAAAGCAGACGAAACAGGACAGGAAAGTTTTATGAATTCTCGCGCGGTCTGAAACGAATCACCTTTCCAAATTGTTTTCGATAAAACCAGAAGGAAAAACGGAGAAGACGGGGAGGCAACGGCAAAAAAACCAAAAAAAAAACGGGGGCGGAGAAGGGGAGATATTGTCAGTCCGCTTGTGTGCCGTCATATCCGGGCCGATAGTAAAACGGCATTTTAAAGAAATTGTTTCAAACCCGGAGAAAGTTTATCCCCCGAATTTGAATTTGCCAGAATACGATAATAATAAAATAAGTCATGGATTTTCGACGAGGCAACTAAAGGTAGGGTCGGTATCAGTACGGAATCAAGCTTTATTGGTATTGCTATGAGTATTACTACGTCGCTTCGTACGCGAAGTTATAAAAAAAACAGTGACGTGCCGTATACTTTCTTACACTTCTTTATTTCAATTTATTAAAAATACATAAAATACTACTACAAAAGGAAAAAAAATGTAATGAACCGCATCAAGAATGGTTTGTTAGGTGTTTAAGAAGTTCACGCAAATGTACGGTTATAAAAATTACTTTATTCTTCAGTCATAAAGACATTTTACTATGAAATTGGGTGACAAAAATACTAAACTACATCCAATAGAGTACTCGCTTCGGCGATAGATATATTAAAATTGGACCGATAGAGAGAAGATTAGCATTGGCCCTGGGGAAAGATGAGCGGCAAAATCGCGAAGCTTTCCAAATTTTTACTCCCTCAAAAATACCATATGGACGCTAATATTTCATTTCAGCCACTCCCTCTCATATAAAAGTAATAAACACTATAGATAAAAGGCTATAAAGCTAGCCCTGGGTGCATTCCAATCGAGTCCAGTAGAGAGCAGGTACTGCGATGATGATGTATCCCCTTTAGAGAAGAGGAGATAATTACTCCTTATAAGGCACGCCAACTCACTCTAGTTTAAGCAAAACCTACTACAGCATAATACATGTTTCCCTAAATATATCAAACTTTCAGTTTATAAACATTTAGGATCATATTAATGATTCTGGAATATTAGAAATAGACTTAAAGTGACCTATGACCCTGCCACCATCCCTAATAATAAAATAACCCCACGGGCTCGAATATTCAAATAATTCAAAAAATTAAAAATAATCGATCTGTGATAAGATTCGCCAAGAGTGAGATCAACTCGCATAGCATTCATAAATTTTTTGTGCAAATAAGGGAAGAACAATACCGTTATCACCACTTCATATTTACTGATGTTTTCAAGACAGATGATTTTGCGTGACTACAAATTTTATGTAATCGCCACAGATTTTGTGAGCAAAAATCCAGACGCCCTCTCGCAGAGGTCACCAATATTTAGATTATTATATTATGATATTTAAATCACTAAATCTGATATATGTTTCTTTCATGTGGCTGCCATCTCTCACGGGCATAAAGGGTAATGGGCATGTTGATTACCTTGCAGGAAGGATACAGGTGTCACTAATAGCGAATTCTCTAGTTTGGTATAAAGACCTAAATGCTCATACGTTGAGATATGTTGGATGAAAATAAAATATGAGAGGTCAAAATAAATTACTATGAACGGCCATATATAGAAGACATACCAAAGAAAAGTCTATCAATATACACCCGATTAAAAACAGGTCATTGTGGGATAACCCATGATATTTTTCTGAAGAGTAAACCTTCTCCGATTTGCATTGAGTGTAGCACAGCACTCAGAGTAAAACATATTTTTAACTAAATGCAGGAATACACAAATCAAATATTGATGTTCAGGGCTGGGAATAACTTGGTAGCTTGCCTTAGACTGGGAAATTTAGATAAATTAATATAATTCCTAAGGGGTAATGGTATCTACACAGGATATAGTCCTGTTTATGGATTATAACCCATACTGTTAAGACGGGGGATCATACTGGGACAAACAACTTAAAAGTATACAATTAAGATATAGTCCAAAATTATTGTATTTTTCTAAAACAAAAAAATTGTTAAAAGAAATTATGTAAACCTCGACCCTAAAATGTCTGAGAGGCTGTTAGGTCGTTAATTAATTATAAACAAATAAATAAAACATCCAATATATTGAGGTACTCGCATTTATATGCATATATACAGCTGATGTACCGACCTCAAAAACCACTACTGTGGAAACATATGCTAACGATATGGTGATTTTATCGTCTCACAAAGATCCAATATAAGCCGCAAAGAAGCTCCAATTTCATCTCAACAAAATCCATTTGTACTTAAAAACATATCATATCAAAGTGAATTAATCTAAATCTACATGACGTTCACTTGATCTAGAAGGTAAAACTTGTCTTCCAGTAAATATTAATAATTATGAACACCCCCAGGCAGATAACACTAATTACCTGTAAATCCATCTGGATCGATGTTTAATTTGGAAGAAACATAGAAAATAAAATGTAAATAACTTGGACTTATGCTGAACCAGATATATTGGCTTAATGAATGTCAATTCAATAGTTAATTCTTAGACCCATGTGAACGTACGGTAGTGAACTGTGGGGTACTACTAGCATATTCAACATAGCCATCCTTCAGAGATTCCAAAAAAAAATGCTGTGTGTTATTATTGGCACCTTATATTACATCAGTAACAAACTAATTCGACGCGATATCACCCTTGAAACAATAACAAAGTATCAGTCTAAATTACTCTGAAAAGGTGTCACTACACCCAAAATCACATGTGAAACAATTAAATGCAAGCAATGTCAGTGAAGTACGTAGACTAAAATATTTACTACCATTCTACATTATAAATATAATACCCACATAAAATAGTTTTTAGAATATCATAAGATAGTAATTAAATTAAGTACTAGTAGATAAGTTTGTAGAGGAGATAACTTATTAATACGAAATATATTATATGTTATTCTAAATATAGATCCCGTACCCGTACTTCAAGAAATCTCCAATTTATGGACTTTGTAATATTTTAAAAGAAGGGAAATGAATAATCACGGTTTTCTATCCGAAATTTTCTGGAAACTAAAAGAACCAAAAATCTGAAGAAACTTAATAAGTGAATACTCTTTGATCTTTAATTTTAACAATACCTTTTTAGGCTTAGCAATGTACCAATAGGCTTTGAGCTCTGATAGAAAATTAATTTTTTTCTAGTAAACTATCGTAAGAATCTGATTTATGAACCAAAATCTTTTTATCAACAACTCACACAATGAGCACGAAATGAGTTCAATGACAAGCAATTGGAAAATCAAAACAATCGTCAGAGAAATCAAGGTAAGACGCATGTTTTGAAAGAAGGCATGTCGGCATCAAATATTCGCAGGTCATTGAATTACTGGATTTATGGTGAACTGGATTTATTTCGAAAATTCCAAACGAAAAATATCAAGATTATCACCTGGTAAAACCAGTATATGCACTGCAAGCGCAAATCACTTTGGTCTCGAAACCATGCTCTGTATCTGGTGGATACATATTGATAACGCATAATATGAACTGTTGAAATTTGAAGATATAGTTAGTACTGAGCGTTACCGACAAGAAGTTATTAAATTGAACTGTGTATTGATCGAAAAGCATACACAAAACTCTCAAAGACATGATAAGGTGATATTCCAGAATGACAACGCATCATCACTTGGATGGAATGCTTTATAACACACGCCGTACTCTCCAGACCTGACTCCATCCGACAATATTTCCCGTCAATGGGACACGATATGGGATTTTGAAGAAATTAAAATAATTATTAAAATACCTCAATATATGGTTTAACTTGAAGAAGAAACTTGTAGCGTTCTCCTTTTTCGTCACACCCGCTAATTTACGAAATATCTATAATGTAATCGGAACGCTCGCGCAAACGCATCCTGGAATGGGCGTCTGCCGATTGGTGACACGTGCCTGAAGAAAAGTGGTCCCGCGGAGGAACATTCCTTGAAGTAGTCTAGAGGAAGTAACACTTTTCTTTTCATTCTGGTACCTGGACAAAGAACACCATTTATTCACAGGGTTTCAAGTCGAGATATTTCATATCGGGATATAAAGTTAAGATATATTTTCAAGTTAGAATATATTTTAGAGACGGATATATTCTCGGGAAGAGTATAATTTCAGAAGAAAAGTATTTCGAGACGGATGTGTTTTCAAGGTAGGTTATTATTTCATGAAGAAATATTTGTCTGAATGATTATAAGCTAGAATATTATATTAATACTTTGAAGTTTGTCTATTTTCAGTCTGAGTTTTGGCTTTTAGCGGAACGGAAATTAATAGTAACAAGATTGTGAATATTACTTTTATTAGTTTTACAGTTTAGTTTAATTAGCATTAAACAGGGTAACATATAATTGAACATAGATAAAGTTATATTCATTAGCCCCCTTTATTTAGTGCACCCTGTATCCTCTTCATGGTTTGGTATATCACGAACCACGTGGCGCCCATTGAGCAAAACCTCCCGAAGGAAACGTCGAATTGCCTTCCATGTGGCCTTCTTGAATGTATAAAGATTTTGGTTGATGAAGAAAAATAGAGGTTGCAAATGAGGTTGGTGTTCTTTTGTTTCTGGAATGGCATCCATAAATTGGGAGATGAGCAAAATGTTTAAAAAGAATCATGTGGCCAATACTTGGCATTCCTTGGCGAAACAGCTCCAAAATGGAGTCGAAATTTAACACAATGGTGCATAAACACATGAAGAATCCGATGAAACAAAAATATTTTTTTACAGTACAATACTTTCGTGATAATTTAAACTTTCATCATTTTTTTAGGACACTCTGTATATTGATAGGAGAAGAAGCGTAATTTGTTTTTATGAATAATAACGCAATATAATATAATGTTGGCTTTTGTCGTATATTCAAACACTCTTTACTGCTGATTACATTTTCTGACAAATTGAGCTGCATCGCCAGCTTCCCTGGCGGCGGCTGGATGGCGGCATCGCCGGCAACGCCAGAGGAAGATGGATGAGGTTAGTTATAAATGTGAAGCTTTCTCTCGATCTGCGCGAGATTCTACCGTTTTCTTTTATACATGAAGTATTTCGAGACACATCCACTAAGGGCTTTTTGCCGGGTCCCTTATCGGGAATGTTGTAGCGGCTCAGTTCCATCATCTCGTCGTGAATGGATGCGGCTGCCGGATCAGCTTGATGGATGTCGAGTCATCCGAGAGGGCCCACCTACCCCTGGATGCGAAAAATATGATTCGCCAAAACGGAGCCGGGGCTTTAGCGCTGACAAATCGTGCCCTAAGCCGCGTCGCAAAAAACGAAACATTCTTTATATAAATTGCGTCAGATTTACGTTATCTGCGATTTAACAGTTTTATTATTGCCGCGTATTTAACGCCAGACGGATCTCACAATTTCTCCGCTACGTTTTTACGTTTGCGATAAATCAACGCACGTTGTATTTTTTCAATTTATTTTACTCCATTTGGACACAGACGGAGTTCTTAGCAATATAAATTTATTGGGATTAAGAAACATAAAAAAATCGACAAAATACTACAACCAGTGACTGCTTTGGGCTCAATATTCCACCACAATTTATTAAATTAGTCATGTTTCTCTCATATCAGATTAAAGGGTATATTTTAAAAATAGTATGTTACTAAAACTTATATTGACAGTATTTTCAATATAAAATCAGAAATGTATTTAATATACAACATTAATTAAAATAATAAATGTTTGTATATTAAAAAAATATTAAAATTACTAACTCAATACAATTTCGAAATGTATGTTAATGGAATATATTTAGAATCATTAAATTAACTAGTGATTTTTAAAACAATGGTCTATAGAGTAAATAATCAAAATAATTGATACAAATTTCAAAGAATAAAATGTTATAGTTATAGTCACATGTCTTATTACATTAAACATTGAATGTTGTAATATTTATCAATGTTTTAAAATGTTTACACATTTACTGTTAATACTTGATAATAGCTTCTATTTGTCCTATGTGTTCCTTCTATACAAATTATATAGTTAATTTCATTTTAACTCCGATATATTTTCATGACATTTATATATTCATATAGTTCATTTTTATCCATATTTCTCACCTGAAATGTATATTGCAAAAATAATGAATACACCAGGATTATTAAAAGAATAATTTTACCTACATTTTTAAATATACTTGCATCGTTCTTTGCTTATTTTTTCCATTCTTCGATTTCACCCTTACCACACCCTTATATTTAATGTGCCTTCTACGTATTTCCTTATCTACTGCTTTCTTGTTATCATTAAACTGTTTTATAATTCTTAATAATTCTTAATATTCTTTGCAATATTCGTTTTAACTCTTGATACGCAATGTATTTTACCGCAATGTTCGGTTAGTGCTTTGTTAATAAATGCACTTACTAAAGCAACCTGAAATAAATCAAAAGTTAAAGCCACTTAAATTTAGAGAGAACTCATAATGATCTTTAGAATTTAGAATTACATCTAGTACAATGATATGTGTTCAGAACAATATCTGTTCTTGGGCAAGAACAAGTTATCTTGTCTGTTCTCTATTGATGAAACATCAAATTAAATCAAAATCTAATTTCGAAATTCTAACTATCTTGAAAACAAAGAGGACAGACGATTTTTGTTATTCTCGAATTTTATTAATCGAGCAATAAGCTTACAAAACCTTAATTTTATTGAGGTTTAGTGTTTTAAATTATTCAATTATAATATTCAGGGATTTGCCTACCGATTTAAAATTGCCAGCCAGAATTTTCAGGTACAACGTTGCCAGATTACGTACAACACAAACGACGAATAATCTACCGTATAAAAGTTAGATTCGGCAGCACGTCGGCCAGAGCGCGTCTCCAGGTACCCCCGGTTTCCTCAAAAAAGGAGGAAGAATTTTCTCTAAGCCCGTTAGTATATAGAAGAAGAGATAACCATACTATAGTGTTAATAATTGTTTGGTGTTAAGGAGAGAAAACAATGTTGTAATAAACACAATTTATCCTGTTTCTTCTTTAAAACAATTAATATTATAACAGATCTATAAAGGAAAAGAAGAAAAATAGTAAATACATAAAAACCCATTAGTATAGTAAAGAGAATTATGACATAAATTGAAAATGGTTTACTAAATTATTTTTCTGGTTGTGTTACCAATTCAGTCATCAAACCCAACTGATGATTAGTACAAATCTACTGATAAGAACTCTGGTTTTGGGAGTTGGTCTCTGATGAAAATTGCCCATCTTTTTGAGTTGTTGTTGACTGGTTCTTGATACTGAATATTTGACTGTAGTATTCATTAACACTTGACTGCTCTGATTCTGTTCTTAGTTTTTGACACTGATTCTTCACTGTGGATGCATTGTATATTATCGCTGAAGCTCCTCCCTCGAGTTCTTGATGGTAGCTGAGAAGCGACTCATTAAAATTTTCGAGGAGGAAAAGACTCTTCTAGCTATGACATCACGACGTTAGAACACGTGCGTTACGGATTCTTAAAAATTCTCGGATCATGAACGATCTCGTGCATTCTTCAGTTTTATAGTTATAGACAAAATACAGGAACTTCTACCAAGACTAACTTCTTAAACCCGCATTTACCCCGGATGCATGAACCCCAACCTACAACTAACTTATGCGATATATCTATTTGCTATTGCTAGCCATGTGTTTTCTATGTCTGGTGGTACCTTTCCTACTATAATCGGTCTCACCAAACATTCGATACAATACGATATATCGTATTGCCTCAAATCATAAATATTTTCCCTTGTTACAAATATTCCAAAAAGAGTTAAAGGGCCTAATAAATTAGACTCCTAAACAATACAAAAAAAACAAAGGTTACATTTTTATTAATGTATAATATAATTCAATTATATTTGCGTCACAATAATAGTAGTGTATAAAAAAATGTTTCGTTCTCCTAACGATATTGGAGAAGCTTTTCGAGAGCTCCTTATGGTTGCTACTGCCGTTGGAGCCATTTTTGTTCGTGTTATAATCGCCGTTAAATTCACAGACCAACGCTAACTTTTTTAACCAATTTCCCTTAATCCACAGCAGATGATTTTGGCTAGGCTTGAATGTAAACAATAAAACGCTCACTGCATTTACTACTAATTTATTAATTACTCTGCACCAAAATTAATCAAGATGATGGTTCGTCTAGGTCTTCTGAACTCGACTTCTTGACTATGTTTTTTTAATAAGGTGCTCTCTAGATGTATTGTAACATGGTGGGTTACATCGTAAAATAAAACATATTTGTCACTCAGGACTCAAGTAAATATAAGCAACCGACTAAGACATGGCCATTCACTAACAGTCACCTAATGAACATAGTCCATCATACTGTGAGTTTTGTTCACAATTACCAACACCTGAATACCAGCTCCTTCGAGTGCCTTGAATTGAGTTGAAATATATAGTGTAAATGTATTCCATATTTATAATTATTTAGTATGTGTTACTATAAGCAGTTTATTCGTTCAATCACAAATCAGTCACAAATTTAATGATAATTATAAATGGGAAATGATTCTAACCACGTCTCTACCAGCATCAAAAAATACAATAACTAATCACAAATAATGTCGTTTGACACAAACGTTATTGTAAAGAACAATATCATACCCTCTTTCAAAGAATTCTACCACAAATTTTTTTAGTGATATTCAAATTTGTATCAGAAATAAGTTAGCAAAATGTTAAACAATTATAGATACAAGAACATATTTAGCACTTATTAGGAGCGCCATTACCATTACCACATCATCATCACATTTGTTATTATTGAGTATGCTTTACTATAAGCAGTTTATTTGTTATTATTTAGTCACAAATTTAATGATAATTATGAATGGGAAATGATTCTAACCACTTTTTTACCAACATCAAAAAATACAATAATTATTCACAAATGATGTCATATGACACAACCCTTATTGTAAAGGACAATGTGATTCAAAGAATTCTACCATAAAAGTTTTTTAGTGACATTAAAATTTTTATCAGATTTAAGTTAGCAAAATGTTAAACAATTGTAGATACAAGAACATATTTAGCACCTATTAGGAGCGCCATTACCATTACCACATCATTACCATACTACATCATCAATTCTCACAAATTTATTTCATGAGAAATTCAGATGCGGAAATTAGTAGACGTTGTACCCACTATACAACAGTGAAGCGAACTGTTGTTCAAGAATTACAAACGTTTCTTCATCAGAACAACAATTTACTTGAAATGTTCAAAACAGCATTGGATCGTGTGCATTTTGATAACCATACTATCATCACCAGGCCTGAAAAAAAAACCTGCTGGCTGTACAACAGGTGATAATACTTATTATCAAAAAAAAGAAAGATATATGTAAGGCAAATGAACTTCACGGAGTAATCTAGTACTTTATAATTAATGGTTTTAAAACTTAAAATTAAAATAATTTAATCATTATCAATTCAATAAAAACTAATTTGAATATTTTGTGATATACTCAAAATTTTGTTCTTAAAATAAATATGTTAACTAAAATTATGATAACAACATTCAACAAAACCTAACGATTAATTACTTAATACGATTTACCATATCTTCGCATAGACTAATTGTAAAGGGTCCTCCTCTTCACGATGTAATAAAATCAGATGGGTCTCTAGGCAAACCTATCAGTTTCTGTATTGAATGCAATTCGAGAAAAGCAAACAAATCAAGTGTTCAAACAGTGGCCGACTGATTTCAGCCATTCATCAGTTTGGTTTTGTATGAATCATAAACTAACGCCATCTCATGTATTATTTAGGGGATGGAATTGTTTACTTGTTAACTAGTCACCAATTAAGAATATGTTTGTAGATTTGCGGGTGGAGTCAGATAATGAACACTGAACAATGTTATACAGCTTCGCTCTATTCATTAGATATTCTACCAAAATTGATTTAAATTATTTTTTATTAGTTGTTAATTGCGGGATTAGTAATTCAGTGTTAATTGAGCATGTTAAGTGTATGTAAAAATCATCATGCCTTTTTTTATTTAAAATAAGAAAATTGATATTATTTTAATGAAACTTTTCGGTCCTCATCCTCGGCTGTTTATACACTTCTGTATTTCCCCTTTTTATTTCTTTCCAGCGCTGTCCTCTTGTTTCAAGTACCAGCAGATGTATAACAGATAAATATAACGGAGAAGAATATATTTCAATGTCATCCAATCTTAAATATATTTCGATCTCTTTATAGAGTAAGAAGTATACGTAATATAATGATGTTGGCATGGCAGCGGTACGATAATTAATCAATTTTAGCACTTCTTCTTTTAGCAAGTGGTAATAGGAAGCCGCTGTGTCTAGGAAATACGCCTGGTATGGCCAATTAAAACCAACTCGTCTCATTTAAGCTCCAACACCTTCGTGGGGTCTCGCGACGTATGGCCGATCGCTGAAAGGCAAGAGGATGACTGCATATATTATTCATTTTCTTTTATAGTTTTGGTCCTTCTGGTCATTCTCTGTCATTGATATCAAAATCACTACTTTTAAATAATTGAAGCACTATCGCCATAATTTTCATTAAAGTACTGGTTGGGCTTCGACTGCAATTTTTTCAAATGAAGCTACAAAAGTAATGAATGTCCAAAGTAAGCGTCCCATTATTAGCTTCTATATAGATAGAATTCCTCAATGATAGTAAATGGAAAACTTATTTTATGTGAAGAAATGTCAAAACAGTCGGATCTATCAATTAAATTAAAGTATGTTTTGCCTTTTCAGCAATAGATATCTGTAGCTACTTCTCTGTATACTTTCAAATATATTGACTTCAAATCACTTCACTCTCTATATCGTCTTGTTTAAATCATTTTTATATTTCCAGGGATTAATTTGATGAATATAGTTTATGTTGATAATAATGGTCTGTAGTAATACCTGATTTTAACAACTCATTACACAACAAAGGATTTACTGCACTGAGTCTGCAGTGGTGAGATCAAGACCCTGGATTTATTATGACGAGAACATTTTCATAGCCATAGCCAGTTGAATCAACTCCATCAATTAAGAGTAAAGGCAGATAGATGATCATTTGCAACCAAATAATGGGCAAATTTGGAGATCTAAATATATTGTATATGCACTATTCAAAATCTGAATTGGTGTTTTAACTAGAGTTGTTGCAACCAAATATTGTATTGTATCATCCACAGAACCGTTACACCTATTTAGTGTTTCATGTGAGGATCAGCTATAAAGAAAGTTATACAGGGTTTTAATAATTGGTGGCTGGATATTGTTGCACTTGGCGAGATCTCTTTCTCTTCTTAAGCTGGAAGTTGTGTTTAGCATGTTCTTTATATAAAATTATAGCTTTTATATTAAAAAAAAACGCAATAAATATTTTATTAATCATCGTCATTAAATGCAAAATCTACTTTCATTTTTGGTACTTTGAATGACTTGTTTTTAGTTTAGATTTATATTTAGACAGATATAGACATACTACAGAATTATTAATAATCAACATCAATTGGTTTTATTACAACAAAACTTAGTTCTGTTCATTTTAAGTAGGTTTTTAGTTTTATTTGCACGAAACATTATAATTAGCACATAATCCTCAGTTTATATTAAAATTAACACGAATTTTATATAATGACTGTATGAAAATGAAAAGTATTCCTTAAATTAAATATATCCGATTTATTTTAAAGCACTCTCTTTATATTGACATAGACAATATCCATCTTGGTTTTTGATTAAGCGGTGGCTTTTGGTAAAGTTTAGATTTTACAGGAAATACGTCGGTTGCCGATATGGATTGATGATGCAACTTCGGCAACTGAATTTGTGGACTCTTTTATTTTCTGTCTGAGCCTGAACTGAAGTTTGGCTCGTTTTACTCTCCGAAAAATATTGAAGCAACACATTCGTCTTCCAAGTTTCGAAAAAAGTCTAGCCTGCAACTGTCGTTGCTGTAACGGACTAAAAGTGATTGATAATAACTGAGCACATTACGTATTTTCAAAATATATATTTATATCGTGTTTTATATATAACGAATTAACGTAATTGTATAAAATGTAAGAGGGTTTAAAACAATAAGCTCTTATTTTATTACTAAACTCTCTCTCTCTCGCTTTTAAAATATTATATAATTTCATGGAAAGAAGAGGCAATGTTGAACGGCGATACAAAACTGAAGACTTTTAACTATTAGAAAATAGACCAAACGCATCTCACTCATTTAAACGTACGGTCTTAAAACACATGGCTCTTACACATCAGGACCGTGACAGTTCCTTGACTTCTTTGCTCAATAACTTATCATTATAGTGCATCGATAAGTTTTGACAATATTTACATAAATAGTAATATCTTTATAGAGAATTATTATATATTATCTATATAGTATTGTTTACTACACTAGTTGAACCATCTCACATACGTAAATAAATACCAAAAAATATAGATAATTTCAAATAAATTAAATAATAATTATCTTAAATAAAAAAAACAACAAACAATATGTGTTATTATTAATCGAAATAATATTTAATATAATATTCACCACTGGATGGCAGATACAGAAGATAGAAAAGTAATCCGTGGGTTATATTTACAGAAGATATTATTTCTGAAACTAAGATAATATAAAACAGATTTTTTCTTACATATTGCTTCAGTTTACTAGGCATGGTGTTAACTTGACCTTCAATGTGTACTAGAGCTTGCTGAATTTGGAGCTGCAGCAATCATTCTAATTTCCTATGCATCAATGCAGACGACCAATTTTCAGATTTTTAAAATGTGGTAGTTAATTTAACTTAAGGTAAAAGTGACAATTCGGTTATCGCCCTAGTGATTCTAATCCAACAATAATTGAATTAGCAAAATTTAAACAACACTAATTTTTTATAATGGTTTTCTTCTTGTAATCCTTTGCAAAATAAATTTGTAATGATAATATTTGAACAGGTCGCATGTTTAAATATATTAAGCATTTAATGCTGATGAAGCAGTCATACGAGGCATAGTTTGCATTACAGCTAAAATTTTACGTATGATAGCTGATAATGCATTAAATATTTGAAACATCTAAATATGAGCTCCAGCTTCTATTGATTATATTATGATTATATACAGTTAACCATTACGTCTCTACTTTTTGTTGTCTTTCTTTATTCTGTCCTCTATCTTTGCTAGAGAAATCATGCGTTGAGCTACCAAATTATTTTGTGGACTATTTATCCACCAAACCCTTTTTAAATAAAATAATAATTTTATTTATCATTAACTAGGATTATTTTAAAATTATTATTAGTTGAAACTTCAATAAAAAACATTATACTTGGAAAATCGAAAAACTCAATAAAAAAAACCTAATAGTGACTCAATAAACATAAGTACTGTTATTATTTTTACCCTATTACTGCTATATTAATATATATTGTTAATTACAAACATATTACAAACAAAACAAAAAACCATATAATAATAATAAACCACCCTCAAATAAGCACAAAATCGGCTCATTATTTCCAAGCTCGAGATTACAGCGACATAGCAGGAACGTTAAAAAAAGTTGAATGAGCTATGTCAGTCATCACCGAAACTAGTCAGACGAAAAATAGCGACTGAAAGTAGTCGACTGAAACAGCCGATAGTAAAAGGTAGTCAAACTAGTTGGACCAAAATAGCGATTGAAAGTAGTTGACTGAAAGAGTAAATAATAAAAACTAGACAATTACTAAATAATCGATATTTCCCAACGTTAGAAAGAACCGTTAGTACGTAGAGAGATGTCAAGGCCGCCAATTTGTTGTTTAAATTGATAATTCGCATTTTCACTAATAGATGTTAATATACAATCGAGCGTCTTATATTTATGATGATAATATCGCTCAAAAATAGCAATATTTCATCTAAAATACCTGTAATAAATACCTGTCAGCCTCAACTTGTATTTGAGACATTCGATTTATTTGTCAGAAATAGTAAATTAGTTTATTTGATTACGTAATTTGGTTAGTTATTATGTTATTTTTTATTGTAGTTTGATTGTATCTTTGCTGTATCTCTTGAAAGAAAGTGTTTCAATGAAACTGTTAATATATTCTCAAGAATATAATTTATTTAATTAATAAGAAAATACACGAACTTACTATTGCATATTCACCGACTCGTAATAAATTATGTTGCAGCAATAACTAAAATTTAGTAATTATTAATCAAAATAAATCGATAAAACTGGGATATAAACGGTTATAGAGTTAATCCCTCACATTCGCAGCGAAGAGATGAATAGCAGCATCTAGGCAGTGTACATCGCTCCAAGTTATTTATGCTGATGTTTATGTATAAACCAAGAGCGCGACTAATGCCTTCCATAATCGACCGGCGAGAGGGACTATTTGAATTGAGAATTATGTAATTTAATTCGAAATTTGCTTAATGACTCGGAAGATTGCCCTAACGATCATTTTAATAACCGTCTGGTGTCGATCTGCTACACGAACTGCCTGTGTGCTGCATGACTGACTGATATCCCAACGAGGGAGACGCTTGCTCATATATATATGTTATGCGGCGACAAACTGATGAATTTAATTTATCGATCTATTTGGACAACAACCGACTCTTGAAATAGAGTTGCAATATTAAAATAAAGATTTGTTATACAATGTGTCGGTCGACAGTGTCGGTAATTCTTTTCCATTTTGTTTCTCTAAAAGAACGCGTTATTTATAATACATAATTAAAATGTATTTATTCAAAATTATTAGCCATTCGTTTCTATGCAGTTTAACCATCTCTTAGGCAATTACTGGACGTTATTCTAAAATACAGTTTTTCCAGAAATAGGCGAAGTGCTGGACTGCAAGCGCATGTCCCAATGGAGCCAGGATTAGAGAGTACGGGATATGCAATAAAATTTCCCATTTAAGTGATTTCAATACTTCTTTGACTAGTCGTGGCATACAAGATATGTCAAATCATTATCATCCTCAGTTGCCTTATTATGTTTTGAGCGTATTGTAGGTGGCATAGTGGGTATTTTTCGATCAATACACAGTTCAAATTGATCATTTGTTGCCGGTGGCAATCAGTATTAATTATTTCTGCAGGTTTCAACAATCCGGTCTCAACTGACATAAAGCTTTTGAGCATTACCAGGTGATAACCATGATTTTTTCACCTAGTATTAATGAAATAAATGACATGGATCAATATTTCACTGACAATTTTTTTGATTTTCTATTTGTCAGTAATTCAATAGCCTTCCCACCTTTTAGATTTTTCCCATCGCTTGTAGTCATTCACAAATTGCAATTCAGCTCATATTCGTTACTTCTGCAAACTGATTTTGAATTTGTGTTGAATTTGCATCTCTCAAGCATTCAACGAGTCCAGGTCATCTTCAAACCTTTTCGCTCTACCAGGACATACTTTCTTTCAACGTTAACGTTCAAAGTTAAAATCACTACATGACACTTCACCACATTGTCACATGATCGTATGGTTGAAGAATGCTCACCATAAGTCTCTACCATCAAATTATGACTTTCAGTGGCTTTTTCTTTTAATGAAATAAGAAGGGTAATGGCCGGCCGCAAATGCACGTTTTCAATTACAAAACTCGACAATTTCAAAGAAACTATAAATATATAACGCTACTATTTGGCGGCTATAAATATATAACTTATGTATTATCTGAATTGTTAAAATTAATATATTTGAAACAATTTCCACTCGTAGATATAATTTAGAACAATTTTATAAACATTTACTGATGATTTCTGCAACTACTATCGAACTAGAACTCAGCTTTTTACCAACTGCATATATATGTAGAAAACCAAAAAGATGTGAGAAGTTAGAGAATAAATATTGAAATTATTATTATTAAATGTTTGCATGATGAGAGATACTTACTGGTGACAATGCGATAAGTTTTGGTATTTTTCTACACAAAATAACAGTTTCTCATTTACTATTATTAAATTATTCAGTATATAATTGTGAAATGCTCAAAATGGTATTTTCGACATTAATGACCTGTGTTGTTTAATTTAAAGAACTTTGCATCCGAAACCCATCAAACACTTTTAGAGACTGATCACTACTTTATCATATTAGTTCTGGTTTCAAAGATTTAAAATTGATTTACATATTAATGACAATTATCGAAAACTGAATACAAAATTAAATAATAATAAAATATTTCCTCGCAAAATTCATTTGATGACCAATGAGGAAGATATTCCAAAACAAAAGTTCAATACTCTTCTTCGGTCCTAGGTTTTTAATATCGATATTTTACAACTAAAAGTTCGATACTTTTATTTATAACTACCGATACTTCGAGCAATAAAATATCGCCGAAAAATATTATTTTAAGAATATATCGATATATCGATATTTATTCGGCGCCCCTAATGCACGGTCTTGCCATGCATATAGTCAGATTAGCAAGATCTAGTGTATAACGAGTTAACAAAACCGAACAAATTTGTTACTACAACGTAGTAGTAACGACGACGTCTAGCAAATAAAGTCAATGTCCTATTGTTGCAAAAAAAAACAACAATAACGACTAATAGACGCAAAGTTATTTTCGTGCATGGCAAACGCATGACAACTTGTTACAAGATTCATAAAGGATAACACTGTTGCAGCTCGAATGAGAAGCTCTGCCCCATGCAACATATTCAATACAGGTACTACTTTCGGATGAATACTTGTCCAGATTGATGCACTATTGCTCGGTTACCACAAGATTCGAAATACTGAAGAAAAATAACGAACAAATGACATAAAGTTCGAATATATCTATTGCTTCTAAACCAATATCGTTCTTTCAATACAGTATTGTCCATACCATTTTGTCAGAGATATAGGATACGAAGTTATACAACATAATAAAAAAAATTGATTTTTGAAATTAAAATTTGATTAATATAACTTGTACCAATTTTCATAAATGCCTTTATAAATTGAAATTATTTCTTTTTAAAATATTATTATATTAATATATTACTGAAATTATCGAAATATAGGCAAACACTTCACACTTCTTTTTTTTATTTGCATTTGAAACTAAATATCTTACTTAAAATAAAATCGGAACAATAGCATTAAATCAACTATTAAGTATAGCTAATTGCCAATTTAATATTCCAACAACTTCGATCGACTAGAAAATATATCTAAACAATTCGTAAACAATAACAATCTTACAATTTTGCATTAAATTAGTTCGCATACACAATGCACCATCCCATAATTTAACGATAACATCTTGGTGCAACCCCGCCAAGAAAATTTAATTTCGTATAAATTTTCCAGCTGGGCTCGTTTGTACATCTGATAGCGAAAATTGACCAAAAGCTCATTTCACACCCCGAAGCTCTTTATGTCAGTGTGATTCACCCTGCACTGATCCCCTTCTTCTTAATTCGTATCTCCAAAACTTCGTCTGTCGTTAGCGTCGTTAGTCTTCGTCTACTAATACATCTCCGGAGAACATTTTGTTCTAGGAAAATTACTATAGTTTTATATTATTTAATATTGGAAATAACCAAATAGAGCAAGAGTGCATATAGAAATAAATATTACATTATAATATTTAATATTTAATATAATATTGCATGTTATTTTTCCCATTGTAACTCTAAATAATAAATTTCTACTAAAATTAGATACATGAATAAATCTACAATAAAAAATTATTCACTAAAAAACCATCAGTAATTATATATCCTGCGCAATCTACTTTTACGATCTTCTATTCGAATTTTATTCCGAATAAGCGAAGAACCTTTATTAAAAATTATTAAAATAATGAATTAATTAATGTGAAAGAATCATCGAAAAGGCGCATTAATGATTATTTAAAAAAATAGTAATGCTGGTTTAATTAAAATATATTATCACTAGACATTTTAAAACGTTAAAATTGGTAAATTTGGCATAAAAACAATTATGTTTGTTATTGTTAATTCTTAATACTAACATTTCATGTTATTTTCTCTATTGTAAATCTAATTAACTACTTTGTATTAATATTAGGTGCGAAAATAAGTCTTTTACATTGTTATTTAATACATCATATCCTAAGATTGGATGTATCCTTATTAATTTTGTTTTGCCTTGACTTATAAGAAATATGTTCAAAATATTGAGTATTTGCTTAAAATGTGGAGGAGACAAAAAATACAAACTGCAGATATGGTTTGCAGATATGGCTAATGTATTAGAGAGAATTCAGTGATTAATTTTATCAAGAATGATGTACAGATGTAATAGCTGAACAAATAAAAAATACAGTGATATCAAAATCACTTAATAAGAAAACACACCATCGGAGAAAACAAGAACTTAACGTAAAAGCTCTAAATATGCTCTCTTATGAGAGTCAAATACATTATTTGGATATGCAATTGTTAATTAGATAGATTAGACCACCATCTTCCTAGACACTACATAAAAAAACCCGCCTAGAACTCTACCTCATCCGTGGGATGGAAAAAAATTCAATATAAATATAATAAAACAATTCTAACCTATAAACTGTAGTACAATTTATTCGATAATATATGCATTAGATATATTATAATGTAAAAAGACACTATATAGACTTAATACCATTTTTTTATCGTTATGTTATTTAAACTACAATTTTGTTGCGAATTTTTTAGAAGAACATTGCGACGTTTTGACGTCATAAATTTATATGACGTATGTTCACACCAGCTTTGGATAGACTATACCTACATACTGATGTGGAGATTAGCATCGTACAAAAGCTAATTATAAATAATTAAAAAGCTAATTAAAAATAATATTCAAATAAACTATGTTTTATAAGATATTAACCACGTACTATGTATAAGATTTGTTTTATTTCTATTAGTAAAGTATGTTATTTTCAATATATAACACATATTTTTTTTAATTTCTAGATTTTATTACATATTTTAGATTTTTTATTTGACGATAGTCGTATATTTATTTCAAATTAAATTCATATTATTTCTCTATGCTTCCTTAATTAGTATATATTTAATAAAATAATAATAATTTTGATCATAATATGCTTCAATGCACAGAGGAATATTCACTAATTATTCTAAAATGATATAGATATCTGTATTGTCTCTTAATGATAATTTCAACTGTAGAAAATAAAAATAATATATAATTTTTACACAAAATACGGTCCTACATTTTTTCGCTGTTTCTTTAGCGCATTTTTATGTAAACTGTCGGGTAATCCATATTAATATTTGTAAATAGAGGAACTGTATTCAACACAATTGTTGTATATAAGTCTATATCTATTATAGTAATTTATTTCTAAAACATATGTTTGTACACAGCTTTCCTGGACTTGGTCCAAATAATATGATAAATATTGTTTGAATCCAATATTGAAACGATTTTTACAAAAACTGAGATATACTAATTAGATTTTCTACTGAATTATTGAAATATATTTAAGAAATAACTGCACTATATCAATTTTATCTGAGATAATATTTTCCAAAAGTGCTACAATTGCCCACTCTACAAGGTTACAGCTTTAGGGTTTAATTCCAATTGCCTTTACGAAAACCTTTTATTAAAATTAAAAACAATAAAAACCTATATTTATGTTAAGTTAGGTACATTAGGTAGTAATTGTGACATCTAATTATTTCGTAATTAGCAATAAGATTAATTGCCTAAGTAAGATTTATATTAAATTTTGATAATTGTTATTGAAATATATCATGTTAAAGTATTAAGTACTTGTATGTATTCTGATCATTTATTCCTTTCTGTTATTGGGATTCATTCTGAAAAACTGAAACAATGTATATTAATCAAAATATTTTTCCACCCATCTATTAAAATAACGATATTGATTTGAGTGCAATCCAATTATCGATCCATTTTCGCACTGCTTCAGCGTTTTGAATCATAATCAGAAAGCGTTATATTTGCTAATTATTCCGTATACCTTTTGAATTAATTAAACAACCCACGAATTTTTACTTTTGCATAAGATTGTTGAAAATTATTGCTCGTTAAATGGCAAACAATGAAACTACGATGTTGATTTTCCCCATACTTCCCTAATATTTGACCTCTCCTATCACAGGTAAATGTCTGAAAACATTTGGTTCATCAGCTTCTAACCTATCTGAAAGTTTTTTGAGAGTTCGAGCTTTATTTTCATCCACCAAATCTTTTTTCAAATTCATTGTCTTCAAACCATTTAAGCCCACCAAATCGTTTCTTAAAATTAACATAAATATTGCAATACCATTTTTGATTCGTGGAATCTAAGCCCAAGAATTGAGATATAACATAACGAAGGTGCCCATCAACATAAGTTTCTAAAACATTTTCATTGGCTTCTGTAATCTCTTCCAATTAAACAATAAAATTGGTTAATATCGAATATGTAATTTAGTATAAACTGAATAATATTAAATAGAGCCGGCTTGGTTGGCGCAGAGGTAAAGACGACAGGACGGTCCACCTACTGTTACGATACTCGCTGGTTCGAATCCTGCTGGGGCACGGTTGTAAATGTATGTTTGTGATTGTTTAATATTTGTAATTGTCCTAGCCAAGAGTGTAAAACCCGATAACGAAAATGATCCCAGTCACGCCAGTAACCAGGCTGGGTAAGACCGGATGTCTTCAGGGATGATTTCTAAGTTGGTCACTCGCCTACCGACTAGGCTTAATACCGAGGGCCGTAGTTCGAAGCCCACGTTAAACAAGAAGTTCCAGTCTAGATAAACCCTCTTTGGTAAAAAGGAGACTAAAATATATATTAAAAAAAATAAATAGATAACTATTACTTTATATAGAGAAATTTCAAAACCATTGAGTGTTACAGTTAAGTTAGGGTTTTTAACAGTTGTTTGCATTGAATTGATACTTCGCATTTCCACCGATAGATATAACGGATTAACATATATATATATATATATATATATATATATATATACATATATATATATATATATATATATATATATATATATATATATATATATATATATATGCAAGCACCTAAAATATGATAAAATATACAATCAATCTGCGTTTATTCTGTTTAAAATGTAGTACAGGCGTTGTTGTTCAAAATATAATAAAAAGGTTTATACTAAAATAACCGTAAAGGATTCGTACATATTTAACGTCATCCTGAGAAATGCACAGCGGCCTTTCAATAATATCTGACCCTCAAGTTTTACGTGTTTTTTTCCCTTTCCGATGGGAGGGGGGGAGTTTGAGTTATGTATCCGCGCCCCCTCCTCGCCCCTCGCCATCCGTTTTATTGCCGATGCGGTTCCTTCTCCAGCCAACGACGCCACGTTATTGGATACCGGCCTGGAGCCCAAACAGGCCGACCGATACAGAACATCATATAAATTCCAGGCGTTGCGGACCAGCCGTCAATATTTCGGGTTATGGGATGGAGGATGGCGCGGAAAGGAGACGGAGCGACGAACCGTGGAGGAAGGGGGGTCGCAGTAGCGAAGTGGACAGTCTGTTCCTCCGGGACGGGTCCGCCCCCTGACCGTCGTCAGAAAGAGACACAAATCATAGGAACGGCGCCCCCCGAGAAGGAGTATAACCACCACATTACCCCCCGCAGTTTTATCTTAACCCATTCGATCGATTCATGTGGTCACGTTGTTTTTTTTTCTGTTACGCTCTCTTTTTTCGGCAGGTTCGTTTCCTGTTTTATATATAATGATAATCCAAAACATTTTAGAGAGGAAGCTAGGAACTAGGAAGTAAAATTGAATATCTACAACAAAATTAAATGAATTTCATAGTTAAATAAAAATATGTTATTTCGTAATGATATAAGGTACGCCATTTTTTCGTTTTTTTTTTATAAATGCGTATTACTTCAATATTAATAATACTACCATACTCGACATGTCGTTGTTTAGCCGGTTTTTCGGCATAGTGGCCAAAGCAACAGGCCAGTTCTCCTACTGTTGCGATTGTGGCGGATTGGAATCCCGCAGGATATTTTTGTAATTGTGTATAATTTTGGTTATCCATTGAGCAAGAGTTTAAAATCCAGGAAAATAATCCCAGTCACGGTAGTAACCAAGCTCAATAAATCGGATTATAGTTGGCAAAAACAAGACCTTAAAATATAATTAAAGAATATCATTGTTTACAATACAAGCGTACATTTCTTCCTCCCAAAAGATCCCGAGTTGCAACAAGAATGGCAAATAAGGGTTATTACGATTTTATCTACTATATATTAAATCAAGATATATGTCATGTGTCATTATATAAAATATTCCGAATACCTTGAAATTAATTTTCAACCAAATTAAAGCAAATGAGCATTTAACGAAGGAATGAGAATTTAACTTATAACTTAGCAAGTGTATACCTAAAATATGGAATATATGAAAAGTGATAATAATACATAAACCCAGAAAACCTCCAAATAAGTGAGTATATAAATATTTAAATTATTCGAAAATATTCTACTAAAAAGATTGGAGTGACTAATAGAGGAGAGCAATATAATTATATAGCAACAATTTGCTATCAGGTAAAAACACTAAACAACACAAAATATAAATGAGGAACAAAATTAAAATTATATTCAAAAAGAATTCCAATAATTAGCTTCAAAAGGCATCCGTCATTGATTATAATTTAATATATTTTGTTGGTCATTTACTTCAAAACCATTAACCACTTATTTGAGTGTAGAAAATCATTGACCATGCAATTTTGTTTTTAAAATGCGAGAATTAAATAATTCATTGAGTACCAAATCACTACTTGACGGTGGATGGCCCACCAATATTACTATATTTTAGCCGGTCAAAAATTCCATTGTATTGTAATCATTCTCTGTCTTATCTTATTCAGATTTAATCATTCTAGGTTGCAATTAATTCCACTATGTTGTTCATAGGCAAATATTTGGTTCCATATGCTTATTCCATTAACGGCTACTGTTGGGTTGGCTTCTGTCGAAAAACTGAAAAGTCTGTCAAATACTCAAAATCTCATAGACATAATAGGTCAATTGAAAAGTCCCCGGCCTACCATAGTAAAACACAATTTTGGCAAAATTAGTTTTTTTAATTCAACATAATTCCCTTCGAGGGTGATACACTGATTATAGCGACCCTCCAACTTTTCGATACGATTTGTGCTTTGCTTCATAAAATAGGCCTCAGTTTAGGCGATAACCTCTTCATTCGACGAAAATTTTGAGATCAAAGAACAGGAAATAGTCGCTGGGGGCCAGATCTAGAGAATACGATAGATGGGGAAGCAATTCGAAGCCTAATTCATGGATTTTTGTCATCGTTTTCACTGACTTGTGACATGGTGCATTGTTTTGGTGCAGCAGAACTTCTAATGCGGCCGTTTTTCGGCGATTTCATCCTTCAAACGATCCAATAACGCTATGTAATAGTTGCTGTTGATGGTCCTTCCATTTTCAAGGTAGTCAATGAAAATTATTCCATGCGCATCTCAAAATACAGACGCCGTGACCTTGCCAGCCGTGTGTTCATGTGTGTTCATCGTGTGCAGTCCGCTCGGATGACTGTCGATTGGACTTCACAGTAAAATGATGGAGCCATGTTTCATCCATTGTCATATATAGACGCAAAAACTCGCATTTATTACGGTTGATCATCTTCAAACACTGCTCCGAATCATCAAGTCGTCGTTGTTTTACGTCAAAAGTGAGCTCGCGCGGCACCCACTTTGCACAGAGTTTTCTCATACCCAAATATTCGTGAATGATATGATGTACATTCTACAGTTGATATCTTTAGAGTGTCTGCTATTTCATTCAATTTCAATTTACGATCATTCAAAATTATTTTGTAGATTTTTTAATGTTTTCGTCGGTAACAAACTCTTTTGGGCGTCCACTGCGTTCACCGTCTTCGGTGCTCATTTCACCATGTCTAAACTTAGCATACCAATCCTTGATGATTGATTTTCCTGTGGCAATATTTTTCCCTTCAAAAAGCAATATTTTATCAACAAGCGAAATTCCTTCTATCCATTTTTTTTCGCAATAACAAAAGTTGCTTTACTCAAAATGCTATAATTCACAAACTAATGATCCGACAGCTGTCAAATTTATACACGCATATTGTGAGGGTTAGGGCTAAGTAAAAATATATGGATTTAATTCTAGTAGCGCTATCTATGTGTCAGGCCGGGGACTCTTCATTTGACCTGTTATATCTATGACATTTATAAATGTAATATACAGTTGATGCACTTGAATGTATTTCTTCACATCAATCGACACAAGCCAGTTTTAAGCTATTTTATTTTATTAGTCAGATCATGAGAAATTCAATACAAGTTATATTTTTTTACAGCTCTGATCATAATTGCAATCATGTATGAGGATACCTTATTATTACAAAATGTAGCATTTTGCTTTATAAGATCACAACAACATCCATATCTTCTTGCACAACAACAGATTTTGGATGGTCTTCACATAATCATCCTAGGGCAAGCGCCAACCACAATTCAGTTTGCTATACCGGTTTTAACAATACTTTAGAATGGGGCTTTATTATCATTTAAATTCGTCTTAGAGAGAAAAATGATTGCACAAAAATGTTTAGTTAATAATAATAATATTAATTGCATTGTGTGTAGGTGAGTGTGTAGATTCGAATAAATCATTTGCTAGAATTACTTTCATCCAAAAGTGATGTTATTAGTTTCGTTCTATCCTGAATTGGCTAGGTTGTATGCAAGAAATTCACTAAGGTTTTTGGAACCCAAAATCCAATGAAGTGATGAATAAGTTACGGTTTCAAATATCAGATTAGGACTATTGCTTATACAAAAGCAGATAATAGAATAAAAAAGATAAAGATAAAGAATAATAAGTGGAACAGTTTCTTGAAATGGAGACGATGAAAATAGAAGAGAGATTAAAGATCCATCAAAACACATAATTTCGCAAATGCTTGAGGAATTCAAAGGAGAAGAAAGCAAGAAGATAGTAGCACCGATGAAAGATATTCGGCGATACAATGATAAGCATACGGAAACGTGGAAAAAAATTCTTAGGGGCCCAGGAGGTACCAAAGACCACGGACTAATATACACGTGAAACTATAGTAACAAGAAATATATAGACCAACAAGAAAAACTTTTAATGCGTTCATACAGTTTGATAAAGGCAACTCAGTGGCATAAAATTAATTTATTAGAAGGCAAATAGATATCCGCAAGTTTAAACAGTAAAAGTAAACAGTTTGAGAGATATTTCTGTGATTAAAAATGTTGAACACAAAAGGAAACAAACGTATTGAAATTAAGTATAAATAATATATTAATTTAAAAAATGAACTGTGTTTAAGGAAGATGTTAATTGTTCAATATGTTTGTTTATCATATAAATTTGCAATTTATAAATAAAGTTAAATTCTCACCGTTTAGAAATAGAATGCTTACAGGCTCCAATGATTCTATATATAAAACGTAATGGTTTTGTTTTGCAATTTAAATGTATTTTTGTACTAAAATTTAAATTGGGATGGAGTGTTACAATATGTTTTATACCGATAAAGAAGTTAACTTCTAGTATGTAAAAAAAACAAGAAAAATAACCAATAGAGGGCATATTGTTTGTTTCGAATGGCTGTTCAAAGCAGAGCAGCAGTGCAAATAAAGCTTCTCTCTTGTTACAAATACAAATGTTGTGTTATTAATTCCGTCTCGTCCCGAATTATAAGTCATCCGTAACAACCATAACATAAGATATAAAAGTAGTACTATGCGTAAAGAGTGTAAGATAAAACTCAATATAATTTAATTATATTTCGATTATTTCAATATATTATTGGGATTACATCGATCATGCCCAACACTAATACATTTCATTGCCTCCGTACGTAGTGAAACACGGTACTGATCGATATTTCATCAATGAGGGAATAAAAATGGTCGGAAAGCGGACGTTTTGTCTATGGAAATTGTATCCCGTTTGATTTAAGCGTAGACACGTTTTTAATAAACGGCAGCTGTTTCCTGTGTCGGTACGATTGGACGATCGTCGCTGATCAAAAGGCGAAAATAGGAAATTTGCATAGAGAGGGCGCCGCCGTCGGAATTTATCTGAGCGGTGGGCCGATAAATCGGCACGACTTTATTAGATATGGCCTAATTTATGGCCCGTTGTCTCGCTGCCGCGTAAACGAAATCGACCATCGCTTATATATAAAATATCGAGGTGTAATTTTGTCGCGTTTATTGGAAAATATGGCACGCCACGCCGGAGAATGGAAAACAAACAGGGACAAGTTGAAAAATTCGCTCGATATCGCTGTCGGCTTTTTATTTGATGGAATTGTGTCGGCTATAAAATACGGCTACGTTTACCTGGTCCTTTCGTTTTACATTATTTTGTTCAACAGCCACTTGATATACCACTTTGTGAATAAATTATAATACCACCTGCTCAACACTTTCCAGTACATCTTGTATATAATTATATGCGGGTATCCCCACGTAAACAATAATTACTGACTATTGGTTCTACTGTCAGACTAAAATTTTTTTGAAAGTCCAAGGAAGATTTGAATGGTGACAAAATTAGAAATAATTATCGTTAAAGGATTACCAAGAAATAAGTAAATAGAGGTTCCACTTAAATAGGCGAAACCGAGGGAATGTAATTGTGAAATGGGGCCATTTTTGTGTACCTGATATAGAATACGTTCAGCTTTTTTTGTGATTTAATGATAATAATCACTATTATTTGATTATAATGTATCTTCAGTCTGAAAAGTGTTGTGCATCTAGTGTATGTGCGAAAATAAAAAACGAGACGTCATTTTCCTTGGAAGAAATAGCCCAAGTGAGTGAGATTAAGGATGTGTGTGTAACTTAGCATTGTTTTTACCTGATACGTATAGAGCATTTATGTTATAGGAATGCAACAACAAAAAAACAGTTTAAACACAAAATATGTCCAAATGGGGCTAAATTACCTAAAGGGAAGCTAAATATGATTATATTATATGTAATGCAAAATCATTCAATATATAAATATATAAGGAGCAAGATTTGGTTGACCTTTAAAAATGTATTTGTAAAGTTCCATCAATTAAGACTTAATTATTGTGAAGGGGGTCATTCACTTGAACAAATGTAAAAATGTAAATTGATTAAGGTATTTATGATTAATATTTCAGCTTAAGGCTGCTAGAAAACGAGACGTCGTTTTCCTTGGAAGAAACAGCCCAAGTTAGCTAGATTAAGGATGTATATATATACATATATATATATATATATATATATATATATATATATATATATATATATATATATATATATATATATATATTGTTCTTTATAGGAATGCAACAAAAAAAAACCACAGTTTAAACACAAAATGTGTCCAAATGGGGCTAAAGCAAAATTACACAAAGGGAAGCTAAATGTGATTATATTATATGTAATGCAAAATCATTCAATATATAAATATATTAGGAGCCAGATTTGGTTGACCTTTAAAAATGTATTTGTAAAGTTCCATTAACTAAAACTTAATTATTGTGAAGGGCGTCATTCACTTGAACAAATGTAAATTGAGATAGATAGGATTTTTTTGGTCTATGCATGGAATCAGAAAAATTAATTATTCAACAAGTATATTAAAAAAAATACATTAATACTGAATAAAATAATGCAATTCGTAGATCAATGAGTTGAGACTAATTTTATGGACAAGATAGTATCTCAGGATTGTTTTAATATATTGTTAATAAATATTTAAGCTGCATATCTCTATATGTATCTCGCTATTCTTTATACTATTATTATAGATATCTGAAAAATAACTCAAAGTGTTCACAAATATTTACAAAGTACAATGACCACAACTGTCCTCTCAGTCAGCTACCGTTTTGATGTAAAATTATATTCATTATCATTGCCAAACGTAGAATATATAGTATATAAGTAAGATTTCCGATCTTCAATTCTTAGTGTTCAGGCCATTATAGAACTTACCTTTACAAAGAACTTACAAAGACTCCTTCACCACGCGTCTCGACGATACGACTCGAAGTAAACCTCTCAAAAATAGTAAACCATATGAGCTAGTGTAGTGTAGCGTTAGTGCAAAAGCAGAGTACAGTGTTAGTGTACATGTTAATAATAGTTTATACAAGTTTATGGATTGCAGAGATTTAAATTCAGTAATTAAATATCACTGAGTAAGTGTTTAATAATTTTAATACAATTATTTATGATTATCTAGAACATTAGTAACAGGAATAATTTTAAAACGAGATACAGTCGATTAAATGAAGAACATTTTAAAAATCCATGTAAATGGTAGAAGATATGAGTGAGAAAACGGGGAGCTAAGGGGAAGGGGGGGACATGGTGGTGGATTTTCTCGTAGCCGAGCAAATTAATAGCGGCAATATAAGCCGTCGGTGCTGCAGAGCGGGTGGGTCGTTGCAGTGCTGCCGCTATGCCAGAAATTACGTCGAGGTGACCATTGATTAATTTTCTCCAGTTATGTTTCGCAATTTATTTCCGGGCCGCGGACGCTATATTCCTGCCCCTGGGCCGGCAGATTCCGGCAGGATGAATGGTTTCTATATAAATGTCAGTTCAGGGACGTGTATGGAGAGGGTCGAAACAATGGCATTGCTAGAGTGAAGGATGGCGTTCGATGCTATCGTCTAAGTTCGATTCTCATATCCTACAGACTTAATAAACAGCTTAAAATTATAATTTCAATATTTTATATACTAGTACGGACGCACTTCACATATTAAATGATTGCGTTTATTCTGATAATGTTTTTACTTCAAAAAGACATTCGTTGACAAAACATTGGTACAATATGTGTTAATGAAAATTATATTCCTTCATTTTCGACAACTTTTTCCTACAATATTAATTTTGCAGCGATCCAATCGCCCTTCTTCTCCATTTCGAAATAATGTGCTAGCTACGCCAAGGTGTATCGACCTGAGCAAGTTGTAATCAAAATGCGCTATGTCTGAGGGACTAAGTTTGGGACGCAGAACGTATAGCTTGGGTATGGTAGCTTTGTCATGTAAGAAGGTAACTGAATTTGCTATTATTGCTAGTTTCTTTGTAACAATATGTCATTCAATCTATTTAATTAACGTCGGTGACTAACTGCAGTAACCATTTAGTTTGGTTTTGGTAGCTCATAATACACTAAACTTTGCTTCGGTGTCAATGTGGATAGCTCTTCTGGGTTATTCCATAACGTTTTGTGCTTGGCATTGTAATAGTAGATCTACTTTTCATCGCCAGTTATAATACGCTGAAGAAAATTCGTACCTGATAATCAATGTTGAAACAGTAAAAATGGCATTTAAAGCATGCGGTAGCCATTTCCCTAGCTTATGATCTTACCCATTGCAAGTAAACGTCTAGAAACAGTTGATTCATCAACTGCTAAGCTGTCCAAAATAAAAGTCTTACAATTCATTATCATCGAACATTTTTGATCCTCCATCCGTTCTTTGTCTTTGATATCAATATCACGAGTTCTAAATCATTAGATAAATAAAAATCGGTAGTTTCAGCAGCATCACCACAAGGTCCTAAATTTTTATTTCCTTCGGCGACAGAGTCCGTCAAATGAAGCAAGAATAGTAATGAACGCCTGAATGATGTGAATAACTCAATAATACTAGATGGAAAGATGTTATTTTGTGTAGAAGCATGTGAGACCCACAGAATTTAATCACTGCTTACATTGATCAAAATGTATTGAACCATTTTACTAGTTTCATTAAAAAATTCGCATATATTAAAAGAAAATTTGAGGAAATTAAAAAATAGAATGTTCGCTAATCTCTCCATCAATTTCATATGCAGTTGTTCCAATTTTCCCATAATGAACTGATTTGAAGATATTAATCCGAGAACTTATTGAAAAACCTAATATATACAGTTGTTAAAGTCAAATAATAGTTAAATAATAATGTAGTTATAGTCTGAGCAGTGATATTAGTGAATATACTTTTGATTTTTTCAAAACCATTGAGAACAAAGTGTTCATGAGTTCATTTAACACTGCTTTTTAATGAAAAATATCGTGTTCAGATAATCCAAATATTCTCGTCATTCCATATTCTATATACACCTTCAAACCTGGGTATTTGTTTCAATCATTATTACCATCTACGATACGTTTATATCATGTTAATGTTATCTAATTAGACATTACATTCATTCGTCTCACTGATATGTAAACAACATACTTTTTTCCGAATATGTTGAATTAAATTCAACAAAAACCATTTTCTGAAAACACTTCCTGCTTTATTTAATGAAAAATTCTGCTGAATCTTACTGAATCGTACTGAAAATTTACGATTGATATTGATACTTCACACTTTGAGAATCACACGCTATCACTTACATATAATATATCTGGCAAGGTCATCACAGAGAATATGGTTGTTATATATAAAATTTAAATATTAATAGAAAAATGGAAAAATTCTTTAACAATTCAAAACCAAGATATAAAAATATAATATAGACCGTTTTTTTGGAGCAGTTGTCAAGGTAACAGGTTGGCATCCTACTGGTACTACTGTCACGGGTTCAAATCCGGCTGGGTCATGGTCGTAAATTTATCTTAGTGATTATTTGTAATGGCGATTATCCAAAAGGCAAGAGTGCAAAATCCGATAAGGAAAGTGGTCCCAAACAAGCCGATAACCACGCCACGTAAGAGTGGCTGTCTTCTACGACAGTCTCTAAGCTGGTTACGCGCCAGTCGTTCGGAGCCCACGTTAAGCAGTAGATCCAGGCCACATAGATCCCCTAGTTTGGTAAAAACGAGGCTCTAAAATATAACAAAAAATGTATACAATAGTGCTCTTGGGTAATAAAATATATTTGAACGTTCTGAAAACGGAAATGAAGTACAGTAACCAAAAAAAAAAAACAAAATATACTGAGCAGAAAGTTTCAGCAAATTATCGCTCCCCCCGTAAAATGAGCGCAAAATTTTATTACTCCCGACTAAAGGTAAAGGCTTCGATACACAGAAACGAGGCTCGTAATATTCCGAGGGGTTTGTGGCGGCGAACGGGAACGACGACGGGACGGGGAAGAGAGGAAGGAGGGGATGCGATGAGGAAGTTGTGGAAGGGGGTTCGGGCGGCGGTGGGGTGTGGAGGCACCTCCAATAGCCGGGCAGGTGGGGCCGCTCTATTGTATATATCTCTCTTGCCTCTGTACTCGGAAGAAAAGCACTTTCATAAATCTGGCCCGAGATATATGTGCTCACAATTTCCGGGATCCGGCTATTAAGCTACCGAGCAGGAACGGCGCAGCTTCACAGTTTGATCCGTCTCTCGTTCCCACTCGCCTCGCTCTCCCCGTTTCCCGCTCTATTTACCCGTTTGATTTTCTTCCCTCCATAATATTTCGTCTTCGGTGGTTCCGGTCCGTGGTTTAGAATCCGCCGTCTGATTAGTTTTGACCATATTCTATTCAGTTTTATCGTCGACTGCGCCGGACCGACCGGTGCTACCGGCTAGATATCGTTAAAATCACAAAAATCATCTTTACCAACCTTTTATTGTAAAATACTCTTTAATATTTTAAAATAGTAATAGTTTCTAATTCAAAATTACTTTCAAGTATAGATTTTAGAATCCAATTCATAATGTCTGTTGAAGTCTATGATAAATGCTACATAAACATTTCAGCAAATACCGTTCAGTATTTTTTAATACGCAAGTCGAATGAGATATGATGTTTAATGAAATTAATCTATGAATGTTTACAGTTAGACAAGAGGCAGCCTACTCTATAATAAAACAAGCTAAAGCAGGTGTACTACAAGGAACTGCATTGCTGCTTTTGGCACACAAATGCTGCACAAATGGCTGCATTTTCTGATGACACTGCGAGTCTTTTTTTTGTTCTGGCCTAAAACCAGGCGATGGACGTGACGCTTATCTGGTCGCAGAGATTTGCCCTAGAGTGAAAAGTTGGACGGGTTATGTAGACTGCCTCTGGGCTTACCAATACACTAAACCGAAACCGCATCACAGAGGTCAATGTGGGTCGCTACTGCTACTGCATTAAATTTGGGGATATGACACCCGCTGATCGAGCACCCGCTATTGGGAATGAGGACCCAGCGAAATAACAGATAGTGAAACTAACTGTTGATTCGCAAACTTGAGTTAACACACGACTGGATATTGTCGTGTGGGGGCAAAAGTTATGACCGCAGCAACGGATTAGGTCATTTGGGCCTCGAAAAATGGGAGGTTAGCGGTGACGCAGTGCTAAACTCCCAGCATGTCGACCAGCTCGCGAACAAGCGCATTTTCAGAAGAACTTGAGCTGAGTTGTTGTTTGTAGAATGATTGAGATATGAAGTGGTTTCTTGATTTCTGGAGTATCAGTTTCCCTTGGATTTAATTATTTCTGGCAAACCATAGAGCGTTTAAGATTGTCCTGAGGAGCTTATTTTAGAAAACTTGAAGCCATTGCACCTGGTTGGGTGTAACAAACATGAAATAGACATTAGATCTAACATCTTATTAAATTAATTTCTTGTAAAATAAGCATTTGATGGAGATGGGAAGTCTGCTAGAAGGGCAGATCAGAGAAGATAGCAGGTTTGTTAGCCCCGAATCTTTCTGGATTTGGGAATGCCAACCGAACCGTCAGTCGAAGTGAAGACCTGTGTACGTGACGATATCCAACCATGGAATTGTTACAGCTCGTGTCGATATTAAGTTGCGAGACGCGCACTGCGTAACGCTTCTTATGAAAAATGATGGCCTGGGTATACAGGGGGTTGATTTGGAACCTCCAGAATTCGAACCACTTAACCTTTTGATCGAGCTGCTACTGTAAAGTTTCTTGAATTGTAACCTTAAACTTGGAGGCCGTGAAGAAAGCAGTGTCGTCAGCGCAAAACGTAACGCCAATCTGCTTTTTTCTCGGTAGATCTGAAATAAAAACGTTAAATAAAGCTGGAGACTGCGATTTTTGCTCTTGGAGATAATAGCGAAGAAGCCACACGAAAACAGGAAAATTATAATGTGACAAAATAAATAATTGGACCCAAACCTGAAAAATAAAAGTTAACGGGAGTAAATCTATAAATCTGTGAAGTAAGACAATAACAATAAATAATTCGATTATTCCATATAGCAACGACGCCAAATATCTCGAAATGAATCTTGAACAAATTTAAAATAACTGGAGTTAAAATATAGGAAAGTGTATTGGTTAATTGAAACAAAATCACTAGAATAGTGATGGAAACCAAAATATTGAAACCTATGTAATTGCGGAATTAAATTATGGGAATGTTCTGCAAAATATAATATAACTACTACACAAGTCTTTAATAACAAAGTCCTCAGAAGTATTGTGGCTGCTTCTAGACAATACAGGGCTGATTACTTACACCGAGACCTTTAAATACCGACTCAGGAAATCAAGAGAATCGAAAATTGACATGAGGAGAGAATGTATTTTCATGTCAATATCGAAATATTGCTATTGGATAACACCATAACAGGTCACAGACTCAAAAGAATCAAACCATTTTGTCTTGTGTAGTGTATTGTAGTGAGGTGCATTTAATAGAAAAACAACTGTGTTAATACATAAACATTATTTCACTAGAGATTAAGGTACGACCTGGGTCATCCTAGACATATACCTAAATTTAATATTGTAAAGACAAATTATAGGTTAGATGACAACGACTAGTGACAATCTAATAAATAAATAAAAAAATATAAAGGCATCATGCTATCACTTTGACCTTTAGGATTAATATTAATCTAATAATGATTTGTATCTGTTTAAGAATAATTATCAATATCAAAAATTTAGTTAATTTGAAAAAAGCTTCAATATATGAAGTATGAAAAAAAAACGTACATTCCGATAGTTTTTAGAAAAAAAATCGTATAATATTTTAATTTCAATATTTTCCAGCATTTTCTGCAAATTTTCAAGTTTTAAATCATAGTATTTTTAATATAAAAAAAATAATCTTATATAATAAAACTGCATACTCCTATAATAAGTGTGATTTTATTTATTTATTATTACATTATTATTATTTTTTGTATTTAGTATTATTAGTATGAAGGGTTGCAATTTAATTGTAACACTAATGTAACTTTTAATTGATTCGCCTTTATCTAGCATATTTTCGTTCTTTGTGAGTTTTAATAGATACCGCCAACCAAACTACGAAGAACCTGTGATAGTGCAAATAGGAAGTATTAATAATGACTAATATAGAATATAACTATAATATAAGTTTAAAGCAGGTTTACTTCGCTTTCACAAAAAAATTAAAATAGTGCAACAGGTAAACAAAGTTAAACAAAACTCTAAAATTACTTAAAATAAATTGACTGAAAACATAAACGATGAAGGACAGTAATCGGTGATGGTTGTTGGCGTATTTAGAGATAATATTTCTACAGTAAATAATATCAATTTAATCATCAACCATATGCAATAGTTATACATTTTAAATAGTTTATAGACATTTACAATAACTAAAGTATGAGGATGAAATAATATCTGTTTTCTCTAACAGATGACTTTAAAGTCAAATATATGTAGTAATATTTATTCATTGAAGCTATACTATGAGTATTTTAAAGGTGCTATGGAATATTATAAAGATATAAGTAGAGTTATTCGTTTGCTAAGTCAAAAGTTATTGGGTTTTGAAACGAAATTTCAGAACACGATTTTCGTCATATTTTGCTATTTTACTTCCAAAAATAGAAAATATAGCGCAGGCTCGTCAAAGATTTTGTCATGCGACGAATGCTTAAGTAAACATCACTAACAGAAATGGTTTGTTCGTTTTCATTAAAAAGTCGCTAAAATCCTCACAACATTACTACGCCATTAAACAGCGATGAATGCGATGAAACAAGTTTTGAGTAATTAACGCATTAAGATTGGAAAAGATAAAAAAAAAATCCTTATACTTAGATTACACATGAATAGTGAAAATTGTAATGGTTCAAGTTCGCTTTAAACGAATGATTATGGGCGTGTATCACGTGACAATATTGTGTTCACAAACGGTTGCAAAGTACATATTAACGCCAAGAAATGTTATTTTGTTATTATGATTATTTTTCCTACTATTATAAGCACTATGAGTTTATCAGGTAACAAAACAATCTTGAATTTTATACATATTTTTGTTTAATATACACATTTGGCAATTCCAGAATCTATTTTTCTGAATAAGTGTGTTAAACTAGCAACTCGATAGGTTTCCTTTTGAAAAAACTAACTAACTAACTTTTACTAAAACTAACTTTTTGACTAAATATTTACAATTTACTATTCATCATTAATGGATTTTTGACTCTAAGCGTAATTTGCTTGTAAATCCAATGACAATGTTTATTATATTCATCGATAATCTGGAAGAATTATAGAAGTACCCCATATATAGTATCAACATGCTCACCATACTAACCAGAAAATGATTATTTCATGCCACATATTATCCCAACCATGCTGCAGCAAATGTTAATATGTAAATCGTATGGATGTTAGAAACATCAGAAGTAATGTCAGTATTATCAATATAATTAAAAACACGTTTTAGAGTAATAATAAATTAGTACCGATATTACTACATACACATTACCATATAGGTAAAATGAGCTAAAATTCTAGATCGAGTTAAAATGTTGAAGAAACGAGAAAAGATAAAGAAAATGGCAGAATTGATTTTTAAATGAAACGGTCCGGGTCTGTCGTGCAGCCGCGGGGCTTCGCCTCGCCACAAATCGACTTTAAAAATTGAATAAATGGAACTGACGTCCCTAGACCTCCAACTCCCTACAAATCGTCCATGTACATACGCCATCTATTAATAAAATCATGATTCCGCCCCGTCTGTCTGTTTCTGACAGGGTTAATTTACCTTTGAAAGGGATGGCTTTCGTGCAGCTTAATTCTTTGCCCGTCTGGCTGGCTGGCTCGCTGGATGGCTGCTTGCTGCCTCTCTACTTGCCTCCATCCTCCCGCAGACCGGTCGCAGATTCTGTCGGAAAAAGATTAGAAAGACAACCAAAAAAGAGCAAAAGCGTATCTTTAGGTATCTGAATGGACATCCTTTTACTGTCGCCAATTGTTTATTTTTGTTTTGGTTTTGTAAAAAACAGTACTATTTACATTATAATTTGTGTTTATACCAGGGGAATATTGAACGGAAAAATGTTGATTTTTATGTAAATATTTTGTTACCATAAATTAAAATTTCATAATAAATTGTTTGCATAATACATGACATAATAATGTTTCTACTTCTAAATTAATTTCAACTACAAGAAATATTACGTTAATGATATTTTCCAGCTTTATCCCCGCTTGAATCTCAGTCGTGAAAAGGTTGATAATTGAAATTCTAACCCTGGAAATACCTATAATATTGTTAAAATGTTATTCGATATTAAAACTGGTCTTCTGGACCAACCATTCATTTATCAATAACATTTATCAGTTCCCATAAAAGGAGAGGAACCTAGGAGTGGAGCATACATTGGATTAAAAGCTGTAGTTTTAAGACGTCTATTTATGACGTAACTTAAATTAAGTTTCACTAATGAAATCTAACATAAATGTAGAAATTTAGGATTGAAAGATTTAATATATAAAGGGAACTACACATCAAGTCGTGACTTTCCAAGAGGTGAACATTCCCAGGCTTTTCAGGGTCAACGTATTTCTCGATTTTTCAAAGTCAACGTATTTCTATTTGTTTATTCTCACATCTTGGATTGCTGTAAAATATCAATGCAATTCGCCCGCTTCTATCCGCATCTGACATTACCTGTACCTGTTTGATAAGAGCGATAGTCTGCATGTTCTATTCGCACTACGCCTTGTCCTAGATAAGCTTTCGTTTCACCTAGTATTCACATATAATAAATTGTTTTAAAGTCTATCTATATGAGTTAATAAATCATAGAAAAATAAGAATATGTAATTAAATGTTCCAAAATAAACAACAGTTCATCCAAGGATAAGCTGTAATCCTATTTTATCACTTTATACCCATTTTGCATACTATTACTATTACACAAGTTCCCAGTGCTTTATCTTATTTAATCTACTAACTATGTATCGCCCATTTAGTAGCTGCAGACAATCAGGGTCTTCATGGCATTCAGAAAAAGATGTGTTCACTGCATTACACAACACATCATGTCACACAGCTGTATACTTTATGGCTTACTGGTTTGGTATATCGTATTTTCTTCCAATGTTCAGCTCGGCTAATTTTTGTTTAATGAATATTTGTCACTATTCTCATGTGGTACAGTAGTGCCATTCAAGTTCAACACCGGCGAGTTGTTTAATTTTATCATTAGTAAGTCTAGTTTTATAAGCAACTCTCTTTATAGACACTTCCTAGTTCTTGTATACTGTCAATAGAGCCGTAACATATCAAATGTAGAAATTCGTCGAGTTTAGGCATATTACTGATAAGAAACAGATAGAGAACGGATTCCAAGACACCACCCTGAATGAATGAAAATATTACTAGAAATATAAGATGTTAATATCTCCACGTATTGCTCTGGAAGCATTTTATTCAGTTTATATTCGAACCTTAGTGACAAACTTTGTCGAAGGCTTGTTACTAAACTCTTAGGAAAACTACAGAGCATGTTTGTTTTTCTTCCAAAGAACGTTCAATGATGGTCCCTGGCCTACTATAGTAGAACACTTTTTTTTGACAAAATTAGTTTTTTTATTCGATATAATCTCTTCAAGGGTCATACACTGATTATAGCGACCTTCCAAATTTTCGATACCATTTTTGTAGTGCGATTTGTGCTTTGCTTCAAAATAGGCCTCAGTTTCGGCGATCACCTTTTCATTCGACGAAAATTTATTCCCAACGAACATTCTTTTGAGATATCAGAACAGGAAATAGTTGCTGGGGAGCAGATCTGGAGAATACTGTAGACGTGGAAGCAATTCCACGCCAAATTCATGTATTTTTGACACGGTGTATTGTCTTGGTGAATCAGCACTTTCTTTCCCTTGAAATGAGGCCGTTTTTCGACGATTTCGTCCTTCAAACGGTCCAATAACGCTATGTAATAGTCGAGGTTGATGGTCCTTCCTTTTTCAAGGTAGTTCATCAAAGTTATTCCATGCGCATCACAAAATACAGACGCCATAAACTTGCCAGCAGACTATCGATTGGATTTCGGAGTGAAATTATGGAGCCATATTTCATCCGTTGTCATATATTGACTGTAAAAATCTCGCAAAAGCGGATTTATTACGCTTTACCATTTTCAAACACTGCTCCGAATCATCAACTCGCCGTTGCTTTTGGTCAAAAGTGCCCAAATATTCGTAAGTGATATGATGTACACTTTCAGTAGATATCCTTTAGAGTATCTGCTATGTCATTCAATTTCATTTTGCGGTCATTCAACATCATTTTGTGGATGTTTTAGATGTTTTCGTCGGTAATAACCTCTGTTGCGCGTCCACAGCCTTCACCGTCTTCGGTGTTCATTTCACCGCGTCTAAACTTAGCATATCAAACCTTGATAGTTGATTTTTCTGTGGCTATATCCAAAAACTCGGCATCAAGCCAAGTTTTCGCTTTAACTGTATTTTTTCCCTTCAAAAAGCAATATTTTATCAACACGAGAAATTCGTTTCATTCGGGACTTTTCACTTGATTTGTTAAGTTGATTCTCTTGAGTAACGTTTTCTTAAAAAGTTTTGATACAATTGTTAATGGAGATCCATCAATAAAAGTTAAAGTATCATTAAGTTGCTTGTCCAAAAATAGTAATTAATAAAATATTTCTCACCACCTGATATATCTAATATTCATGTTCATTTTAAGTTTGGATTTTTTATATACTGATATTAATATGCTGACAAAAAGTAATTTTCTTTACAGATTAGAATAGATATAACGTAGTGAGCAATGCAAAATGCATTACTGTAATTTTGTTGAATTGTCTTGATATATGGCGGCAAAAATAACAGCATATGTAGCATTATGTAGCTGCAAGGTTTTTTATTTTAATAAAGACTACTATCGAATAGATAGCCTGACAAATGTCAATTTTCCGAAATAAAATTCCAATACAAACCAATATTTGGTACTATTTGATACATTAATCTTATATTTGTACCACTTTAGTAAATCAAAGGCATTTTTGCCACCAATCATTATGAATTAGAGATTCAATACTATATACCTATTTATAAAAATTCTGAAAAAAGGTATTCCAGTTACCTTACTCACTAAATCAATCTACCTAGCACACAACTAGTACAACTTATTCACCAAACTTAAAAGTCAAAGTAAAAAATATATATTTTGGTCAAGTGAAAACAGTTAAAACAAATCCCAAAGAATACGATATTTATTTATTGTTTGTTGAGACACACAGTTATTAGGATAGCCTCATTAATAGGTTTGAACAAGATTTTATAAGAAAAGTGGCAAAAGTTTATTGATCGAAATGTTTCATATATCATAATTAATATTTGAAATGTATATAAATACTTTCTTTAATTGTTCTTAAATTAACTTCAATATATAATATGTAACGTAGTTAATAATATATTGGCTATATTATTTAAAAAACTACTCTACTTCCATTATAGAAGTGTGATTACAACTAATGGCACTTTACACAAGATACATTTTCACAAGAACTTTATATTATTCACATCCTGATTTCTTATAGTAAGTAATTCACAAGAAAATAATAATCTCGTAATCAAATCTATCGGATCCTCAAACCGATCTCAGCGCAATTTGTATTTTGTTTCAACAGTAAACAACCCGTCGTGGAATTTTTAATTTATATCGACATCAAAACGGAGACAGTTTCAAAATTGCTTTATTAAACACCGATAAAAGGGTTCAAGATGGTGTTTTCTTTCCGCCGCTCGCAAGCCGCCACCCCTCCCGCCACGACAACTGAACAATCCTGAACAATATTAAATATTAATTAACTCGTCTCTCATAATTAGTGACCCTTATTTATTTTTCTTCCTCTGCCACGATACTAATGCAAATCTTAATCCGTAACGGTTGGGGGGGTATGAATTAGGCATTATATCAATTTTGCGCGTGACGGCCCACCTAAAGTGACAGAAGGTCAAATGACGGCAGTACGCTCATTGAGATGAGGGAGATCACCCTCTTGATATTCGACCCTGGACAGAGGGATAATAATAGTTAGGCCAGAATCCTCTATTAAAACAATGATTCTATGTCTATTTCGTACTTTGAAATAATACTATAGTGCAAATGAAAAAATCTCCAAGCTAGAAACTATACTCTATTGTTGAATTTGCTTTATTTTTTATTGTAAATATTACTCTAATTTGTGTTTAAAAATCAGTACTCTTTTTAAACTTAAATATTTTTTAGGTGAGTTATATAAGAAAAACAATTTTGATATATATGTTATAAAGTATTTTTTTAATTTAAGGCTTTATTGTAAAAAATCGGTACAATGTATTTTACTTAAAGTTTTGTCCAACGATGGTCGTTAATTTCTAGTTGTTCTAGAGTTCTCAAAATCACCATACTTAAAATGCCGAAACCAGTATTCACATGTTGAAATCGATGGAGCATATTTGTTGCCATAAGTTTCACACGGCATTTGATAACGTTCAAATTGAAATATTTATCGGCCTCATATATCTTATATATAAAATTCTCATGTCACATACTCCTCCGAAACGGCTTGACCGATTCTTATGAAATAATTTTTTATGCATATTCAGTACGTCTGAGAATCCGCTACTATCTATTTTTCAAGCCCCTAAGTAATAAGGGGTGTCCAGCCAAAATTTGTTTTAAATTTTTTATTTTGTGGCATTAAAAATACATACAAACCTAAATTTTCACTTTTCTATCGCCAACCCCTACTTTTTAATTGTAATTTTAATAATTTTATCATTTTTTATCCCGCTCAATAACATCAACTATTATCACCTGGTAAGTTGCTAGGAAACTGGATGCGTTAAATTACTGACTGATTTCTGCACAATCATTGAATCGCAAAATACTCTCATTGAACACATATTTCACGATGTACCCACGAATTACATAAATATCGAGTAGCTTGTAGAAAGAGCAATTTTTGCGGCAAAAATGTGGACATTTTGAATCTGAAGATACAACAGTTATTGCCAAGGGACTTGGTATCATATAAATCTATTGATACAGTTTGCGATGCCACTGAAGCTGTAACTTTTCCAACAGAGATTCTGAACACAATGGATTTGCCAGACATGCCACCGCATAAATTACGATTGAAGGTTGGAGCTCCAATTATTTTGCTTCGTAATTTGAACCCGCCACGGCTGTGCAACGGTACGTGATTAGTCAAAAATTAATATATATCATATACCACATCCTTACACACTTCCAATGAATTAGTTATTTTTCTTCAGCACTATAAAATCTCTAGAAATTATTTACATGATAAAACAACGTTTGCCGAGTTAGCTAGTCCTTTATAAAATAGAAAAAATTTTGTTATTTTGAATTATTTATAAATTATCTTTGAATTAAATCAATTAAATTTTACTTAATGTTTTTATGAACATGTTCACCTTTAATCTCATTAAATATTATGTTAAATTGGATGTTAATATTGAAAAAAATTATCGAAATATACTACCAGGGAGTGGAAATAGGCGCCAGCAGCGGCTCAACTATGATGACTGAAAAAATATCAGCTATTAAGTACTGGAATATATTCCGATAATATATATATATATATATATATATATATATATATATATATATATATATATATAGAAATATATATATATATATATATATATATATATATATATATAAAATTAATGTTTGGTGTTTTGTTATTTTTATATTGCCTCATCGTTCACAGCGCTCCATGCCTTTTTCACTCATATACCACATCCTTACACACTTCCAATGAATTAGTTATTTTTCTTCAGCACTATAAAATCTCTAGAAATTATTTACATGATAAAACAACGTTTGCCGGGTTATCTAGTCCTTTATAAAATAGAAAGAATTTTGGGAATTATTTATAAATTATCTTTGAATTAAATCAATTAAATTTTACTTAATGTTTTTATGAACATGTTCACCTTTAATCTCATTAAATATTATGTTAAAATGAATGTTAGTATTGAAAAAAATTATCGAAATATACTACCAGGGAGTGGAAATAAACGCCAGCAGCGTCTCAACTATGATGAGTGAGAAAATATCAACTGTTGTATGTATTCCGATAATTTTATTTTAAAATACATTCATTGAGAAAAATTGGTACAATATATATTAATCAAAATATTTCCCATAGCCGCAGTAGTTGAGCAAGACTATCATCCTACTGCTGTTTCGAATCCCACCCTGGCATAGATATACGTTGTATTGTGTTAAGAAATGTTGGTTTTGAACGAAAGTTTAAAAGAACGATTTGATTTGGGAGCGATCCAGTCAGCGATATATTTTCGCACTTATTCTGTATTTTTATCAATACAATCAAAACAAATGAAAATCCAATTAAAAAACACTATGCCTGGTGAGCACGCTGGACGCAACATAACTTCCCATCCTAGCTGCAAGAGTGTATTCTTCACAAATATTGCAACGTATGACCGGGAGTTGTCGAATATCGATATGCTTTTTTTGAACAATATATTGCTTCACAACAATTTGTATAGTTGATGTCAGTAGACATCTAAAGTAATAATTTAATTTTATCCGGTTTTAGTAGCAAATAAAGCGACAGAAGTGGTTTATCCTACCAAATGTACAGCAGTACTTTGTTGCCATTGTATACCCCTTGGTATATATGGATGGCTCAGCAGGACTAACCCATAAATTGTTGCTTTTGGAACTACTGTAGTAAATAAAATTTTCAACAAATGTTACAGCACACCACAAAGCTCTCTTGAGATCCTGAAACTTTCGTCGGTATTTTCATTCAATTCGTGTGACCGTTCACCATTTTCCTTCTGTTGAAGTTTTCCCAGCCCTCATAAATATCTGGATAAGTTGATCCATCAACGGTTAAGCTGCTTGAAAGTTCCTTAAGAGTTGGAGTTTCAGCCGGGTATCAATTGAAATTCATTGTATTTGAAGTGTCTTGATTATCCAGACCGTTATTTATCATTGACATCAAAATAACCTATTTTAAATCGTTGAAACACTAGGAATATAACGAAGCAGCATTACATTAGCATATTTTCTCAAATCTAACAACAAACTCAATAATATTAAAAAAAAATTATTGTTTTTAAGTACAAAATTTTAAAACAATCGAACAGATATGTTAGGTTGTTTAACAGTTGCTGATATATATGATATATATGATATTGATACTTCACATGTTGACCAGTAGATATCGTTGATCAAAATGCGAGCACCTAATAGCTATAAATATTGAAAAAGAAAGCTTCATCTCAAAATAAAAAAAGTATCTGGGAAATAATGATTTATTTGGTTTTACTATAACTAAAATCCGTACGCATTACACCTATATTATGCCGCCAGTTTAATTTCGTGATAATTTAGTAATTTTTCTAATTAGCAATTATTTCCTTGTAATCGTTTTTTTTATATTTTAGTTTTCATATTAATTTCTTCAAAAGCATGCATTTTAGGTACTAAAAAGCAATAAGTAGTAATTACCCAAAAATAGAAAACTAATTTATTTAAATTATATTTAAATTTTAGTTCGAGGAAGTTGTAATCTCGATTTTTCGAACAGATGACTAGTAAACAAAAATGTAACAATCAATAAACTAATTCATTAAAACATTCATTGAACATTTTGTATATAAAAGTATCATTATTCGTTTACCGAGTTAAGTTGTATGGCATCTATAATGATAGTATATTTGTTAGCCTCTAAAATAATAATTATATATTTAGTTCATCCTACGCAAGCTGTTGAACGTCCGAGTAACTCTAGAGTTATCGACCAGGTGTATTTCGACCAAACGATCAAAAGTGTTTCATTTTTTCGCTGGCCGTTGGTATCCTTAAATATTTTGTGGAGAGTCAAAAGTTGTCTAAAGTGGGAACCAGTTAAAAACAGAGTGAAAAACAATAAAAACGAATATCGCTCCATCAGGTAACAAAACGCGAAAATTATATTTACGCCTCTTAACCTCGATTGGGTCTAACACCCGCCTGTTCCTCTTAGCTTATATCCTCGTGAGTTCTTTGAAATCTAGTTTATATGATAAATGTTTATAGTTATGGTCAGCAAAACCAATATCCAATTAAAATCTAGTCCTTACCTAGTTGATAAAAGTTCAATAAGCCGAAAAGCGAATCCGAACCCAGATAATTTCGTCGGATTTACTACTAAAAACAGATCCGGCTAACTGAAAAGTTAGAGCAAACAAAATATAAACATGCACTTCATAAAATGCGACGCCCGCCCATTTTATTTAAAGCCCGTTTCCATAAGCATTAAACTTTTCCAATTTAATTTTGATAGCGCGGAAATGCGATTGTATCAATTCATTCGTAATACCATTATTCAAAAATGAAAACGCCACGATAATAGTCACGAATCGTGCATATTTTATCGTAGAGTTAATTGATTTTGTAAACATTCGACGAAAATTTATTTTCCGAACGGGGCAGTTGTATTTTTTTTGTCGCTTTCGCTGTCATTTTTTACTATTTCATTTATAAATTGTCAGATGAAGGGTTTGAAAATATTTCTATAGATATTCGTGTTGAAGTATGCCCTGTTTTAGATACCATTGAAGCTGTTCGATAAGTTTTGTCATTATACGAGAAGAACGTTAACGTATTGTTTAGAAAATATACCAGGTATTTCGATAATTACGTTCCGGTTTTTATTGTGTGACAATTTCACTAATTATAAGTATGCAATATTATAATTTGATACGTATGTATTTTTATTTTGGAAATACTAACATCAAAACTACAGCGTTATAGATTGTTTTTTGTGAAAATGTCGAATTTCGTGTCTGAAACGACGTGATTTCGATAAATGCGGTTATTTCAAATCTCAAGACAAAGAACATCTATGTAGGCATGAGACGGTTAAAGTGGATAAATTGAGTTATTGCATTGACCAAACTTGAAATACTCATTATAAACTCAAAAACAATAGACAGAAAAGTTTAATCCAGGCCCAATCGCAATTTGTAACAAGCAATGGGAAAAATCGAAAATAAGGAAAGATGGATGCCACATGGATTGACAGGAAATTCTACAGAAAATGCTACTTCAACGATATGAAAGGAAATGGTATGCACTGAATCGAATAGTAACGGGTGATGAAAAATTACTTTATTTAAAAAATCCTAAGCGGAGAATTATATTTATTACAAGGCTAAATCGGTTTGGTCTCAAGACCATGCTCTGTATCTGGTAGGACCACGTTAGTATAATATATTAATCATTAAAACCTGGAAATACTTAATACTGTTAGCTACTGAAAACACATGATCAATCTGAACTGCGTATGTCGATCGAAAGACGTCCACGATATGCTGAAAAACATGATAAGGCGAGTTTGTAGCGTAACGACGCACCGTTTCTTATAATAAAAGCAATTATAGAATCCTTTTCGCAATCATTTAGTTCGGAAGTTTTATCGCACACACAGTACTCTACAGGCCTAACTCCATTAAACTATTACCTTTTCGCATCGATAGAGCACGCACCTAAAGAGTAGTGCTTCGCGATTTCCAAAAAATTATAAAATGGCTTTAAGAATGCTTTAACTTAAAAAGGAAAATGTTCCTTTGAAACGGCATACATAACATGCCTGATAGATGGGCAAAACCAAATGGCCACTATTTTGAATAAATTAATGTTGAATATCTATTGTAAATAAATAACGTGTTTTCTTTAGTGAAAAAAAACAGAAAAGAATCACTCTAATCATATCTCAAGAATTTGGGATATAGCTTAGTACTAGGAGAGAATTGGTCAATAATGAATTTGACTGATTTTCTCTTTTCCTTGACTTTTTCTGATGTACATATTTCAATAACATGTCTTTAGATTTACTGCGGTGTTCATATTTAATCCAGTTTTCGTTAAGGCGAGTTCCTAATTAATTTTGTCAACATTACATATTTATCTCTGTTCAAGAGCTGGCTGTTCACACTTTAAGATCATTGTGGAAGAGGAAATATTGTCATTAATATTATCATATATAATATTGACAAAATATATTCTTATCTCCTTATTTAGTCATTTTCGGATAACTGGTGAATTTAATTTTAATTTCAAAATTGCAAATATCATAATTAATTATAACATGAGCTATCATTCCTTTGCTGAAAGTGTGTACGTACTTTATCTAGATGTTCTATTTCTTGCACATTAACAATGATTCATCGTTACTTCGTGTAAAAGAGATAAATGTTGATAAACAATCAGTATAAGTTAACTTTTAGTTAATCTCTAAGGAAAGTAGTCACTCCATATGTTGATAGTTTGGATTTCTTTTTTAAATTTTCGGGTATATATGGTCTTATCTACAGAATCCATTTTTCATTGCCAACTTCTTTTACCTTTTCTTTGCTCTTTGGGTAGCTTTTTTACAGGCGCCTTAGTGACGTCTATGTAATCACTTTCATCGACAGGCCCTTGTGTAATTTTCAACTTCTTCTACCAATCGTTTTTGAAACTGGTGTTCAAGTTGTCATTTTAGTGTAAGCAAAACAATGTTAATTGAAAGAACTAATCATTTTCTCAAGACCACAATTACTATATTGTACAATTAAATAATTGAGGAGAGCAATATTAGATAAACAAACAATAAATAAAATATCATAAATTAATAATAAATGGGTAAATGTGTTCATGAAATACGTAAATAGGACTGGAACAAGACAATAGTAGGACAGAAAAAAGATATAATGATTGATGAAAAAAAACATGACATGGGAGGAGAGTATAATGATGATAAAAGGCAAGAACATGTCCAAAGAAAATCATTAAAATTAAAATGTCCTTATATTTCGATATTAGGTCCATATTTATGTATTACGAGTTACTAGTTAGCCATTTTCCTTCCTTTTCAATCAGCTGCTAAAGCTATTTAAAAGTTCTGGTTTCTCTCTGGAAGAAACGATCTGGATTTTCATTCGTCTTTAAATTCACTGTATTCGCTCCTTTATGATCCTCCAGCCTCTTCATTCATGCTGATATCACCTTTAAATCATTAAACCTGAAACGGGCTACTGGGATATGATTATGATATGAAACACCATCACCATACAGTTCTAAACGGATTTTATGAGTTTCGGTAGCAGATTAATTCGGATAGTGATTCAAAATTCGGGATTCGGACTCAAACAGTGGTAGTAACTGACTGAAATTTTCTGGATGTCGTAGTACGAGTTAATGCTGACTATTGCCAAGACAGGGTGATCAGAGTGGAAAGAACTGCTAAAAATGAATATATTCTATTAACTACTAACTATATGTTAATATGGGATAACTGTCGAAAATCGTTTTGTAAAGTGTGACAGATGAATGTGCATAGATATATATTTTTTAATTTATGTATTACATTGTTAGTAGTCATTGCCAACTAACCTACTATTTATCTTAACAATAAGTTAAATCTAACTATATATCTAGGACCATAGGCCATATCTTAAACTCTTCTGTAATAATGTTTATGTATTAACACTGCCGTTATTACATTAAATTCAGCCCATACTACACAAGATCAAATGATTTGAATATTTTGAGTCTATGTCTTGTATTGTCCAAGTATAACTGCATTATTTCGATATTAATATCAGAATCAAGCCTGTCCTCATGTATTCTCTTGAAGGTCATACATGAGGAGAGATTAACTGTTTAGCATATTGAAAGTGTAGCATTATATTTTATCGAAAATGAAAATAACTGAAGATAAGGGGAAATACAGTGATCAGAAATCAGAATGACTTGGCAAGCAAACACAGAAACGAAGGAAACAAGAACTCAACACAAAAATGTAAATACTCGCTCTAATGAAAGTAAAATACATTGCTTGGATATACAATTGTTTATCTTGTTTTAGTTATGTATAAAAATATAATGAAACAACTCTAACCTACAAACGATTCTGACTGTGTAAATAATTGTCCGGTAACATATATAATAGATGTACTGTAATATTAGAATAAATTATATTTTATAACATTTTGTTTCACTATTTTATTTATATTAGACTGGCCTTACCTATCAAAGCCAAAATAAACTAAAAGTAAAAGTTAAAAGCGGCAACATTGCGACAAATTTAGATTACGTGAGTTGATTGTTTTATTGGATAGACTATATATATGAAAACTATGATGGGTAGATTGTTTAATAGTTGCTAACATTGGTACTTCGTATATTGACCAATAGATATCACTGATAGAGATACCTTAATAATTGTAAATTGTACAGTTAAACTATCGTGTATGCCGATAAAATTCTTAAACGTTTATTCGGTGGCAACGAGTAGCCGTAATGTAAACGCGAACCGACGCTTATAACGCCAAGTAGGCAGACAAAGGACTCGTAAAGGACCACACAATCTCGACGACGGAACTATGGCTATGAATACCGTCTATGAATATTCACCAGGTGATACGGTGTCGGCGTGATAATGACCATGTCTGATCCGGTGGTAATCTAAAGGACGATTATGCCGCCCTCTGGAGCAGCCGGTATAACCCGAACGAGGTCGGTCATTCGACGAAGACCTTTGTATCACTGTCGTTCGGGAAGTAATTGGGATTTTTATATTGAAGAAGTTTTCTCATTAGGCGGCGCAAAACAAACGTCCGATAATGCCACGGAAACTAGAACATACATGGAATTTCTAATATATAGTTTATAAAAAAATAACTAATATCACGAGGACGCATTATATATACATTATTTTCGAAAACTTTTTTTTAATTAAGTTGCTGCAGAACACCTTTCTTATAAATGATAAGAAAAAATGTTGTACCTGGTTTTACATATGGGCACCACTCAAATCTCCAAAAATACGCACGGAAATTGGACGAATCGAAAACATCGTTTTGCGTGCGTCATTTAAATTTCCCTACAAAGGCATTGATTGGCTAATTTCTATAACCCGATTGTTTGTGTCTATAGTTTGTTTATGATGATATTTTTTCATGTCTGACATTGAATACGATCAGCATTTTTATGCCTTAATTATAATCATTATTATTTGATAATAATGTGTCTTTATTCTCAAAAATGTTGTGTATTCAGTGTATGTGCGGAAATAAAAAAACACATATCGTTTTCATTGGAAGAAACAACCCAAGTTAGTTAGATTAAAGATGTGTATGTGACTCAGTATTGCTTTGACCTAGCATGTACACAAATATTCATATAAAGCATTAGTATCCATATATATTTTTATTTACAGTAATACAACAGAAGAAATCACGAATATATTACCAATACCTTAAAACCTAAATATGTCCAAATTGGGCGTGTGATTATACTACATGAAAAGTTTTTATAAAGTGGTTTGTAAAGTGCTATCAATAAAAAACTTAATTATATTGGTTAAATAAACATATATTGGTTAAAATACTTATACTTAATGTTTTGGCTTAAGGCTCCATTACCGACAAAACATTTACAACAAAAATGTTAAAAAATACATTAATAAAAACACAACAATAAAATTTAAAGATAAGCAATATGAGCTTGATCTTATAGACAAGAGATTACCTCATGATTGTTTTATTATATTGTTAATAGATCCTTAAGCTGTCTCTTTAGCTCCTCGATATTACCGTAATAAGAGCACAGCTGTAATTTCGATATATGTTATCTATTTTATGAGGGCTCAATAGAGGGCTGGAAGTAAATTGATGATCCCTTCTTTCTTTCGATTTGAAATTTCGCAAGATATCTGAAATTATATTTGTTTTATTCTAGTTTGGTGTATAATTTTGCTGTGAAGGTTCAAATAAAGTTAATTATTTTCTTAAGGACTCTGCTCTAGCGCAGAAACGGTTTTTAAAATAAACAATGATACACTCCAAGAAACCTCTTATAATTTTATATTCAAGGTCCCAAATAGGAGGGTTTATTCTTTATATTTCAGAGCAACCAGAAAATACTGGAAGCAAATGTGGAATATTGCTTAACTAAGATGAAATTCCTAATTGTAATTCTAATGGTAAGGTTGTCGTTAAGATCTAAATCGATAATTGAATTGAAAAACATAATATTTGTATATTCACAAATCATTTCCCTTAACCTATCGAAAAGGAAAATATGGTTACAACTTCAAGAGTGAAAATATTTTTAGCATGTTAGCAAGGTCACTAAAATATCTCAAAAAATAATATATATATATATATACGCTTAAATTCACCAAAAAGAAACCACCTTTATGCGAAACGGGTGACGAATCAAGATCAGCTTGATGTTAGCTGTATCAGAGATCAAATATACGAACTGTATAAAAGTAGTAAGTAGTTTTTTCAATCGAATCATAATTTAATACAATTATTTCAGAGAAAATTTTTAATCAGTAGAAAGTATCCACAAAAAGCTGAAAGATATGCATCTATATGAGGGATATAGAACATCCCTTCATACACTGTTGGGTAATAAAGGATGTAAGTGGTGTAAAGATAACCCACGAAGGGGTTTAATGGAACTTCCAGACATTGCTTCTAATATATTTTTGAGAATTTATATTTTATTTATATAAATAAAATATTTAATTGTAAAACTGTATTCTGGTGAGGCAGATGATAGTAGTTTAGTTAATGGAAATAAAATTTAATGATATCAGATGTTTGCATCTGTTCTGATTATTTTTTCATTATACCCTTATTGAGAAAAATTGGTACAATATATATTAATTAAAATATATTCCACAATTTTGTAGAACTTTTCCCATATTTCTGATGACATTGCGATACAGTGTCGAAAGAATCACGTTGTTTTAGCAGCAATCCAATTGTCGATACATTTTCGCAGTTCTCCAGCATTCTGAAACCGTGTGCCAGTCAAGCCATGTTGTATAAACCTGAGCAAGTAGCAAACAGAAGGTTTTATGTCTGTTGTGGACATTGGAAGTAGCAGAACTTCGCATTTGAATTACAATACTTGACAATTCTTTTGGGGCCAACAGTTGTCATTGAAAAGGAAAAATTTTCGTCTGTTATTCGCAATTACTCGTCTTTTTTAAAACAATCCATCATTCTATTTGTTAGAGTGGCGTCGGTAGATATCTGCAGTTACAATTTCATTTAGCAGGAATAAATTTCAGTAGCTCTTAATGCTGCATTTACTTCATTCCATGATTTCCATGATTAACGTCTATATACACTAAATAAATCAATAATACTATTAAAACGAAAACTATTACTTTATATAGGGAAATGTCAAAATCATCGAATTTAACAGAGATATTAGGCTGTTTAAAAGTATTTTACATCCATATTTAATATCTTCACCAATAGATATCGCCAAACCAAAAACATGCAAGTACCTAATAAAATAAATTATATCACTTAGTATAAATTTTTCAAAATTAATTATTATGCTAATAATCTCCAACAATCAAGTCAATCGTCTGACATCAAAGGCTTGGCATTCAGATTCCGAGCAGGATATTTCCAACCATATTCTTTGTTTGCTTATTCCCCTTTTTTTTGATTAATGAAAAGTGCAAATTCGTCGGAAAATGGGCCTTTTCCCTTTCCCCGAAATTAAACTCTGGTAATGATAAATGTTCGTGGGTTAGAATCGTCATTTCGGCCACTGAACGTTCAGTTATTAACTCCCTTTTTCTTTAACGACGAGGGGGAAAGGACCTGCTATATTGTATTAACTACATTTGTCTGGTGACTGTTTCAAATTAGCCACAGATATATATGCGACGTCCATATGTCGACATTTTGTTCATTTTTTCCCTCACACAACGACCCAATTTATCACAGAATAATCAGAATGAATAATAATTTTTAAAAGCGCTATTCACTAACTACTTCTCATTTATTAAATCCATTTTTGATCTCACTATTGATTTGCTTTGATCGTTAAATTAAAAACAAACACATAAAAAAACATTTCCTTGTTATTTCTTTCAAAACTGCATTTTTACACTGGAAAATAGTTATTACATTTTTCCAACATCTTGAATAAAGGGCTGTGGAAATTGTAAATGTGCTGAGTGAACCAGCTCTTTCAAAATCAGTGTTATATATATGATCTAGTAATCAAGTAGTAAAGTAATCGTAGAAGCTTAAAGGTGATATATCTGAAACATTTCGAAGAACGCTACCTATTGACAAATCAATGTTTATTAGGTACTTGTATGTATTTTGAAAAGCAATATCTGCTGTGAATATCAGTGAAAATGCGACGTATTAATATAAACAATAGGCTAGATGATTATTTTTGAAAAACCACTTTATGACTATTCTATGTATTTACTTTGCCCGGAATATAAGTTATTTCTGCAAAAAAATCGATTCTAAAGAAAAATTGAGGTTTAAAATAATGAAATTTCAAATGCGCACTAAAAAATCTGCCCATGACGTAACTGTTTTGGTCGCACTGGACGGTTGGTATGGGTACAAGTATTATTTATGCATTATTTTAATAATTTTCTGTTTTAGTTAAATATTTTATAGTGTATCGATGAGTATGTATTATACATGGCTAAACACCCTAAACAACTTGTGTATTTTCGAACAAAGGCAGAAAAAACCAAAGCAAAGCGGGAAACAGCCTGTATATTTTCAACATCCGTAATTAATTACATAACAACAGCAATATTAGCATTCTATTGTAAGTATTTACTCTTTTAAGTAATTCCAATTATGTCTAAAAATATAATTAACGTAATATCTAGGTAAATAACACTGTTGATAACATTTAAGGTTAACTTTCATTGGTTTAGTTTATAGTGCATATGAGTCCTTAATATATTTTTTTCAGTTACCAAATAATATACAAAATTATATTCAATATAATGTGACTGGTTTCGTGGTGCAAGTCTGCATGAACTCAATATACGATTTTGCAAGATTCGAATGACAATCAAACAGAAGAAAATAAGCTTTTAACTGAACTCGCTGAACATTCATTGTTGTTCTCTACTGGCCATATGTTCTCAAAATACAAAGAAAAATATTAACTAAATTCAAACCTTCAAGAACTGTCTATTAAAATTCATCACGGTTATTTTATGGAAAATATCAAATGTTTGGTTTCTTATAAATCAAATAGTAATTGATGAATTATTGTATTTGTTATTATTAAAATGAATTCCATAATTAAAATTTGTGCATTTTATTATTAATAATGCAAGATAATTTCATACAGTACCGAGCTACATCATCAAATTTCTATAATATATTTTTTTTATTTTGGAATAAATTACACTGTTGATAACATCCGATTTGGTCTTCATTTGTTTTGTTTATCGTGTATGTAAGTTCCTAATAATTTTGTTCGGCTATGAACAATAATATTTTGGTAGCCCTGTCAAAAACATTAGCATTTGTATTTTAAGATTATCATAATTTTTTCATAGGTTTGCCATCGAAACAATTTGGATTTGTCTTAGCATAGATAGGGCACTTGAGTTCAGTAATACTATTCTCGCAGTTTTCAAGCGGCGATTGTGCCTACTCTTTAGAGTTATTACCTGCATTTATTAATATTCTTTCTAAATATTTTACTAGATTCTTTTCAATATTCTACAAATTTTCATTATCATTCTGCCTGAAATACTCACCCATTTCAATTCTATAAAAATTCTAGTGTTTTTTTTAAAATTGTTATTTCAGTTACGGTCACACAGTACAGCCTTTATCGACAAATCAATTCTGGGCAAATTTCAATTTTTTAAGTTATTTTTGCGCTTCTGAAAGGTGTTTGATTTGAAATTTTGAAATTTTGTGATTTTAATTCTGATAAAATCTTATAGATAAAAAAGCCCACTTTTTTCGCAAATAATTTATTTTTAATATTCCCCCTATAGTATATTATTATTATTAAACAATATTTCCATGATTCTCTTCTAGTATATTGTTAAATAACTTAACTTAATTTTAAATTCGATGGATTGGGCATTTCTCTACATAAAGTGAGGCTAATCATCTTTTGTCGTTTGACCTGAAAAAATTTGCTACCGAAGCTTATTAAATACATATATAACAGTTCTAAATTTCAAAAGTGCTGTGGGTAAAAGTGAAAAGTGTACTTTTATGCAATTATTATATCACTGTGATTCACTATCACTATTATTTATATCACTGTGAATAACTCAGTGGTTTTTGCTCAGAAATGGACTCAGAAAATGTGATTTTTTTGTGGTGCAAAATACGTTTTATTCGTGAAGTATATCCAAACTGGTAAAAATAAACACACCTCATTTATGAAAGCTTCTTGACTAACTACATGTCGAAATTGGTGAAAAAATCAACCCGTAAAAGAATATAGCTAAAATAAATAAGCTTTAAGGACGAATTGCTAAGTATCTAATTGATTCAACAGACTCAGCTTCCTCTGACTTCCTACGATTATTTCGTAGACGACGGTTTTCATCAAACGAAGTGGTAATAAGCTTACTGGGTTATTTTGTTAGCCTACCCTACAGTGCTGCACTACCATATCAATAATATATGGAGTAAGTATATTTATAACGAGAAAAATAATACTAAAGCCATTTTTACAACTATGAATCTAATTCAACTATCAATCACTCACACATATTAGAGACCCTCAATATATGGTAATAGAAGAAAAACCAAGACAATCGAAAATTACTTACCATACATAATACATAAAATAATAAAATTAAAATTGAAAATATACAAGACGAAATAAGGAAAAGTATATCTACAAAATGTCAACGATATCGTAAAATATCAAGATAAGCCGTCGTCGTGAAGAAGACGTTCTAGCTCACAAAATTTGATTCAATTCCTGAATAATCTGTTCTTTATGCAAAATCCCCTTAAATTATACGAATAATATAAGTTGACACCGGAGAGAGTGTAGAGGAAGCGAAATGTCCCCCTTTCAGACTCCTCCGTAGACGAATTAATAAGTTTCAATGTAATTAAATGATAAGTCGTCGAGAATATATAGTAATCCATTAAGCTTCCCGATGAATGTTTAACTTTATAGCTATTATTTGAGTATTAAAAGTGAATTAATTAGCTTTAAGACGCCCAGACTGTATCGAACCAAATATATAATTTAATTTATTTGCCTCACTTTATTACCTTCCTTAATTTTAATAAAGGGGCATTTTCTCGCAAAATTATCCCTATTAATCTCGTCGGCGTTCGCAAAATTTCATCTGGATAATATGCTAAAGTTTAAATTTACGGTAATTGCTTTACGAAGCACGAGGAATATTAAGCTTGGCTCAGTTTTACAAGACATTTTTCAATATCATAACACGTGTTGGAATTGCAGACTGTTCTTCACAAAAATTGACAACTTGAAAGCGTTCCTCCATATATTTAGTTTGTCTCCTGGTACTTGTCTCTTGTGCAGTTCTTGGGAATATACTTTGAACTTCTACTAAGCTTGATGTTGTTAATGAGAATAAGAGTAAATATTATATTATTTCAAATAGTAATTCAGCATGACTCTATCCATCACATTTACAATATTCTACCCATCATATTTAGCAGACATAATCACACCTTTTTCTTTTCGAAACCAGGCTTGCATCCGTCATATGATATAACAGCATCCCTCCTAAGGAATCACCAAATTGCTGGTATATGGTTGTTGTTCCATCTGGACGGCTCAGGTCGTAGCCCTTTGTAACTATCGACTGTGCCATGTTCTGTCACTTTTCTTTTAATAATCTTCTAAAATGCACATCCTATTCAAATTTTCGTATATAACTTATGTGAAATCGCTTTCCAAATTAGGTGTGCCTAAATTCTAATAGTTCTGTAGGAATGTTCGTCCGGTCGGTCGAAATGTGTGGCTGTCGATACGATTGTTTGTCCTAACACTCACTACTATCTTTGGAAGGAATTTGCACAAGAACTAAAAACACTGATTGAAGAAATACTTGTTGATTGCGATATTAAACAAATGACAGAAGGTTTTAGGTTAGGTAAAGGAAATACGATAGCGCTGTGGAGGTGGTACTGTTACAAGGGGTAGAGAAAAGAAAAGTGAGCGAAACGTCCTCGTGGTGGTCTTTTATAGCCGGGAACCGCATGGTACCAATTCAGTGGCGTTGCCAACCTTTGAACTAGCTGTAGGTGAATGCGTGATAGCCTAAAGGGGCGTAGCGGTCACTACAGTCCACTGATAAGCAACTGATATACTGTAATCTTTTTTGGGTGACTGTACAACTGGAGGTGCAAGCTTCTGCCAAAATTATAATAGATTATGTTAATTCACACCAACTTCAATTCGTCTTCACCATTTTTGCTCTTTTTGGGGTGTTCGAAGAGCTAGCAACCAGTGGAAGCTAACATTGGCGAATAAACTAAATATTTAAACAACTCGTACTTTAATTTATTTTTACATATAATTTCTTAAACTTTGTAATGCACCCGCTTTATTTTAAAAGGTTTTTTAGAGGTTCACAATAACCTCTGTTTATTATATTACTATTCTGGTAATATACCACAAGCAAAATTTTTCATCCAAGGAAACTGACTCAAAAATTTTTGTTTTCAACTTCAATTTCTAAATAAAATTTTGAGTTACTGTACAGTGGATACTGTTGTGATAATTTTCATTTTTTCGTCCATAATGTTAGTATGTTAATTATATGTATGTAGTGAAACATCTTTATAGTATAATATTATAGTGTTAATTCTACATGTATAGGTACAAAAATGTTGTCCTTGAGAAACAGGAATTATTAGTTATTAATCTTTTATCATTAGACCTATTTTCTAAATTAAAAAATCCGCTACCTAGGCTCATTAAATACACACATAAGTGTTTTGAATTTCAAAAATGCCGCGGGCACGATGGGTGTATTCGTTAACAACACAGCAGATAATTTTCATTTGTTCGTCCATAATTTTAGTGTGTTAATTATATGTATGTAGTAAAACATCTCTATAGTATAATTTTATATTATTAGTTCCACATGTATAGCTACAAAAATGTTCTACTTGAGGAACAGGAATTATTAGCGAAAAAAAAAAGTAAAATAAAATAGTTCAATGCTTATATTTAATAAAGGCATTAAATTTATAATTATCATTACAATTACTGTAAGTATTCATGAATGAAATTGATCATAACTGATAAAAGACATAATATCTGGCGTTAATAATCATTAACAGTTTTCATCTCAAAATCTTTAAATGTTTTTAAAGACAAGTATTAATAAATGTCAAAATGTGAAACAAATAGTAACAATATATTTTCATCAAAAAAAAAAAACATTTTCGTATAGGTACTATAACATACAACAACAAAAACCAATCAAGTGGATCAGTTATGTGGCTGCTGTCATAACTAGCGACTGAAAGGCACTATCGACTCTTTACTAATTGACATATTGAGTATCATAGAATAGAATATTGATTGATAATAGTAAAATATTTATAGCTGTATGTTATCTTGGCAACTATTAAGTATTACTATTTTTGAATCACGTTTTTAATTTTCTGAATTTCTCGATATTTGATTAAGCTTTTTTAAGATTGATAAGGATTGATTTCTTATTGTTATTATATACTGTATACTATTATTTGGGATTTATGTATAGGATAATATATAGGATTTTATACATAAAAATAGGTTTTACATCATTGAAAATCAAACTGCTCTTTGCAGCATAATAGAATTCAGCAATTATTTATTTCCTTCACTTATGACACTTGAAATGAACTGATCTGTGAACACAGAGAGCAGAGAAATCCGAATATGTTAACTACTTCCTTCCTTTCCTCAATCAAAATTATTATAGGAATTCGCACATGTCCATCGTATGCCACAAATGGAGAAAATAGACGAAACATACAATTTATTAAAGCAGTAATTACTATTTTCAATGGACTACTTTTTCGACTATTTCGCCATTATCGACTACTTCGCCTGTTTTCAATCGATAGCTTCCAACGCTAGTCATGAACGTAACCGGTCTATATTAATTATATGATTTTGAGTTATGTTATTTTGTAATAACCGTAGAATTTTTAAACCTAAACCCAAAAGACCTAAATGAATAGAAATAGAATTAAACTAAAAAAATAGAATACAAAAGACAAATATACGGAGTGGGGCACCACTAAAATATAAGAACCTTTCGAGACATTAAAACTAACATAACAAACTCGAATCCAAAAGGACATAAACAGATGGAGAACAGTTGTGCGCCTTCCTACCTGCTCAGCATAAAAACTCTACTTTTACATCAATTATAATTTTAATTAATATTAAAGTGTGTTATTAACTGTACGAATTTCTGTAGCTACAGGTGAGAGATTGTTCTGTAAACTAAAATTAATGAATCAATTATTTAAGATCTAAAATGGGTTAGGAGCTGTTAGAAAGTTTTGCTTTCATTTCTATAAAGTCTGACTTTTTAAGCAGCTAGATATTAAAAATTTATTAACGAATTTGCCACAAGTTAAATTAGATATTTCTGTACGATATTTCCATCATTTTCTATAAAATATGTATATTTAAAATGGGCAATCAAAATACATTTTATTTGACCGTTTGTTTTTTACTAATATGGAATACATGTTTGGTAATTTTAAAACTGTTCATTCATTACAATTCAATAAAAACTTAATAATTCTTTTTTAGATAATACACATTTTTAATAAAGATTTTTAATAAAAAACATATATATATGCGGAATAAGTCAGAAGTGTTAATTCTGTAACCTACCTATATTCTATTCAAAACAACAATGAACTAATGTCATCACGACGTCCATTGTTTTAACTACCACAAATAAGTGTTAGATTGAAAATTAATAGCTTAGCTTTGACTTAAATAGTGACTCACAAAGTAACAGTGACTGAATTATACTTTCGAAATACGGCGTTATAATCCAATACTAATGCGATACTATGACCTAGACAGAATAATGATAGTGGAAACAACTCAAAGTAAATAATATAATTAACACAGTATAAGTGCAGAAAATCGTACTGTAGAGTGTAAGACATGTATCTGCCTGTGTCAATATATTCATTATTAACTGTTTTGCATTAAATATAATTTTTCCTAAAAATATGTACCCAGATAGTAACAGAAGAAACTAAGCAGAAACACAGTATGGCAAATTGACTTGACAAGGAACCACAGCAACAAAGAAAAGAAGAACTAAACGTAGAAGGGTAAGTATGCTCTCTAATGAACGTAGAATACATTACTAATCTACAAACTATTGCCTCTGTATTATTAATTGTAGTTTAAATCCTTCGATAATATATGCATTATATGTACTATAATGTTAAATAAATCATATTTGATAACATATTTTTTTATTTTCATTATTTTATTTACATTAGAATATTGTTGTATACCAAAGCCCAAATAAAGTAAAAGTCAACGTCGATGTATCAACATTGCAACGTTTAAACGTGTTAAATTTAGATAACGTGAGTTCACCGTTTCGCGTGTGTATGTGTGTATAGATTATACGTTAAGTTTTAATGATCATCAAATTATTGACTCTTTCCAAATCATTTACAAAGTCAAAGGACTAATAAGGGCAACATTTTAACGGACGTTAATATTTAACGTAAATATTATTTTTACGCTTATCACTATGGTACAGAAATTTACGAAGTAGGGCATCAATAAAATATATCGATCTTCCGAGACATTAAAAGTAACATAACAAACTCTAATCCAAAAGGACAGAGACAGCCAGAGAATAATGAAAGAACATTTCTGCGCCTTCCTACGGACGGAGAATAAAAACGCTATTATACCAGTAAATATAATTTTATTGCGTGATAAATTCGTTCCGTCGACGATTCTCATAAAATATGTATCGGATCCATTTCGGAAGGGCAGCGGGGCGGGGCGGGGGGTAGGGGATCGGCGGCGACGGACGGGTGATGGGGGTGTTGGCTGCCCGCTCCCGAACCAGAAAAAAAAGAGAACATAAAACAAGTTCCCGAACAAATATAATTTGGGCCCCGGAAGATTTATCATTGGCGAGTTTTACAATCGACGTTAACATTTAACGAGCATCAGACCGATGGCTCGACGGGGGCGAGGAATCTTATTGTGACCGGAGCGATGTGAATAATTCACGAATTTCTGCAAACAGAAAGAGCGACGTTATATTTTCGGGCGGAAATGCGACGCCGTTAATAATTCACGTTGGGTCAATCCTTTGCGAGACGACTGGTGTATCGTGCGCTTCGAGATTGTGACTTTAACAGGGATGGCAGGTTGCGGATGCGTTACGGAGAATGTTGTAAAGAACATTATTTTTCTTATGTTAGCCTTAATAATAAATTAGTTTTTCAATTTGAAAGCTTTGTGATAAAAATCGGTAAAATGTACCAGATGTACCGGAAAGTTATTACCGGTTTTTTTACTATGTTGTTATACTTTTAGTACGCAATGTTATGAAATGTTATTATTTGACACAATTTTATTCTACTGACATCAGGTATCAAAGCTACACATGTCAAATATTACAAAAGTAACGCCATCATAGTTTTATACCGTTTGCTGGTAAAAACTTACGGTGAACATATTCTAACCTTCAAAACTTGCAAGGCATAGTTTCGAGAATTCAAAAGGCATGATTTCGATGTGCAAGACAAAGAACATTCTGGTAGACCGAAAAAGTTTTAAAATGCGAAACTCCATGAGTAATTGGAGACTCCAATGAAAATTGATCGAAAGTTACTTTTGCATCAAATCGTGACGGGTCTTGAAAATGGATTTATTTTGAAAGCTCTAAGTGCAAAAAGTCAAAAAGTCATGATTACACCCTGACGAAGCCGGCCGATCGACTCTAAAGCCAAATGTTTTGTCCTGTGTTTAGTGGGACCAAAGTAGCGTGGTGTATTACGAACTGTTAAAACCTGATGAAACAGTTAATAGTCATCGCCATCAAATAGTAATTAATAGTAAATGATTAATTTGAAACACGTATTGGCCAAAGAAGCGTTGAAAGCACTTGAATAGAACATATCATCGCACCCATCGTACTCTCCAAACCTTGCCCCGCCCGACTATCAATGCGACATGCGCTTATAGAGCAACACTTTTCACAGCACAGCTAATTTCGAAGAAGTTATAAAACCGCGCGATAAATGGTTTTGCTCTAAGCTTAAAGATTTTTTTTGGGAGGCATCCATAAATTGCTGAAAGATGGGCAATACTTTGAATAAATAAATGTTTTAATTATCTTGAAAATTAGGTAATATTTTTTCGAGAGAAGCAGTAATAACTTTCCGGTACACCTGTTATTTTTTTAAAAGTATTATACGTCGATAGCCCCTACATTTTTCCATTTTTGAGCCAAATTGCGGATTTCATATCGAAGAAAGGATGTATCTCTTGACGAGACAAAAATATTAGACGGATTAGACTTAAAATTAAAGAAATGTACTGATTAGCTGGAAATATAAATCCAACTTAAAATTAACAACAACTTAAAATTGAAGGGATTGGTTTAATAAAGGGTTATACTGAAACATCATACCATCTAGCAATCCAATACTACCAAAACCAAGTTCAATGATTAATTACCAATGGTTATTAGATATAATTTTAAGTAAATAATAAGTTTCAATTTACGTACTAACGAATGCTTTAGAGAAATTATAAATATAAAACCAATTATTCTATTTGTATAGCATGTTATTTTAACTATCAGTTTTAAAAACTTCGTAGTCATATTTTCATTTCCATATAGCATTAAAACAATTTAAGGTAAAAGTATTTCTATTAGAAATTTAAACTTACTTTGTATCAGTTTTTATCAAAATTGACTCAAAATTTCCACGTCTATTTACTTATGATATACATAGTGGGAGAAGAACTGAAACTAGAGTTATAATAATAGTAGATACGCATTACAAATATGTTTAAGGATATCATTAATGCTACATAAATGTATAACTAATAACTGGAAAACTCGACTATAAGAAAATAAAAAATATGTGATGCTAATGAGACATGGCTGATATTATTGGAGATGGAAAATCTTACGATATTTCATTTTAAATACAATATGCAATTTTACATTATATTAAAGAGAACGTGGCGTTATGTGGACCTATAACTATTTTTAAATTTATGAATATATTATTTCTTACTAGTTCTTGTCGACTTTTTATCGCTAAGGTAACTTAAAACTAGGCAAAAAAATGACTTATCTAGGAAAACCCATCAGTCCTTAATTTTAAATAAAATAATAGATGTAGCATTTTTCAGTGTTTTTACCATTTAGTGCACTTCACTACACAACTACAAAAATATTACACGGTTTGATTATCTTGGTCTGAGTGAAGTCTTGGTCATGTCTTATTGCGTCTCTCTTAACTTCCTCTATGACAATTGAAATCAGAAAATCTCGGTTTATGTATCTCGGTATGTGCACAATACTTCTTAGGACTTTACTCTTACATAATTGAATTACATTAATATTACTTCTCGCTTAACATCCAATATATATTTTGTATTTTAATTCCAATTATTTTCTTTTTACATCAATAATTATATACATACAATTACTGTAAATAAATCAGATATACTATAAACATTTTGTGAATTTTAATTGAATGAGATATTATGTAAAGTATAGTCTGTTCAAAGTTATTTTGCACATACGACATTTAAATTTGCGACATCAAAACGTATCAATGTTGCCACATCATCTCTGAGTATTAATTCAGTTTGGCTTTGACATACAAGAAAATTCTAATCTAAGAAAATGTTATCAAATATAATTTATTTTAACATCATAGTACATATAAAAACTGCAGTTAATTATACAGAAACAATGATGTATAGAATAAAATTATGACCTTTAATCACTATTGCTTTCAAAAAATTTTCATACGTCTGACAACCGGATGACTCAATCATTACGTTTTGAACTAATCACCATTTTGTCTCTTTTTAAATAGAACAAAATGAGAAGGGAAATATTGCCTGGTATTAAAACGAATGTACAAATTGCGGCAGGCAATACATTAAACATTTTGATGACGTATGTACAAAAAAACTTTGAATAGAATATAGCCAATTTTTTATAATTTAAAATGAAATATAGTAAGAATATAAATAACGTACAAATGGAAGTTCATTGAAGAAAATTGTATTTTCCATATAGGTACCATATAAATCAATTTATAAAAAGAGCAACAGAGAAAGAAAATGACAAAGCCACGGCAAAAAATGAAGACAAGGAAAGTCCAAAAAGAAAAGGCCAATCCTACGGGTGAGACGGAAGCAAGAGGGGATGCTATCCATTGTTTTTTATTGGAAGATATTATATTTTCGTCGGCGCTCGGAGCCGCCCTCCTGTCATTCCCTAAATAGAAATTATGATTCCGGAGCGACATAAAACGTTTCTGCCCCGGTTCGCCTTTATAATGATTAATGTTGTCGGCAGTCGGGAAAAGTCACGGACCGACCTCCATTTTGAATCACATTTTAATGCTGACTGGTGGGGTTTTTCTGGCGGGTCGAGCGACGAGATGAGAGAAGGAGGAAGGCGGAGGAGGAGGAGGTGGAGGTTGAGCGCGTTGACGGCCGAAGAAGAAGTCTTACGTTCCGTGCGGTCAGATATCTCGGCCGATTTCCGCATAAAGGAAAATTTCGCTGGCCGACTCGATCGGCTAATTGAACGATTCGAAATGGAAACGACATGATTGATTTTTCTTAATAGATCTGGTGGGGATGGAGGATCGATAAATATTTTATGAAAGGAGAAGGGTGGCCTGCGGAAGCAATTGGGAGGGGGGCGGTGCTGGCGTTATTACTGCCTCTACAATCAGGCAACCGCGATTAGTTGTCGGGGCTCGTTAATTATGAAAACTTCCCGACTAAAAGTCAATTAGGTTGGTAACTTCGATGAGGAAAAGCCTTGTACAGGTCGTTTTATTGATCCGTACAACCACACATTATATTATTCTTCCAATGAAACAGCCAATTCACGTCGTCGAATATACTGCCAAATTAATTTTGTAAAAATGTCAAATTCGTTTTAAATTCGAAACGGATTTGTCCTTCTCCCAGTTAGAAAGTGCTGATTGACGCATAGGACCATGTAACCGAACCAGTCTATAAAATTTGACTACTCGACCCTGTTGTCAAATATCTACAAAATTCTTCAAAACATTCGTATAATAATTAGAGGTTACTAACCGGTAAACGTTGTAAATAAAAATTGTAAGTAAATGCGGTAATACTCCGATGTGCTGACATCATAAATTTTGATGACGTACATAAATTATTTTATTGGATAAACTATATAGAGGATGAACAAAGCAATACGAAAACCATATATAGACCATGTTTATTTATCAATAAGGTATATAAGGTCATAGAGTGTCTGAATAGTTTCCAATGAAATATTATTCCCTTCTTTCACCAAAATATGCTGCTAATACTTCAATGGTGTTGGAGATCGAAAAAGGAGTACCTCACTCTATGCTCTAAAACTACTAAAACTGCAAACTAAATAGGTACAGTTATATTGAAGAAGATGCTTAATAATATTCTCATAATCCTTAATAAGTTATAGTAAGAACCTCATCATTGAATATAACGCGATATTAATTTCCAATAATTCTGCCATAAACGTGAATGAGGGGAGCAGCTGAATACCACGATATTACCGCCCAAGTCATGAGAGAACCCCCTCCATGCTTGACTGTAGGAGCAGATAGTCCGGATCGTAGGCCTCTTTAGAAAACAGAGTAAGAAGTTATTATTCTAAGCATACCACATTCTTCCAATCGTCGAGTACCTAGGTTTTATTAGAATGAATCCTCTTACTATCGCCGCGCTGTTTTTTTATCTAAATAATATTACTCAAATGTGTTTTCAGTTTTGCTGTTATTTTTGACGCTGTTGTTTTATATTGTCTGACCACAATACTTTTTAATGTAATCAGTCTAGGTCAATTAACTTTGGATTATACGAACCATTTCTTTTCATTGATCATATTCTACTAACAATGCAAAAAATTGAACAATTCAGCTATATCCGTCAGAGACACTCCGACAAACCAAGCATCAACGATTTGTACTCTTTCAAAGTCTAAGAGATCTCACATTTTACCAATAGCCTGTTTTGGCATCACAAGACAAAATGTATAATACAATGAAATATAAAATACAATACTTGACATGAAAACTGTGCGTTATTTACCTGGAAACAGTTTTCCAAGACACAATATGTTGTTCATATTATATTATCTATTCCTTTACATATATATTTTCAAACTACATTATTACTAGTTATTTACTAGAGTACCAAGAACTGAAAATTCAACGCCTTTTATTTAATAATTTCTTTCATAAGAACAAAATCATAATTTCATGGATTACGAGATACAATTCATTATTTATTCAATTTCTTTCAAAAAAATATATTTAAAGGCTACAAAATTTATGTGCGTCGTTTCAGCACTGTAAATGAGACTTATTTACCGTCATATTATCATGAATCTGGATCAAAACAACAGGATTAAACACAACCCGTAAACTAATTTGTGTTTGAAAAATTTAGGTTACTATCAATTATTGCGAATCAAAATACGGAAAAATGATGATCCAAAATGCCCAGTTATTACAGAAAATAAAACATTTTTTCACATAAGTCAAAAGTGTCTAGGAAAAGATACACAGGATGTGCATACAGGATGTTTTAAAAATACAAATATATATTTTTCTTCTTCACGTAAATTAATCGACAATAAAGTAATCAATTTAAAGAATAAATTTATGGAACAACTTAAAATTACAACATTTTAAATGCAGCAGTTTGAATTCAGGTTACGAAATTAATAAAATCAAATATAAATAGAATTAGTATTTAAGATTGCTGAGGGCTTATGCATAATATTATATTCGCTTACGATAAGATACGGTGCCTACTTACTGGCGAGAATCTACCGTTCGAGTTTTTTTGTGAGATTGCTTGCTTGATTTAGGGTCAGATTGGATATGAATACAAATGCTGCATGACCCATTGTACGCTATTTTGTAATCGTTGTATTGAGAATCTACCTCTACATATTAACGTAAGATTCATTGTGAACGCTTTGCTTTCTTATGAATTCGTGCTGCAGTTCGCTTAAAAAAATGTTGTTGTTTAGGGTCTTCTTATGGGCTTTTTTGATGGAAAGAAAATCCTATCCCTTTGGCCAAAGGGCTTGCTTCCACCCAAGACCTGCAGTTCCATAGAAGATTGCTGTAATGACTGTAGTCGTAGACTTTTGTTGATTAAACAGTTAAAGGTTGTGGCCTTAGATAGTGGTGGTTCGGTCTTAGTGATAATTTAGGTTAGCTCAAGACTCCCCGCTACGCGTTCGCTGAATACTTTCAAGTATGTAAAACAAATCCAATTGTATTTCTTAGCTCGATAAATAATATGCACTTGCAGAATTTGGAAGGCTGCAGTTCGCTTAAAAAATGTTGTTGTTTAGGGTCTTCTTATGGGCTTTTTTGATGGAAAGAAAATTCTATCCCTTTGGCTATCCCTTTTTAATATCCTTTTTATTGTACAGGGGATAAATAAAATAGAATAAACATCATGCAGTACAATACATCTTCCATGTAAATAATGTAATTCGTATCTATTGTTTTGCACTTTACATGCCAAGCCTTGTAGGTTATATATTAGTGCTTTCATATATCATATATTTCATTCTCTCAAGTGATCAGTGAAATGTGTTTTCACTTACAGTTCCAAAAAAGGTAAATCGTTGTTGTTCACGAGCACAACGTATCGCAAGCGACAGTATCCACAGTAATGACAGCATATACAAAACATGATAAAGCATCAACGACGAAAAAGAATAGTGGGTGAAACCCAAAGTTAACTAACAGAAACTAACGATCATTAAAAAGGATTGCAGCCAGACAACATAAAACTGTCATAAAAAAGTGACACTCGACACTCGATTGGGTAATACTGTTTTAACCACAACAACAACAAACAGTACGACGAGCGCTCCGAAGAGCGAATATTAGTGGAACCTGCACCATATTGCAGGAAAAGAACTGCTATATTCCAAAATGGTAATATCTTAGTTTGAGAAGCTCCAGTATATTATCAAATATCTTCCCTGGTCAGTAGATTAGACCAGACCCAACCTCAACAAAATTTAAATGTTATGGGGAGATTTGGGACAGATATTGAGGAGTAAATTTCCATCTACATTATTGAAATGGATGATGTTTTGGTACAAGAATCGGATAACATTACGTTGGAACCTATTTCTACACTCTAAGAATCTATTCCGCGAATTGCAGCTTGGCTTAAAAGCTAATGGTGGCTCAATGCCTTATTAATAAATAAATATTTTATACACGACAGTTGTTCATCGTATCTTGTCCTTCCCCTGTATATTTACATATTACGAAGAATTAAACTATAAATACAGAAACGAAATTTAACAATAACCAAAATATTGCTGTGTCACAATAACCGGTTAATTAAAATACATTTTCTGAGCATCGACTTGGATTGCCAAACTTAATTCTGTCTAATTTTTTAATACCCAAAAATATTTTTTCATGAAAAACAATTTTCATTAAACCTTTTCTTGTTGCGATTGTCGAATATTTCCTAAATTTCACATATTTTTTGAAAAATTTTGAATATAAAAACCATTGACAGTTCAATAGAATCAGGACAGGTTCTCGTCGTCTCATATTTCGTTTATTAGAAATATTTTTAATAAAAAAATTGAACCGACTTCAAAAAATAAATAAGGAACTCACTAAAAACTAAAAAATAATCAAACTCAGATTTTTGACAAAAAAAACTTTGAAAATAAAATATGTACATAATAATCGTTGTAATAACTACATAAAAATAAACAATAACCTTGTTTAACCTATCTATTACATGTATCTTATATTCAGCTATATACACAAGATTTAGCTTAATACCTACCTAAATTTATTTATAATATTATTTTAACTACTACCAACTGATTACTTTGATGTCTGGGTATGAGGAAAAATAGGAACAATGATTGAAGATAAGGAGCGCTTCAGGCCCCGGAGTCCGCTACCTAGACTAGATGATTTGACAAATGTTCTAACTAAACAACAACAAAACGCTATTTTCCCCGCCGAGAATCGAACCGGCGACCTCTGTTTGGGAGGTAAACACTTTAACAAATACACCATAGAAGCAGTTGTATTAAATATATATACAAGGTCTTATATGTTATAGCTAGTACTTAAAAAGCAAACTGAATGGCTTTTGCACTGAAGGACTTCCGATTTTCCGTCACATCAGCTCAGCAATAACCTTATATACAAATAATTGATTGTTTTAGATAAAAAAATATGTGAAAACTTTGTACGTGCCTTTGAAATTTAAGCGTTTCCGTCTCTTTCCCAATAATTTCGAAAATCAGCCCACAACTGATGGAGAATCGGCGAACATACATTAAAAAATACATATTTGCAGCTGATAATAAAACCTCCTCCTTTTTCGAAGTTGGTTAAAAATATTGTCTCGGTTCAACATCAAAATTTACATCACTATATTATCATAAATGATATGAAAATATAAATAATGAACCTCGAATGTCACTTCGAACGTATAAATTCAAAGTACAAAACTTTCAGCAAGTATAATGCCGAATAACAACAGAAAAAAAGGGGAATTTAACTTTAACGTTGGACTATTTGAAAAAAAGCTTATTTCAGCCCGAAGCCAGATTATTTACAGAAAGAAAAATCCGTTTTCCGCCACGACGAAAGCGGCGAGCGGGTAAGATAGAGACGGAAGAGTGCGGAAAAGTTTTGTTTAAGTTATTTGTTCTTTTATCAAGAAAGTTGAGTTAGAAGTGCCCCAGGCGCGGCCATCAAAGTTTGATAAGTTCCGCTGCCTGGACGGATCGCTCCGGGACGGGTCGACTGGACAACGGTCATTTTTCTCCCTTTTTCAATCTACGCAGCTCCCGGCGTGTCTCGTTTTCCATTGTTTCCTCCAGGAATTGCTACAAGCGATGCTTTACACTCTAAAACTGATGGACTCCCTATATTATCCGGTCTAGAATTAAGCGATTAAATTCGTCAAGAATCAAGTTAAACACATAATAAATAAATAATTATTTATTAATAAATATTATAGAATAATATATGTTATTAAGTAATATATAAATATTTATTATAATATTATTTATTCTTTAGATGTCAAAGAGGACGCAGTGGTATCTTGAAGCGATGAAGAATCTTTTAAAGGGATATATAAGAAAATATTAGTATAATTGTCCAATCGTAACCATGTTTTCACCGTGCGTCTGAGTCAGTGGAGGGCCAGAGGTGTAAAACCAGTTACCGATGACTATTTTCTTTTCTCCTGAATATTTAAATATAAATATTGTAAGACGCCTTAAACTAAGATATTTGTTTATTTTCTATTTATTTTCTTTTCTATATTTTTTTCTATATTTTAAAGTCTCCTTCACCAACAAAAATTTACGAGCATGAGCCCCCAGCAAGATTTCGAATCTCGAGCTATCGCCACAGTAGGTGGACCGTCCTACGGCCTTTACCACTGCGCCAACCAAGCCGGTTTTCCTATTTTTTGGTATAGTTTTAAGGAAATGTATTGGTATAATATTATATTATGGCAAATAAAAATTATTTACTAAAATGCAAAATCAAAGCAAAAAAAAGTTCAAAATTTTGGAGACACCTTATATTTGGTTGGCTTAAAAACGCAACTAATATTTAAATAAACAGCTTAATATTCCAGTTTATTATTTTTACGATCGTGCTTATAACAATAATCAACAAAATTGGTATTTTTTGTTGATGATTATTTAAATGTTACCACAGTGTCACCATTCCAGTATCTACTAGAGTTCACTGTAAAAGCAGTGTAATATTCAGTGTAATAAGGGAATCGATTTATCTTGAAGAACGGAATGCTATTTGCTCATTCAACCAGAAAAGATATTATCTACGCCAAATTGCACAATAGATCCCAAGTAAAAGCAAGAAAATAAATTTGTTGTAATATCATCGAAATGAAATCGACATATTCCTAGAGGAAAAACGAAACCAAGAAATTTTGTAAATAATGAAATATTTACCATAATCGACAAATATGTCTCCTACGGAATTAGTATGGGATGAAGTTGAAAAATGACCATAGAACTTAATAGACACAGCACAACAAAAAGCATCAGTAACATTTCTAGATAGGTTATTCAAAATAACGGTAATCTCTTTGACAATGCCAAAATATAACGAAAAATGTATACTATTTTTTAATATGTATTAAATGTATTTAATTGAGTTTAACTAAATATTAGCCCAACGTTTCATTAACATTTGAGTCTAATAAATCATAACTTATCTGTTCATTGTCATTTGTTTTTAATTACCTTATTGTTGCCAAATTTTGAATATAATCAGTTTAATTGTTTTTTCATTAAAAACCTTCGAAATCTTCAAATGGTCTTCACGAAACTCCGTCCTCCAAGTACCAAAAATAATATAACATACATTATTGTGCTATTATAACAAAATATAAATAATTTAATACGGATTTAACCACATTGTCTAGTAAACCATATAGTTAACGACTTAATATATGTTATGGTCAGAGCCATTCACCTAAGTACGTACGGCTCGTCCAAATTTCAGGAATTCTTCCCCGGCCAATTAATTATCGTAAACGTCACTGGCAACATAATAACATACATAAACGTTAGACCGGGGCAGTTTCTGAAATGGGATATTTGTTAATGACATATTTCGTGTCCAATTCCGTTGTATTATTAGTCCGTAAGCTGAGAGATTAGGCTGCGAACGGCGGGGTAGACCCGTTAAATAGGGGGAGAGAAACTGACCATCGGTCAGTCGAGCCCCTGCAAAATATTATCCCACCGCACCGCGTGCTTTTTCCTGCACGCCGTCTTTCCATTGTTCCGGCGTTCGGACTCGACTGGATCGACCCCAGAGACATCTAGCGAAAGGGGTTGAATTGATTCGGATGGGCCTAAAAAACAACCGAAATGCACTTCGAGTTCTGCGCGATTTATTAAGATTTATTTAAATTATTTTAATAAGTTGAACTATTTTTTATATACATACTAAGAGACTATTGGTTTTGAAGGAACAGATTCTAATTATAATTTTAATAAATAATCATTTGCATTTTTGCATTTTTTCAGAATTTCAAAATCGTGTGCCAATCAAGCCATGTTACATCCCTCTAAACAAGTGGTAGTGAGAAGCTGCTATACATAGAGCATATCCTGCCTGCGAGAGAGCTACCCATTTGAGCTTTAATAGCGTAATGTAACTTTTGTAACGTGTCTGAGAGAAAAGAATGATTTGGCGATAGTTACTTGCTATGCATGTAAATATCTAGAAGCAGTTGATTATACCACTGCTAAGCTTCCTTATTTGAGAATTTGAGCTGGTTTTCATCCAAATAAGTCTTGCAGTTCATTCTCCAAGTGTTCAAACTTCTTTAGCCCTCCAAGCCATTCCTTGCCAATAGCATCACCAATCGTCAATTTTAAATAATTGAAACCAAATCCTACAATTAGGATATGATAAAATAACATTACGTATATCTAAAAGTTTCTAAAATGCTTTAAAGGGATTCAACAACAAATTTCTTCCAAACAACAAAATTAACGAATGTCGAAAATTTAGTTTTGAGCGTTCCATGATTACATCTTTACACGCCTCTATTAATTGATGAGTGTTATTTTATATAGAGAAATATAAAGTTTAAGAGTCGGGTTAGGTTGTTTAATAGTTGATTACATTGATATTTCTTATCTTCACCAATTTATATTAATAATCAAAAAGCAAGCAAAAACTTAAAATTGACTAGAAAGAGAAAATTTCCTATATTTTTAAAAGTGATTTCTGTAAAGCTCATTATGATTGTAGTTCTATATGGATTTTATATAACATTAGTGTATATATTAGTCTGAATCAACCAAAATTGCAGAAACTCTCCTTGTAATTTATGTTGAAGTGAAATCAATCCTTTTCATTTATAGTATGTTTTAACTTTGATCGTCAATTAATGCTTATATTAACGTGCGATCTTTTAAATTATTAATATTTTAAGTTCATGGTGGTTCGTATACACAACGACATAAATTTATAGTGAATTTGCATATGTTTTAATCACGTAGTATATCACCCATTTTGTACAGCAACATTCCTCATTTGCCAAATTGTAAATAATTTCCCACATAGGAACATATGTCCAAGGAATTTTGTTCACATCAGATTTCATTTATATCGACTTTAAAATACTATTTACCAAGTATAATTACAGCTTAATAATGACTTATTTCTATTTTTCTAAATAAACAATAATTTCTTGCATCAATTGAAACTAGATACGAAATCCAGTAATGTATATACGTAACTAAAGCCAGAGTCAAAGGACTGCGGTTTGGTGAGTTATAACATCCAACAATTTCAGTACTCAGTTTATAGCACTCTAATTGGCAGATAGGACGGAACATTTATACTTATTGACCGAATATTTACTTATAAAAAAGCAGTACCTAAAATATATATTTATTACTTATTATTTAGTTGTGTCAAAAGCTTCATTCGATATGCGACGTAAATCCAATATATCGTAGTCCATTATTTCCGTGACAAAATCATAATTATCACAGTTACTCAACAGAACATACTATCCTACAAGCATATTATATATTGTCTTCAAAATTTTTGGCATGATCACCTGACAAAATCGTGGCCAGTATTTTATAAAAGACGCAAACTCCTAAAAAGTGGATTTAACTCAATATTAATAGTAATTGGACCTTTAGGCCATAACAGTTTTTGCAAAAAAACACCATATATACATCAGTTCTTACATTTTATTTCTAAAATAAAGCATAGGCAAAATAAAGATAATAATTAATAGAACATTGTTATTGAAATTCCAAAGCAAGGAAGCAGGTCATTAACACTGGTCCAAAGGAGTTTCCAGACGTAATAAAAGCCTTAAAAATGAAATAATTACTCGTTCGCATTATGTGAGTTTATTACAGTCAGCGTACGGTGACTTCCAAACGAAATAAAAGAACGCGAACTTGTGTAAAGTACACAAACTGCTATTAATTTGAGCTTATTTAGTCTAATTTAACATTAATTTATATAAGAAATAGTGTATCTATCTCACTTGTAAATTGATAGAAATAGAAAACAGTATAAAAAACATTTCTAAAAGAGGTTAATAATCTAAAATATGATTAGCTAACGTTGATAGTAAAGGCCAATTTTCGAGTCTGTAGTTAACACGACGAATAATTAGGGATATTAATTAAAAATAGAAATATAGAAAATATAGAGGTAGAAATATAAAAATAATTACTATTATACAACCTACTTATATATATGCTATTTATAATAGTAGCTTTTTCTTTTTCTATTACCAAACCATTCTTGGATTGTGAATTGTGAAAAAAATTGGGGATTGTGAAAAATCATTAGTTTAAAGTACAACTTTCTCTCAAACAGATTGGTATATAATAAGTGATGCACACGTTTTTACAACGTTAATTTACAATTGTGCAAATTTAAATAAAACGTCAGTAATAATTTTACTCACATAGAGTAACTAATAATATCTATTAACTAGACTATATTTTAATCACATTGACATCAAAGATATACCAGGTGTATAAATCTTACCTTTATTAAAAAAAATTAATTCTTCTTTAAAATATCTATTTTTTTTATTACCAGTATCATATGATATCTTTTCTTGTATATGCATCTTCTATTATAAATTTCATCTTCAAATGGGCAATTATTGAATAATTTCACAATTTATTGAAGTTTTAAATACTTGTTTAATGGTGATTCTAATTATGAAACGATTATATTGTTTTTGCCTACACAATTTTAGATGAAGATGAAGAAAATCAACACAAGAGTAAAATCTATAAATCTGCTGGTTCGATGTCTAATTATATATTATAAAAAAATGTTCAACAAGCAATCAACTATCAAATTAAAATATATCATCCATCACTTAAGAGGTTGCATCTCATTTTTTATAACGAAAACGTATAATTTCAATAATTTGGAGTAAGTTTGGCAATAATGTATTAATAACATCATGCTATGTAGCTGTCATATAAAGCGACTAGATGTCATTTTCATTTTTCAGTTGTTAATTGACCGGCCACAGTGAAAAAATCACGGGGCAACGTATTTTCGTAATTAAAAATGGCGTGTTCCTACCAAAAGAGAGAGAGAGAGAGTCAGAAGGAAAAAAAGTAGTCAATTTTCCGAGAATAAACTGCCGGCCTGTCGCAAATGGTAAATGAGAGAGGACCGGAACGGCGCGCGGCGACGTAGAGGAAAATATATTCCTGCAAATGCAGAAAGCTTCCAGAAATAAAAGGACAATCCCTTATTTCTTCGGCCTTTTGCAGCCGGTCGCAGATGTTGGGTCGGAAATATATATTATTCATTACTGTCCTTGTCTCGCTGCAATGAATAATGTCTAATTGGATTTTGTTAGGATTTATGGCCGCATTTTTGCTTCTGACGAGGAAAGTATATTAGTCTGCACTACGACGACTTCTAAATTTCATTTGTTTTAATGAATTTACGGCGTACTGGCCTGTCGCAAAACCGCTTTATGTTTTTTTTTCTATTTCGCATTACTTTATTTACCATAATATCATCCATTCATTGTATCACATCTACAGTTTTTATTATTTCTTTAATAGCCTCTGGTTTATTTAAACACACACACTATGAAATGTATTATATACATTTTAATATATATTTTAACTAATATATTATTACTAGTCGCTGCTCATTAACTTACATTCTACTTTTACAATAAAATCAAAAGTAGTCAAATATCTAGAGAGAGTATAAATATCTAGAATTCAAAGAGAATTCATCACTTTTTGCTTAGTCTCGATAGTACTAATCTTATACATATAGTACACATATTAACTAATACTGCTATTTTTTTATTAGATATGCTTCACCATACTACAAGACTGTTGCTCGATTGTTATGCAAGAATTGCAGTACTTTGGTGTTAAGATGGAAGTTTCTCTTAAGTAACAGTCAGTACCTGAACATCTTGGTGTATGTAAACCTTCCTGACTGAAATAGCAGAGTAGACTTACGAGACCTCTTAAAAAATTTTGTGTTTCTGTTACTTGACAACAGCAACTTATCATGCACGGATAATTAATTCGTTATCTTATATTTCTATATCAGATCTCTTCTTTCATCTTTAATATACTCGTAGTAACGTGGGACAAAACAAATAACAATTTTAGTTCTTTTTATAACTATTTTGCAACTATTTTCAATCACCTATTAAAATTTGTTTTATTTGTAAGTTTTAATCATATTTTTGTCCCAACTTATTTTTCATGGCTAGCAACTAGACAGAAAAGCCATAGCATAAAAATTATATTTATTATATCAAGGTAGCATATTTCTACACCCTCGTTTCTGAATATCCTGAATGTAGATTAGACAATCTTGAAGACTTAATATTTACGTGATCAGATTTAAATGAACCCGACAACTACAGACAGATCATTATTTTTAAACAGAATTTCTTGCACTGTTACAAATACAGTACAATTTTATCTTATAAACAAAAAAAAAGCTGAGAGAACAAAATAAAATAGTTTTGTTACATTCTTGTAACAGACACATATTTTTTTGTTTCCTATTTACCAAACGGCTTATCTGGGCTAAATTTACTGCTTAATATGGGCTCGACAATAAACCTACCGTGTAGTAAGTGACCAACTTACAGTTCATCTCGAAAGATATCCAGTCTTATCTAGTTAGAGAAAATCCTAAAGAGATAATTAAAATGAAGTCGAAATTGTTCTTCTATTTTTAACGAACAGGTGTTACTCCATAAGCTAATTAACCATTATAATGATTATTATAAATGTTAAAAAATAAGATTGTCATAAACATAATTTAAAAAATAAAATTTAACGATTTTGAAATTAAATTTTGAAAATGAAAGCAAAATAATTTAATATTAAGAATTTTTGATCTAACATCAATAACATCAATTTAAATAAAATAATAAACTTTAAAATTAATTATCATATTATTTCTTGTTAGATATCCGAAGAAGAAATAACAAATAAACTTGTATCGAACTTTAAAAAAATAATACATCGAAATCAATCAATACGGACCTGCGAGCAATATGACCACGCGAGCCGACCCTGTCGTCCTTTCGCCCATCCGCCAGCGCCAAATTCATTTTCTCATTTTATCTCCTGATGAACAATAGCCCAGAATCTGTTATAGTTGCTTTGTTGGCACTCCGGTGGTAGACCTGAGTATTGATCAGAGTCTCCCCCTTTGTGTTCGCCCCCCTTCTACCCGCCGCCGCCCGGGGATCCGCTGACCACCGCCGGCCGCTAGCCGACCGCCACACTATGACAAATGGCTCGCCCCCAATCGATACATAACTACCATTGACATCCGTACTATCGTAGTGTCCGATAATTCTTGATTGTTATGACCCCATCAGCCGAATTAAATAACCTACGCAAAAACATTTGCCTTGAATAAATTAATTGGAAATTCGAAGAAGTGAAGCTTTCAAATAAATTACAAAAATGATAATTTTTATAATTATTTATCCAAAAAAAAATCACGAACAAATACTGAAGGAAACTTAATGTTTAATTAATATCAAACATATTTTTAAATATTTATATTAATAAATATTTGACATTGTATAAGGGATAGACAAAATAATAGGAACAGTATGCTTATAATGCTTATAATACATCTTTCTGCATGTTGGTTAAGCTACTTCCGGTCACAAAATGAAATGCCTTTTTACTGTTCGTTTTTTAAATTACTCGTCATTCTATAGCACATACTTCAGTGCTTTATACTTTATTCTGCGAAAAAAAGCACTAAAAGAAGCTATCAGTGCAATGTGTGATATATGAGATGTTTCACAAGTGACAATACCCTCGGTAATGACGGCATACACAAAACATTGTAAAACATCATCGGCGAAGAGGAATAGTGGGCGAAACCCAAAGTTAACAGGAAGAAACTAACGAACATTAAAGTATCTTAAACAGACAACAGAAAACTATTCAGGCAAAAGTGACAGCAAAATTCAACATTCACTTCAGTGATAGTGTTTCAACAAAAACAGTGTATAAACGGCCTGGTTTATCTATGGAGAAACTTACAGGACGCCTACGGCCCGGAGTGACTGCTTCCCATAATTAAACATGGAGGAGATCATATATGATTCTGGCGGCAATATCGTGGTATTCAGCTGCTCATCTTATTCACATTACCGGCCGTATTTCTGCGAATAAATCTTCCCTGGCCAGTACCATCTCTATACCTCAACAAAATACATACATCATTAATAGGAGTTTTAGAGCAAAGAGCAGGGAATAGATATCTATCTCCAACAGCACTGAAGCATTTGGCGGATGTTTTGATACAAGAATGGAACTACATTCGGTTGGAAACTATTCAGGCACTCTAAGAATCTATTCAGTGAAAAATCGCAACTGCTTTAAAAGCAAATGGTGGTACAATATCATATTAATTAATAAATATTGTTTATACGTCAGGTGTTTACATTGTTTTGTCTATCTCCTGTATATTACTTACAAAATATTTAGAGAAATATGTTTCATAAATTGTGAAAATAAGACCGAATTTATATGATAAAATACTTCAAATAACAGGTTAATTGAACAGTCCCCGGCCTGATACATAGATGGCCCTACTAGAATTAAATCCATATATTTTTTAGTTAGCCCTAACCCTCAAAAGATGCGTCTATAAATTTGACAGCTGTCAGAAAAGGATGTTACCGAAGAAAACATTTAAAAAATCCACAAAATGATTTTGAATCATTTGTAAATTGAAATTGAATGAAATAGCAGACACTGTAAAGATATTAACTGAATATGTACATATCATTCACGAATATTTGGGTATGAGAAAGCTCATAGTAAAGTGGGTGCCGCGCGAGCGCACTTTTGACCAAAAACAACGACGAGTTGATGATTCGGAGCAGTGTTCGAAAATGATCAAGCATAATAAACCCGAGTTTTGGCTCGATATGTGACAATGGATGAAACGTGGCTCTTCACTGGAAAGTGCTGCTTCACCAAGGCAATACACCGTATCAAAAATCCATATTGGGCTTCGAATTGCTTCCTCATCCACCGTATTCTCTAGATCTGGCCCCCAGCGATTATTTCCTGTTCTCAGATCTCAAAAGAATCCTCGCTGGGAAGAAATTTTCGTCGAATGAAGAGGTGATCGCCGAAACTGAGGCATATTTTAAAGCAAAGGACAAATCGTACTACAAAAATGGTATCAAACCGTTGAAGGGTAGCTATAATCAGTGTATCACCCTTGAAGGGAATTATGTTGAATAAAAAAAATTGTCAAAAAAATGTGTTTTACTACGGTAGGCCAGGGACTTTTCAATTGACCTGATATGTATAAGTTATTTCACTAAATAGTATATTACTAAATCTATGATGGTATGATTAGATCATCCTGGGGGATTTTCATAGCATAAAGAACGGAAAAAGTTTTTGATATTAACTATAGAAAACATAAGCAATTAAACTTATGCACTTAAGGAATAGATTCACCACATGTATATGAAGCAACTGCCATCGTTACAGTAATTTCATCTTTCGGCACAGGTCATGAATCAAATACTTACTGAATCGATAAGCGCTATTTATAATCTCGTCTCACCCATGTTTCAAATATCGGCAACTTGTGGTGGTGATGGAAATTGTAGAAAATAGGAGAACGTTTTCTTGCAATTATTGAATGTTAATACAATGGTGACTTTGTAGGTAGGAACTTGTGAAAAGTGAGATTTCATTCTCGTGACATTTTTTCGGAATACCAATAGTAGATTTTATTTGCCGTTGTAGGCTGCTTCTTTGACACAGTTCAGCAATAATGCATTCTTATTTGTCATCCATTCGAGTTTTGTCCAGAAGATATTTAAGTCCTTTGAAGAACTTTCTTTGATGGCAAAAGTACACTAACCTATCAAGCTAATTATACTTCAGTTTGAAAATGTCTGGAAACACTATAAAGTGTAAACTTCTATACTATCGAATAAAGGATCTTCTTATGTTTTGATTGTTTCATAATGTTTTTTCTACATCATTGTTACTTATAGTAAAATAACTTGAGTAGATAAAGAACAAGAAGAGTAAACATCCAAACACAATCATTATCTTTCCTCAAGGAATAAGAGATTGCATTGGTTAGCACTGAAGAAGCACATCAAAATTTAAACTAAATCTGCGCTGTATAAGGCTAAAATAGTAAAAGATATGTACAATATTCCCTAAAAAACTGGGAGAATAACAAGTACACGAATAAAAAAGTATTAATGATGTTTGAGATATTTATATAGACGATATACTATCCATAATATTCAGTTCTATAATCCAAGGTTTTAACAATTCCACAAGGCTATATTGAGGGAAATAATCAAGAGAGTTTTGAAATGTATAAACACCAATGTAAAATAAAAATTCAGGGGCTGTAAAATCAACTCTGTCTGAAATAGCATCTTCCCAGTTTTTATTCTTCAACACATGAATTCAACACACCATGAAAAGGCTTGCACAGACACTTCGGTGAATTAAGATAACCTGATTAGGAGTCAGGATAAATGATGCAGAAGTAAATGATACAATGCTAGAGCACTCAACCTAAAAACGCAATCTGTAATGAACGTCGGCTAGTTTTAGTCAATAAATACGACGCCAATAATTCAAAAGCATAAATAGTTATCAAAATCACTATGATATACCGTACCAGTAGTCAGCAGTAGCAACAAATTTCATAAAAAAACTGACATAATAAAGTGTGAATAAGGTTTATTTTTCATAATCATGCAACATTTTAAACAATTAGGCAATAATTTAAACATACCTTATGAGCAAGAAATAGTAACTTATCGTAAAGTCGGTTCCTCAGTCCCAAAGTAAGATAATAAATATTAATTTCACAATTAAATAACTTAATTATGAACCAAAAGGCTTAGTAGCAGATATACTAATAACAACATTCAAAAAGCTGATGGAACCCTCGTACAGTCACACGTTGAGCGTCTCAAACGATGGAGATGGTTCTTGATGAAGCTTACGATGGATCCATTAAATGTGTGTTAGTACAGAATGATATCTCTATTTAATTTGAGCTCTGAGCCGGTGTTTGCCAACGAGATGTCCCTTCTCCACTTCTTTACATCATAGTAGTTTACACGATCAAGACAAATTCTACATATATATCTCAAAAATCATGTTAGCAATGAAGTCTTTCATTTAAGATGCAACCAGATTATAAAGGATTGGATATTATGTGGCAAAATCGAACCCATTCAAAAGTTGGGGCAGCAAGCAGTTCAGGAAAAGAGAATATTAGTTAAAAAGTGGAACATCTGAGGTGTTGAGAAGTAGACACTTACCATATGAATGGCATGGCCTATGGATTGTTTAATATAATGATGATGGAAGCACAAGGAAATGCAGTCCTTGTTTATCTCCAAACTAGTACAATAATAAATTCAAATAACTTTTTAGACCAACTAAATATAGGAACTTGAATAAAAAGTACACTGTAACTCCACCAACGTAGACCGTCTGTTCTTACAGATACTAAAATCAGTGAATTAAACTAAAAATTGTTTAAACTTCCAGTTTAATGGCTAGATTTAGCTCCCTCTAAGTTCTTCTTACACCTCTAATAACTATTTCGGCTAAGACGGTTTTTAGAAAACGAAAAGCCTGTAAGTGCTTCTGAAAAATAGGATCGTTTTATGTACGGTCTGTGAACTTATTTAAGCGCCCTGGTATATGTCGCTATTGGTCTTAAATTCAGACAGATAATTACATTTATATTATGTCCTTACAGAAATGATTCCTTTTCAATCAACAGACACCGAGCTCATCCGTCCATTACACGTCTCTTAAGTTCCTCCCTCCCTCCCTCCACTACACCACCACCACCACCTGCCTGCCCAATCCCCGTTTCCCCATCAGAATTCCCGAATTAAAATATTTACATCTCATCTCTTGCTGATTACATTTCCAATTCTGAAATTAATTTTACTCTGGGCAAAATGCAAAATCACAAGCAATCTCGACTGTTCGGGGCCGTCGAAAACGAAATTATTTCGTTCGGAGTTTACTTTGTGTCTCCCGAAAATACTCAATCATTCATGGAAATGACGGATTTTAATGTTACAAAAGTTTTAATTCTCCGCGGGAAGGCGGAATGGCATTAGAAAACTCCAGAGCCGTCGCGAGCGAGACGATCGCTCCACGAAATCGTCGTTTCCCTTCCTTAATTTATTTGAACAAATATATTTTTCCTCGTTTCATATTAACGTTCCTCCGGTTTCTGATATTGAAATGGAGGTTTAACAACTTCCATAACATTAACATTGTTAACGAATGAAATGTTATTTATTCAAGATCTTCTTACTAGGTTGTTCAATGATAATTCACCTGTCCTAAGGATATTTAATGTATTTTTCAATTAAATTAACTTTGAAAATATTAAAAAACAAACATAGTGGATTTTTTCGGAATCAATAGATCAAGACACACCAGTGTGACAACGTTGCAAAGTCGATTAAAATTTTTTGTTGCGTTTGTGGATGTTAATAAGATGTGTATTTGCAGTGGTTTTAGTGTAGTAAACACTGAAAAGCCATGGGCGCCGAAATTGTTTTGTCGCGCTTCCAGAACAAAGTTATGCAAGTGGTCACTGAAACACAGTGAAAATGTGTACTTTTCATTTTCTGTGCTGACGTTATGAAAGGAACCGAAAAATCACGTAGATGATTGCTACTCTTACTCGTCGATATCAATACATAAAAGTAGAACAGTATAAATAACCTGACGCATCATCATTGGCGAAACCAGCTCCGCGTACCGATTGTGATCAATTTCCAATATGTCCAGGTACAAGCGCCTAAACTCTCATATGCAAAAATTAACAAAAGAATAATTATCGATCCTAATATTCGAAAACTAATGACTGACGCAAAGTTTGCAGAATGTTTAACTCCTGATGAAATTCATTTCAAAGTGTTGTCCACAATTTTCTCGCTAACCACAAATCACCAGATTGCAAGCTAGTAATCGACACTTTATTGCAAAAGGACCATAAAATTGAAAATCAAATATCTCTCAAAATAAATTTTCTGCATTCACATCATTATTCCCCCAAATCCTGATCGACACGAATCACAAGCAAGGAGCTGGGCTACACCAAAATATAGCGAAAATCAAAAGGTTACACCAAGAACATTGGGACCGAAGCATGATGAGCGAATACTGTTGCACCCTAATTGTGAAAGAGATCCCAAGCAGTATAAAAGAATTAACCTCTGTTCATTTCTGGTTTATAATTTAAATTCAATAAATAGCCATTAATGGTCGAAAATAGCAAAATAATGAATTTATTAAATATAACGGGCTTACCTAAAGTTACCTTATTTTAACTTTGAAGGGCTAAATTATAAATACACGAGTACATACATAATGAATATTATCGAAATTATACAATGAACATAGTGGATGGTATATATACAACAGTATATATATATATATATATATATATATATATATATATATATATATATATATATATATATATATATAGTTATTCAAAATGTATAATTAAAAATAGCAGTGACACGGGAGAACTGTCAAAACGTCGCAATGTTGCCGCATTAACTCTGAGTTTTAGTACATTTTGGCAACATTTTAATATAAATAAAATAATTGACCAAATATTTTATTAAATATAATTTATTTTAACATCATAGTACATCAAATGCATTTATTATCCAAGAATTTAAAACTACAATTAATTTTATAGCCGCAATAATTTATAGGTTTGAGTTGCTTTATTATATATACATTAAGCTTTTTTTGTATGTAGTAGTATCCCGCGAAGGCCTAATCCACATAATTAACAATTGTATATCTGAGTAATGTATTTCACTTTCATTAGAGAGCATATCTATGTTTTACGCTTAGTTCTTGTTTCTTTCGATGCAATGTATCCTTGTCATTATGATATTACTATATATCTCTTTAGTTTGTCCTATTACTATTTCTAAACATCTTTATTGATAAAACTACATTTAACCACTGCATTCTCCTTAATGCATATGTCATATATAGGGAGGAAGATGTAATACTCTGTAGCCATAACATTCAGTAATCTGATCTACTATGAATCTTTTCTCAGGCTTATTTCTAAAAAAGTAAATTACATAAAATGCAATTAAATATTTCATTTATATTTACCAAGTAACAGCATGAAAAACTATATATCTGCAATTAATAAATGTTATGACTAACAAAACCTAATCAATAATTATTCCAACATTTACATTTTTCCATCAGCTGTTGTTGTCTTTAAAATATGTATTATCATCGTGCCATGAGCAACCCAATGTACCAATCTGAAATATTCATGTCTCATCTAAATATATAAATTGATATATTTCTTCCCTGATTTTGTTATATGTTTTTAAAAAATGTATTCTTTTAAAATCAATCTCTGGATGTTCCATTAAACTTCTTGGTGGGTTATCTTTACACTACTTAAATCCTATATTATCCAACAATGTATGAACGGATGATCTACATCTATGAAATAGCTGTATATCTTTTGTATTTTTATGGATACTTTCCAGGCTAATAATTTTCTCTCAAATAATTGTATTAAATTATGTTTCGATTGAAAAAACTACTTACTGTTTTATACATTTCGTATATTTGATCTCTGAAACACCAAGCTGATCTTGATTCGTCACCTGTTTCGCATAAACACGGTTTTTTCTGCGAAACACGGTTTCTTTTTATCGAATTTTAGGTTATATTATTTTTTATTTTTTGAGATATGTTAGTGACCGTGTTCGTACTAATATAGAGTTTAGCTGCAAGGCGCAAAAAAATATCTTCAATAAAAACCGCGGCGATTTCAAAGTTATTAAAACAAAGCGTTAAAACAAAGTTTGCCGGTTTATAACCCGTAATTATAATATTTTGAAGAATTATTATAAATTATAAAAAAAAAAGCTTTAAGCAGGAATGCTTAATTCAAAGCTAACCGTTATTTAGAAAAATATAAAAGACACATTAAAATATAATAAGGTAGTGTTAATATTTACAATTGTATACGAAAAATTTGAAAACGGATTTGGAAAAACATTGGAATGAATATATGATTTTTAAAAGAGGAAAAAACTATATATACACTTGTTTCGTTAGTTAAAGCGGTGACTTATTGAATAATATAATGCTGAATAATCATTTAATCGTAGAAATGACGAAACTCTAAAAACACAAAATGATGCGATTTAAGAATGATTCAAAAATAATAAAAGGAAATACAAATTTAAAATAAATAGATACAAATGTATAGTAAATAATTGTTTTCGCTTTGAACGATTGCATGGTCATTTCGACTAAAGTTGTATCAAAACATTAGTGCTTTTAAAAATGAATTATAGCAAGAAAGGGACGGGAATAAACACGAATATGTATTACAAATAGCAAGCTGTCTTTTTAGTCATTGTGGTTGAGAAGACAAGATCATCCTCCTAGTGTTGCAATACTATCGGATTCGAATCCCGTCAGGAAATGGATCTACTACGCGTTTACGATAGTTCATAATCATAATTGTTCATAAGCAACGGCATAAAATTTAACAACGAACAACCATCCCAGTCGCACCAGTACTTTGGATAGTTAAAACAGATGTATTACGTGATGGTTTCTAAGTTAGTCACTAGTTTTGCTTGTATAATGATAATAATTTATTTATATTTTAAGTTTATTATTTTATTCTTAATTATTATACCTTTAGAAATTATACCTTTTCCGTTAGATTTGGGCTTTATCCTCAAACGTTTGCCAAATAACAGGGTATTTCTTGTTAAATATATCCAAGATGAGAAGCTCTAAGCCATCAAACCCGATACTTACGCACTTTTTGTTTTTTTTTACTTTTACAATAACTTTAAAAATTAATTTTTAGGTCAAGGAAGGAAATTAACTCATCAGTACACTACATGAATTATCAATACAACATACTTTTGAGAACTTTTTTAAACTTCTTTATACCATGATAAAGCGAAAATAGTACATTTAATTTCGGTCATCAATATTTGTTTTCTGTTTGTTTCGCCAAAAATATAAATAGCAATCTTAAACTTTGAACAAAATATTTATTATTATGTTATGTTGATAGATAACATTACAAATGTTGAATGCCATTTTCTATTCTGTTGTATGCCACAATAAAGTACTTCACTTCAGAAGTACAGAAAAGTTAATTGTAAATCTAATAACGGTTAATAAACATTTAGGCCTGATAATATAAATAATAGCTGATATAGCATTTGTTGTTGCTTTCTAGCAACACAGCTTCCGTATAAATAATCCAACGCATATGTATTGCTCAGTTTACATGCCAAGTATTGTAGGTTATATTTAAGTGTATAATAAGTCTTTTTCTGCTACTGTTATTGTGCAAATAGTGGGCACTAGGTTAGCGGGAGCATCTCTGACAAAAACAACTAAATTGTTTAACGGCTCATGAGCGCTAATGTTCACAGAAACGACAGTATACACAAAACATATGTAAAACATCATGAGACAGAAACCTACGAACAGTATTGTGGCCAGACGACATAAAATTATCGCCGCAAAGGTTACAGCAGAGCACACTTAAGTGACACTGTTCCGCCAAAGACAATACGACAGAAGCTCCATAAAGTTAACATTCATGGCAAAGCTGCAATTACGAAATCCTTTATAACGGAAGCGAACACTAAGCTGCAAAAGTAGTGAAACAACAATTATAAAAGCTGGACACTTGATAATTGAAAGAATACGGTATGGTCCGATGAATCATTATTTACATCGTTTAAATGAATGAATATATCATCCTTAATGATGAAGTTACTATAACTAGCATATTGCTGCTAAGCACTGCTATATTTCAAGATGATAATGCGCCCACAGCCTAAAAGTTTCTGTCTTGGTTTGAGGGGCATCAAAAAATGATTTTCTCTAGCCAGGACAATCGCCACAGCTCAGCATAACTGAAGTGTTATGAGGGATTACAGAGTAGATGTTGACAAGTAAATTCCATCTCCAACATCATTAAGTAACTGGCAGATGTTTGCATATAAGAATGTAACAAATTCCGCAAAGATTTGCTGATGTCTTAAAAACAAAAGGTAGTTCCACTCAATGTCATATTATAATAATAACAAATAATTGAATTAATAATATATCATTATAATTGTGTTAATAATTATAATAAATATAATATAAAATATTGTGTACATGCCAGGTGTCCATATTATTTTGTCTACCCCCTATAGTTAGAGGAATATCCGATGTCATATAGAATAAGCCCCGCATGTTTCAGTTGATAATGATTCAACATAACGTCGACGAAGAAAGTAGTAAAGAGAAAACACCGAGAGCTGAGTCCGACCCTGACGGAAATGACAAATGTAAATGTAACAAAGTTTTAATTCCAAGAAGTGGAAACGGTATGTCATTGGCAATATCTTTACATTTCCATTTAAATGTATTCGGAGGTCCGGGAACGGAAAGCGGAATTAGCCGACGGTTTTTATATCTCCGCCGAGAACAGTATCAGAAGTTAATTTGTGGTAAAATCTGAACAGCCCGCAGCGGCTCCTCTATTTACTCCCCTCCCCCCCACGACCGCCGTCCTACGTCCCACCGACGTCTAATGACGAAACGACGCGCCGCTTCTTCCACCCTCAACACCCCCGTTTCCATCTCAGGGCTACCGGCTTTACATTTTATATTTATCGATGCTCTTTTAAATTATACATCAGTTTGCGTTACGGCCACATCGTCAGGGGATCGACGAGGAAATTTTAATTATATGAAAACGTCGACCGTCCCTGTCTCCTCCATTGTCCTCAGTTTTGAGCAGTTCATTCAGATAAATAACACAATATATAGTCTATCCAAAATAACTCCGAACTCCCGTCATCACAATGTCGAATATATCACATATTACAGTTTGTAAATTCATTTTAAAATCAGAGGGCATTTTTCCTTCTTCTTTTATCCTAGTTAAAAAGAGAAAGACAGTGCTGTAACCATATCAGTCTATAAAATGGTTGTCAAATGTCTGCAAAATTCTTAAAAACATAGTAATAACAATTAGAGGTTGCAAACAGGCAAAAGTTATATTGCTGATTTGGTGGTTTTGATAAATTGGTCAAATATCGAAGCCAATAAATAGTCAGTCAGAAACAGATCGCGTCTTTAATCAGTTACTTCGTATAGGAATGATATAATAAGGGTACCCTATAGTCGGTAAAATACATTAGAGTAATAACTACTGATACTATTAAATCCTAAGTTGCTACTTTAACTGCACTTTTAATGAAATATCTTAAGCAATACAATGTTGGATTCACCGGAAAGAAAGCCTCCACATACGAAGCGGGTGACGAATCAAGATCATTAATTTTGTCTCTATGAGTAGTTTTTTTCGATATAAACAAAATGCCATACAGTTATTTCAGAAAAAAAGCCGTTAATCTAGGAAGTACCCACAGAAAACTTTGAGATATGCCGCTGTTTGTGGGACTTAGTCATTTCTTCATACACTGTTAGAAAACATAGGAAACATAGGATCGCTCTTGACAAGCCGCTAATAAAAAAAGTTTAAAGACAATCAATATCGATTGAAAAAGGTAAAAGCTAGAAGAACATTGATTAGATTTTGTCAGTCATAATATTTTTTAATGCTGGAAACATTAATGATTTTATTCCTGGAGCACAGTTAGTGTTTTCCTCCAAGTCCGACGGCATACCGTAGAGAAGGGTACTCCAAGATGCTCCAAGGTACCATAGAGAAATGAACCATTACATATTTTTGCTCTGGTTTGCAAATGCAGCTTTTTTAACTTGGAGGAACGATCAAGCTATTGTTATGAATAATTCACACTGCAATTGACAAGTCATTCCTTATCAAGTTAAAGAGTGAAATTGTTACTCGGAAAATATAAATAAAATGTTTAATTGATTTTTATATAATTTATTTTTTGATAAATAGGACTGTAAAGAAATTTGTTATTAATTACATCTTATATTATGTTAGATATGCTTAGTACAATCTTAATTTACAAATTATTCTATTACTATTATTCTGTTGTACTTACATTAATACACAAGCAAAACGAGTACGGGATTAATACATCAGTATGTATTTCCCAAATTAAAATAATATGCAAAAATATACAGAGTAGATCTGATGATCAGTAAAAAATATGGGTACAGAGTGGTACGTCTTCCCCTCTATCACATACCGCAATGGTCATATGGGTCTAGAAGGATATACAAGGAAAGAATCATTGTCAATAGTAACAGGTCTAAATAAAGTCTATCGGACACATAGAAGAAGCAACTGGCAAATGGTGAAGTATTAGATAGACTATAATTTCACAGTTTAGTTATTGACTTGAATAGTGGCTCACAAAGTGATTGTGATGGGTGGTAGTAACTAAACCTTAAAATGTCGTAACCTTAGAATATCATAATGTAGAAATTTATTGTATGGAAGATTTGTGTGCATAGTGTGCATATGTGTAATTGTTCAAAATATACATTAGCGTTTGGTTTAAATATATGATAAGGGAATTGAAAGTAACTGTTTTGCAGATATAGCAAATTCACGAGGAATTTTCATTAATAAAAATATAAACAGATAGTGACTAAGGAGAAAGAAGGAAGGAAGGAACTGAGGAAAAACACAGTAACATCAAAATATTTGATATATAAACAAAAATTTGATAAAGAAACGCAACAAAGAAGAAAACAATAACTAAATATAAAAAGGTAAATACCAAAAAGGTTAAAGCCAAATTAAACGAAAAGTTAAGGATTATTCTGCAATATTGCGATATTTTGACGTCATAAATACTGATGGCATGATTTCACTATTTTATTAGATGGACTATATATTGATTATTGTGCATCACGTTTACATTCAACATTTAACCAATATCAACAAATACACAGATATAAACGTAGGTAAGGTAAACAAAAACGTTTATTTCAGTTAAAAACTATTTTATTTTAATGGAAATAAGTGACGACTAATCTGAGCAAATGTACAAATAATACTGACAAACCAATCTTATCGAAACAAAATCCTTTTTTATAAATCATTTTCCCATCTGATTCTCTTTCGGACAACCAGGGCCCAGCAGTTCCGCTATATAACACCTACCTCTTGAATAAAGGTCTTATGGGATGTACGCGGCTGTTGTCCCATTTAGACAGCTTAAAGTTGTAGTAAATTTATTTGTAACGATCTATTGTCTTTTCGCCTGCCAGTTGAGTGCTTCTGAATTGCACTGTTTTACCCAATTCTTCATGGTATAACCTGTATAGAATGGTTTCCTAAATCCAGGTGTCTTCAAATTCCAATACCACTCTAGAACCCCAGAACAAATGAACTGCCACAATCCGTATTTGTTGGTCGAACGCTCCCAACTGAAAGCTTTTGCCGAAATTCCCGTATATTAATTTAGTTCAGTCCGCCTTGATGCCTTTCATCATCATCAAACCATCTAATGTTTGGGGGGGAGTATCTGCTTCTCAGCTAATACGCTGCTCTTGATGCTGCAGGATTTTTCACTAAATCTCGCCTCAGTAGGCAGTCTGCTGTAGCTATTCTGTCCTCGGGCAATATCAGTAAACTAATTTTCAAATTCACTTCTAAGATCTTGATCCATGCCTTTTTCGAAGGTGTTCTCTGTATCCAAAATCCAAAATTTCCAAAATCTCAATTTCACCACATAAGTCAGTAAATAATTCGTCGAGTCTTTGAACTGGTTCTTCAAATATGCATTGTTACACTTCATGTCCGAACCGATCTCAGCGAGGAATACATATGTCCTAAAACATCGCATTTGAAAGACTTCACGCTTACTTAGTTCCCAGTAAGATTTATATTAGCAGGCATTACACTATTAATTATACCATGAGAAACGTTTACATCAACGATTATAGCGCTATAATCAGCAAATGTAAGATCGGTCAAGGAGTTCATAGCATCATTTTGAACGCCATGTCTGTTTTTAAAAACTTTTAGCATTATTTTATCTACTACTAATGGAACCATCGTAAAATACCTGAACGATTTTCATAAATTTTGGGGAAACATGTCCAGCATCTAAAGCTACTCAAAGTGAGAGCCAGTATACATACAGTTGAAAGTAGTTTACAGCGAAAATCAATTAAAACGACAATCGCACGTTGTACGCGTTTAGTATATCAACAATTGAAGCGCAAAAATCTTATCTACACAACCTCCATAGAGTCTAAACCCAGCCTACTCTTTTCATTTGTATGATCTCCATAAATACCTTCCCGATGATTGATAGGAGACTTATACTGCGATAGTATAAGCAGTATACTGTTTAATATCGCTTTGTTAGCATAGGTATGATTATCTCCTTGTTTTATGCTGGCGGCACTCCAAATTATCTGCAAATTTGTGTGAGAAGAAGGCGAAGCCGTTGAAACAACGTTTCCCCATCAATCTTGATCATTTCTGTCGTGAGTTACTCGATTGCAGCCATTTTACCACATTTTAACAAATATAAGATCAAAAAATATCTCCGGAATATCAACTATTCGCGAAATTGATGAACTCTGTGGTGGGTCGTGACTGCAATCGTACGAAGAACTGCTTCCATCATACAACACGTACATTGTATAACTTGACGAAGGCTCCATCTGCTTTTTGAATGTTTTCATTGGTACTACTCTCCTACCGCTCAATCTGCAGATCATTCGTACAACGTCCGATATTTACGCTACAATGCAGCAACCTCCAAATCGGCAGCAACGCCATTTCTCCTTTAAGTTTTTGTGATTGCCTAACACATCTGTTTAATATGCGGTACTTTATTTGCACAATCGACAATATTCAGGTATTTGCTTTAGACAACAGTAAAAAAACCCTAGGTAGGTTTATTGTGGTATATTTGCTTTCCTGTGGTATCAATCTTTTGTATCACTTGGGTGTTCTAATGTCTTGACCTTATTATCGTTTCGTTTTGAAACTTCTTCATTTCTTACACTGTTGCACGAAATAGATACTGATCAGATCCACAATCACGTCATCGCATTACCTTTAACGTTCTGGATTCAATCATGCGTAGATCGAAGAGAGCAGCGACTACGACTATACATTTTTCCAATTCGAAAACGATAATCTTCCTTGGTATGACATGGTATCCCTAACATTGCTGCAATGTGAGATCTTTTTCTTGACAACTTGACAATGATTTTTAGTGGTTTTTGTAAAGTCCGAAATCATTTTTCACTAGCACCCTGGTTCCCTAATGCTAGCGCATCGGTTGCTCCGGACATATTTTTGGTTACATGATTACTCCGGTGTTTCTTAGCCCGTAGTTCATTCTCCACTAGCACCCTGGATGCATCAGCCTTTGTCATCCTTTTAGTAATCAATTTCGAGTCCATGGGTAACTTGCCTAGTCTCCGTGGTTTGTCAGATTTGCTCACCGCGGCAATGTAACTACTCTCCTTTTACAGTCAAGCTTGGGACTGTCATTGACAAAGACATAATGAAGAATAATAAACAAATATAATAAAATTTTATAGTAATTTTTGACCTGCATCTCTATAACTACACATTACAAGTTTTAGTTAATATCACTGTATTTAGTTTCATTTAATACAATAATGTTCGTTATTACTTCCACTTGGCCCCTCATCAGTATTCTTATCCATTAATTCGACTTCAGACACTTTGGGAATTCTATAATATTTACTGATATTTCCTTCATTAATATGGTCCTCATTTTCATTATTAACAGCATGATTATCTTCATCAAAATTCTCCTTCATTGTTTCATCATCAGAAATAGTGATGACACTATCGCAATTCCGGTCATATTGAACATTCTGATTTGGGCTACTACTGCAGGTAAAATCATTTGAAGATTGTTGTGTCTGAAAAAGAGCATATCCTTGAATAATTTAGGTTCCCTGAAGAGACTGCTAAATTTAGAGACAAGCAACTATCGTTTATACGTACGTATAGTTTGTATGTAAGATCACAAAAATGCATAAAGTTAAGATTATGCTTTAAAAAGAACCAAAACTTATTACCAGAAAATAAATATTACTAGTTTCTTTGTAAGTACAAATAAACGTTCCTAAAAATTGTTTATTTTAAAATTTAAATTAAAAAAGAAAAAATGTGCATTTTATTTGGTCTATATTCTTATATAATAAGTGTTGAATAAAGGTGAGGGAATCGAAATATTCTTATTTTTTAATTCAGGGGATCTAAACTTGATAAAGATTGTCTTACGTTATAAATCGTGGCATCCAAGTTGGCCAAGTACCATTTGTTCAAGAACAATAGAACAAATAATTCTATACAATTTTTAATTTTCTAGAATTATTGATTCCAAGCCCAAATAAAAACCAAAATACATTTGTAAAAAATTAAGGTATTGACGAACAGAAGTACATACACTTACAACAATAACTATCGAGTTGAAAATCCAAAAGACAGTTTCAAGGAATTAATTAAAAAGATCTTCAAAATATTAAATATTTGCATGTACTCTGATTATTCTTTCAAACGGTATTTACTGAGAAAAATAGTACAATATATATTAATAACTTCTCATCTTTCTGGTCACATAGTGATAACGTGTCGATAAAACGATGTTGGTTTGGCAGCGATTCAAGTATCGATCCTTGTACCAAGCCATACTGGATAGATCTGATGCGGTAATCACAAGATCTGATGAGTACGCTGGTTGCAGCAGAAGTTCCTATTCGGGTAACAACAATGCATCCTTCACAACACTTGCAACGTCTGCAGAATTCTGCTTCAGTTCCAATATGGGTAGCTATTCTGGGCGAATCAGTGACTTTTTATGCTTGACATTACCGTAGTAAATTCACTTCTCAGCGCCAAACTCAACACTCTTCAGAATTCTATTAATTTTTGTTCTCAAGTAATCGAATCACTAGATTAAAACAATTCGAAATTATCGAACTTCAGCCAATTCGTATAGTCGCCATTTTCTCCATCTTCCATCTTTCCCATCGCATGTAAATATCTGGCGTGATTGATTCATCAACTGCTAAGGGGTCTAAAACTTCTTTGACAGTTTTAACTGGATTTTAATTCAATAGGTGCTATCTATTCTATAATATAATGTATAAATTATTTATATACAAAATAGACTTAACCTAAGGTCTAGAATTCATTATATTTTAATTGTCTTGGTTCTCCTGACCGATCATTGTCATTGACATCAATATAACTATTTTTAAATCGTTAAAACCAAAACCGACAATTTGAATATTGATTATCGTAATTCTCTAAAAGGGAATTATTCTCTTATTCTCTTCTATATTCTCTTCAAATAAAACAACGAAAGTTATGAATATAAAAAATACAATGAGAGTTCTATATATATCGATGATCAGAATATATGCAAACACCTATTATAAAATATTGGTCAAAATATGCCTACAAACTTAAGTTTTTATATTCTTAAGATCGACTCCAGCCTTAAACATAATGAATATCAATCTGATGCAATTAAACAGAGTATTATTATTTAAACTTGCCTGATTATTATTCAATATATGTTGACGTAAATTTAAAACTTCCTCGAAGAGAATCTTAGTATTTGTTTCAAGAATTTCAATTTGCTGTTCTTTAATGCCAATGATCTTTCCATAACTCTAAAATACTTTAGTGTCAAAGTACGTAACGTAAGGTTAATTAACAATAAACCTACATCATTTATATTTTTTCTTTCCTCATCTACAGCTTGTTGACATCGAGACTTCTCTTTCGACAATTGCAAACGTAATTTTATTATTTCCTCCTTCAACGATTTATTTTCATCTGAATTTTTATTATTTTTTTTACTGAGCATCTCACATTCATTTTTTAACGCTTTAATTGTTTCCTCTCTGAAATTATTCTGTAATTAAAAAGAATTTAGAAAATGTTTCGCTTGAATATACTTGGGAGGTTGAGAACTATCAAAAAAATTTAATTGTCGACTACAGCACGGTAAATCAAATGTTGTTCGATCAACAACGCCCTTAGCTATGGCGAAAAAATTTAGAGAACGAAGAGTTGAAGAAAGCATGTCACTTGCAGGATTAATGTTTACCTATAGAATATTAGATTTATAAATATCAGTAAGGCAATACTTAACTCAAATATCATAACCATTAACTGTATATGTTCCTGTCTTAGTAGCGCGCGCTGAAATAACTGGGATATCTTGGACCCTTTGATCAGGGGTTTTATATTATCCTTATTTTTCTCTCCATCTCTAATCATAGTTATACATCTGGAGCATAAAGAAAATATAATTAATACAATGTTTCTTCTGATATTTCAGCTAATATTCACAATATAACACATCGACTAAAAATTTTTAGGGTATAGTTAATTAATTAACTATTATTTCATTCTGATAAATACATATCTATTCACGGCCAATACCTATTAGCACAGCCAGTGATTAATATGGATATCATTTCAGAAGAAGGGCGCGAACTCACTTAATAGCCTACTGACAATAATAAAATGCCAGAACTACAGTATTTTTACATTAACTAAAAATCGAAAAGTTGTGAGAACTAACATCTGATCTAACTGCGGCATGTTTAGACTAACAAATGTAAAACAAATGCAGGAAAAGATGAGTTTAAGCCTAAGCCTCAAAACTGTAGACGATGTTAAGCAACAATACCAAAATATCATTGTATAAATTCGGTCAGCTGTGCAAAAAGCTACCTCAACGTTAAAACAGATATTAGAATATGAAGTAAATTGTCCCCACAAAATTAGGGAATTGATAAAAAAAAAAGACGAAAACTTAGAAAAATAGATTCTCCTTATGGAAAGCAACTCGAAGTTACTAGAATACCATCTTTTAAAAATCGAAATAAATGGGTTCAACGCAACGATGAAAAACTCGAATTATTAGCACAATATTTAGTTGACGAATTATCATCGAATGATATAGATCTATAACCTACAAGATGAGCAAATTCTTATCACAGAATCATTGAAACCGCCATATATTTTCGAAAGTAAATTCAAAAACTCGGCATTTTCAACAATTAAACCTATTTCGGCTGGAGTTCCCCAGGTAGACTACTTGAGAGACTCCTGAGACTCTAATGTATGAGAGAGATTTGAGAGTACTCCTATATCTGCTCTACACTGCTGATGTCCCAATAATAGAGGAACCCGTACTTGGAACATTTATCGACCACACAGTTATTATGGAAAAAAAATTTAAAAAAAATAAAAGGTAGAAAAAGTACAGGTGGCAGTCAACAAGGTCTTCAAATGGATTAAGGACTGAACTTTGGGTTGCAGCGAATGACATAAACCTAATTATATCACTTTACGGATGCCCGATTCTTCAAGCAGAACAACCTAAATACCTCGGCATCTATCTTGATGGTAGTTTAAATGAAAATATCATGTTAAACAAAAGGCAAAGCAGATGAGACTCAACATCTAGTCATTTTACTGATTAGCTGGAAAATGTCGAGCGGATTATTTATAAGATATTTTAAAGAAAATATTGAAATTAACAGAAGACATTACTGTTTGTTCATTGTTTTATAAAACAATAAACCTGTATTTAGTAAACGATCTTAAAAACACAAAAAGTCTCCACAAAATTAGTTTGAAAATTAATTGGCAAAGTGAAGCTTCGAAAGCTAACATAGATCTATATATAAAGATAATTCATCAGAAATTGAATGTCTAAAATTTACACGGTGTCAAATCTGGCTTCTAATGAATATAGCCGTCAGAAGGGTTTTAGGAAAAATTTATTTGATAGTGTTGATCGTCTCGACTAACTTCAGGAGGCTAGAGCCCATGCCAATTATCCAGCATTCTTAAAATAATTAAATTAATCAAGTTTATGAGGCCATAAGGAAATATCGAGTCCTTTGTTCCACATCTTTCCTATAAGGTATTAAACTGTTTCTTTCAAACAACGTTATTTTGTTTTTTTCTTTGTAAGTTTTTAAACTAAAGAAAACTGGACGACACAGATGTTGGTAATCCTCGAGTACGTGAATAAAAATAGACAAGTAAGTAAGATGAATCTTCAAGGGCTCGTGGTCACAGAAATCAAACTTCCCGCTCTCTGTACAGACAAACCAGAATTGCAGTTTATTCAGATTGAAGCACACTTTTCCCTTAATCAATCAAGCAAATCACGTGCAAAAATAAATGCAATTCGACCATATACTGTCCAAATTGTCTGGAGCCTCAGAAAAAAATGACATTATTATTAAAGGATAAATGTATCTCAAATTAATGAAAACAATTAAACCCACAAGTAATTACTGAGCCTAAAGCCTCTAAGAGCAAATACATATCGTCTCAGAAAAAAGGACATCAAAGCGTTTACATAAATGTATCTTGAAGACAGGTATGGACATCAAAATTCCTAAAAAATAACTTAATAACTGATGTATCTAGTAGTTTTCCAGCGGTAGGCTTATGATTTAAATTTAAGATTATTAGATATTTACAAACCTTTTTAATATCGACATCGAACGTTTGATACAGTTTATTTCCATTAACCTGTACTGCTCGTCGAAGCGCTTTTCTAAGCGTTCCGGACCTTCTAAGTGACTAAAAGTAAAGCTCGATACTGATATAACTTTACGTCTATGTCCTTGTATCAATTTCACGGTAAATAAATAATGTGATTTACTAGATTCTAAATAAGCAGCTTTTATGGCGTCATTCCTATTTTGCAAACCATATTCCAGAAGTTCATAAACTTCCAAAGCCGACGAAACATACACGGATGTTAAATCTTTAATATATATGTTATCCTCACATTCTTTTGTTTCTAATTGCTGTCTAGAATGGCCCTCCACCGATATTGGTTGAAACAGATCGAAAATGTTTTCATTATAAATTTCACAAAATGTGATATATACGTTGATAATTGAACCAATCGGTTTAGTATAACTGCGATCCTTGCTTATATTATTATTCATAGCTCTAAAAAAATAAAATGAACAGTTTATATTAATAAAGTATTGGAATTAATTTGTAGAATTTCGTATTAAAAAAATCAGTAAATAAAAATGAAATTTTAAAATAATATGATATTAATATCGTCACAACCACTATTTTTCCCCATTTCTATAAATCGACCATTTTTTGAAATCCTCTTAACACCTGCCTCAGCATACCATGTAGCTCAAACTGGATAGGGTTGTGACAACAACATATTGGTTTCATTTTCAACGAGGCATTTGAGTACGTTTGAGTTTAATAGTTGGGCGAGATTGTTTTGTTTGTTGAGCCTCGATAGTCGTGAGCTCAAAGTCTGCTGACGCATTATCGTAAATTTATATTTGTGATTGTTTAATATTCGTGATTGTCCTTGGGCAAGACTGAAAAATCCGATAAGAAAGTTGTCTTATGGGATGATCTTCAAGTTGGTCACTCGCCAGCCGGTAGGCTTAATCTCAAAGACTTAAGGTACGAGTTAGTAAAAAGGACGAAATTTATATTTAAAAAAATTATTTAAGAACATTTATATTTGGTTTAAAAGTGGTTAAAATGTCCAAAAAAGGTAAAAATCTAAAAATAAGTACTTATTCAAACACTGACTTTGTTTTTATTTTATTTTTGTGATTTATTTGGTTTGGTTAATTATTAGTAAATGGAAGTTATTTTTAAATATGATATGACATGCTAAAACAAACATTGAATTTATAGGGAGAATCTAATTTGTTACTTTTGTAAAATCGGTATTATCCAAAAATGCCCATCAAAGTTTTCACTCTAAATTAGCTCTAGACTTAATAACTATATAAGAGATCAATAGAAAAGTTCCCGGCCTCCCATAGTAAAACACATTTTTTCGGCAAAATTAGTTTTTTTTATTCAACATAATTCCCTTTAAGGGTGATACACTGATTATAGCGACCCTCCAACTTTTCGATGCCATTTTTGTAGTACGATTTGTCTTTTGCTTCAAAATAGGCCTCAGTTTCGGCAATCATCTCTTCATTCGACGAAAATTGCTTCCCAGCGAGCATTTTTTTGAGATCTGAGAACAGAAAATAAACGCTGCGGGCCGGGTCTGGAGAATACGGTGGATGGATGGATTATTGCCATCGTTTTCACTGACTAGTGACACGGTGCATTGTCTTAGTGAAGCAGCACTTTTTTTTCTTCAAATGCTGCCGCTTTTCGACGATTTTGTCCTTCAAACGGTTCAATAACAATCGGTCCATCCAATAGTCAATGAAAATTATTCCATGCGCATCCCAATATACAGACGCCATAACCTTGCCAGCCGACTGTTGCGTTTTCCCACGCTTTGGAGCGGGTTCATCATGTGTACTCCACTCGGATGATCGATTGGACTTCGTTGTTTTTGGTCAAAAGTGAGCTCGCGCGGCGCCCACTTTGCACAGAACTTTCTCATACCCAAATATTCGTGAATGATATGATGTACACGTTCAGTTGATATCTTTAGAGTGTCTGCTATTTCGTTCAGTTTCAATTTATGGTCATTCAAAATTATTTCATGAATTCTTTTAATGTTTTCATCCGTAACAACTTCTTTTGGGCGTCCACTGCGTTCACCGTCTTCGGTGCTCATTTAACCACGTCTAAACTTAGCATACCAATCCTTGATGGTTGATTTTCCTGAGGCATCAAGGTTTTTGCTTCAACTGTATGTTTTCCCTCCAAAAGCAATATTTTATTAACACGCGAAATTCCTTTTTATCCATTTTTTTCACAATAACAAAAGTTGCTTCACTCAAAGTGATAATTCACAAACTAATGATCCGACAGCTGACAAATTTATACACGCATCTTTTGAGGGTTAGGGGTAATTAAAAAACTTATGGATTTAATTGTAGTAGCGCCATCTATGTGTGAGACCGTGAACTTTTTAATTGACCTGTTAATAATGTCGCAATATAAAAATAAAACAATACAAAATCTGCAATAAATGTTAGAGACATAACATACAATTACATTAGAAGTAATACTAAAGGTAATAATGTTATTATTTTTAAAAACGTTTTGTTGTGATTAACTATTACATTAACTAAGGTTATAAAAGTAAATCTACGGTACGTTAATCACGAACTAGAGGTAGTCAATTCATTAGTGAAGTTTTCCATCAAGAATGGGGAGAAAAATCTTGGGTTAAAATTTCATAATATTCTACTCATAAGCTTGAGAGTTATTGTGCTTAGAGTGACACTACTTTTATTATTTTCAAAACAATGGATCAAAAACAGTTTCGTGTTTTAAGTTTATTTGCTTTTTGATGGAGAAAAATACCGTTCAGGTGATGCAATGGCTCGAAAAGTGTCATAAGAACTCCGCCCCATCAGAAACAACAATAAAACATTGGTTTGTTGCCAAATGATGCAGAATGTAATGGACATCCAAATAAAGTGGTACAGCAGAAAACTTTAAAAAATCCACAAAATCCTTTTGAATGATTGGAAACTGAAGTTGCGCGATTTAGCTAATATAGTAAAGATATCAAAAGAACGTGTTGGTTTTATATTGCATGAGCTATGAGAAGGCTCTGTTCAAATTTGGTGGCACGTTTGCTCACTGTTGACCAAAAACAAGACCGTGTTAATTATTCTAATAAACCGGAATTTTTGCAGTGATATGTAACAATAGATGAAACATGGGCCCATCACTTCACTCCGGAATCAAAACGATCGTCATCTGAGTGGACAGCAACTGGTGAAACTGGTCCAAAGGTCCAAAAGCACAAGAATGGACTGGAAAGGTTAGGGCCTCGGTATTTTGAAATATGCGTGGTGTAATATTCATCGACTATCTTGAGAAGGGAAATACCATCAACAGTGCGTTATATAGCATCATTGGAGCCGAAATTGTAAAGAAACGACCACATATAGCAAAGAAGTTTAGTTTCAACGCACCGTGTTGCACAGGTCAATCAAAACAATGGAAATAATGACTTAATGGCTACTTCTCTCAAGAAAGAAGAGTCGAATAAAGAGGAAAAAAATCATGCCTTTTGATTTAAAAACATAGGTAAGTAAGCTCGTCTTTTATACATTAATGTGTTGACTGATAATTTAATTACTTCTTCAAGGTAGACATATCACGACCTCCAATATAAATATTTTGAACTGAAATATACGAATGGCGCACTGATGAATAGAATCAAACAATAAACCACTTCGAGTTCCATCGATAACCCATATATCTAACATCCATATATCTAATGTTCCTCAATGCTGCAATTATGATTTTGCTTGTTAAGCGATATAAATAAATGTATATACATTAACCTGATATATTAATGTGACCTTATACACATATAGTGCTTGAAGAGCTATGAAAATTTAGATTTTTTGTGCAATAAAAATTCACAATGAATTATGTGTTTTTATCATTTGTAGTCATATTTATTTGTATAGTTCTATACTTGTAATTGTAAAATGTATTTGTACAAATATTCTTAAGGTATCATTATTTAGTTAAAATAAAAATCAAGTTTATAGATATTAATTTAATGCACATCATGTTTTCTAATCGATGTAATGACGATGTAAGAACTGAAATGTTTATTTTCAGTTCTGATCACAGAGATATATTTTTGGACCACTTTTTGTTTTATGTGCTTTTTTAGACTTGATCCGAGTTTTTCTTTGTAAGTACCTATTATTTATTTTCAAAGTGTTTTTACGTAATAAGTTAGTTTATAATAATTTCATTCAGGTTCTATTCTTTCTTATTAGCTAATCATACTTCTTGACTGTTAAATTAAAGATTGTAAACTTTTGAGGAAATGGTGCTAAATAGCATTATTAGCCGTAAAGCAGTAAGGCTTAAACTAAGAGATGATTTAAAAATTGTCTGAGTACTACTGATACATGTCACTATTGTCTTCAATTACTATCACAACAACATACAGCCATAGGACCGGTATGGCAAAAGGATACTATTACTAAAATTTCTTTTTTGAATAAACAGTTATACCTTTAGGTGAAAAAATAGTATCAATATGGAGACAAATATAATCTGTAACACTACAACCAACATTTGTGAATCCAAAATACATAATGATGAAGTTAGTCATTCAAACCCAAATTGGTACAACCGTGCAACAGTCCACCCCACTATTATTCCAAGCATTCCATTTTGCTAAATAATGATTTCGTCATCTATTTCGAAGTACTTCAACCGCTTTTAAGACAATGCGTAATTCAAGCTAATGAATTGCAGGAGATAATTTGAACCAAGCAGTTCATAATACATGTCAGTCTCCTTATTCCAGGAAAGAAACAAATTAGATTTGGAATGAAGGTTAATTTTTGCTGTCCTTAATCAATAAATTTATTCTCATAGATTGTATGTCCTAAATCAATTTTTGTCAGATATGTAGTAATGCCCCAAAACTACTCGTCAAAAAATTTTAATTTTCATATTACACTATTTATAGGAATAAGGAATGTTTTAATTCAATTAATTCCAACACCCAATACTTTACCTAACAACATTTTACCTAAATTCTTTAACAAGAGTTTTACGCGAACGCAAGTACTTCAGGTTGGCGGATATCCGCTGGCGTTCTGACAATTTTTGATTGTGATGGAGAATCAGCACCTGACCATCCGGTAAAGGCTTGAAATGTGGTTGACTTTGTAATGGCGGTAAAGACCGAAACAAGCCAACAATAGATCTTGGAATAATACCCGGTTCTTTCTGTGTACCATATAATGTAAATGAGCTCCCTATAATAAACAATTATAATGAGCGATTAATTGAAATAAAACAGTAAGGTACAAAACATTATCTGGACATATATCAATTGATACATCCACAGAACAATAATTTTTATAATAGGTACAAGGTATGTATAATTGCAGCTCAATTATGTAAAGGTCTGGGAATTGTGCTGGTCAGTAAAGAAGAGACTGAACTTTTTGAAGTGGCTGTGTATAATCACATTATAATCTGGGAGTATGGCAACGTTTGGCGGTAATATACTAGTCACAGTAAAAACCTTATCATTCCGGTCAGCGATGTGAACGAGAGGATCGGCTGAATACCAGGATATTGCCGCACAAATAATAACGGAACCTCCGGAGGTTCCGTTATGAACGAATGCAGTCCGATTCGTAAGCTTCTTTCGAAGTTCCTCATACATAAAGTCGGCATTTTGTAGGAAACAGAGTAATCGATGATGTAATCAAGTTTTATTAATAATGTGATTTTACAGCATTTTTAATTTAAATAAACTCATTAACAAAAATGTTGAATTTAACTAAAAAAACGCGAAGGAGTTTTTCGAGAACTGAGCTGAACATAGAAAATATAATGTAATTTTATAATATACATATATGTTACATAGGTTCATCAAATATACTTTAAAATTCTCAAAAGATACTGGTAATCAATCATATCAAATAGGCATGGCGACTAATTTTGCAAAGCTATTTTATGACAAATCTCTGTATTTACTTTACATGGAATAAATATTATTTCTGAAAAAAATGACTCCAAAAAATGCTCCCTTGCGTGACGTAGTTGTTTTGGCCAAACTAGACGGTTTGTAGGTTACTAGTCTAATTTATATGGCAAGAACCGGCAAATATTGCATCCACATAGGTAATTTATTTTCATAGAGAACAGTTTAATGTATTATTTAATGTATTTAGTCAAGTTTACTACCTCTGTAATATTTAAAATTTCCCATAAAGATAACATAAGTTAAATAACACTATCGATAACATTTAAGCTTTGATTTCATTTCATTCGTTTATTTTTATATGAGTAATAACTTTATTTTTCAAATTATATGATATATTACATGAAGAATTATACAATATCATGTCATGGGTATAGTTTTATACATGTGCCGCCAAGTCCAAAAGTTCATTTAAAAATAAGTTTCACCATAATTAGATTGCAAATAACTAATTTTATTGAATATCTAAATTCCTGTACATCAAATGATTAGATGAAATATACCTCACCAGGCTTAAGATAAATGATACATGTTTGTTTGATCAAAGTGATATTAACAAATTTTTACAAATATTTCCAACTATACTTAGAATAAATACTGTATGACCTCACGTGCTGTCCCTGAAGCCAATTAAACGAAATTAAGAAGATACCTAGTTGATAATTCATGTTAAGAAGATAATTAGTTTAAATACAAGTTTTGTACCTAACGAAGTACTTAATAAACTATATAATCAATAAGGTACTTACTGAAGTAACAGATCAATTGAAATGTTCCCGGTCTGACACATAGATGGCGCTACTAGAATTAAATCCATATGTTTTTTTAGTTAGCCTTAAACCTCAAAAGATGCGTCTATAAATTTGACATCTGTCGGATCATTAGTTTATGAATTATAGCAATTTGAGTGAAGCAACTTTTGTTATTGTGAAAAAAATGGATAAAAAGGAATTTCGCGTGTTGATAAAATATTGCTTTTTGAAGGGAAAAATACAGTTGAAGTAAAAACTTGGCTTGATGCCGAGTTTCCGGATACTGCCCCAGGAAAATCAACCAACAAGGATTGGTATTCTAAGTTTAGACGTGGTGAAATGAGCTCCGAAGACGGTGAACGCAGTGGACGCCCAAAAGAAGTTGTTACCGACGAAAATATTTAAAAAATCCACAAAATAATTTTGAATGACCGTAAATTGAAATTGAATGATATAGCAGATACTCTAAAGATATCAACTGAACGTGTACGTCATATCATTCACGAATATTTGGGTATGAGAAAGCTCTGTGCTGAGTGGCTGCCGCGCGAGCTCACTTTTGACCAAAAACAACGACCAGTTGATGATTCGGAACAGTGTTTGAAAATGATCAAGCGTAATAAACCCGAGTTTTTGCGTCGATATGTGACAATGAATGAAACATGGCTCCATCACTTCACTCCCAAATCCAATCGACAATCATCCTAGTGGACTGCACATGATGAACCCGCTCCAAAGCGTGGGAAAACGCAACAGACGGCTGGCAAGGTAATGGCGTCTGTATTAAGCTTGCGCATGGGAAAATTTTTATTGACTACCTTGAAAAAGGAAGGACCATTAACAGTGACTATTACATAGCGTTATTGTACCGTTTTAAGGACGAAATCGCCGAAAAAAAAAAGAAGGTGCTACTTCACCAAGATAATGCACAGTCTCACAGGTCAGTGAAAATCTTCAATGGGCTTCAGATCTCAAAAGAATGCTCGCTGGGAAGAAATTTTCATCGAATGAAGAGGTGATCGCCGAAACTGAGCCCTATATTGTATCGAAAAAAAAACTAATTTTGTCAAAAAAAAAGTGCTTTACTTTGGTAGGCCGGGGACTTTTCAATTGAATTGTTATTGTAATTGCATGTATTCTTATAAATTAAAGCAAACTTTATAATTACAATTTATGCATTACGTTTTACCCAATTACTACATTATACTGACATGACAGTATATTCTATTTCATTTTATTTACTATTCTAACACATTTCATGACTAGTGTATTTGAAATATTATCAAAATCATTATCATTTTCATTACCATAGGAGTTCTTTTTCTTGACGATTTGTGTCTTAATTATTAAATATAGGCAACAATTACTTGGAAGTTTTAATAATTCGTTACTTAGCCGAATAATAGCCACTGTTTAAAGCAAAAAAATAGTTAAATTTGTATTATTGTCTTGATAAATACCTTGATTTTGTGTTTTTATTTCTTAAAAATCTTAAAATCTCAATAATCATTATTGTAAGTTAAAAATAAATGCTGTTTTAGAAACTCTAGGTCTTCTATTACTGTTATCATGTCAGCATTAGAAGGTATGACTAGTTTAGTATTATCCACACTTATTTAGTAATTATATCAGCAAACCTAATTACCTGAGCCAGAACTGCCATACACTATCAATGTAGAATTTTTCCCATTAATAAATCGCACAATTTCCTCTTTTATAATAACATCATAAATCTTTTGTGTAGACTCCGTTTTAAATATCTTCGAAAATAAATATTTTTCTTTAGTTTGCTCGACATGTCCGCCGGGAACATTACAAACAATAGTATCATCGCTTATTTTATAGAGACCACTAATCTTTACACTTCCCTTTATTCGTAAGTAAACTGGGATATTATGGACCTAAAATATACCTTTCTACAATTAGATTCCATAAAAACTGAAATATTACATACCATTTGTGTGCTATCAGTGTTGTGCATTGTTATAGTATACAAAACAACAACAATAAAACGAATACAGATAGAATAGTGGCGCGATTCTGATTCTGGTGCGTTAAAAAATACCTGAGAATGTTGTTTTTCACTATCAGTAGATTCGGATTTGTTTTAGTATGGCTGAACGAAGATATGAAGTTATAAATTATACTTCGCTGGTGTTGTAGTATGAAGGCTTTACATGGCAAAAATATTTTAGTTATTCGTTAATTACGGGCGGAGGCATTGGAACAAACTAAAACTGCAGATTGTTTTTCTTGTAACTTAAATATTATTATCGTTGTTGATATATTTGTCTAGTTTTTTAAAATATACAAACAGACAAAGGCAATCCTGTTGAAACGTCATTTTTCATATCCAGTTATATATGTATATCCAAGATTATCGCCAATTTTAATTTTTCCTTGAACACATGTGTAGTGATATCATGGCGATTCATTGATGTTTAATCTGGCAACAACAAAATTTTAACATCACAGGTTGAATTGCACGCACAAAAGTACTCCATGACTTTGACACCTTGAATATAGTTTTGCATATGATGCGGTCTACCAATATATGATGATGGAAGAATATATGCGATACCTATGTTGCCGATATCAACTTTTAAGTTATAATTAACAAGACTGTAGAAGAAATTTTACTAATATAACTAAGCCCATTGGGAATAAAACTGACAATGACAATATTTCAGAAGATTAAAATACGTTGTCAATGTTAATTTGATAATTCAATATATTATAATAAATTTAAACATACTATCTAATATAACGCACACTATATTCCATGAATGATCTGTCGAAAAGAGTACTTTCTACTTTTCATATTACAAATAGTATATTAATATAATATAATATTTAGTTTATTCTGCACACAGCAACAGCTAGTATTACGACAGTTACAATGATAATATCACTCTGACAGATATAGATCTATCGAGTGTAAATTCATATAAATGCACACACAAAAAGTCATCGAGATCATCGAGTTACATGTAAACGAATTATATATATATATATATATATATATATATATATATATATATATATATATATATATATATAGATATATAGGTATATAAAAATATATTACATTATACGCCTAGTACTGCACTGGCTACGGACTGCCCTGTGATCTGATGAGCCATCTGTTTTGAATGGTGTTACGAGTAAGATATCTAAAAATAGACGTCAAGATGGTTTTACCTATTTTTACCCTCAGAATCGCTTTGTAACGCCGTTCAACCAATCGCCTTTTCTTTCTTTTAAACAAAACAGCTTTTCAAGTAAATTACTAAATTTGGGTTTTAAAACCATTTCCAATTTTATGACTGGTACAGTAGGTAGGATTCCGTAGAGATCATAAGGCTGTTCTCTTTTTAATTCATTCAATTAACCAGAATTAATTAATTAGCAAGGAAAGAAGACAGGCTGACGTTTTATTGACAATCGTTCTACAGTTATTCGATGCATTCCTTGATGTAGTTCTGGCATAATAAGTATCGCAGCTGGATCTGTAAGGTCGCAAGAGGATAGTTGAAGATGCTCAAAGATCCCTAGACATAAATTACCGTGCTTCAACATTAAATGAAACATTCATTCCTTGAAAAATACACCTAAATCAGAGATTCCTGGCACACGCATCACAATTCAAGGTGGAAGGCCATCAAAGGCGGACAGAAATTACTGTGAATAAATATAGTTTATTGAAATTTCAACAGAAGCTTGCAGTTCGGTGAAGAACCATTAAAAATGTATGCAGTTCAAAATGCAGTTCAATTTCTTATCCGTAACTATTGGAATCTGGAGTTGCCAAAACTTGGAAAATTATTCCACAGCATAGAAATTTGAGAAGAAGCAGTGCCATTTCGAGTATCTTCAAAGATACAGGCGATACTCAAACATAATTTTATTAGAATTATAATATTCAAGGCGATGAATATACCGAATTAAATCCCATATATTCAGGAGTTCCGCAAGGTAGTGTACTGGGTCCAGTACTGTATCTTCTGTATACGGCTGATCTGCCCACCACAAAAATAACTACTGTGACAACATATGCAGACGATACAGCAATCTTAGCATCCCATGAAGATCCAGTCATAGCATCAATCAACCTACAAACCCACCTGGAGCAAATACAATTATGGTTGAAGACATGGCGCATTAAAGCCAATGAAAAAAAATCCACGCATATAACGTTTACCCTGCGTAGAAGAACATGTCCACCAGTGAATATCAATCATCGTCAACTCCCCCAAGCAGAGCATGTTAAATATCTTGGTATGCACTTAGATCGACGCCTAACCTGGAAGAAGCACATACTCTCTAAACGGAAACAACTGGGACTAAAATTATATCAAATGTATTGGCTCATCGGGCGCAAATCCAAGTTATCATTAGATAACAAGATATTGCTGTATGCGTCTATACTCAAGCCCATTTGGGCATATGGAATCCAACTATGGGGTACCGCTAGCAAATCTAATATATCCATCATTCAACGGTCCCAAAATAAGGTGTTGCCTGCCATTGTTGATGCTCCGTACTATATTTCAAATAAAGTGATACAACGCGATATTCCTCTAGAACCTATAACGAGTGTAATTCATCGTATTTATGTAAAGTACTTCGAAAGTGTGTCAGTGCATCCCAATGTACTCGCTAATCAGCTAAATATGCGACGTGATAGTGAAGTGCGTAGACTAAAACGTTTAACACTACCTGATCTGATTACTGGACATATGTAGACTTTAGAATAAGCTTTAGAATAAGACTAATTAATTAAGATAATATTTTATACAGAAGATTGCTTAATGAAGTGATTTTCTACATGCCATGTATATATAATATAGACATAAGAAATACTTATTGCCAATAGGGCAGATTATGGACTCACGAGGAGTAATAAAAAAAAAAGAATTATAATATGGCTATACGAGACAACGACCGCGTCCATCCCTATGGCATTTTCTTTAGGAGGAACATATTATGTTATACGACATTTTACTAGTATTGCACTAGCTATGGACTGCGCTTTGTTCTGAAGAAGCCATATATTTTGAATGGTGTTACGAGTGAGATATCTAAAAAATAGACATCGGTATGATTTTGATCTGTTTTTACACCGAGTGTCGCTTTATATCGCCGTTCAAACTTTTCCGACATCACATAAATTAATGAAATATAATCATATAAATAAATCATATCAAAATCATAAAAATAAATTAAATATTTCGAGTAACATTTCGATAATTTAGTTTAAATTAGTTCACATTAACGAGTGTCTGTAATAAATAAGCAAGTTTATTAAAAAATATAAAGTATTGTAACCTTACAATGTCCGTCTAAGATACTTTCGTATTCTTAAAAAAAACAAAACAAGTAAAGGACAAATGACCATATCCAAAACTGAAACTACTCAATTCGTAACCCTCAGATATCCCTTACGAAAAAAACCCGCCGTCAGATTTTCAATCCGAGTGTGAATAAAAGGAAAAAAGCAGGATGTGAAGGCGGAGGAGCGGCAGCAGCAAAAAAAAAGAAAGATAAAACAAACATTTCGTATTGATTCGGACCCATCGGGAACGCGAGAGCGAGAAAGAAAACGAGACGTACATCGTCCGAAGCGACGAAGGAGATTCTCCTGTTGCATTAAAAAGAATGAGAAATGCAATATCAACATCTTATCCCGGGTCCATCTCCGACAATTCCTTTGACTGGACTTCGAAAACCATCTAAAGCGGTCCATTTTTCTCTCGCTTTGTCGGTCGGCCCGGTCGCTCGGCCACCCCCCAGAGGATGAACGAGGAGGTACGTGGATCGGGACGGTTCTTAAGTGCTTCGGACAACTTTGCTCTATTACTATTTTCGTTATTTCGTACATCACAAGACGGCAGTATCCTTTTGTGATAAATGGGTTTTTTTCTGGCGAAAAAAATTAACAGCAAATGCTTTTTTTATTTAAGGTTATTTTCCACTATAATTCTTTTCCATATTAATTTTTTACGGTAACATTTTTCAAATTCATTAATAAAATCTCAAACACGAACTTAAGCAAATGCTCTTTTACAACCGTTACTGCACTTCCCATTTATTCTATTTAATATAATAATAATCTCACGTGATCAATATGTTTAATGCATTACCTGTTTGTAAATTTAAGATAAGACAATATTTTATCTCTCATTTTATTCTACTTACAGACACACAAAGCTGTCAAACTACAGCTGCAAAAGTCATCCAGTTGTCACACAAAAAATTCTTCAAATAACTACAGATTATAAACCGGCAAATGTTGTTTTACCGCATTACTTGTTTTAATAAATTTTCAATCGCTGCTTATTATTACTCTGGTTGAAAATGCCGAAGCTATTAGATAGTCAAAGTCAAAAAAATATTGCGTATCCAAACAGTTGCTTCGAACAGGAAAGAGATAATGGAGACCCCTATTGTCAGTAAAATGCGATAGAAAGAAAAGCATTGATACTGTTAAGTACTAAATTGGTCCACTTTTTATTAAAGATATTATTAAAATATGTCAAAAAATTAAAAACAATATAATCTTGGATTTCCCAAAATATAGTGTCAGGGTCAACGTAATGTTAGCTATCAGAAATCAAATATAGGAATTACATAAACTGGAAGAATGGAGGAATGAACTATAACATGTTTTCGCTGTGGTTTGAAAATAAACTTTTAAAGAACTTGGCGGAACCATCAGTTATTGTTATAACTAATGCACCATACCATAGTAGATTAGTGGAGAAGATCCCAACACGTGTATTGACAAAGGCTGCAGTTTAATAATAGGTTTCAAAACCTGAATTAAGTTTTGAAGGGACTATGCTAAAAACTGCACTATTTCAAATTGTTACTCGGTAAATATAAATGAAATATTTAATTGCGTTCTATGTAATTTACTTATTTTCAAATAGTACATTTACATTTTTACAAATCTTTTTTCAGAGATACCTAAGGTGTAGAATCGTGTTCAATGTAAATATAATAAATCACAACCCTAACCTACAAATTATTATGTCCGTATAATTAATTGCAGTCTAAGTCCTATAATATATACATTATATGAACTAAATTATATTAAATAATATTATTTTTGTTAAAATTATTTAATTTAGATTGGAATTTATATAACAAAATGAACTAAAACTCAGAGTTGATGGGGCAATATTGCGATGTTTTCACATCAATGTTTTATTGAATGGACTATATATAGTCTTTCGAACATAATAGTGAACTCACGTCATCAAAAGGTATGGCGTTACAACGTCACAATATTATCACGTGAACTTTTACCTTTAATTTATTTAAACTTTGACCTATAACAAACCTCAAACATAAATGAAATAACCAAACAAAAAAACAAAAAAATGTTATCAAATATAATTTATTTAAACTTATAGTATATGTAATGTATATATTATCGAACTACTTAAACTAGTGTTAATTATACAGGCACAACAGTTTTTTATCACCACTTAGAACTTCCGAATCACTTCATTCCAGCAATGCATTAGCCAAATCACATTTAATAGATTTGACATCCATTCTCCGATTATAGACTCCAACCAAATATTTATGTATATTCTGAACAATTTCATAGAAATCTTACACATAATTTGATTTTCTGGAATTATCCTATATTAATTATATGCACATATTTTATTGTTTCTGCTCATATGACACTGTCTTAGTATCTGTCAGCCTTGGGCCATAACTTTTACTATCACAATACACTTGTTCACGATTGCAAACCAAAAGACTATTGTAGACAATGCTTCTTTCCACAAGGCCACAGGTTCCGCAGTTCTTTATTGTAGATCCCTCTCGACCAGTATATCCATTTTAATGCTACCCCCATATCAATTCGATAGGTATATTTTCTGCCATCTGATATACAGTACCGCCAAATATTAAACAGCAAGTTGAAGTGTATTAAAACAAGCAAAACGCTGAAACAACGTTTCCCGATGAACCTAATCATTATCACTAATGTTTTGAAGAATTTTGCAGACATTTGACGACCAGACGAATTTTGTAGGCTAATTCAATTTAATGTACAGGTGCATCAGGCAGTATTGTATATTTTTTAATTAGACAATACATTCGACGTCGTAATGACGTGAGAACACTGTTATTTTGGATGGACTATATTTTCACCTCAACAATTATTTTAATATGATTAAACTGCACTAATTTGAAGTGCTTTTCCACATTTGCATACAGGAAATCCTACTGCAGTCCACTCCAGTCCCAAATATTAAGTGCTTGCCAAAGAAAAGTGGGTGATTTTCGAACCATGTTTATATATTTCCAGAAACATCAGACAGAATTAACAGGTTTCTTTTTGTGTGAAAGAGTATTGTTTAAGAAGATCATACATCAAGGTGATCAAAAAGTTAATTGAATTACTTTATTGAGAATGTAAATTGTGAGACTTTAATTGAAATAAACTGTTTATTGTTATTTGTTATCAACAAATAATCAGGGGAGTGTAATTCCAATGGGTAAGTGGTGGAGCAATATTTCGCTTAGTCCAATCATTGGTGGCGCTGACAACGTGAATTTGGTTATGTAGAAACCTGTAAGGAAAATACTTTGCTTTGATCGTTCTGCCATTTCATATGATTACTTTATGACGTCACATTTATTGGCCAATAGTATTTAAATGAAAATCATATTTAATTTTTAAAATTAATTTATTAAAATAAAATTCAATACATAAAAGTAAATAATTTAAATATATATATAAACAAAAAGCAAAAATAAACGAACTATATAAGTGTAAATTTAAAAAATGAAGAGCTCCATTCCAGGCAAAATTAAAATATTATTTTATAACGCCTTCTCTTTTTTTCGTATTTGTTTAGTGCCATTAATTTTATGGGACCTAATAGAGTTCTATCTTCTTTTGATATATTGAGGGCACACTTTAAATCCGCCACTGTTAATCTTGCATTAACTTGATTAAACCAAAAATACAATGAACATCTCATAATAACTTTTAAAATTTGGTCTTGAAAATCATTGACAGTTAAAACACTTAAAATTTTTGTGTCTTTTTAAAGATATCTCTCAAAATAACTGATATGTTGGCAAAATCTAGATATCAAATAAAAGAGATAGTTTAAAGATCTACAAACAGTCTTGATAGAGTTGTTAATTTTGGGCCTGCGCGGCTGCATTGCTTCTATGAAATCAGTATCAAGTATTTGATCTGTGGGACTACTCAATATAGAATGTAGACAAATATTGCCTCTTTTTTCTTTTTTTTTTCAGAAGTTTTGTCAAATATCCTGAAATATAGTCTAACGTACAATATTCCACTCTTGTTTTCCTCAGAGCAAAGTTCTCTGGAACTGAAAATATAGACTCAACTGGTGATTTAACAACCTCTAATGATACTAGATCTCCCGTTAAAAAAGAATACAAGTTATCTAAAGCGCCAACATGTTCGTCTTCGTCACAATTTGCTCCGGGAGAATGATGTGAAAAAAATGAAGTGATCATAAATGCTTTAAAAGATTTCTCAAACATACTAGGTGAAGGATATATGTTTCTATCTCCATGACCTCTAATAGATTCAAAAAGTTCTATCTTGGTTAAGATTCCTTAAACAAATGTAGTTATTTGTAAATTTAGACAAAATAGATTTCTTTAAGGAAATAAATCCCCTAAAAGTAGCAATTAAATTGTTAATTGATGATTTGGCTGATTGATTAAAATTTGGCACTATTTAAATATACAATAACTCTATGTACTCCAAAATTATTGAAGACTATGTTGTTCTAAAAAGTCTAAAAAGTTCTAAAAGAGAAGAACAACTTGGTAGATTAATTGAATTAATATTCTCATTATTACCACTAACATCTTCCTAAGTCGTTTGATTTCCTGTAAACAAACAATAGATAAACAGATATATAGTAGGTAGATAATTTTATATGTACCTGATAAAAACAATGTTGGATATGCATTTGCTCTAATACCTGTTCGTGAAGGAAGGGTAATTCTAAATTCGTCACTGAAATGTCAGTGACAGAAACAATGAGGTTAATATATTTGCATTGTGGGTAATCCAGATAAATTACTACTATTTACTTAATCAACGATGTCTAATTTCGGTAGTAGATTTACACCCAGGTACACTACATCTTTTACTACACAGATGCATTAATCATATTTAATTTCATAATAATTTTATACTATTACTCCACAATAATTAATGTAAAATATGTACAACGTAAAACGAATATTTCTTGACATAAACAAACACCAAAACTTTCAAACAACAAACTTAAAAATGGATGCCCGTAGAAAATGATGGCTTGTCATTGCCCAATCAATCACGTTGCATTTTAGTGACTGTTCCATCAATTTAAACTAGCGAACCACAAATAGCGATCGCAGCGCTACCGTTGATTGAACTAGGCAAAACATTTCCCCAAGGTAACATTTCTATTATATATAAAAAATATTTTATTAAACAACATATCTAATATAATATGATAATTTTGTTACTTGCTTAAGAGATGGCGTTAATGAAACAATCAACCAATCGAAGCAACGAAAGAAACGTGAAGCCGATGGTGTGGGGAAAAAACCTGTCAGGAAGCAGGCGGTCGTTTCTTCGCTGTAGCGAAACTAATCAATATGCAAATGCGACAATAACCCGTAAATTTGATAACTCTTACAACCAATAAACGTCATTGAAGGAATGAAAATTAAAACGCATCGGCCAATATATTTTCTATGCTCTGTCGGGGTGCTAAATCTTTGCCGGCAAGGCGGTTTTTTTCCTGCCGATGCCGCTGCCCGCGCTTAGTCGTATAACTTTTATTTCTCTGCTTTTAATTTTATTGCATGATGCGCCATTGAGGATTTAAATTGGTTTTTAAATTATGATAGCGCCAAGGTTAGTGCCGACAAAAAATATTGTTTATTATTTCGTTATGTTAACTGGTCAGTCGACAGTAGATTTTTGATAATTTGTAATCAAAAATGATCATTAATCTGTAGACCAGATAACAGGGGGAAGGTATAGTGATATTTTTAATTATAGATTACATAACATGACAGAGCTGAAATGAATTCCTCTTATCAACTTTTCGGTGATTGTGCTTGAGAATTCAGAGACTAATGACACCCAGATTCACCACCGATTTAAAATGATCATCAACATCTTATTTTGAAACATTTAAATTTTTCTAATCTTAGGCGATTTGGAGAAACGAAATCATACTTGCGAACCATATAGAAGAACGGAAGGTACCAAAGCCTGAAATACAAAGATTTCAATTGAGACTGAAAGGATGAAAGTGAAGTGGATGAAAATTATTCCACGCGTATCCCAAAATACAGATGCCATAACCTTGCTAGCCGACTGTTGCGTTTTCCCACGTTTTGGAGCGGGTTCATCGTGTGCAGTCCAATCAGGTGACTGTTGATTGGACTTCGGAGTTAAATGATGGAGCCATGTTTCATCTACTGTGACATATCGACATAAAAACTCGTGTTTATTACGCTTGATCATCTTCAAACATTGCTCCGAATCATCAACTCGTCGTTGTTTTTGGTTAAAAGTGAGCTCGCGCGGTATCCACTTTACACAGAGCTTTCTCATAACCAAATATTCACGAATGATAAAATATACACGTTCAGTTGATATCTTTGGAGTGTCTGCCATTTCATTCAATTTCAATTTATGGTCATTCAAAATTACTTTGTGAAACAACCTCTTTTGGGCGTCCAATACTTTCACCGTCTTCGGTGCTCATTTCACCACATCTAAACTTAGAATACCAATCCTTGATGGTTGATTTTCCTGGGGCAGTGTCCGGAAACTCGGCATCAAGCCAAGTTTTTGCTTCAACTGTATTTTTTCCCTTCAAAAAGCAATATTTTATCAACACACAAAATACTTTTTATCCGTTTCTTTCATTCATTTTTTTCAAAATGCTATAATTCACAAACTAACGTTATACACGCATCTAACTAAAAAAACATATGGATTTAATACTGGTAGCGTCATCTACGTGTCAGGCCGAGGACTTTTAATTGACCTGTTATATCGTAATCGAAAATAAGTCCAAATTATTTAATGTTTTGTAGCCACGGAATAAGGAATTTTAAAGTAAATCTACGGTGTAAAATTATCACTTAGGTTTTTTAGTACATTAATTTACAGCTTCCAAAATATGAACCATTTGACTGGGACATTTAACTGCTCTTAGAGTTTGAAGCGTTTGTGCTTGGATGATCGAGATTATAGACAAAAGGCAGCGTCATCCTCATTAAACGTAGATTTTATTATTTCAATATTCAGTATATCAGCCAAGGATGGATGAATTTCCTATTCGACAAAGAATCATCATCTATGACTTGGAATTTTCGCTTTGCCAAGTAATATTTGTATCAGGTGTACCAGGTCATTATCAAACCTTCATGACTAAAAAATTAGACCATGATGCCAGACTTTGCCAAAGGCCCTAGTGAGGTCCAAGAATACTACCCTAGGAAGCTCTTGTTATGAACACTGCGGTTTACTTCGCCTGCTAATCTGGAAATTCAAACTGCTCGTCTTGGATGATATTTTTTATTCTTGAATTTTTTTACTCTCTCAAGGATGTTTAACAGTAAACTCAGAAAACTAATTGGATGATAGTTGGATAATACTGATTTGTCTCGTCTTTTCGGTATAATAACAATATAAGCGTGTTTCCAGATAAATGGGAATTTTTGTAGCCTGAAGATAATATTTGTATTATTTGCTAGGTCAGCGAGCTGTTTCTAAAGAAGATCTTGAAGTTGTCGGTTGATTATAACGTTAGGTAGTGAGCTTCTGAATTATTAGGATAATTTTTAAAATCGTGAGGTGCCTTTTTAGAATTTTGAGGTTATCTAATTGGTAACATCTTAGTTTTCGTTGAAAGTAGAATTTGGATGAAACTTGTTGCTTAGAGAAACATCAGTATACAATTTCTGGTTACATTCTTTTATGATTAAATCTGTAGACGTAGAAGTCTTTGAACTATATGATTTAAAGTATTTCTCGATTTTTCCACATCAATAATATCACGGCAATTTTAACCGATGTCTTTTAAAAAAAGTAAAAAGTAAAGTTTATACTCAGCAGGTGCAGTAAGTGAAAGGTGCAAAATTGTTCACCAGGGTACCCTGTTGAGTTTTTTCTCTATTTCACTATAGCAAAGAGCGATACCAAACTACCGCAAGCTGGCAATTAAACAAAAATATATTCGAGAGTTGCTTTAAGGCAGTATTAAAAAAGTATTGTGTATTATTTCGTCACTGTAAATCAAAGTGACGCACCATCTATTTCTCAAGACACCACTCAAAATAAGGTATCAAATATTGGTGCCAAGCCATATTTTCGGCTCTGAAGCGACTTCCTTAAAAAAATCAACGAAAGTTCAGTTCAATTTTTGGACTGCAAAAAACGTTGCTATTAGCTACCTCCAAGTGAATGAAATAATAAATTTACATTACTATTTTGAAATATTAGGTTATTATATAAATTAATCTATGAACTATACTATTATTTACCCAAATATTACAAGGTAATTTCATACAACTAGACTCACCATTCGTTTCACAGAGCTGCTAAAAATTAAAGAAAATAAAACATCAGTCATCAAATGTATGTAATTTAAACGTTTTTAGTAGTATTTACCATCAACTATGTAAAATTAATCTATTAGTAGCTCTCTCAAAGACATCTGCATATGTATCAGAACATTTTCACTGTATTTGCAATAAATACAATTTTAATATACCTTAGCAAATATGGAAAATTTTCAGTCACCATCAACGAATGCAAATTTACGGCAAATTTAGATTATATCCTTTGATAAATCTCACTTCATTATTTCGCTCATGTTTTGTTCCGTTGGTAGCACAAAACTGATTCTTTAATTATTAAATATAAGATAATCAAACCAAATAAGTAATACAAAATCAAAACCCGCTACAAAATTCTGTCGTTGGAATGCGGAATTGATAGCTAGGAAACGTAAAATGACGTCAATGTTTCGTAAAACTTCTGTATGGTGTTTGAACTTTAAGCTTTTATTTCTATTAAAGTCTTAGTAATCACATTTATAATTTTAAAATAAATATATTTTATATTCTTTCTATCGTATATTATAATTATAAATTAGTTTATTTGTGATTTTTTTATTACAGTTATCATGCCTATTTCTAATTCATTTATAATTTCAACAATAGAAAAGAAAAATTAACGAAACAAAACTGATAAAGTAGACTGACGATGCGCCACTGGATGCTACACCGACCGCCAACCCCCGCTGCACCGGGGGTGGACAGCGGCCCGCTAGATGCGACCATTCTCGGTTGGACCTCCTCATAACCCCTGGGAAAGCGATGCGTGTGTGCGCTACCAAGTATTTGCTCAAAGATGATATTGATTTTCAAGTCGTGTGTTGGACGCTGCCGTTGCCGCCGTTCCTGCTGGCCGTTCCGCAGCAGTTTCGGCCGCAAATGGACAATACAGAGCGCATTCCTACCGATCTGTTCGGAACGACGTCCTTTAAGATCGCCCTTAAATCCCTCACGACTTATCCATATTAAAGTGTCGATTCTCGCAATTTGTATCGTATTATTTCAAATATATTTGTAATATTGATAAATATTCTGTTCTTATCTAGACATCATATTTTCAATATTTATTGATCTATGATCAAAACGTACCATTTTTTAAACAAAACAAAAACATGTTATCTATCAGTCCAAATTCAAAGTAATTTCACTTAAAAACTATTTATAACAAAACGACTAATTGGAGAATTAACCTTTAAAAAAATATCAGCTTGAAAATCAGTCTGAAACTGTTCTTAAGAGCAACCAGAGAAACCTGAAAACCTCACGAGGCTTTCAAAGAAGTATGCAAGAAGGCCAACGTGGTTAAATACTTAATTAAAAGTGTAAACTGTTCAGCAGAGATACCAGAACTAGTCAAAGAACAAAGAAAAGTCAAAATAATATAACACTAAACAGCAACTTCTACAGACAAGATTATACTTAACAATAAAAATCAAAAGATTAGACGAGAAATCCAAAATCTTAAAGAAGAATCATTGAACACCTAGCCTAAAGAGTCCAAGTCTGACATGAGGGTTTAAGGTATAACATTAAGGAAAGAAGTGTATTGGGGACATTATTTTTAGGTTTCAGCAGGTTTATCTGTCTAAATGTAAAGCTGGACAGAAAATGGCATATCAAAATTAATCAAAATAAATCAGTATATATTGATTTTATCAACAAGAGAATAAATCACAAGCCAGTATATATAAATCAGCAAGTAGCCCCGTATGAAAATACTGACAAATATCGCGGAATGACCCTTGATGTTAAACTCAGGTGGAAGTCACATGTTAAGAAAAAATCTGAAGACCTTAAGCTGAATTACAAAAAAAACTCTAATAATATATATTTTTATATATAATAAACTTTTACTTCACCAACAAGTCTGGAAACCAATGTGGACTTATGGTATTCAACTCTGCACCTGTCAAAGCAATAAAATCATAAAATATGAACAAAATACTTTATTTCAAGATGAAAATAAAAATAAATATTAAATTTTAGTGTAGGAATTCTATAATAGTTATTATGTAATTGATATAGCAGATATCTATAATTAAGTTATTACTTTTGGATATAAAAATTCATTGGTGAATTTAATGTACGTAGATATAATATTTCATAAAATACTTGATTTGTGAGTGAGGAAATGATTCTTAAGTACAACTGAAGATATGGCCATATGGCCACCTATGTTATAATAATATCCGGGCTTGTTAGCATAAAGTTTCCGTCTTTTAGTTCTTTTGGTCCAAGGATGTCATTTCGAATCATATAATCATAGACAAAACATACTTGCAATTGTGTCAATAAAGATAAAATACATCATTTTCATATTATATTTTTAAAAAAATTGTTAACGGGTGAGGGGGGAACTCTGTATTAGACAAATCTTAAAGTCAATCAATATTGTAATGAGTATTTCCAAAGAATATCGGAAAGTACCGGTCAACAAAACTATCGATATTTTTTTCGAGAAATATCGATATATCGAAATATCCACATATTAGCAATTGAAGATGTTTTGCTGCCTAAATATCGCTTAGTTCACTACTTTGTTTATAGTGGAGCTTCAAGTGTGAGTAACGTGGTTAGTTGCATTTAGAAGAGAAAGACAGTAACGTCAAATTGAGAAGCATTAAAGTTGTTAAATTAAAAACAAAAGGTCTGTAATGGTAGGTCCATTGGTGAGCTATCCAAGAGGTTTTCCAAATCCTGACAAAACAGAACTACAGATTGCCGGCTTGCTTAGCGCAGTGGTAAAGGTGATAGGACGGCCCACCTACTGTTGCGATAGTCGCGGGTTCGAATCCTGCTGGGACATGGTCGTAAATTTATTTTTGTGGTTATTCAAAATTTGTGATTGTCCTAAGCAAGGGTAAGACCGGATGTCTTTTGGCATAATTTCTTAGTTTGTCACTCGCCAGTCCGTAGGCTTAATGACGAGAAGCATGGTTCCGAGACCACGTTAAACAATAGGTCCAGTCCAGATAAACCCTCGTTGGTAAAAAGGAGACTTTTTATATATGTATATACATAACTACAGATCATCGTTTAGTACAGATTTTTTTTAATTACAGTATTTTCTCAATTCTTCGACCTATTCTAGTCTATTCTCAATATCGAATAGCGACTATCTAAGCAATAGAGGAAACGTCTCGTCCGATTTTAACTACCATATGTACGGTGGGTTTTAAAATATATACATTCTGAAATATTCCTTATCCATCCAATGATCGCCGATTATTCAACAAACAGGAAATAAACAAGCATTAATTAAACCGCAAAAATCAAACAATCCTCTTAGCGATTCCTTAAGGTTCGAGTAGGCGTAGGAAGAACGACGAGAGAAAAAAAAACAAAAGAAAATCGGCCCATTAGTACGGAAGAGAGCATAGTGGAGCGGCCGCCGAATCCATCACGGCCCCAAATTGAAATCTTGTCGATGCGTCGGGACGCGAGGGGCAACCCGACTGACCTCCCCACCCTTCTCCGCCGCCCTCAAGTAAATATCGTTCCTTTTCTATAATGAGGTCCGGCGCTGTCCGGTAGAGAGCGCGCGCGTCGTTCGCACGCTCACGCTCGCACACACACACACACACACATAGCACGGCTTTCCCCTCGCTACAGAAAAATTCGATATTAATATCCGATGAGAATAGACGCGGAGAAGCTGGGCAAGGGCGGAGTGTAGAATCTCCGCATTGCGCCAGCCGAGCCAATGGGGCGACCTGGGGCCCCGGCGACGTCGACGACGGTTATGACGGATTTATGGAAGTAATAAGCGGCGCCGCGTCCATTGGCTGGGACGCTCGTGACCCCCCACGACCCATAATTCTGCTTATGATATGAATATGCTGGCGAGGCCACGCCTCCCATCTCGCTCCGGCTATGAGGCCTCCGCGAGGGGGGAACCGTTGGCCAACGGAGTAAGGTGCGTTTTGTTGCTTCCTGACGTTTTATCTTTAATCGATAAGCCCCAAGATAAAAATGTCCTTTATTACGCTATTATACTCGCATAACCTTGTTTGCAGAACAACAGTAACGATTAGTATAAAACTGCTTAATTTTTTACGATACTACTATAAATGTTATGTGCCTATACATTTAAAATATACCTATATTTATTAATACAATCTCAATTATAAAATATTACACAGACAGACAAATTAGTCAGTAGCAGCAAGCAGGTCAGTCAACTGTTGAATCAACAATATAGAATTCAATTGACTATCAAATTTATAATAAAACCATTAAATCTGGAGGAATACTCTAAAAATCAAAATACTGTAAATTTTGAATGTATGCCCTATATATATATATATATATATATATATATATATATATATATATATATATATATATATATATATATATATATATAAATATATATATATTGTTGAATGTTGAATGCAAAAATATAAAATTGAATTTAGTATCATACTTAGAATTAAACAACAAAATGAAATTCGAGGATACAAATGAAATGAAATTAATATATATCCAATAAAGTAATATACTGTAAAGTAAGTAGAAAAGTGAGCCTTTACTTTTAAATAATGCCTAAATTTATTAATACAATTTTAGTTATATAGAATTGAATTGAGATTATATCGATAACAAAGCAAAGAAATGAAATTAGAGCATAATATTGACAAGGTACGGTAATGTAATATTGTTATACTAATGTTATAATGTCTTAAAATTATCGAATAAAAATCTAGAAATAAATGTTGACAAGTATGGTAAACAAAATATTACACAAGCGGTTTGATATTGTTACTCCTGACAATTCCAAAACAAATTAAAAGGAACTATTGAAAGTTAAGTAGTAAAACTAAAAATAGGAACATTGTTTTGCTGACAATATTATTATTAAGTGTTTAATTAACTTATTTAATAATAGATGTAAATTTCAGTTAAAATTAAAAGCGTGAGATGAACTTTACAATCATATTGTTTTCTCATTTAATTTTAAAAGCCGGAATAATACCTGTTAATTATAATGTATTACCCAATATGCCCCTGGCCTAGCTAAGAAAACAACAACTTTCAGGCAAAATTCGACTTTAAACTTCTGCAATTATTTCTTTATTCTAACCAAATATCTTTCCATGAAACGTAACTTTGATATCTTCAAACAGCTAATAATCACTGAAAGCCAGATCTGGACTATACCACTGCTAACATTCGCCAAGTTGCAACGCAGTGTATTATTATAGAAACTGCACTTTTTCCTTCGCATCTAAGGTGGTCTTTTTCTTTCTTCTTTTTCTTTTAAGATAATTAATATAACAATTAAAAAATAACACTGCTAACTGGCGTTGAGTTTTGATCATTTTAGACAGCTTTCACCAGAAGCTACCTAGTCAGCTGACAATATTTTATAAAAAAAATTCTGTTTATTTCGGTCAAATACTTTGAACACAGATTTCTTATTAACAAATGATCATGCAAAACCGCGAGTACACTGCTTTCTAATATCATCAACACCTTTGTTATTTCAACTTCCGTGCCCAAAACGATTTTATGAGCATTTTTAGTGTTTCTGGAACAACTTCCTAATTTTGACGACCTGAGACGCCAGTGTCATTTATGTCTGTACGGTCCCCTTTAAAGCCAGTAAAAATATCCACTTATCAAGCCATTGTTTTACATGAACATCATTTTCTCTCATCAAATAACAATCTTTTTAACGGTGGCTTTGTCATCCTAGCCGCGACCTAGAAAATAGTACGCCGAAATTACACTTACATAGATTTATATGTAATAAATACGGATTTATATTTTGCTTGTTATATGATTGTAAATAAAAATATATTGTATATTAATATAGCAGCATTTTGGAACTCGATTTTTCAATATTATTTGTTAATGTCGAGAGAACAATTTGACTGATATATAGTAAAATAATTTTGACTGCATTTATATGATCTTGGCAACCATTAGGTCTTTTTTCATTCTATAAGTTCAAGCCTTTTGAATGTTAAAACTTCTTTAATTCAAATTTCAACGAATAATAATATTCCAAATAATAAAATATTCCCTATTAACGATAAATAAGTTCATTATTGTATTTAAAATGGGATGGAATTGATTGAGAAAATATGATACAAAAATTTAGTGGTCAACTCCATTGCACTTTACAATCGAGTCAAATAAATAAAATATTGGCTAAAATATAAAAATAAGTTTTGCAACTATCATTTTGTACATAATAGAATACAGCAATCATATCTTTCCTTTTCTTTTCCGAAGAAAATTCGAGAAGGGATATGTACATCTCAGTCTTACCTACGAGATGGCACGGTTGAAAAAAACTTTCGTAAGAATACATTGGAATGAAATAGAAATAAACAAATTACTTTTATTATATCATGTCATTGTTACTTTCTAAATGTTAAAAACAATCGAGGAGTATATTTGATTGAAATAGTAATTACTTTTTTCAATCGCTAGTTGTTTGACTATCAACTGGTTCGACTGTTGTCAGTCGATAGTTCCCAAAGCTAGTTAAAATTGTGACTTGAATTATATTGTTTAAAACTCTACATAATCAAAATAGAAATAAAATATGACAAATATTTATAACCATTTACGGATAAGTCCTCATAAAAATATTATTAACATGACTGATGCCGATGAATAATATCAAATGGCCCTGTAATCGTTTTTCAATCCTCGTATCTGATGGATCGTTAGTTACAGCAGTTACACATCCCGATATTGGATCGGAACAGGAGAGGTTCGTTGTCATTTGCCTTTCCGGCCATCAAAGACGTTGTCGGTCGAGCGAAACTGAAGACAATCCTCCTCAAAAGAAGGGGCGTGGACTGTGCAATGCCGATGATTTAAATAACCGCTCGGCCGTCGGTTTAATTGAGTCCGAGATAGCTGGCCGTCGATCCAGAACAATTCCCCTCGTTTGACAGACGAATAGATTCGGAATCGGAATTGGAGCTTTGGATATCTCGCTCAAATATTTGTTTATTAAATCCTACAAGGTCCATCGTCAGACGCTCGAGTCTTCTCCCATTTTATTTCTCCGCTTTCGTTCGATTTAATCAGATAAAATATTACGAACGTTTATATTAACTCGCCCGAAAAACGTTTGCGGTTTCGACGTTGGCTGTAATTATTCGATTAGACGATTCGAGGGAAACACAAAAACTGCTTCAATTTCCATTTACAAATATACAAAACAGTTAAAATATAACATAAATATCAAACAGTTTTTTTATTAATATAAACTAGCTAGTGGATAACTAGGCTAACCCTACAATTTATATTTAAAATAACTTAAAAACTAAGTATATAAATTATGAAATATGCCAGTATTCCTACACAAACCTCCATGGTATCCTTATATAAAATGATTTCCCAAGTTTTGGTGACTCCAAATTCCAATGGTCTACGAATGCGTTCACCTTAAATTGCAAGCTTCTGTTAAAATTCTACTAGACTATGTCAGTTCGCAACAACTAAAGTCTTCCTTTAGTGACCTTACACCCAAAATGAGAGGGTTGTGTCGGAAATCCACGATCTAGGAGTATTTTTCAAAGATTGAATGTTTCCTAAATGAAATAGTTTATAACTAGGGAGCTTTGAACTCCTTTTGTAAACTTACAGCTTCAACTTGGGTGAGCTACAACAATCCAAATCGTTAAAAATCATGAGTTGTCTAGGAAAGTCATCCACATCGACGCCGAAGCAAAATATTCATGGTCATAAAACACTTGCGGTGGGGTCAGCAATGTAGCGTATTAGTTACTAAACTTAAAGCAATCTAAATTAGCATACCAAATGAATACTTAGTTTTTATTTTCGACTATTTCGAAAATCATTATGATGAAGAAAAAACGACTTGAGATTTTTTAAAAGCGATTTAATGGTTGTAAAAATTATTTGCCTACTATGTTCCAAGAAAGATAATCGTCTCAGTCAAAACAGTAGTAATTATTCAGTATTTACATGAAAACAAAATAGCAATTGTATAATGTTCTCTTTACTTGCCAAATTTAACCACATACGACTTCGACAAACTGATTCCATCCAGATAACACTGATTAATAATGTCTTATTTTCAGTGAATACCTAGCTAAATGTTTTACACCAAATAAAATAAAAATTCTAAAAACGTATTTCAAACGTTCTAGTGTCAATGGATAGTCCAGGAAAAATCATCAGGAATTACTCATATTCCCGTTTTTGAATCGGCTAATTCATTTCTAATCATTAACATGTAATTTCATTTAATTTATTTTCCAATTCCTGTTAATTTTTCTGTGTTTTCTATTTGTAATGCAATTAATTGAAGTAATTGACTTCACTCAATAATATTTCACTGATAAACTAAACTGTTTATTTTATTTATGTGTTTTATTTACTTAAAATAACAATGTACGCATGGCACGAATTAAATAACTGAAAGGAAAAGTGAAAATGCAATGGCGACCGCAGGATTTTTCCGCAGTTCCCCCACACCGTCCCACACCAATCATATTTGCGATATGAATTTTCATATGCGGCGTCTTATTGGTGGATCGGCCGTCCCCCTGTACCAATCCTGCTGAAATATGAAATTATGAGACCAAGGGTTGGACGCCCGCGACGCCGTGGCGTCGGCGCTGACCTTACAACGTTGCCGCGTAGAACAAATTATCTTTTTTTTCTTGCCGAAGAAAAAAGGAAATGTCTTCAGACACATGGCACGGAAACTGTTTAATAATAAATTCTAATTAAAGAATTTAAAGGTTATGTTTTGCAAGTATTTGTTTATGCCGTGAGTTTAAAAAAGGGTCCGAGAATAATTTAAGGTATAAAGATGATTTAAAAAGGATCATAGTAGAAAATGTACAAGTCTGACGGGTGATATGGCAACAAGACGTATGCGATCAATAAGCACGCGAAGCTCATATCATATTGTATATCGTCATTGGAGAAGTATAAAGACGATGGTCCAGCATCCGGCTCTACCCTACAACTAGCATGCGACTTACCGACGATTGGCGGACAAAGCCGTGACGACACTGCAGCCTGGACAACGTTGAAAAAACGGAAATCTGTTGAGCCGGTCCGCTGTCGTCAACCGACATTAACATGCACACTGTTATCGATTGTCAGCCAGCGGGAGAAAAGTTCTGATAACCAAGCGGACAATTTCACAGCGCATATCGCTCAGGTTCGCCGTATCATATAAGTAGAAATTTTAAAATAATTCAAAAAGCACAAAAATATGTAAGTATATAACAAACGATATAAGTTTTAACACCTAAACTTATAGTGTTGATATGTACCTGGATGAAATTTTATTGAGGGGTTAGATGGGTTCGAACAAGGGCTTGGTTATTGTTTGTAGCGACCTTGAGGCATGTCAAATTTTGCATCGTGGAATAACGGTCTACAAAATACCCAGAAATATAATCCCAGATGTTGAACACGGGCGGGGTGCCAGCAGCGCCAACTAGAACCCGATAACGAATAGCTGGCAACCCGGAGACCTTTATCTGGGATGTTATTGAAGGGTATTTCCATTCATTCAGTGCTCAACCATAGTTTGGTTTAGATGTACCACCATCGACTGCCCAAGCCTCGTCTCCAGGTAACACCGCTGCCACCCGTTTTATCTAATTGTATTTTTTACATTTTTTTTATTAGCCAATAAATAACGGTCACATAATGTAAACACCACTGTTTCATTTCGTTTTACCTCCATTCACCGAGCCACATCATTTACCCTAAATGTTTATATGTCTTTCTCAAGAGCTGAGAGAACTCGGCAAAGAAGTTTTTGGAACGGTATGTTTATACGGTATACTTAGAAAAATACTCCAAAAATATTTCCTGCTGGTTTCTAAATAATTGAGATTGCTGCAATTATATCCCATGTCATTATGTACAATATATCTTGATGGCTAATACACGCAATTTCTGCGAAAGACCACCATACAATGTTAACGACATTATATTTTGAACGAGCGGACGTAAACAAGATTTTTTTTCGTGTTATAAAAATAAATTTACTCAATACTGACCCAATCTGTCGTCATAGCGTAATCATCATCACTGGTCTTTGAAGATCAAGATACTGGTTACAAACACTGGTTAAATTTTGATTCAATGAAATGAATTGATAATGTACTATAGTTTATGTAGAGTGCTTTGTTGGTAAGACTCCCCCGTCCTGTCCTTCATAATATGAATACATCGTTTTTCGGTCATGATAGTAAGTTAAATACTGCTCCAAAGTATTATAGTTATACCATTGTTCGGATAAAAAGCAACATCTGGAAAACACTTCTGAAAAATTCGGCTGGTAATAAAATATATTTTATTTCAGTATTGTCAACATTCCAGAAAAACATTATGAAAATTCTTTTAAAATTCTATCTAATATTAGAATCAATAATTCAATAATATAATTTTAAGTGAAAATGTACAGAATTTTAAATTTTGACTGACATTGAATATAAGGGATTGTGAGTCCCTTAGATTGAAGGTTAATGAAACATTTTCTACTTCTACAATTATAAAATTTTATATAAAAAATAAATATAACAATTCTATGTATTCTAGGAACTGATTTCCTGTTTATACATTTTTAAATATGACCTTAAATATAACAAAAACTAGATAAAAATATTAATAATATAATAATTTGTTACATTATTTTGGTATTAAACAGAAGTCAAGACATAAATTCGTTTCCTAATAAATTAAAACATTTTCCTGCAATCATTAACGAACAGGTTCCTGACTTCCTAATCCAGAAACAACGAAGTCAACTCATTTGAAATCTGTCTAGAAACTATACTTGATTTATATTAAAAATATATTACTATAGTTGTGCTTACTTGTTCTTTTTGTATATTCCCGTCTGCCTAATGTAGACAGAACAAATTCTATTGATTCCAAAATAGAATTTCCCTTCTCGATTGGTAAAACTAAAGTCTAAAATCTTGTATTAGATAACATAACTATGCTATGTAGTATTTATATTCAATTATATGCGTTACTATGGCTTATAGTAATTCAGTCTAAAATGTAAATTCTAAAACTTCTTACACCCAAGAAGCTTAAGCTCCCTAATACATCAAATATATTAATGACATCCCAGAACAAGAAATTTGTCGATAATAGGAAAAAGCAATATTAAGTAGCCAGAAATTGTCAATAACTAAAGCGAATAAGCAAAAGTCATCTTAAAGTGGAATTAAATTAAATTTGTAATCCAAATGTGTTAAATCTGTTTCTTGTAGCCTAGTTACTAAAGTGGAGAAAATGATGATGTGGGCCTGCATCCGAGCATACCCCACTAAAACCACTCTTTCCAGCTAATCTGAAGATCATTGCTAATATTATTTTGGGTATAAATTATGGCACCCACAGTTATTACAGATAACATTTAAACGGACTCGACGGCCCGGTAGAAGCTAGAGAAAGTTCTAGCTAGGATCCCAGGATAGTTAGTTGGTGTGTAACAAGTTAGAAAGTTCCTTTATGAAGTAATTTGCATGGATCAAAATCTCGATGAATCTAGAAATTTCTGATAAATCACAGGACATCAAAATTCGCTTAAGTAACTTCTTCTGAAAAATGTGAAATGTTAATCTCTTAATTGAACAACAAAGCATAAGCATCTTATACAATAAGCACTTGATAGGTAAGGGAAGCCTGCTCCATCTGCAAATGCGAGAATAGTGGCTATATTGTGATCTTTTTGTAAGGTGACCTGGAGATAAGGTGACCAACTGAGATTTCGATCAAAAAGTATATCTAATTACGTGGCCATAACCATGACGACCTGGGTTTTGTTTTTAACCACTTCTTAACCACTTTGCCATGTCATCTAGCTATTTTTGTAACTTTCCCTACCTATGGTCTATCACATCAGAGTTTGTGAAGAAAGCAGTGTCATAAGTGTAACAATCGGTTTCGAATATCCACCATGAAAACATTAAATATGATGGGAGTCAACAGGTAGGCCCAAATGAATAACGCTAATACTCTCTCGTGCCATACCACATCAAAGATAATAGCCTAAAAAATGCACCCACCTTTTTAAAATGTTTAAAAGCTTTTTGTATTTTACCGACCAAATGTGCAGCCTATCTACCGCTCAACGAGAGAGTCTATAGACTTTAAACCCGAATTGCTCATCAGGAATAGTTTTGTTAATCTTCGTAAAATTAATAGGACCTTAAAGAGCTACTCTTTCAGCAAATTTGGATCAAAATGAACAAACTGATAGCCTATAGCCGGAAGACGAAAGCTTAGCTCCATTCTTAGGAAACACAGCAATATGCGCATGCTTCCATGATGCTGGAAAACGTTGTAACCTCAAAATAGAGTTGACTATGTTAGTCAAATCCTCTAGCTACTTGTCTTTAACAAAAAAACTTATTCCTGCTAATCTCGTTCCTGTACTGCAAATTTATGCAAACATGTTTTTTATAATGTTGCCGTATTCGTCTGATATAGCCCCTACAACTATTTTATCTAAATAAAACAAAACATGTCAGTTTCCCAATGCATAATTTAAATTTAACCAGGAAACAAAACAATGAATGTCGAGTACATACTGCAAAAGCAAACTCTAAAAGAGTTCACAATCTTTAAAACTGCCAATTAATGTTTGTAAATATAATCTTAAAACAATACCTATATATATATATATATATATATATATATATATATATATATATATATATATATATATATATATATATATATATATATATATATATATACAGCTTCAAAAATTCATGATAAAATGGTGAATGAGCTTTTATATCTACATTTAATAACACGACAATATGAAAAATTTCTTATTTTTTTAATTTTTTGTTCTACTTCAGAACTTATCTTTTGTTTCAATGGGAGAGGTTATGGAAGAGACTGTTCCACTAGTTGTATTTCCCGATTTTCATCGGCTAATTATGAGAAATTCCTGGAGTGCTGCCTAATAAAATCGAATAATATTTAGGCTTTTTTAAAAGTATTAAATCTCATGAGCATGAGCAGAACTTTGATCCATTCCGTGTATTTATATTCTCAAATAAACGACAGCAAAATAATCGTAAAATCCATCCAAATACGTAAAACTTTCAACAGATAAAATATCGATATTTTTTTTGAAAAATATCAATATATCTCTAACTGAATCAGATCTGGCATCGATAACTAAATAATAAGAGCAAGTTAAATAGGCGCCGTCAAAGGCCGTAGTCGACATCGCCAGAAAAGTCTTATATATCTATACATTTTCTGTATATTTAACATATTTATGGTGTGTGCGTTTAAAACAAATTTAGTTAGTTTAACCAAAAAAAAATAGTAATTAATGATTTAATCACAAATGAATCACCTGCTTTAAATTAAATCATTAGAGGTGTGTGAGTGTATGTGCGTTAGAAATATGAGACAGATACTCTTACCAATTAACTTGATTCAAATATATGAGCAGACGGATTTCTCATAGGTGCCATTTAGGAGAAATAGTAATGTCCGATACGTAGCTACTGTCCCTCGCATAATCCAATTTTAGCCATTATCCTCCATTATGGGCGACCATCTATCTAATCTGAGTCCCTTTTCTAAGATATAACGGAAAAGGCACATTAAGGTGGGTAATTAGAGCCACCAAGTTGTTTCGTAGAAATTCAAACGTAAAAATGCTTGTTGTTTAATTAAAAAAAGGATCGTCTCTTGTCTAAACCACAGATATAATCCTCTTAATTAAACCTCGCCATCTATTCATTGTCATTAGTATAAAGTATGTCGTTTTTTCTTTGAGTACGCGTATTAAAATCCGGTAATGATATTTGTATATCTTAATTATCTTTTATTACAAACTAGTTGATATCCGCCCACTTTGCTGAGCATAGGTTAAAAGTTGATTGCGCGATCTAAGTACAAAATGTGAACAAAAACCTTTAAGAACAATAGTAAAGATAAACTTAAAGTTTGAATGTACTAATTGAATGTAATAAAGCTGTTGCCTGTTTGGCTGGGCATAACACATAAAATATTACCCTTTATTTTATTATTTATTATAGTAATCTAGTAAATTAACACTAGTAAGCTATTTGTTGTTATCCTAATTTGCTATAGTTTTAAAATAATAATTCTTACGATAAAGGTTTTCATCTGCTACGTGACTATTTTTAATGTGCACTGAGTTTTACTAATAACTTCACTGAACTAGCTGAAATGGTTTAACACTGTTTCATCTTTTGACTAAGCCATTATTATCTAGAAGCTGAAGAACCACAAGAAGATGTACTGATGGATCCTCTGTTCATGTCTTTGGGTATAGTTATTAATAATATTATCGACGGTTTGTACCTTCAGGTCCTTAAGCAGTTTATCATTACAAATGTACCATGCAGCATCAACAATATCTCATTTTGGAATATTTGAATTTCTTTGGCTGGTACAACCCCAGAGATTGACCAGAAGTTCACACAAATTTCAAGGCATGTTGGTAAAGTAAAAGCTTATTATATACTGACTATGAATCTGATGACCTGAAACTCGATAACCAGTACATGTTTTATACTTCAGCTTTACCGAGATATTTGCTGTATTTCCATACAGGAATACTTGTTGATTTATATATTCTTATATTTATATTGTGCTTGATTCTTTTGTTGGTGAAATCAATATGCACTGATTTATTTGGATTCATTTTGATACGCCATTTTTCTGCCCATAATTATATTTTGGAAGTAGCTGTTTGTACCTTTTCTGTTGATTCAAAGTTGTTACCTCCAATAGCTAGGATTGTAGTTATTCAAATATAGCAACATTTTCATTGAATATGTGACAATCAAGGATGTGGCACACCAACTTGTATTCAACCTCAATTATAATATGCATCTTCTTGTTTAGCAATTTATCGAACAGTTATATATGACTCTTAAAATTTTCAGCTCCTATCCCCATTTTTTATCAGAAGCATTTTCATAATAGGTCATTTTACTAGAATTATTACACTAGCAATAATTTAATGTTTCAAGCATCGTTTAATGTCCAATCATTGATGGAGTCGAAAGTTAGTTGGAATGTATTCGTCACAAACAAAATGGTTATAACTACTTCTTGACCAACATTCAAGAATGTAATAGTTGTTCCCAAATGAAGTCGTTTGGCGCAACGCATATTGTAAAGAACAATTTCATGTCCGCTTTCAAGGCAGAATGTCATAGCAAATATTTGGTCACATTAAAATTTGTATTAAAAATGAGTTAACAAAGTCTTAAATTGGAAGTACTAGTATACTAGAACTACTGTTACTACTACCAGATGCAGATCATCAGATCATTACAAATATATTTTATGGTCAATCCGGATGCGAAAACTGATAAGCGTTTTGCTCACGATTCAACAACAGTGGAGTAAATTATTGCCCAAAAGTTGCAAATGCTTATTGATCAACAACGAACAACGATTTAGTACAAATATTTAAACTAGCGTTGAATCTAATGCCGAAATAACGGTCATAATATCGTCATCAGACCTGACAAAACACGTGGTAAATGCACAATAAGTCGCTATCGTTACTGAAAATGTACTAGACAGATGTAGGTGATACGAAATTAACTAGGTCGTCTTATATTTTTTTAAATTTCCCACTAAAAATATTCCCGCTTGTGGCGCTCTCTGTGGTTTCGAAACTCATAATTTAGTCAAAAAAATATACAAACACCAAAAGAAATAACTATCGAATAGCTCGACGACAAATTTATTATTGTATTTATGAGTCGTGAGAGCTACGTTAAAAGAATTATTCACAAAACTAATCAATACAAAATCTCTTTTTACATAATTTCAAGCTTCTGCCGCAAAGTTCCAGAGAGGGAGAATCGCCACCCACCCTCATTCCACACATGCGGCCGAAGGCATCGCCGGCGATTTATCAATTACCGAATCATTTCGAGTCAAGGATAGGTTCAAAGGCCGCAGAATCATCCAGCTCGAAACAAAGTAACATTTCGTCGGTACAAATTAAATTTTCAGTGGAACAAAACCCGAACGGCCGGATTACGCTTTATAACGTTCCGGGCACTAGAGGCCGCGCATCGCTTATTTTCCACTTTGTAGCGTCACCGCAACCGTAGACTTTGATATTTTTCATTAGTCTTATTGATTCTACACATTAAATCGTAAAGATTCTATACAATATGGTACAATTGTGTATAGAATCGAGTTTTATTTATTTGTATTTCCTGTATATTTTTTTCTTAAAACGCAGAGACATATAGTATATCCAAAGTAGCGATAAACTCACGTCATCAAGATGTATAATATATTGCCTAATGCAATTTGTAAATTCGTTTTAATACCAGACAATTTTTTCCTTCCCATTTTATTCCAGATACAGTGCTATCTAAAACGTTCTACCATGTAACCGAATTAACCTGCAAAAATCAGTCTTCAAAATTCTTCAAAATATTAGAAATAATAAGAGGTTATAAACCGGCAAACGTTGTTCTGGCGCTTTGCTTGTTTTAATAAATGTCAAATATTTTTAGATATGTGCGTAATTGTTTAAAATATACTTGGGCATTAAGTTAAAATGATTGAACAGAAAAATACTTACTGTTGCAAATGCATTAGGGACGCAGTGAAATCTAATTTTATGAAGAAAAATTTACACAGGTAGTAACAGAAGACACTAAGGAAAATACAGTGATATTAGAATGGCTGACAATGAAACACATCAACGAAGTAAACAAGAACTAAACAAAAAATATAAATATGCTCTATATAAAATATACAACTATATAAAAAACACGCCTAGAACTCTAACCCATAGGTGGCATATATATATATATATATATATATATATATATATATATATATATATATATATATATATATATATATATATATATATATATATATATATATATATATATATATATATATATATATAACTCTCTCTAACTCTCTCTCTAACTGTTGTGGCTATATGATTCATTGTAGTTTAAGTCATTGTTAAAATAAATTATATTTATAACACTTTTGTTTCATAATTTTATCTAGGCTGGAACGTTAGATATCAGACAAAACAAACATACATTTAGATGACGTGAATTTACTGCTTTATAGTATAGATTATGCCATTCAAGGAAATCATAAATGGTTCCGAATATGTACGGTACTTATGATTCCATCTGATAATTTGATATTTTAGACGTTTTAATTTTGAATAGTTTACATTTTTTAAAAGGTTTGAATGATAATGTAAAGTAAACTAAGCAATAGCTATTTCTGAAGAATTTCAACCGGTATTCGGTAAACCTCGATATTTTCCGCCTGATTTTGCGACGTTGCCATTTACAAGCAATCGAGAGGTAGAATCCAACGTATTACAACAGCCATTTTGGGTTTGCCCTTGGGTTCTGTAATAGTTCTATTTTGTAAGTTTAATAATTTTGTTGTTTATAGTTTATTTCTTCTTGTGCTGTTTATATTTTGAGTATAAATGGTAGACAGCAATGTATAAATCATCAATTTGTTAATATCGTCAAAAAAACTACTTGCATTCAATTCTATACCAAATTCATTATAGTTTAGGCATACTGCGAAAGTAAAAGTACACTGCTATATTAAATGAAATCTAAACTAATTCAAGTAGTGGCAATTTGAAAAAAAAAGCAAAAATGTATTGACTTATAAAGATTTACATAAAATTCAGCAAGTAAACCAATTAAATTCCATAGGTACAAAACATAGAAGTGGATCTACAAGTGTTGAAGCATGGGTAAATGAGGTAAAAGATATAGGATGTGTAAAATATATACCTACCCTATTTTAAATAAAGAAGATTTTATGTTAATCATAATAAATGAAGGACAAAATGAAATATTAAAAGAATATAGCTATGAATGTATACATTTATATGATATTCTACACACATGCTTAATGTACAATTTGAAGTATATTCCTTGGTTTTATTGAGTGACTTTAGAGATGTTTCTATGGTATTTTTGCATATCCAAAAGATTCGATGGAATTCGTAGCTTTTAATGCTGTGCAAGATATAGTATTGAGTAATTTTAGAGATAACTGGATGCTTGTATTTTCATATATCGATAAATAAACTATATTTGTAACATGTTATTTTATTTTCTCTTATTCATTTTAATATTAGATATGCTTATAAAAGGTTAAATAGCTTAATATATAACTAAAAGACATAATATATAAACTTAAAATAATGGACGGTAAACTTTGAAATTTGAACTTGAACTTAGGTTATATTGTGTATTCCAGAATATATATTATACTGTTCAAGTACACGAAGTACACCTTAGTTTATTATTATAGTGTTTGCATATTGATAAATAATTATATATTGTTTTATGTTCTATTTTTCTTTTCAACGTCATTTTAAAATGAAAGATGCTTATAAAAGGTTCTTTATATTGCTTTTTTTATATTATAGGGGAGGAAAACTAAATCAAAATATTTTAACTTGAGCCTTAACAGAAATATTAGGTTAACTTGTAAATTCAAGAAAATTTATTCTATTTATAATACATTCTTCAAATATACGTATAATTTTAACGAACTAACAACGTTGCAAATTCCCATCATTGTGCGCATGCCAGGATTCTCCAGAATCAGACAGTTGTTTTAGAAGACAGCGTATTCGAGTTTTCTCTTTTTAATTCCTATTTATTATTTATTAAATCTCTATTTGTTATTCTTTATTTATTATTCTCTATTATTTTATATCTTTATCCATTTTGTTCTCCTCTATTTTATTATTTATTAGCATGTTCATATCGTTCCCATAAGTCTTAAATTACTGCAAATTAGAAATAATAGTTTTATGATTGCAACTATCAATTATAAATTATAATTTAAGCCAGAAACTGATACCAAATATAGAATTTAGGAAGCTGTTACTTTTATTATGTTTGTCTTTCGATAGCTCAGACGGGAAAGGCTTAATAATTTATAATTTAAGAAAATGTCAGTCTCTGTTGTTTCTAGCCCACTAGTTGTCATTTTTTAATAGGCCTTATGAGCTTTCTCGTTGCTTTCTATAATGAATACTCTGCAGCATCAGTTGGTTTCAGATTTTTCAAGTATTCTTAAATTCCTTGGCTTTGTTCATTTTGGTTTTTCAATTATTTTATTGCTTTATTCATTATTTTTTTTATTCTGCAGTTCTTACTTGTTGTCACTTCTTTGATGTTATTTTAAATTCATAATAGGCATTTCGTTCATCGATGAATTGCAAACTTGCATAATTATTTTGAAATTATTTTAATCCCTGTGATTTATAAACCCGTGATAAGTATAGCTCATTTACAAATTTGCAAAATTAAATATTCTTACCTTCGCCATTTTGTCCCTAATTTGTAAGTACATGTTGAATTATGAAATGTTATTATAGAGGTGTTTCGATAAAACCGAAAGTAATTCTTCATTGGAATTATTCTGTTGTTCAATTCTGTTACAGAACGATTATTACCGATTTCTTTTGGTCAATCAAAATAAAGAAAATGTAGGAACTCTGCACTGTCCTATACTCTGTAGGTAAAAGGTTTATAGTAATGAGCCACAATCGACCAAATTCTTTAAATCAACACCAGGCTATCGCTCAAATACATCTTGTTGCTTGTTTACACTATTTCATTGCAAGTCTTCATCGTAGATTATATTTCAGTGTGTTACAAGCTTTGTTCTACGTCGGATAAAACAAACGATCGGTGAAATATGTAATCTCTCAAACTTCTAAAGAGGTCAAATTGTTGGTGTTCAGTTAGCAGGAGCATCTTGTTTGCTTTTTCGCGAGCGACAGCATCCACAGTAATAGCCAGCATACATAATAAACTGTAAAACATCATCAGCGAAGCGAAATTGTGGGTGTAATTCAAAATTAACTGATAGAGACCGACGAAAATTAAAAAGGATTTTGGCTAGACGATAAACTACCGTGGCAAAAATGATAGCCGAACTCTACATTCACTTGAGCGATACAATTTCGATAAAAACAGTACGGCAGGAGCTCCACAAAGCTGATTGCGAAAGAAATGATTGGAAGAATAGGATATGAATCATTTTTATAACATTGTTTCCTATTAACGGCCGCTTTTATATATAGAAAGCTCCAAAAAAAGCCTACGATCTAGATCACAGAGAAAATCGATAAATCACTATGATGCTTTTTGTTTTTAGCGCCATTTTTGGGGTACTTTACGTAAAAGAGAGTGTTTCGAAAAAAGTATCTGTCATAAAAAATTGGGTCTTTAAAAACCATATATTTTGTTGCTGTAATCATTCAAATATTTAAATTTTAATTTCAGAAATTAATCCCATTCAAAAAGAAGCTATGGAAAAAGGAAATATTCTTTTAATATTGGATGAACTATTTGATAATTGCAACCCCACTAAAAGTATAGCTCCTAAAGGCAAACCCTTTAAGAGAAATCGTAAGTTCAATACATGAGGAATTTTAGTTCAAATCGATTCACCACATAAATAGTACTATATAAATAGTTAAAATTGTATTTCCCAACAAAAAACAAATGCGTGTGCCATAAATATATAATTTAATAATAAATTACTTTTTTTTTCAATCTCGTTCGCCTTTAGGAAATTATGAAGAGGATCAACCTGCGGGCGCTTTAGAAAATTTACTTCCTTACCAACGTAGGATGTATTACCAGGAATTGAGAAATTACAACTTGCCTGTATACCTTCAATCCAGATGTTCCTATACGAAGAAACAAACGTTTACCTCATACCGTAGTATATATTTCAGTGATTTTTGTTTACATTAAATTATGAGTAACGCAGTAAACCGACAAGTTGAGCCTAATTTTATAGAGGCAAAACAATATCTCATACCCTAGACTCCAACAAAATTGTAATGTAAGAAGGAAAGACTCAAAGGTTGTTTTCAGTATAAGAAAAACAAAAAAAAACAGAACTCTAATAGATCCTATTAAATGACATTAAACAAATTTATTTTTTTCTGAATATATAATTCTCATAAAAATTATTCTTCAGCAGTCACAATTTTCCACTAAAACTTGTTTTTGTTGCGGGACATTCAACGAACTTATGAATATAAAAACGTTTTACATTTTTCAAAAACTTAATATTCAGAAGAATCTTGTTTCGGAGGTAGTCGTGAAACAGAAATATCAGCCATCATATCATGAAAAAGTATGATGCATATTTTTTCTAAAATCGTTCTCAAAATGCAGTCCTCAAATCCATCTATCATCCAAAAATGAAACACGATCATTTGGCTTTTAAAATATAATATAAAACAAACTAATATTTCTAATAAGTACAAAAACTTTGGTAATGTAAAAAAGTATAACTAAAATGGAAGGTATATATAATGTATTTTATTTTATTGATTTTAGCTATTGTGTTTGTTAATTGTCCGGACAAGTTGGCATACAGCAAAATTAATTTTTATAAACAATTAGCAAATATAGATACAAATACATTTCATAGAAAATACGACAGACTTTAAAATAAACACAGAATACATGTCTAAATATAAATAATCACCCTCCAAATATTCATATTACTTGCTATCATCCTCACTACTAGTATCACGATCCTTATGGCAATTTAGTCTGACCATCATTATCATTATGATCAATATGATCGCTAGAATCACTATGATTGGCACTACTCTCTTCGTAATCGAGAACTTCATAATTACTGGAATAGTCATCACTGTCACCTTCATCTTCAACACCTTCATCAGTATCATCGCTAGAGTCACTACTAATTATACATATATATTCCGTTTTCTTTTGTAATTCACGTTTTATTTTTAACAATTCCTCGTTCCTCTTTTTCAATTTTTCGATTTCATCGTTCATTCCATGAATAATTTTGTTGTTTTCCTAAAAAAAAATATGATCTAAACACTAGGAGTAATATGATGATTAAGGTAGTAATGCAAAAAAAACTGTCAATTACACATAATTTGCTATCACTTTAATAGGAAAGAATTGTTATAATAATTATTACAGAGTACGATATCACTGTCACTGAAGGATGACATCCAAATTAGAAGAGAAGAAATAGATAGATCATAACAGGTCTAAAAAAATGCTTCTTAGAACTGTTTAGGTTTTGTGATGTAATCTTTATGTTTTTGGACTATGCTGAATCCGAAAATTACTTCCTCTTTGTCATAGAATGACATGTTTCTTGACAAGTCTTCGTACGTTAAACGAGTTATTACATTAACATAATAGAGAAAAATATGATTTTATTTACAAACCATTAAAAATTAAATATATATTTCATCTAATATCCATTCACCAACACATATAACACATTAAAACCTTTCCACTTTCTCAATGAGGCTTCGCTTGTGGAAGGAATTTGGAAGATCTCGCTGGAGTGTCCAACAGTAGTACGATATAGGCATTTTCCTTGATATATTTTTCCATCTCTTTAATTTCCTAATGAAATCGTTCACCTTATTCTTCACTCATACCTCCCAAATTTATCGAAAAATAGTAGAGGCAAAAATGAAGAAAATGTACTTTTAGACTCGTTAGGCAACCTAAAGCTTGAAATGCTTTAATCATTATTTTGACGATATTTTTAACGATTTGGGTTTATAGTTTTTTATGATTACTTAAAAATGTCTCTATGACCTCCTTAAAATCGATTTTATTTATGTTTGAAGATCTATCACGGTCGCGGCGATGAATTGTGGGTCCGTCATAAGCCTAATGTCTGTCCGACAAAAACACCTTCTTTAACATTCGTTTTTGAAAAGCCTGGAAACTTTTAAACTACGTATTTAAAGCAATATCCGAGAATGAATTTTACAAATTACTTCATCAATCCCAACTTTATGTGTAGCGATAGTAAAAGAATGCATATGTAACATGCATAGGTAACAATGCTTCTTGGAAGACGTTTATTTCACCAACTTCACACTTCCTCGGCGGAAAACTCTTTTTGATTCAGTTTTTTGCTCCCAAAACCAAAGGAATTTGGTAAACACAACTTGCTTGTCCAAACAACATGCACAACATTTTTGAAATTACCGTACACCAACAACAAAACCAAAGTTCTTGTACATTGCTTTGTGTAATACGAAATGGTCCACAGAGATGGAAGCATAAAAACCGCTATTGTGAAGCAGAACGGCTTTAAGTTTTTGATGAATCTATGAAAATACTTCATTATGCAATATCATATTGAACGTATATATCGTAATGCATCTATCAAAAATACTAACGCCTTGGATTTTTTTCATACTATTCTCGTTTTCAGCACACCAAAAAACATATAAATCAGTCGAAAACACTCAAAATACTCAGCTTTTCTGTTGGAGATCTATGTTTCACCTATTTGAACACTGAAGAAATGTAAAAAACTATTCGAGTTTCATACTAAAACGAATATAGATATATATGAAAATAACAGAGTAATATATACATAAGAATAAAGTAGATATTATATTGCAGAGTATGTGGCTAAAGATTCATCCGTTGAACACTAAATCAGATTTTTTAAATGAATTTATTACCTTAATGAAAATATTCCTTTGTTCGTCTATATATTGTTCTGTTTGCAGTTTCTCCTCTGATATTTTCAACACCAATTCGGCTATTTCATCTCTTATTTTGTTATTTTCTTCTTCAACTTTCTCAGTGCGTTCCCTAAATTCGTCCCTTCTTGCTATCAACTCTTCTATTATTTTATCTCTAATTATTTATTTATTGATAAGTGGATGATTCAGATAAATCAGATAAATGTGAAACTAGTTAGGTTTTCAGTATTTGTAAATTTGTTCGTTGTTCGATTTAATTCAAAATAAAATAAGTCGTATATCTAGTTTCTATAAAATTGGCAAATATTAATTGATCAAAATAGTTAATATGATTTGTTTTGCTTTGTAAAAGGCGCAGAATAAACTACTCACCATCAACTCATTAATTTAAATTAGCTAAACTCCTATGAGACTGTGTTTTAGGAATAATCAACACAATGAAAGCACACTTTCAAATCATAGTCAACACCGACGTCAAAATATAACACCCTTTAAAAAAAGGAGCATGAAATTGGTGTTTTATTACGAAATCCTGAGCCAGTATAGAAAGGAGGAAGAATAGTTAGTAGAGGGCGCTGTGACTTGTATCGAGTGGATATAAATTACCAGGGATCAAAATAATAATAGTAAACTAGTAACATGGGATCCAACAGAATTATCAGTAGTATAGAAAAACATTCTAATCAATATAGTAATTAGTAATGAAGTATAACGAATGAAGCCAATAAGTAACAAATTGAGTTTGAAATGGGAAATTATCCAGCCAACATATTCATCAACCTCATATGTTACCTGAGAAACAACGCAGAATCAGAGAAAATCTTCTGCTGAAGCCAATGAAACACATGGCGGTAATGGAGCTCCATCATATCCCAATTACCAGGTTTAGTTTCCACGATTTAAAAGTGGGGATTTTGATGTTAATAAAAAGGAATGCCTGAAGGACCAAAAAAGACAACGAATTGCAAGACTTGTTGGACGTAAACCCAGTTCAAACTCACAAAATACTTCAGACAACTTAACAGTTGATGAATCAACTATTTCCAGGCATTTACATATGGTAGGAAAGATCCCAAAGACGAAAAATGGTTATTACACAAATTAAGTCAAACTCGTATTTCAGACCACGTTGTTGAATCGCAGTTTTATTGCTTGTCAAGCAAAAATTAAAAAGTTTTCTGTGGAGTTTTGTAGCTATCGACAAAAATGTATCTACTACGATAGTCTCAGGTTCAAAAGTGATGTACTAGTTTAGGAGACACGTATATCTACACCAAAGCAAAATGTCCATTGCCATGAAGTTTTGCTATGTGTATGGTGGAATCAGCAAGGTATAGTGTACTACAAGCTATGAAGTTATTGCATCACCGTATCTGATGAATACATACATTCATTCCACCTAAAATTTGACATCACTTTCTATCTCGAATTCGTATTTTCCCTAAACGGCCTTGGAATCTAATAAAAACCTATCAAGTTTCACGCCATACTTAATTTCCATAAACATATCTTAAATATTAATTACATTAAATTCGAAACTCACTCGCTTGCTTCATGATAATTCCTGTTATGATCAAAATGTGTTGATCCCTCCAAAGGCAAGTCATCAATTAAGACTTCTTTGGCTACTGAGGAAAAATTCAACGTGTGATGAGTTTCGGTAAACATATGTGTTGATGGGTTGATATTCACCTATTAATATATAAAGTTCATTATAAAATCACAACTATCAAAATATATAGTATATCCAAAGAAGTTTTGAACATACATCATCAAAATTTTCAATGTATTGCCTGTCGCAATTTGTAAATTAGTTTTAGAATCTCTAGATAAAAATTTCCTTCTCATTTTATGCTAGTTAAAAAGAAACACAATGCTGTCTGATAAGTTCGAACGTGTAACCGAACCAACCGTCAAAGTCGTCCGGTTGTCAAATGTATGCAAAATTCCTCAAAACAATAGTGATTAGAGGTTATGAACCGGCAGACGTTGTTTTAATGGTTTTCTTATTTTGATAATCACTGCTTATTATTACTCTGATTGGCAATTCCGAACCCAGACAGAACAGATTGCGTCTCTAATCAGTTACTTTGAACAGAAACGAGATAATGAAGGCCCGTCTTGCCAGTAAAGTTCGTTAGAGAGTATTTTTACTATTAAATATTACGTTGTTGCGGTTTTTATTGAAAATATTTTTAGCGTGTTGCAGCTGCACTAAATATTAATTTGGACACGATCACTGAAATATCTCAGAAAATGAAAAATATGATCTTGAATTCACCAAAAAACCCCGTCCTCATATAAAACAGAACTAATCAATATCTTGAATCTTGATGTTAACTCTATTTTCAGTACAAACATAATTTAATATAATTATTTAAGAGGAAGTTGTTAGTCTGAAAAGTATCGAAGAGATCTAATGGAACTTCCGGATATTGCTTTAAAAAAAATACAATTTTTAAAAGCTTATAATAAAATGAAGAAGGACTTATTATTTCAATTTATGTATTTGATGAAATATGAATATTTCAGAATGGGACCAATATACCCAAACATGGCTTCATGGCAAGATGATAATAAAATAATAATTTCTAAGACAGGGTGATGAAAGTGGTGGGTATATAATATACTAAAGGTGGGTATATAATTAATATATGATAACTGTAGGAAATGTTATTGTAGAGCGTAAAAGAGAAAGAATAGTAACCGTTTTTCAGATATGACAAATGCATTAAGGAGAATGTAAAGATTAAATCTAGTTTTATCAAGAATGATGATTAACATAACAAACTAAGGAGAAACACAGTAATATCAAAATGTCTTTATAAGGAAACACTGTACTGACAGACACAAGAACTAAGCGTAAAAGGTAAATATACTCTCTAATCAAAGTAAAATATACTATTTGTATACACAATTGTTAATTAAGTGGATTAGGCCTCCTGGAGATACAACTATATAAAAAACACGCCTAGAACTCTAACTCATAGGTGGCATGGAAAAGAGTATGGACATGGCATGGCATGTACATATAATCAGACACAACCCTAACCTACAAACTATTAAAACTGAGTACTTAATTGTACCATAATGTTAAAAAAATTATATTTGATTACAATATTTTTGTTTATTTATTTTATTTAGATTAGAATGTTGCTGTATGTCAAAACCAAACTGAACTAAAACTCAGAGTTGATACGGCAACACTGCGACGTTTTGACGTCAAATTTAGATGACGTATGTTCAAAACTTCTTTGAACAGACTATAGTTACCATTAAATGTATATCTTCTTTTCCAGTTAAAGCCATCTGAAACAACTGTGTTAACTTAGACTCCCTGAACGGAGGTATCGTATTTTCTTTTTTGTTCTGACTGTTTCGAACCATAGTTATACATCTAAGACGTCAAATTTTTAATATACATGGTATTTTAATGTTGAGTATCGCGATTACCTTCGCAGAACTAATAAGGAACTATTAATACAACTTGATTCCTTCAACCTGTCGCCGTTATTTAACGTGTTCTTTAAACGTTCGGAGCCAGCTAGATCACAAAAATTAATACTTGATACATGGACGTTGTCGCAATTGTGTCCTTGCACCAGTTTAATGTTAAAAATACAATGTGATCGACTTGAATGTAAATTTATAGAAGTTGAGGCTTTACTTCTGTTCTCCAAGCCGTATTGAAGGACCTGATAAGCTTCTAGACCAGATCTGACGTATATATGTCTTAAATCCTTAATGTACATGTTGTCATGAATTCCTCCTATTTTTAATTTCGGCCTACATTGACCTCTTGTCACTGGTTGAAGTAAATCAAAAATTTGTTCGTTATATATCTCGTATAAAGAGACCCAAATTTCCATAATAGGAGTTATGTTGTCTATAACTGCGACAGGCTCGATGCTTAACCTCTCTTGCATAGTACTAAAAATTAAAAAAAGAATTCCATAAGTTACATTATTTTATTAGAAAAATAACTATTGTTCCCAAACTACAAAATAACGGACTTGATCTAAGACATCAAACCATAATCCAATGCTGCTGAAGGAAAATTCTACGATTAATTACCGATACTTTGCTGCATGATCAACGAAGAGCTGCATGATTATTTCGAAATCAAATCAAATAGATTTATAGTACAAAATAGATTTACGAAGTAATCCAAGATTTTGCTTTAAAACATAAAATAAGGTTGCTAAATCACATCAAAGGGAAGCAATACAGCAACTGGACAACACAAGGGAAATTAGAAAATTGAAGCGAACCAAAGTTGCATAGTGTATAATTGTTACTTTTGACTTTTGCTTAAGTAGTTTAGATTTATTTTAATTCCGGAAATACAAACTGATGTATTAATCCCATACTCGCATTGCTTAATAAATTCATTTATAAATTATGGTTGTACTAAGTATATATAATGTAAGATGTAATTAAAAAGTCGTCTAAAATCAGTAGTAGATAAGAGGGCTAACAGAATCACAGAGCGGATTCCAAAAGAGTGTCTTTTTGTGAAATACTAGTGAAATGAAGTGAAATACTATAGGTTATATTATAACAAAAGAAAGGAGAAAAGAAAGGAGTAACTAGTTAAAATAATTTCTCACGAAATATACAGGACAAATACTAATGTCATCAATGCAAACAACATGATATAAAGCACCTTCAAACCCTAAACAGGACCAAGGCAAGTAAGTATTAACTCCAGTTTTTTTGGATGCTAAAGAGATTTTGTTGGAAGATTAGCTCCGAATTGAACAAATATTTAACTCAGATTTTAAAGGACACTATACTTTTGCACCAATTGAGCTATTTAAAAAGCTTACATTAGAAGTTTTATTTTCGATCTTATTTCAGTTAATACAATAACTGAATACCCAATCAGGCCCTTATCGTGGATTTCTTCATATTTACTTCTTACAGTTCTTTCCCTTTCTTTTCTACACGTTCCATCCAGCAAAGTTTCGCATCAAAATTCAATCATTCGATAATTAGCGTTGTTGCTGCATGGGCTGTATTACTTATTGTCATTGGCGCTTCTGCTGTCTGATATACGTGAACTGCACATGTACAGATTTACTTTCGTTAATTTTTATTTTCCAGGTTTGTGTCCAATTATATATATTGTTACTTGTCTGTTGTAATTTACGTGTGGCTTCTTCGCTATTGTCTCCAACAGCAAGAATCACCATATGTAGCTATCATGATATTTTTGCATTTGTATCTGTATCATCATACCTGTAGAGTAGATTAAGAATTGGCTCCAACGCACTTTCTTGTGGAACACCTGCTTTAAGTGATTTTATTTTAGAGTAGGCTTCCTCTTACTGGACTCTAAACATTCTGGATGTAATGTAAGATTTTAATAGTTCTGTGTTTTGTTTCGGTAACATTTCATATAGCTTATGAATAATATATATTAATATATATAATATTAATAAAGATATAGCTAAACTTACATTATTGACTTCATAGACTTTTTCAATTACATCTGTTATTCTATGCACCTGGTCAATTATTGAATGATTTTTTAATAAGCCTAAGCTTTTTTTCTCTCTATACATCTGGTAAATAATTGAACAGTATTCACATTAGATTTAGTGACGCAATTTATTTTATTTTTACTCCCTGAACTTCTTTTAATCCTTTCCTATATTTTTTGCATATTGTCAGAAGGTCACTTGGACTCAGAGTTTACTGACAAAAATAAATAAGAATAACCGAAGGCAAGCATGAGCAGAAACGAAAAATTAATTTATATCTACTATATTCTCCAACAGACATATGTAATACGCCGTTACTATTCATTGAATACAAACAATCAGCAAATATAAATCTTTATATTGAAAATACTGTAATTCCAAAATTCATTCAAAAAAATTTCAATTATTTAGTATTTTCAAAATCTTAGGAAGTCTACGGTAGGTTTATATGGTGAGTGATAAAGTGCCACTATCACTATTCTATTTCTGTACTACATGTACTGTATTTCGCATGCGTTATGATTTATTTACAAATTTAATGCGCAAGATTTTTTTACTTTTATTATTAACAATACCTAGAAGCTTGACCTGACTTGAGTCGTCGAAATTAATCAAATGTGCCAGTCATATTGCTATGTCATAATTGGGATCAATAGTGACTGGAAATGAAGTAGATAGTTTATATTGCAACGAGTTCCTGCAGATCGAACACAACAGCGAGCACGACACCTTGAGATTGAACGATTCCGCAGACGCAGTGCCCGTGTGTTCCAGAAACATTCTACTATGATCTAGAAAAATATTGTGGTGCCAAAAAATCAATTATAATTAGGAAAATGACAATCCTTTGTCAATAAAATATAACAGTTTTATATCAGCCATTTTTTTCGGAAAGAAATCTTAAACAATCGTAAATACAAGGACATATTTATTAGTTGCTAGAATCACTGTTATCCCTACCTGATGCAGATTATCTTACAAATGTATTCATGAACAATCCTCATGCGGAAATTGATAGGCGTTTTGCTCACATTCAAACGCTGAAGCGAACTATGATCCAAGTATTACAAACGTTTCTTGATCAGAACAACGATTTAATCAAAATGTTCAAAATGGAATTTGATCGGATGCTATCTAAGAGCCATAATAGCATGATCAGATCTGATAAAACACCTACCGGTCAGCACGCGAGTAAGTTTAATTTACCGATAACGGATGAAGTGACTATTATTATTGTTGGAAAAAAAATTGCAAGGTATAGTCTATTCAAAATAAGAATGATCTCACGTCATCAAGTTGTTTAATGTAATTAATGCCTACCGCAATTTGTAAAACTCATTCTAGTATCAGACAATATTTTCCTTCTCATTTTACTCTAGTTAAAAAGAGACACAGTGCTGTCTGATACGTTCAAACATGCAACCGAATCAACCTGCAAAAGTCGTCCCGTTTTCGAACGTCTGCAACACACAACTACAGGTTATAAACCGGCAAACGTTAATATAACGGTTTACTTGTTTTGATAAATTTCATTTCAAATTTTTTAAATCGCTGCTTATTCTTACTCTAATTGAAAATGCCGAAGCCAGACTAATCAGTTACCTCGAACAGGAACGAGGCAGTGGAGGCTCCCTCTTGCCATAAAATTCGTTAGAGAGGTAAGTATTTTTACTGTTAAATATTACGTTGCTGCGGTTTTTATTGAAAATATTAATTAGCGTGTTACAGCTAAACTAAATATTAATATAGGTGAAACTACACTGTCATTGAAATATTTTAAAAAATGGAAAATATATTCTTGGACTCACCGAAAAGAAACGGTCCTTTTACGAAGCGGATGACGAATTAAGGTCAGCTTGATGTTATCTCTAACAGAGATCAAATATATGAAATGTATAAAAACAACGATTAGTTTCTTCATTATAAATATAATTTAATACAATTTATTTCAGAAGAAACTGTCAGTCTAGAATATATCTATAGAAAGCTTAGCTCTTTGAGGAATTTAGAATATCACTTCATACACTGCTGGATAACATAGGTTTTAAATGATGTAAAAACAATCCACGAAGAGGTCTAATTACTCCAGGCATTGCTTATAATGCAATGCAAAAAAAATAATGACAAATAATGGAATTGTGAACAAATGTTAAATAGATTGGAAATTAACAGCTGAATTATTCATTTGAATGAAACTTTCTGAATATGGGATTATGAGTCAATGCTAAAAATTTCCAAGATAGGGTGATGAGAGTGGAAACAACTAAAGGTCAGTATATAATTAATATCGGAAAACTGTGGAAAATCTTATTGCAGAGTGTGAAAGTTTATGTGAATACTAACTGTTTTGCAGATATGGCAATGCATTAGGGAAAATGCAGTAATTAAAATTAGTTTTATCAAGAAAGATGTATACAGGTAGTAACAGAACAAACTAAATAGAAATACTGATGTCAAAATGAGTTTACACAGAAACACTGTACCGAAGGAAACAAGAACTATTCGTAAAAATTAAATATGTTTTCTAATGAAAGTAAAATATATAACCTGAATATACAATTGTTAATTAGGTGGATTAGACATCCAGGGGATTCAACTACATAAAAACGCATCTCGAACTCTAACTCATAAATAGTGTGGAAAAGAGTTCAAATTTACATACAAAAAACACAACCCTAACCTACAAATTTTTATAACTGTATACTTAATTGTAGCTTTATCTTTCGATAATATGTGTATTACATGTACTATAATGTTATAATAAATTATATTGGTAACAGTATTTCTGTTTAATTATTATATGTAGATTAAATTTTTATAGTATGTCAAAGCCAAAATAAACTAAAACTCATAACTAAAACAGATGACGTAAGTTCACCATTTTATTCAACGGACTAGGTGATACGAAATTTACGGAGTCATATAGTATTACATTATTTGTGAAACAATGTTCAAGTCTCTACAGGAATTTCATCGGAAACATATTTTGCGTTTCTTACCTGAAAGCTTTGGCATGATGTTTAAGTCCATGCATGTCCTTTAATATAGAACTACATAGTAGTTTCTCTTTTAACTTCTGGTCTTCGTTCAGACTAACTACTTGACCATTTGCTAGAAGTTTGACTTGAGGATAGTTCTCTAATGTTGGTAAAGAGGCAAATAAATATTTTATAGACCTCGGGATTATTCCGGGTTCGTCAGGTGTACCAATTAGAGTAAAAGTTTTTCCTAATGAACAAATAATAATATATAAACCAACAACGTCAAATATTTTTACCAGAGCCAGAACATCCATACGTCATTAATGTACTGTTTTTTCCGTCGATAAAACGTCGAAGCTTCTCTTTCACTGTAGCAACAAAAATATGTTGTTGGGTACTTTCCTGTTTAAATATTTTAGTGAATTTATAATTTTCATCATGGTGACCAGATAAATGGCAGGTAAACGTGGCGTCGCTTATTGTGTAAAGTCTGCTGATCTCCACACAGGCTTTTATACGCAAATAAACATTAACATGTTTCTCCTAAAAATTATAAATATATGTTATTAGAGATATTTTTTCCAAAGAGGAGAGAAGAAAGAAAGGAATTCATTTCGGTATTTAGACAAATAAACACATTCTTTTCGTACTCATAATATAAAATATAAATTATTTTCTTAAAATTAAAATAGAAAAATATAATTTATGTAATGTAATGAATAACAAAAACATAAATTATATATATTAAATGGAAACAATAGTTTTAAAGTAAATTAAGAGTTTATGTATTTATGCCTCTATACCTCTTTTTCAGACGACGAAGATGACATAGAATAATATTCTGATGAATCTCTAGATCTTAAATATGAATCGTCCATTTTCGAGGTCTTGACGATTGACGAATTTTTATCACCACACAATACTGAAAATGTTTTATCTCAATGTTAAACTTGAACCCAACGGTCAGTCGAACACAAATTGACTATGAATTGCAATCCACTTTAATCGAACTTACAATCTTGGTCATCTATCGAAGGAAACTCGAAATGCTAATTTTATAACCATCTAACAGATGGCCGTGCTGTCAATTAGTAAATAGATTCTTATTCTATTAAAAAATATTTTAGCAATCCTTGTAAACCATTAGTTTTTTTTTTAATTATTACATTATTACAAAATTACGAAATATGATGGCTTTTTTATTTATTAATATTTTATTACTAGTCGTTGCCGATTAACTTAAAATTTATTTCTACATTGCCTTAACTAGGTACTTATCTAGGAAGACCCATTGGTCCTTACTTAGGCTATAATAAAATAAAGGTTGTTAGCACTTTTCAGTGTTTTGACCATTTCGTCCACTTCACTACACAAGATCATACGATTTGATGCTCCTGATTCTGAGTCCTAGTTCACTGTTATCGAGAAGTTACATCACTTCGGTGTTAACATGGCAGTGGAGTATTTTTTCATTATTTGTTGCATTGTAAGTAATTGTACCTATAGTAGGTACGTAAGTTTTACTAATGACTTAAGAGCAGAAACGTATTATGTACGGATAATTTAAACTTTCTCCAAATAACGAATGCACTTTGTACTTAATAATTTGTATAAATTTTTGAATTAATATTCATCCCAAAGTACTAAGCGTTGTTACTTTATGGGATAATATTATTATACTTATTTATTGGTATATGAACAGTTTGATTGTAGATGAATTTAATGCATCCAGTTTCCATATCTGGGTCCACTTAATTATATTATTACCTACGTGTTACATTTTCTTACTGGTTGCTTCTGCGCTATTATCTTCTATAAAAAATATCATATGCCATCAATGATCACTGCCTTGCGGTATATCTAGTTTTATTTCTTGCATTGCCGAGTAGACTTCTTATCGTTCAATTTTAAATATCCTGGCTGAGATGTAAGATTTTAAAGGTTCAATATTTTTCTTGGATAATATTTTACGAAGTTGACACATGCATCCCTTATGCCAGACTTTGTCGAAGGCTCGCGCTACGTCCAGTAATCCAGTAATCAGTCTATCCAAAAAAGTTTTGTACGTACGTCAATCGTCAATGCGTCATCGCAATTTGTAAATTCGTTTTAGAATGAGACAATATTTTCCTTCTCGTTTTATTATGTCTATCTGTCTGATAAGTTCAAACATGTAACCGAACTAGCCTCGCAAAGTCGTCCGGTTGTCAAACGTATGCAAAATTCTTCAAAACAATAGTAATAAGATATTATAAACCGGAAAAATTTTATTTTAATGCTTTGCTTGTTTTGATACATTTCAAACAGCTGCTCATTATTACTCTGATTGAAAATTCCTAAGTCAGACAGAACAGATCTCTAATCAGTTATTCTGAACAAAATCGAGATAATGGAGGCACCCTCTTGCCAGTAAAACTCGTTAGCGAGATAAGCATTTTTACTGTTATATATTAATTTTCTGTGATTTTTATTGAAAATATTTTTAGCGTTGCTGCTGCACTGAATATTAATATGAACGGTCACTGAAATATCTTAACAAATAAAAAATATGATCTTAAATTCATCAAAAAACCCGTCCTCATACGAAGGTGACGGTGACGAATCAAGATCAGCTTGATGTTAGCTCTATCAGATATTAAATATATGAAATGTATAAAAACAGTGAGTATTTCTTCAATACAAACTTAATTTAATACAATTATTTCAAAGGAAACTGACATTCTGAAATATATCGAAGAGGTCTAATGGAACCTCGGGATATTGCTTTTAAAAGAATACAATGTTTAAAAACTGCATAAGAAAGTGAAGATAGACTTATTATTTCAATTTATGTATTTAGATGAGATAGATATTTCAGAATGGTCACTCATGGCAAGATGATAATAAAAATTATGTTATGACAACAAAAGTTGATGAAAAAAGATAAACGTCGGAATAACAATTGATTAAATTTTATTTCATATTCATATGTCCATAACATTTATTAATAATTCATTTCAGATATATTATACTGCATGATGGAAATAGGAATAGTTAGTAACACCTTCGGTTTGGATAAAATTGTGAACAAATATTAGATAAATTGAAAATTAACAGCTTAGTTATTTACTTGAATGAAACTTCCTGAATGACAACATTCAATGCTGCCAATTTTAAAACAGGGTGATGAGAGTGGAAAAATTTATTTTACTATGGTAAGCTATGACTTTTCAATTGACCGGTTATATGTTCTTTTAGCAGCCAGTAATCATCCTCTTACCATTGTTCACCATCTCTTTCATTGTTTTGTTGGTTTTCTTCGTTTGGTGGTTCTAAAATTTCTGCTTCAGCTAATAACCGAGAGGCAGGTAAATTAGTCTCGCCCATTTCCCGAATCTACGTCGGTAAGGTCTTGGTGAATATAGAATACCAATGTCATGTTCATTACTACTGCCGACGTAGATATTTTCTTCTAGCTCTGTCGACAGCTCAGTAAAGGTTAAACCGCTAAAATAAAGTAAAAATTACATAATTGAAAAATTCCAAAATATAAGCACCTACAATAGTTTTGTATTTTATAAGTAACTAAGCCTACTGTACGTTTAAACGTACAATAGAAAGTGCCCAGTAGAAAACGCCAGAAAATAAATTTGTGTGCTATACTTATAACCTAACCCTTAACCTACCTTATAAACCTAACTTCAATATGTTTTAACCCTACATAATACCCAACAATACATTTTCAAATAATAAAATAAAAAGACAAACCCTGCAAACTTTAGGTCAATTGGATGCTACATTTTTGTGAATACCAGAAACAGAATGCAATTTCTTCAAAACAATTCACTTCAAAACTGGTTTTGCAAAGAATGCAAGTACTAAACAGCTTTTGTTAGAACTAGCATCAAGTCAGTCAACTCATCATCAGTACTTCTCAATATGGAATACGGCGGAATGTAGAAATCTTTACGATGTTTGCTAAAGCGATCAGTAGGCACATCTGAGTTGAAGAATAATACATTTTTGGAGTTGTCGGTCCAGTTTATTTAGCATTGTTTCATCAGCTGGTGCTCTGCTTTGATGTTATTTTTTTGCTTTACACTTTGTTGATACGACCTCTAGCCTCTTCTTAGTCTTTTGTTTTTAATAGAATCATCGTGGTAGACCCAAATCTCATCCAAAGAAATGAATCGTTGGATAAAATGTTTTTGGGACTGTGGCATTCACTGTGCAAACAGGTTGCCATGGCTTTAAATTATAAATTTAATTTAATATATCACGAAATATTGGTTCCGAAAAATGGACAACATCGAATGTTTAGTACTACTGTTAACGAATAAATGGTGCTCCACGAATAACCATAGAGAAATACTCTATGCAAATAACCTAGTATACGATTTCAAAATAATGACGATGACAAAATGGCGAAGGATAGTTAGTTAATCAAGGATTTATTGTTATATTAATTATTATTGTTACAATAGTTATGATATTATTAGTTATACTAATTACCATTATTATTTATTGTTGTATAAGAATTATAGAAAATAAAAGAAAATTTAGTAAAGCAATAAAACAGCTGAAAGAGTTGATTCAAAATGAACAAAATCAAGGCATTCAGCACTAGTTAGAAAATCTGACACAAACTGACACTACAGATTATTCATTATGGAAGGCGAAAATTCAAAAGGCCCTAGCAACATAGCCCTCCCATTAAAATAGATGAAAATAATTGATGAAACTCTTCCTGTCTGAGCTATCTAAAGATGACGAAAATAAAATTACTCGCTTCCTAAATTTTCCATTTCAAATGGATATACCACATAAAAATTCACCGTCAAAGAAGCCCAACAAATAATAATCAGAGAGATTAATTATAAAAAAGCACTTGGATATTACCTAATAACCGGAAAAATATTATAGGAACTATTAGAGAAGGGGATAAAATTCAAACATTCATATTCAATGCTACATTACGAATTAATTATTTTCCTAGCATCTAAACACTAGAAGATGTCGCCTCCTACTGGCCTATAAATTTTTACCGATAATCAATGGCTCTCAAAAGTTTTTGAAAAATTGTACATAAAAAGGCTCAATTGTATAATAGAAAAAATAAAGATCATTCCTCAGATATATATAGACTTAGAACGAATAAGATTTGGAATGGTCTTCACTCTCCAGTCGGTAGACCTAATATCCAGGGCACCCATGTTAAGCAATAGGTACTGTCAGTTAAAAATTCAAAAAGAGGAGTGACTGAAATCCATATGTCAAAATATTTTGTAATACTTTAACAATCTAAAAATCTTTATTAGATATTACCACTATATAAATTATAAATACACATCTGTCAACATAAGGATTTGATTTTTTTTATATTCTAATGATTTGTTCAATATAAGTAATTTATTAATAAACATGCTCATTGTACTAATAATGAAGTTGGTATACATAAAAATATTACTCCTAACTATGTAACTTTATAGCCATCAGCATTGCTACCATAATAATCTTCATAATTATTATAAGTAGCATCATCACCACCATAACTATATCTAATATACCCATGTCTGCTTATTCTATCATATTCATCATCATGATTATGTCCAATAGTGTGAACCTTTACCGATGGTTGTCCATGAGACTTGTCCTTCTCAAAAATTTTCTTCAAAGCCACTGAGCCAACAATTATCATTGCAGCTTTGGCTGAAATAAGTGCTTGTGCGGCAATAAGACCGAGAACTTTCATCACTAATGGACCAGTCAAACCGAAAATACCTGAAAAGATGTATAAACGAGCGAAAAGTTTATTTTTTGTATAATAATCAATACCTAGAAGTACCATAAAAGCATAGTTCATGTATTTTCTCTCCCTCCTTAATTGTTTTCTGTTTATAAAATTTCCACCAATGCCACCTGATCGACGTCCAGTAAATTCACTTAATTTAATCGAAATATTATGAGTTTTGAGGAAATTGGTTAGAGCTGCTTTTAATCGTTCGCCACCTTTAAATAAATAAAAAATAATATATAAAACCAAGAAAATATTTTATATATTACTATATTATTTTAAATCTTACTTTTCAACGTTCTGGGCTGTCTATTAGGTAATTTTAACTGATTTCTCACTAACTCTATGCCATTAGAAATATTTAATGTTCGATTAATGGAGTTCTCAAAAATACGTGTAGCCTTTTCTGATAGACAGATATAACTGCAAATAAAAACCCATTATTTAGTCTAATCAACAAATAATGCAAATCACAGCTATATATACCTATCACTACTGTTTGAACATTCACTTAAAAAGTTCGCGACAATATTCCCATAACGTTGGTCATATCCGAAACATCCACTAAAAACTATACCACCAACAAGCACCACGAATGCTACATACGGCGTCATTTCTTTACAAAAAAAATAAGAAATCTTCTCGGCTTTTCTTTCAGCAAGATATTAAATACTATCCGTCGTTATCGGTTCGTAACCGTTGCGACACGCAAACTATATGAGCTTCATGATTTATTAAAATTTACTCACTTTTGTCCATATCCGCTTAGAAAAGCAGGAGCACGAGATCTTGCTCGTTGACCGAGATAAAAAAATAATGAAAACGACCCATAAATACCAAATGCAGGCGCTTAAAGCCCATAAAGTTGGTCAGTGAGGATAAAAACGAAATTTCCAAATATTTTCATGTTTTCCCAATTCACTATTTCAAAATATGACCTAAAATAAAACCGCAACTATCTTATTAAGAATGGATGTTGGACTGAACCAAATATCTGGAAAACAGACCTCCAAAATTAATAATAGTAATTTCATCTCCAAACAACTACAAATACTTCATAACGCGTTATGTTGTTTATAATTTAAATACAAGATTTAACAAATTAGTTCCTATAAAACTATGGTAATCCATTTACATCTTAGTATAGATAGAATAACCGACCAAATTTTATATTGCATAGCTAAAACATTAAAAATATAAACAATTAACTTATTAAAACCTGTCGTAATGACAATTCTGTGAGGAATACATAAACATATAAAAACCCAAAATACTGAAAGTTCCAAAGTTTATTTTAAAATTATGAGGAAATATATATTAAGAAAAAAACATTTTAGTTTAAATATATTTTATTTCAATATAAAACAATACAATCATAAATATCACAGATAAAATTTACTAGACGACTAGATCTGATTGAAATATCCATATCACAAAAACATTAATATTATAAAAATTAGATAGTAATAATTTATAATACATTTTCCTATTATATAAACTTCATATAAATAACTTCATACGCTTCATCCTGATTAATGGCCATCCAATAATCCAACTCTCTCTTAGGTTTTCCTATGGATGATGGACTGCAAATAATCTGAACATTATCAATTTTCATGTATTAAATAATAATTAATAAATTTCAATTTAGAACCTAAGTTTTGTTTTATTTTTATTAAAAGATACTTACAGTAACGTAAGTACTCGGTAAATATTATTTAAACAAAAACGATACTTAGGTACTTAATTAAATATTTACTTTAGATAATAGTTATTATACTCCCCTGATAAAAACTAAACAAAAGAGGCGCATGTTTTCCAGTGATATAAATGTTATTTAATTTATTGTAGAATTTAAACATTGAAGGTACATAGCAAATATGTATTCAAGTAAGACGTTAATTAGGCAAATTTATAATTGTGAATAGAGAAAATTCCAATATTAAGTTAAGAAAATTATACACCAACAAGTTATAATTATAAAATAGCATTAGACTAGAACATATGAGATAATATCTGGAGAAATTCTTGAGATTAGAACACTAAAAAAATATACTAAAATAACTACATTACCGATCCAAAATCCAATAATTCTATCTGGAGTGATAAAAGGTAAAGTTAGATAATCTAAGTATATAGCAAACAATATATTTTCCCCATTAATTAATTGTTTCTAAAATAAGCTTTTTTATATTAAATAGTTAAACATCACTATGACTAAAATTGAACAATATTGAAAAGCTTATTTTAAATTTATATGTTAACAAGATATATAAATTATAAATATTTCCGTAGTATTAGATGAAGTAGCTTAGAAAATGGGTATGCCAGTAAGCACTTATATTGGTCAATTAAATGCATAGCCTGAGGTAAACGAAAACTAAAGTAAAGCAATTATGCTTTATTCAATTAAAAAAGTACAGTAAAGATTTAACTGCAAGAAGCCCCAAAACAATTATTTCAATAAAATCACTTTTACAAGCCAACCATACTAAAAAAAGCTAACAGGTCAAAAGTAAAACAATGAAAATCTGTATAAGTTAAATAATACACCCACACCCATATGTCTGCATATATAAAAGTGTATATTATAAATATGTTATATATATATATATATATATATATATATATATATATATATATATATATTATTGCCAATAAGAAAACTTCATAACCAATGGATTTATCTATCACAGTAGAGTGGAATATTTTACAATATTTATTACAATAATATTAATATTATTTAACTAACTTACAAAATTCTCATTGGCAACAGAAGTTTCCTTTTGCTACAAGTACAATCCAAATATTTAAAATATAATTAGTAATTTTAAATAATTTAATAAAATATAAAGACATAATTTAAAACAAGAAACATCACTCATATTAACATTTTAATATAAGAGAGGGGACCACTAATATAAACCGAAGAAAACCGTCTAAAATTTCAAAAAGTTATAAATGTAAAAAACAACTTTGAACATATGCAACAACAAACATGGAAAAAATATACTTCGGCCAGTATGTTAACAAACATCAGTACTACCAGATAATAGATAAAGAGTTAATTCTAAAAAAATGGCTAAAGAAATTCAATTAAAAAAAACCTTTAAAGCCCCTCTTTGTTTTCCAAATGATGAATATGTTTGTATATTTGTTTCAAATAATGAGTATACTGTGTAAAATAAAATGACAACTTTTATACAAGTGAGCGAATTTTTTCAAACATACACATTGGCAAAATTCGCAGACTTATAGATCATTTTGAAACCTCTAGTACAGAATATTTAATATATAAAATAAACCTGTTGAGGTGTTATTCAACCAAATATATTGCGGATACAGAGTTAACTTAATCCGCAATTTCCTGATTGGTTTGATAATCGGAAGCACTGCTCTCCAAGCTTTCTAACGAAGTTGCCGTAGATAAGTGACCGGGCTGTTTCAGCCTAACCTTATCCAAATTTGTGGCGGGCTGCTGATCAACAGGCACCGGCACTGATCGAGCGAATGGCTGCGATTCAGCCTTAGCAGCTGCAAGCTATATAAAATAGAAAAAATTATAAATACACAACATTTAATGTAGAAAGTAATCAATTTGAACCGATATATATTTTTTTCTGCCTATTAATCTAGTTAATGTTCATGCAATTATAAAGATAAATATATATTATTAAACATACACATGCAGTTCTTTCCACGATTCTCAAGCTTATGTATTACAACGATTTTTTATCACAAGTGCAATGAAATGTACATATAATTCTAAAACATTCGATTGCCAAAATTAAAAGTTATGATAAAAAGAAAATTATCTGCTTAAAATGAAGTTTCGTAAACCAAAATTTTTTTAGACTGCAAAACAATGATATAGTTTTATAACAATATACGTTTATATTTGAAAAACTTATTTTTATGAAATACATGTGTTCTATATTTTTAAAACTATATATTTTGGAAGTCTATTCACATGCAAATATTGTGCACTTATTTGCTTATTTTAACGATACTTAACTGATATTTAACCATGTTGAAAACTATAGGATACGTTAAAAATTATAGTTGCATACGTTGGCAACCCTAAAAACACATTAATTCATGTAATTGTCCGTTAGCAAAGGATGATTCTTTGGTTATTAATCCAAAGAAACACTATCAGGCAAATGGAACTATTCTATTTTATATAAGCAATCTATGATATACATCTAATATTTCTATGCATTAAGAAATTGGACTCCCAATGACTGAGCAAAATAAGCTTGTTAATAAAAGGATCATCAAAAAAGTTCATTTAAAAGATTTAATCAAAATCAATTTTGTTTTATTGAAGGAAAATATTTATAAATATTTTATTTAGACAAAATTCAACACTTCATGGTACTTACATAGTTACTGTGTGTTTTTCTGTATTTCAAGTAGCGCAATTCAAATATCATTATTAAAACATGCATGTTTAATTGAAAGTTAATTTATATGTAGATTGTTCTCACCTGGATAAGTTCTCTTTGGGATTCGCGAGCTTCTAACAGGAAAATACTTTCTTTCACTTCCTTATTAGAGTATTCATGGATTTTATCATAAATAACTCCATGCAAGCCCAACTCCTTTAAGAATTTGATAGTTGCAGGATCAGCATTCTCATCTCCCCAACAAAATATAATTAGACCAGCTTCTTTGGGTAGTTGAACCTAAAAAATATTTAAATAATTAATACAATTTAAAATAAATTAGAACATTAATATAACTAAATAATAATTAAACTATATAGGAGATGAATTTACCATTCCTTATGAGAAACACTTACCAAAGAAGGATCACGCAATAAATCCTCAGTATGTACATTTACTCCTAATATTTCTATCATTGTTGCATACTGCACTGCTGCTCTTATAGACCAACATCTAGGATCACTATACTTAGAATATATCTGACTTTCACCAATAGTCAAAAACATAACTGGATACTTATTTTGTTTTAATCTCAGTACCTGGCAGATATCAGGGTTAAAGCAGGAAAAAATTATGCGACGATCACCGCCATACCTCAAATTAAAAAAAATTATTGGAGAAAAAAGTACCTTTATATATCAACTTACTTTAACACAACTTCAAGTATGGTGTCAAGGAACACATTCAAATCAGTAGGGTGATAAAGTTCAAATGTACCATCTTCCAACTTCATAGTCCACTTAATTTCGATGTTGAAGCCAACATGGGGATTGAGAGTTTCTAAAACCTGTTGAAGTGTAGGGAATGGCTGATGCTCTTCAAGATCTTCATCAAAAAATCTCTGATTTTTAGACTTTCCTTCACTCAAATGGTAGACCTTTAAGAGTTTAAGTTGTTCCAATGTCAGTTCCTTCAATGGTAGCTCTAACATATCCTGCTCACTCAAATCTTTCTTTTTCTTCATTGATATACACACATGGAAATCATGGTATATTATAGGAATTAAATCTTTACTAAGCTGTACATCAAATTCCACAAAATCAGCTCCATGATCAATAGCATTCTTCAACGATGCAATGGTATTCTCTCTTACTTCTGCACAATTTTGTATTTTATTCTTAAAACTAGATCCTGAGCCACGATGACCTACATCTAAACCAGATCTGGTCTTTTTCCAATGCCTGGCATATGAAAGTTGCATATCACATTTAAAATTAGCCATAGCTCCAATTATCAAATAATCAATTCGAATTTCGCCCAAAGGACGATGTTTAGTGCTAGTTACAGGTAACACAATATTTCCCTCAGAAGACTGAAATGCAGTTGGTAATAAATAACTGAACCCCACATGATAAGGAGGTTCTTCATCTTCAGCTTTGGATGAGTATATATAAAAATCAAAAAGATATGCTGTGTTTTGTGGAAATATTATTGTACTTTGAAACAACAACATACCAGTAGTTGGAACCTCTGTACCAAACTGATTTTGAGGTTTAAATTGTGGATCATCTGATTCCAAATCTGCTACCTCTGTAAAAGCAAATTTTGCATTCTCCACATTATCCTGAGTATCACTAAGTGATTCTTCTAATGCCTCTGTCATTGATATGGGTAAATTCCCAGAACTACCTCTTAAACTAACAGGAGTAACTTTTATAAACACAGTTCTGCTAGAATACTTTGGTCTCCATAATGTCAAAGAATTATGGCAAAGTTTCAGTTGTACTACGGTTTCTTTACTCAGCCAGCCCCTATCAATATGGACACCTTGATCAGTATCTCCATAAATCTGAGGTTCATCCTGCATCTTGGGAGAAATATCTGCATAATCAATAAGCCTAGGTTTAAGGCTAGTCTCCCAACTTCGAACAATAACCTGTATACCACTTTCAATGATGACACAGACACAATATCTATAATCTATCTTTCTCTTGTCAGGAAGTTCAATTTTACCAGACCATATATCTGAATCTTCTTCCTGTTGTAAGGGTATACACTTTTCAGGAGACCAAGCTCCCAACTCCTTCAAATCTCCAATAACACAAACAGTTTCATCCCTCCTTATTTCGGGAACTCTAACTCTAAACAACCAATTTCTTGGTGCATATTGAAAAGATTTTACAGACTCACTATTAATGCTAGTATCTCCTTGGCCCCTTCTAAAGGCAATATTATTAGGATCTTCCAAGAAAAAAAGCCGCTGCATTTCACTGACGATTAAATAACGGTTTCAAATATATTAATTTAATTTGAAGTAAAAACCGAAATATTACAAATTGATAACTTAATTGAGAAAACGTACAAAATTATCCAATTGTTATGATAGTCATTTTATATATATTTACACTGTCACTAATACCTACAAACAACAAAAAACATATGCAATCACAAATAAATTTGAATATCAATAAGTTCGTACGATGACATTTAGCGAAAAATTACGCGTTGTTTGTTACTTTTTACGCAGCCAACAACAGACTACCTCAGTGCCTTCGCTCGCGTAGAATTTATAGTTCACAAATATGGATATACTTAGTTCAATTTGACAGTAGTGTTATAAATTATGTAAGGTTATGTGGTGCCATAGAAAAATGTGTGGTGCGATTGGTGCCCAAATATCAGCTGATTATATTTTGATCTTTAATTATTTGAAAGAAAAATTGAATAACTACAGAATAATAATGACATATTTCTATATAATACATAAGTTTTATTATTATGAATTAAAATAAATTTTAGCCATTTCAAAATGCTTTTTCACCAAATCTCAAATGACGTAGACGCACGTGTAAATGACTAATCTGTTTCTGATAACAAAAAAAATTGTCCAGCAATAAAATAAGGGCATTTTTTTAAATAATCGATAAATTCGACGTAATATTACTTTATATTATCGTGTTTATTACTTTATACAACTCTACAATTACAGTTTCTTAAATTGTAAGGTATTAAAAATAGAAAAATACAATTGAATTGGAAGCCTTAGATTTATGATCAATGAATTATTAGGTTTCTTACCGTACTATAAATATTTTATCGATAAAAACGTTAAAAGTGTTGATATAACCAGATACACTTCTACTGTCTATATATAATATATAATAAACTTCATGTAATAATATGTACAATAATATATAATACGTGTTTTTACAATGTAAAGCCGGAAAAATTAAGTTGAAAGATTATATTCAATTTTTTCAAGCAGGATGCAAATAATTTATCACCCACAAATTCTATGAGGATGCCTAGCCTCTCAGGCCGTTATCAATCCAACTTCAATTAAAATATTAAAAGATAAATACCCTAGTGTTAATATATTATATAATTTATTTAAACAACTTACAAAAGGAAAGAGAAAAACAAGTCAGGGGGCAAAATGTACATAGAATTATTTACAAGTCCAGATCTTTTCTAATATAATTATTTACAGCAACAAATAAAAAATGTTATCATTATAAAATACCTCCGAAATATCAACAGTATTTAGCATCTATACACTTGATTCTTCTTATATGTACAAACATACAAATAAATAGTATTTAGTTTAATACATGTATATGAATATATACAATTTAGAAGGTTTTACAGTATTATCACAAGTAGTTATGTTACGCGTTTAAAAAAATATCGTATTGCTTTAGAGTCTACATCTTCGATGCGATCTCAAATGGTCTTAATGGCGTGAGACTTTCTGTTTTTTCTTAATGGATAGTACAGAAACACGTCTAGCATCCAAGAGCTGCAAATATTTTACTTTTGTGGCAGTGATTCAACGAGATTTCAATATCCTGGATATTTGTGGTCACCGCACAGCATTTCACTTCCCGCATAAGACAGCATCCGAACAATTTCGCACTTTAACAAACTAATATCACATTCAACGCGGCAACTACGTTGGGTGGACAAAAGGACAATTATCGCCGTTCCTACAGTATCCATGGTTCTGAATATTCTTGCATAACCGACCGCCTCTATTACCACCACCTCCGCCTCGTTTCCAATTATGCATCGGACCACTCATCCTCACCCAACCGCCATTGTTACCACCACGTCGAAAACCGCCTCGTCCTCGATGGTTATTAAAATTGTTAGGACCAAACATGTTCATGTTAGGTCCTTGCGGGCCATTAAAGGGAGGTTGCATGTGGAAGTTCGGTTCTGCTCCCTGAGCCATAAAGCCATCGGGTCCTGGACCAAAAATTCCCGAGTTTATCGGCCCCTGGTTCATCATATCGGACTGGTTGATCGGTGGACCCATGTTGTTGTGCATCAAATTCGGAGGGCCGAAATTGCCAGGGCCCGGTGCTGGTCCCATGGGCCCATGCCCAGGGCCCCCGGGTCCTGGAAACCTTGGCGGTGGTACGCCTGGAAATTGGCCGACAGGCGGGCCAATATTACCCATCTGGTTAAAGTTGGGATTAAATGGTATATTTGGAAACATAGTGGGTATTTGTTGAGGTTCGGCTTGAGGGGCAAAGCCTTTAGGTTCGGGCCAAGGGGTACTTCTTAAATCGATTTCCTGGCTATCTGGATCATCTAAAGGTATAATTACGGGATCGCTCATCTGATGATTCTCCGGTATCGGTTCTTCGGGACTATCCGGAATACGCCTTTTGTCAAAATACAGGGCCGGTAAAACAGTTTTTTCCCTAGCAAATTGAATGTCCTTCTCCAAACTTTTGGATCCGGGTATAACAAGCGATTCGGGTTGTTCGCATAGGAACGGCATCCGCCACATCATCTGCGGTTCCATTACGTCCTCGTTACTCAGCTTCCTCGACATGATCAACGCTTCTCGTTCACTACTCAGCTCCATCTTAGCCATGTCCATGAAGGTCTTCGTAACGTTCACACGTTCCGTCTCATCCAATTCAAAATAGCGCACTTCAACCAAATCGTCGTCCGATTTCCATTTAATCGATCTTTTAGGCCCTTTCTTCTTCGTATAGAGTAGCACACCTTTAATACCATCGGTTCGAGCTACCTTAGCCGGTAGGGCAACTTCACCATCTGTAACATCAGTCTCCTCCGTAGGAGTTGTGGGACTGGCAGGTGCGTCGTTCGCATCTTGATCGTTTTCGTCCGCAGTGTCTTTGCTGTCTTCTTTATCCTCCACGTTATCCGTCGAAGCGGAAAGAGTATCCTGATAAAAATTAATTGGCGCTATGTTCTTCAAGCCGAGAGAACTAGTGGGGCTAACTGGTGTGGTTGGAGAGGTAGGTGTTTGGGATTCAGTTCCATTGGAAACAGAACTGGGCGAAGCGGGAACCTCCTTCGTAATGCTGGGTCTCCGTTTACGTTTCTTAGTTTCTTTTTTAGGTGCTGAAGCGTTAAGGGCATCCATAAACATGTCGCTTTCTTGGAGCACTGCAGCTGAAATGAAAAAAAAACAATAAATAACTTAATATAAACAAGACTAAATACTATTAGACAATATATAACACTGAAACAGTTAGCTTCGCATATAAAACCACAAGTATCTGCTAAACAATATATTCAAACAGAAAATGAATATTTCAATGATTATAATTTAAAATAGTGATCACATCTCATTGGGAAAAAAATGTATTAGTCATGAGTCAATGTATCACTCACTATCCCAGCAGTGCATTTCAACTACTCGCGCTTGATCTCCGCCTTTTTTTTATAAAATATATGAATCTCAATAACATAACAGATCGGTTCCAAATTATAAAAAATCATTAAATAGAAATACTAAATATAATATGAACTAGGAGATTTTTGGACACCATCCAATTTGGCAAAGTATATTTGGATTAAGATGATCAACAAAGCGGTACTACTATTGGTTCCTCGAAAAAAAATCCCCTGTTAAATTACCTGTTGGTACCCATTAAAGTATAAATTTGATATAAAAAGTAAAATGTCGATTGTATTATAATATATTCCTTGTAAAGAGTAAAATATGTAATTGTGGTATAAATAAATATTTATATTAAATAAAACGGTTTGAAGAGTGATAATGTTGTTACACAGAATTCTAAGAACGCAACTTTTTTTAGAATTGTTGATTAACAATAAACAATAAAAAAAAGTGTCAAAAGTTATATATGCACATTTTCTACTACGAAATATAACAGGCCTCATTTAAACTAGTTCTTTAATGTTAATGAAGCAGTACGGTTATTATTAAAAAGCCTATAAGGCCTATAAATCCTTAAACAGTTTCATTTGTTAAAGAAATACATACAAATCTGACAGAGATTATTAAGTCCTTAAGTCATTTGCCGTAAAACAAAAAAATATATTTGGCGCATCTTATTATTTCATTAAGATGGTAAGAGAAGTATTGAGTCTGCATTTTTAGTTAAAGCAAATTAAGTATGTAAAAATAGTTAACTCTTGCACAATATTAGAAGTACAGATAAATTACTAAAATATTAATTTTGTATTAATAATTAATGTAATTTTCTATTGGTGCGTTAATGTTAAATCAATAATTACCACAAATTGAGACCATAACATTTAAAAGGTCAGTAGTAAGAAAAATGTTTTAAGGGGTTATAAGCACCCTATTAATACAACACAAGAAAAAGAAAAATTAAATAAAAAGGAATCCAAATAGAATTTGTTTAAAATCATTGAATATAAAAAAGCAGTTTTATTACAAAAAGCACAACTTTTTGTAAGTTGTTTCATCAATGCACCGAATTATTCCCCCTAGAACTCTAAAATTGCAGAAGAGAGCATTAACTAATAAACGGTCTCTGAAATGTAACTACTCTTGGTTCTCTAAGTCTATTTTTTACTAAATACTGGCAATCCATTTTTCATTTCAAAATGATATTTTTTCTCATCCGAGCAATAAAAATTGATATTTCACTTAATACTAATTAATCATTAATAAATTAACGTTCTAAATCACTAAACTACAAATTTGTATTTGTAACTAGCTTTCAAGGAAGAACATTAAAACTCAACACAAAGTTTCAACGCGATAATATAGTAATTATTAAATATTTCTCATATAGACCAAATTAATCTTACAAAAATATTTTCATTTGAAATGAATCATCAAAAACGCAAAATAGCAATGAGCGTACATTAGATTTTCAATCAGAAAACATTGTATTAGAATTAAATACAAAAAAAAACAGCAACCGGCATATTAAAATAGAAACAAATTAATTTGATAGAGAATGCTTTGATTTGATTCTTATATATACCTATTATTATTATTCAATTATTATATTACAATTATTCATTATAGTTACACAAAATTGTTGTATTCTGCGTATTACTGATTTTAAATTAAACTAAAAATCATTATGGATAATAGATAAATAATTCAATTTCTAAAAATAAACAATAAAGTTAATCGAATAAATTTTGAAAACTGTTATTTCCCCCTCGTGTTATTCATCCGGTAAGCCACCGATGCACTGGCGCGTACAGCGCCCCCTTCCCAGTTGAAGCTCGCCTTGGCCGTCTACTCGAAAACTTTACCTGGCCCGCTCAAAAAAAATTACGATGCATGATTATTGAAGCGCCTAGCGACGTTGCATTAAACACTTAATTTTTTGACATGCATATTGGTAATTTTAATTATTGAACAATGACAATATTAAGATTCTTAGCTTGCAAACGTTGTAAGGCATGCTTATTAACAAAACGTTGAAATACAAAAGATAAATTAGCAGCCAGCGAAGTGTAACCCAATCGGGATGAGAATACAAGGCTATTTTAGTTGGAAAATAGAATATTACAATAAAATGTTTAAAATGACAATCAAACCTAGTGATCTGTGAAAATTGACAACGGAACGAAAAGTGAAAACTGATAATAATCGAGGATCATATTAATATATCTCAATATAGAACATTGATATATTGGCGAGAATTACGATAACAAGATACAAAATTATCATTGTTTAATTCTTGTACTGTACTGCAATAGTATTGATTACAAATATAACTTTACTAATATATATCCAATAATTAGCTTTGGTTAATGTACAAGAATTCACAAAAAGCACAGTGAACTTCTACTCTTCACTAAAACTTGTACTTCTCTGATAATGATCACTTTGTTCTTTAATATATACGAATATTACTAGAATTATAATCTAAATGACTGAAACTCGATATATTATTTTATTTACTTAATCTTAATATTGCCATTTTATTAGTCCAATATAATAATTCCATTCCAATTTGTCTCAGTGGCTCTTGTTAAATATTTCTTTCAAATTGCATGGTCCATCTAATATTCCACCGAATAGTTTTGTTACTGCCCTATTCTCAAATTAACATTCCTATCACAAATTTTGCACGACAGAAAAGTAAAAAAACTAATCGGTATTTAGTATCAAATGTGTTTTATTTCAATATGACTGAAACCCATAAGCTTCTCTGTTTGCATTGTTGTTTTTAGTCTATAGATAATACACTTGTTTTGAAACAAGTTCCTGGGGTAATGAATGATACTCAAATGAATACTCTTTCATACCCAACTATGCGAACCAATCTAACGCTTAAGGAGAGGACTGGTCCAAAGTACCTAATAGAGTGTAACTTCGTTTATTCAGATTCAAGGAAAAATACAGAGAAAAGAAAATTACAAGAGGAACTTACCATGAGACCTAGTATTAAAAAAAAACTATTTAGAATTAAGATGTACATTTTTAAAACGCGTCACCACCCGATTTTGCTTATTGAAAATAATCTGTTCTGATATTTGCAGTTGAATTACGCGCAAATTTCTATGTTTGGTTTAAAAAATTTAGAATGAGTGTAGAAAAAATTAGCAAATTACTCTATATATAGACACTTGTGGTTAACATGCGAGTGACTGCCAGCTGCCAAAGCCGCTTGAACTGCACAAAGTCGGACCATTCACCCACTTCGACAGTTGCAGTGTCTGCAAGAGGAACCTGAAAAATAAGGCGTCAGTTAGAAATGAGACTACAAAGAACTCACGTTTTGGTTTGGGTGGTATCAGTTTGATGGAGCCCGGCCGCTCTGGCAAGTCAACCTTGTCCACCTTCAACTTCTTCTCTGGGGGTACACCAATATGTTCTCTTGGCGGTGATGGTCGTTTAGGTGGTATAGTCGGTAGTTGAACCGAAGGTGAGGGTTTCTTCGATCCCCTAGGAGGTGGAGGTTTTACTTCTTCTTCCAATCCCGTTGACCTCATTTTGGAATTAAATACCTTCACAGTTTTTGTGCGCTCTTCTCCAGTGGCTTTTTTATTCAAAATCGAAAATGTAGGCTTCTTTTTAACATCTTTGTCGTCCTTTGACTTGTTATCTGATTTATTCTCTTTCTGTTTCTCGTCGCTACCCGATTTTTTTGGTATCCGGCCGACTTTATCCAAACTTGCCGGCTTGACTTTTTCTAAAGTATCTTTATCCTTTTCCGCCTGCTTTTCTTTAGTTTCTTCTTTACTCTTTCTATCTTTAGAGTCTTTTTTATCTTTGCTGCTGCTGCTACTATTACTGCTACTACTAGAACTACTACTTCCTCTACCGGATTTAGATGATCCATTATTGCGATGTCGATCTTTATCACTCTTATATTTATCCTTACTGCTACTACTACTGCCCGATTTACTTTTGCTGCTACTAGAGTGGCTTGAACTTGACCTTCTTTTATCTTTTTCTCTATCTTTATCCCGACTGCTACTTGAACTAGATCTACTTTTTGAAGATGAACTATTCCTAGACTTTTCCTTATCTTTATCTTCATCTGCTTTTACTTCATCAGTCTTAGATTGTTTATCACTACTATCACTATCTAATGACAGCTTCCTTATGACCTGCTTGCCATCCTTGACAGATACCTTATAAAATGTACTAGGCTTAATTGACTGGTCAGCCACAACATTATTGCTCGATACTAGATTTTCAGCTGGTTCATCACTGGCACTCTCCTTTGGCAGTGACGAGCTGCTCTCCAAATCATTATTTGCAGTTGTTATATCAACATCTGATTTTTCAGTTGGCTGACTTGTAGAATTATTTGTATTTACAGTAGTGTGGGCAGAGCCTTTAACAATGACTAACCAATTTTGAACAATTTGATTAGATAAACTTGCTACACCTGTAATAAAAGAAAACTTTTTAAGATACACACTCCATAAAAATCATGATATAATAATTAAATTAAATATCCAGTATGAGAAGCATTACAAATGATACACAAAAACATATTAAAACTTGCATGATAAACAAAATTATTAGGTCATCTACTTAAAGTAATATCAGTATGTTTCGTACTTACCATCAAGGTCCTCACGACGCGATAAATTTTTTATCAATTTGGGTAAACAGTTCATCTTCAATCTTTCAACATCCACTGGTGTAATTAACAAAAGTCCTAAAATTTCTTTTACTAAATCCCAGTTTCCTGACTGGGCAGCATCTTGCAGCCATGTCTGGATCAATGTCCAACCTCCCTCGGCCATAAACATATCAACTAAACTTGTTTCTGTATTTTTCAATATTAAAACGTAGACGCATTTGCTCACCAATTTTTTGGAAAACTTGGTCATCAAACTATGGAAATAAAAAAACATTAGAAAACTGAAAATATATAACATAAACGTAGCTTACTTTACTAATCTTGGAACCTCATCTCGTGAAAAAATACCGCCTTCTGGACTCAGAAGCACCGACAGGCATTTGAGAAGTTGTAAAGGATCAATTCGCGGCTAGAATTATAAAAAATATTTAAACCTCCCACAAAAATGTCATTGCCATCAAATGACGTCATCAAACATGGCGTTGACTAATTAAGGTATTTTAAAGCCAAAAAAAACTTAAAATAATAGAGCATTTTAAAATGTCATATAATATAAATATCCTGATTAAGTAATGCCGCTGTAGGTTTTAATAGACCTTAATCAAAATAATCTGTAAAAAGCCCTTACCATATTGTAGCCTCGTTTTATCACACTTTTAAATGTTCACTGCATCAACGTATTTTAATAAAAAATCGTTCCGTTTTTACGCTACAACTAAGAACAACATTATTTCCTACACCTAAACTTAAAATTCTTTAGCACATTCGCATATGGACAATTAACGCCCATGGCGGTTGTAACTTAGGAATAGGTATTCAATAAATCTATTTATTTATTAGTAGTTGTTCTTAGTACTCAATATATTTAAACTATTTAACTATATAGATGGTATTAAAACAACAAATATGATGGTCTAAAATCTTATACACGAATATTGAGCTGAATTTTACTCTGCTACAGCTAACAACGATATAAGGACATAAGAAAATCAATAGGATGACGTAGCATCGCTACGCTACGGAACTGCAAGTCAAAACCGGAAATTCCCTAGAATAACCAAATCAGTTCAGCAACTAATGAAACTCCTTACATTAAAATAAACATATCCATACTATTTTTGTACCATATCTCTATTTAATAAAAATATAAATTTCTGCTATACTACATAAAACCATCAAAATAGAATTTCAATTAAAAATAAACTGAAAGACTTAATTTGATAATATAAAACGTATTGGTACTACTGTCTAGTGTTCTGTCAAAGCCTTTTCCTGTGGTACATAATTTTATCAATCCTAAGTTTTTATTAATATTCAATCATTAATTATGACTTACACCAGTTATATTAATACAGTATTTTATGCAAGAAACAAATAGTTCGATTAAAATTACTTAATGATTTTTTAATTCTAATAAGTACCCTAAAAATTGCTTTGAAAACTGTGAATAAATGTCAACAAAACACTAACCTAAGATATTTGAAAAGAAAAATAGGTGTGGGCTGTATATTGAGTCATAAATAAAAAATAATAAAAATGGCCAAAAATACATCAAGTTCAGCATTTAGAAAAATTGATGTTGATCAGTATTGTGAAGACAATTATAAGGAAGATGAAATTGATCAAGTAGGCCCACAAGGCCCTGACGAAAATGAAGTAAAAAATCTGCTTCAAAAATATCCTTTTTATTTTTAATATTTATATAAATTTTTATAACCTCCATTTATTTTCCCTTAATTGTTATAGCACAGGTAAACTTATAGATGCATTAAAAGTTGTTTTAATGAATGCACCTTTAGGAAGTAAAAATCAACAGATAAAGGTATTATACAAAATATGAAAATAATTACAATATGTAAGGCTATATTTTACATAGGAAAATGCTCTCAACTTGACGTTAAGAGTCTTATTATCCATAAAACCTTCTCAAATTGAGGAAGCTGTGAATTCTTTAGATATAGATCTACTAGATATTTTAATGAAGTATGTATACAAAGGCTTTGAAAACCCATCAGAAGGAAGCAGTGGCCATTTATTGGTATGGCATGAAAAAGTATATAATGTGGGTGGTGTTGGTTGTATTATTAGGGTATTATCAGACACAAGACGAGTTTAATGATCTATAATTTATAGTGTATTTACAATATGCAATAAGTGATTAAAGAAATACTGTTTTACTATACATTTGTAATTATGTTTACTTATAAAAATATAATATTCAAAGTAACATCCATTTAATATAATCCTTTCTAATGTAGCATTATATGACCAATACTTCACACATACTTTGTTTTATTTAGTTCTTACAAAAACAAAACTTCCTCAAAAATGGCAGTGTTTTTTCTACACATTTAGCTTGTTTTCCATACATATTTATTCGGCTTATATCACTTATCTTTACATCTAGAGTGTTGCTGCTTTTATGGTGTGTTATTGAAGCCTCAAACAATGAATTCCCAGGTATAACTAAAGCTTTTATTTGATACAAATCAGTCTTAATATCCATTGTGGCAGATAAATCTGCAACAAATCCATCTATATCTGCGTTACGACTAAATTTAAGAAGGTTGCTATTTGGTCCAAGTTTTGTAACCCAGATAATACTGGATATTGACAAACTTGCACAAATATCTCTATATACACTTGTGAGATTATTTATTGTATCCATTAAAGTTGCCCCAAGACGATGTACTATTTTGTCAGAGATATCCACATGAATCCAATCTAAACAGGCACACCAATGTGGTTCTATATAGGCATGGGAACATGATCTTTCTGCAGGTATCTAAAATAATTAAATTTATTCACTTCCATAGCAAGTTTTATCTTAAATCAGGTTAAAGTCAACAAACCTTGGAAAATAAAGAAACTGCTCTTTGAGATATATCTGCAACATGGGTATGTTTAAGATCTATTATATCTTTCAAAGTCAGATGTATATCAAAAGGTGTGACTAGTTTATCCTCATTACTCTTAAAATTGTTATATATGTGTGAGTGAACTTTCTTAAACCACTGTGGGAATGAAAATGAAAAAAAAGGTAGCCTTTCCTCTTGTTTACCTTGTATAGTATTTCTAACATCTGCAAATCTAAAAGTCTTTCTGTGATAATTGGAAAATGCACTACCTCACTTTTAGCTATTACATGTATAATAAATATTTACTTTAGACGTATTATTTACCTATGACCATGATCTGCCATTATAATTAGAACCGTATTGTTTAAACTACCCGATATATTTAATTCTGTCAATAATTGTAGTAAATCGTCATCAGCAGCTCCAATCAAATTGTAATCGTCGTGAGATAACTCTCCATGAAACCCAAAAAGAAATTTTGGTTTTGTTTGATATACTGTAAAAAACTTAAAATACAGAAATTGATATTTTGAATATTCTGGTTATATTAAAATACTTACGTCTCTTATTATGTTAAACATAACTTTATGACTTGGAGTCTCCCCATCACAATATTTTGGTATACTGTTCTTTGCTGAATTTGCTAAATAGTAGGTTCTCATATAGTGATCTGTTGGTATTTCCTATAAATTGTTCAATCTGTGTTATTTAGTTCCAAAATAAATTCTAGTTATAACTCATTTAGAATATAACCAGTTTAGTCCACTAACTATACATTACACTAAATATCATAATATTAAGGTACATCAAATTAAAGCTATTGGAATATATTGTACTTGCTTTAAAACCATTTAATCTATAAGTGAATGTTCCTAAATCTGCTAGATCTTCTAAAAATGCAGTGACATAGCCATTATCCTTGAAGTCGTTCCAAATAAATGGATATACATCAACAAATTCAGTATCTTTTAATCTTTTTCTAGTGTCTGGTAGTTCTAACTCTGTTTTACCAGTTAAAAGAGGGATTAAGGCTTGTGGGGTACCATCTCCAATAATATTGTATCTAATAAAAGTATATATAACACAATATATTGCATTGTCTATAAGGAATATACCCTTTTAAAAGTATGGCATCCAACATTTTTGTTAAGTAGTCATAACTCTTAGGTAATTTACGAATGAAAGCATTGTGAGAAAGAGAATCAAACCCAAACATTAACACATTCATTTTTAAAGAATTACTGGGCATTTCCTCCCAATTAGTTTTGTCCCATATATTATTATCTATTCTTATGCCAGTTAAAATTCCAGACCACTTAAACTCAGCAGACTTGCATGAAACTCTCACCTAAAAATGCAGCACCATTTGATTACTAAATAGCTATCGTTATATAAACTTACAACATCACTTCTTTCTAATTTATAATATTCACTAGAATAAAATGTTTCCCCATCTGATAATGTATAATCGTTAACCCGTAAAATATCTGTAAAGGAGCATTTAATAGGCCCATACTTTATTTTTGCTTCCTCTTGGATGACACATTCTGAACCCTAATAAAAAAAATGTAATTTTAAAAAAAGGTACTAGAATGTTATTGAACATACCCTACACTTAACCCAATCTATTCCAGCTTTTGAGCAATCTATAGGTGGAACATCCACAATAAACTTCATTATTTCGGGAGCATATACAGGCAGAACTGGTTGTTTACATGCTAAACTACTTGCTTGAGTTTTAATGACTTTATTAATTTTTTCCCTATAAATAAAATAAATTATGTCCAATCAGAAATTACGTTTTCAAGTTACTTACAACCGTGCCTTTCTGTCTATATCATTAATTAAAGTGTAGTGAAACCAGAAAAATAATAAAGTCATGATTACACTTATAACAAACAATAAAAGAACTTTTCTCTTTATAACAAAAATGCATATCTTAATTAAATTAATCTTGAACATATTTGTTTATATTTTAAAGTGTTTCTTATTTAATAAAGGATATGCTCTTATATAGATCTTTTTACTACCCTTAAGAGATTCTTACTTCATTAAAATATTGATTGTTAGTTGCTCTTGGTAAATTGGTTGCATAGTATATTTGTTTAATATACTGATGGTGAATTTAATAGAAATGTAACAGGTATTTATATAATTTGAATTTATATACAGGAAATATTATTATTATATTATTATTGAATATTATTATTTTGAGCTTTGCTGTTATATTATGAGCGACGGACTTCGTCTATAATTGTTTTCCGATTTTTAACCCACGAATCACTCACAAAAGTTACCGCCAAAACGTGGTATATCTAAATGCAATTCACTTACAGCAATTAATTATTTTTACATAAATACATATTAACAGTTATTTATATATATATATATATATATATATATATATAGATAGATAGATAGATATGCAACCTAAAATACGTGACAAAAAGACATACAAAATCTCTAAGATATATATCATAGAAAAACGAAAAGGATATAGATATAAAGGGCTAATTTTAATTCTAATCATATATTTCGTCACAATGTTAGGGCGTTTGTTTTCTTCTAAACGTTTAAGTTGCAATGTTTATTCTAATAGGCAAATTGGTTTAAGTGTCAATAATTTGCAGTTTAATTCGAATAAGCCATTAGTTGAGGTTAGAGAAATTAACAAGGATAGAAGTGAACCTATACCATTTGAAACTAGCATAAGGTATTTAAAGAGTTCAGCATACGAGCAAACATACGGAAAAGCTCCTGTTTGGACGGAGTACAGAAGAAACCACATTGGTCTTATTCCACCTAGAAAAACTAGAAAGACATGTATTCGTGGAGGGAAGATTTCAACAGGCAGCCCTTGCCCCATTTGTAGGGACGAGTACTTAGTATTACATGAACAAAACCTGGATTTACTAAAGCAGTTTATCTCAGAACACACTGGTGCTGTGTTAAGCTATACCAAAACTGGTTTATGTCAAAAAAAACACGAAGAGTTGGAAGTCTGTGTAAGAAGAGCTTATGATAGAGGGTTGTTGACATTTGATGTACCTTTTAGAAAATTTGATTATTCACAATATTATCCTAAAAAGTAATCATGTTTGCAGATTTTGTAATAGTTGGAGGTGGAATTTCTGGTGTTTCATGCACTGAAACACTAGCTTTTCTACAACCAGAAAAAATAATCATACTTCTAAGTGATTCAGCATTAATTAAAACAGTAACCAATCTTTATGCTATAACTAAAACCATAAGTCAATTTGATGTTAAAGAACAACCCAGTGATATTCTCACACAAAAGTATCAAAATGTCACAGTAATTCATGATGAACTTACAGAAGTTGATGATATTCACAAAAGGGTAACCACAAAAGGTGGGAAAACCATTCATTTTTCTTACTTATGTTTATGTATTGGTGCAGAGCCAAAATTAATTTCTGAATATAGTAAATTTCCAGAATATATTGTTGGTATAAGAGATACTGATTCTGTTCAAGCATTTATAACAAAGCTGAATAAGTGCAAAAAAGTTGTAATTGTTGGAAATGGTGGTATAGCCTCAGAGATAGTTTATAAAATAAAAAATGCAGAAATTGACTGGGTTATCAAAGACAAACATATTTCTGCCACGTTTGTAGATCCAGGGGCAGCAGAATTTTTTCAAGACTCACTTCATAACAATATTTCAGAACAAGGCATTGTAAGTAAAAGAATGCGTTACAAAGAGGATGAATTTAACAAGTGTGGAGCAGCCCTTGGACCTGATTGGTATAAAAATTTGATCATTTCTGGAGCAAACTGTGAAGTCAACAGAAAAGTTACTATACATTATGAAAGTGAAATTACTATGGTGTCAAAAACATCTGATCTACATTCTTTAAGAGTGAATTTATCAAATGGTAAAGTAATTAGTTGTGACTTAATAGTGTCAGCTACTGGTGTTACACCTAGAAAAAATTTTGGAACAATATCTGCATTAGACATTTCAGAGGATGGTGGAATAAAAGTAGATGAATATATGAGAACTAATTTAAATAATATATATGCAGCTGGTGATTTGTGTACATCAAGTTGGCCATGGGCAAAGCATTGGTTTCCTATGAAGTTATGGACACAGGCTAGACAAATGGGTTGTTATGCAGCAAAATGTATGTCTAGTCATATGAACAATGAAGAAATACTTCAAGATTTTTGTTTTGAAATATTTGCTCATTCAACTAAGCTTTTTGGTTACAAAGTAATACTTTTGGGCCTATATAATGGTCAGAAGTTGGATGGCAAATATGAAATTTTATTGAGAACTACTCCTAAACAAGAATACATAAAATTTATAATAGAAGATAATAAGTTACAGGGTGCTGTTTTAATTGGTGACACTGACTTAGAAGAAATGTGTGAAAATCTTATATTGAATCAAATTAGTCTGGAACCATATGGAGATGATATTTTAAATCCAGATATTGATATAGAAGACTACTTTGATTAGTAACTACATTATCATAAGTTTATGTTGTCTAAATATATATAAATAATTGTAACATGTTAATACTGAATAAAAATGATATCAAAATTAAAAGCTTAATTTTCTTTCTGCAAACTAAGATTGATGTTATTTTTATAAAATTAGTATAAAAAAAAATGTTAGGTATCCTCTTTTAATTGGTGACACTGGCCTAGAAACAACTACGGGAACATGTTATATTGAATAAAATTAGCCTGGTATCTTATGTAGATGGCAATTTAGACCTAGACACCAAAGACCTTTACTAGATTTTTATAATTTTAACAATCAAACAGTCTACACATAGCGATTACACCATGTTATTACTGAATAAATGACACTAAATACTTAACTTTCCAGCCAACAAATAATACTTCTGCTAGTTTACAATAAAACATATTTAGAGAATTATTATTAACTTTCAACAAAGAAGCCATGAAAAGGGAAAGGTATCTTACTGATAAAATAAAACATATATAATTTAAAACATATTTATTAAACCTAATATTTATGCTTTTAGTGCAAATCTTCTTTGAGGGTACACTGAAAGTTTTTTATGCTCTTTTGGCGTTTTGATGTTAAGTTCAGCCGTTGAAAGGGCACGGCGTATAGCACGAGTTTTCTTGGGTCTCAAATCCAAAGGCTTGTATTTCTTGTTTTTGTAGAGTTTCCTTAAATTCTCCTTCTGCTTTTGATGCATAACAATGTAGACGCGAGCAATAGCTTTACGTACTACGCGGCTAAAAAGTAAATATTGCACATTGAGGAATATAAATTGATTTATAAAGATTTTTAGTCTTACATTTTGGAGAGTTTTGAAGGGTTACCCCCTGTCACCTTTGCTACACGCAAATTTGTTAACTCCTTCTTTAAATCATCGAGCTGTTTGGACAGTTCTTTCTTGTCCTTGGATCTAAGATCGGAACACTTAACTTTACCCTGGAAAGAAAATCAAAATATAACCTAGAATTAATCACCAAAAAATAATTTAATTTTTATAGATATTTTAGATGAAAAATGACTTAAGATATATACCATAATTATTGTAAATAAATCAGGATAAAAACTGCAATATTCAATACTTTAGATGAGAAAGCTAACTGGAGATATTTAACGATTTTTAGAAGTACCTACCATTTTTGCTTTTAACACAAACAGTAAAGTTTAAAGAAGAACTCTAGTGCCAACGTAAATCCCCTAAGTAACTTCTTTTTTCCTATTGGCGATATTGAAGATTTTTAATTTCGATAAATCTATACGATATATTTAATTTAGATTGAAGTTTAATTTTATTCATTCAAGTATAGTTGAGATTATATGATATGTAACTATTATTCCCAATTTTTGTAAAACAAATTTATATTATTGGCAAAATTGGGAATCAGCTGATTTTGATTTATTGTAACCAATGAGGAGCTTCCACATATTTTTCAATATCTTCATATTTTGACGTAGCGGTTGATTCTCTTTTATTGTTGAGCTGTTATAAATTTAAATTGTTTTGAATAAAAGTGTTATTAATATTGGATTTGCCAGTGATGGTATTATAGAACTATTTAAATATTGCAATAAAATCATGAATTTATCAAATTACATTTTGCTTTTTGTGATTTTAATGTGTTCCGAAATAGTATTAGCGGGGAGGGACTTTTACAAGATTTTAGGGGTTTCAAAAGGTGCCAGTTTACATGAAATTAAGAAAGCTTACCGGCGTTTAGCAAAAGAATTGCATCCAGATAAAAATAAGGATGATGAAGATGCATCTAAAAAGTTTCAAGATCTTGGGGCAGCTTATGAAGTTTTAGCGGACGAAGAGAAAAGGAAAAAGTATGATCGGTGTGGCGAAGATTGTCTTCAGAAGGACGGTATGATGGATGGGGGTATGGATCCATTTGCTAGCTTTTTTGGTGATTTTGGTTTTCACTTTGGTGGTGAACAAAAACATGAAATTCCAAGGGGTGCAGATTTAGTAATGGATATATTTGTAACTTTAGAAGATTTATATACAGGTATTCTCATTTTCTTCATAAAATGTTCATATATGTTTTATGCATTTAATCACTTTTAGGAAATTTTATTGAAATAACCAGAAATAAGCCTGTCATGAAACCCAGCCATGGCACACGCAAGTGTAATTGCCGGCAAGAAATGGTCACTAGAAATTTGGGACCAGGTAGATTCCAAATGATGCAACAAACAGTATGTGATGAATGTCCTAATGTTAAATTAGTTAACGAAGAAAGAACATTAGAAATGGAAGTTGAAGCAGGTTATTTTAAGATAAAGTTATTTGTTAATTTTATTTGTAATTAAATTCTTGTAGGAATGGTTGATGGACAGCAAACAAGATTTGTAGCAGAAGGTGAGCCTCATTTAGATGGAGAACCAGGAGATTTAATTTTAAAGATTAAAACTCAATCTCATCCAGTCTTTGAAAGAAGGGGAGATGATTTGTATACAAATGTTACTATTAGTTTGCAAGTAAGATATGTGATATAATATGTGGTTTATCGACTAAGTAATATTTGTTAGGATGCTCTTATTGGATTTACAATAGAGTTACAGCATCTTGATGGGCATGTTATATCAGTCACACGAGATAAAATCACATGGCCAGGGGCTAGAATAAGGAAGAAGGGTGAAGGCATGCCAAATTATGAAAATAATAATTTGCATGGTACACTTTTTATTACTTTTGATGTAGAATTCCCTAAACAAGAGCTTAGCTCAGAGGATAAGGAAGGTAATGTCACAATTTATGTAATTCGTGCAAGATTTTTCCTGATAATTTTGTTCTTTTAGCAATTAAAAAAATATTGAATCAAAGTTCCAACAATAAAGTTTATAATGGACTAGGTGGTCATTAGATAAAGTGGAACTTATTGATGGTTCCAGAAACCATTTTCCTGTATATATATATATGTATGACAGTGTTGTATGTGTTCCTCAATGTGGATTTTTTTAACTATTTATTTTGAACCAATATTATGGGCTTACAGAACAAGACCTAGTCTTAGAATGTTATGTTTTGTTTTGTAAATTATTTGTAAAATAAAATATTTTGAAAACTACTAAAACAAAAACTGTTAATTTACGGGAAAGCTAGTTAAAGTGGCAGAAAGAAGGCTATTTTAGTTGGACTATATAATGTTTTCTCGCGAAAGAAAAGACCAAAAATCGTTATCCCATCTGTAGAGTTAAAGTAAAATTATTTGTGAGTTTAATTGTTATTTCATCAGCTTACTTGCATTTGTTGATCTAAATTGTGCTTTTATCTCATTTTCTATGGTTATGGAATGAAATTGTTTCCCAATTTTAAAATTTTTGGCGCGGGAGAGGATGCTATTCTAATGTAAATTTCACTTGTAAACACACTTCAGCACATTTCATGATCAGATATAAACATACGGTTTTTTTCAACACAAAATTATTATTGAGTAATGCATTTGTGATAGAGCAGTAATGTATTATTGAACAATAGTTCGTCAGGATTCACTGGCATCAGATTAAAGAGACTGTATGGTGGCCCTTACAAATAAGAATTTAAATCTTATACCTCTCTATAGTAAAACAAAAAGGGTGAGCTATTATTACAAACAAACTATTAAACGGAATAGAATAAAAAGATGCATGGAGTGAACAGAAATAATGAATAAAAATAGATATTTATTTTGTTATAGCTATCTCGTTATCCTAAAGTGAAAAAGTGTGTAGTTCAATTCACAAAAGATACACATTTAACATAACATTTCCCAAGGTGTTTATAGAAATTTTATCTAGTATTTTTATTTGATAATTTTTCGCTGACGCTATACTGAAGGGGGCAAAATTTTTCTAACATTTTCATGATGTAAAAAAAAGGACAATATAAGACGAAATGGAAATGAAATAAATATACCTATACTTATTTAAAATATAAATAACTATTTAAATTATCTGTGGTAACACCCAGTAATTTTAATATATTTATTGATAAGCAGACATATATTTGGATACTTATGTATTTATAGTTTTTTAAATATAGAGTAGTAAAAAGACAATTTATGCTATTTTCTATATAAATGTTAAATGAGTTTTAAGAGCCGTGTGATTTTTAATTTTAAGTAGGTGTATGTTAGTTGTTTTTTGTTGATAACATATGTATATATATATATATATATATATATATATAGTTGATAACATACGTAGTATATTTTAAGCGCATCAAGAAAACTATGGTTCCATATCTCTGAAATATAATTGGAGATAACAAGGGACAATTTGTACGATGCAGTAATTAGTTAGAAGGCGCGAATCATGCAGGTTTTGAAGAATTTTTCCTATTTGGGACGTCTTCCGCCAAAATTTTTGATCTTTTGGGTGGTCGGTTTATTTTTAGCCACGACAATATATCTCGGCGATTTATTACAACTAAAGTGGTATCTAAAATTCGATCTGGTCAAATACAACCTGGATTCAACACCAGCAACTTTTGTGTTCGACAGTTTGAAAGGATATCTTATTAAGACACCAGGTAAATGTAAATATCATTAAGTGAAAATATTTAGATAGTTTAAATTTAACTGAAAATAAAAAACGTATTTGAAATAGCCTAATTAAATGTTTGTTGTCATATTTCTGACATTTGTTAGTTGAGTGTTAACATTTTTTTACAAGCGGAGTTATCACATATCCAAAATTTTATGAAATCGTACTTTTTATTAGACTATAGATATAAATTCGCTTGCTTTTCCCTGAAGCTTAATCTGATATTATCAACAGCAAACTGAAATTTATTGGGAAACACATTGTTTAATTTTATACTTTATTTTTCGTTGTGGAGATGCAGTAAGGTAAGATACGGCATTTATTTTTGGGTGTTTTATACCGAAAATTGTTTTATTTATTACAAAACTAATGAAGGATCAGATGATTTACAGACTGGGAGTACGCGACATATAATTGGCTATCAGAGAAAAATTCTTTTTTAATTTATATTTCTATTTCAAAAAGTATACAAATTAGTTCCGAAAAAAAAACAAATTAATTGGAAGCGGCATTATGTATGTTCACCTTTATTTTATAAAAGGATATAATATAATACCATCATTTAATAATCTAACATATTCGAAAACAAGAATTTTTCATTCTAGTCGTGTGAAAAAATTAAGGAAAAATTTCGTACATATATAGCCGTTTGTCAGATGTTATTTGATTTTTAATTCCATTGAACCTTTTAATCGTTCAAATCCTTTAAAACACTCACTTTTGGGTGTTGAGCATAGGAAATCTAAGATTAAATCGTGAATCGTAATTATATTTCCATAACGACGGTTAACATATTAATGGTTACCATGGCAACAGAACTGACAAATATTTCAACTTACATTACCTTTGAAATATCGAAATAAAAAACAGAACCCAGATTATTTAAATTGTAATGTGTATGTTTGTCATATTAATACTAATTTTGTACCTAAAGGTATAATAGTTTATTCAAAAAACAAATTTTAAAAAAATTAGACACTGCCAAGTGGCCAGTTGTGACAGTAATTAGTGTCAATAGTGACATACATGAATAATACTCATAGAATAAAGAAAGTTTCTTTATTCTATGATAATACTCAAAAATAATCATTAATACCATAATTTTGTACCTAAAGGTATAATAGTTTATTAAAAAAAAAGTAGTTACTGCCATGCGGTGAGTTGTGACAGTAATTCAATAATACTCAGGCAACTTTTATATCAACTTTTGCTCTCAGTATTACTGATATACGGCTAATTAATGTTATTTAACAACATTGCTTCGAAATTTTAGAGTGCTTTATAATTAATACAAAATTTGGATAACTTAACACTATAATTATAGATAAAATTAGTTTATACACTAGGAAAAAATAACAAAGCTTGATTGAAATTGAAACATTAAAAATACTTATTGCTTGAATTGTACACACAAATAGTTCAGGATGTATGACGAAAGCACTCTTTGACCGCCATCTCATTTTTTACCTAGATATCTTATTGCTTTAAATGATATTTGATGATAAGCTAAAAAAAGATTTCTCACGTCTTTTGGGAAAAGTCCGAAGTATATGTCAACACTTTTTCTTATATGTCAGATATTTTGAAAGTTCATTCTCTTGGTACCTGGCAAAAACTTCGTTATGGACCTATACCATGCTAATACTTTCAGTATTTCTCTCTTCGTTGGTCTTATTCCATTTTCTAGTGTATTGTAGCAACGACAAGTAGTTCACACCATATAATTTCGAAACACTTCATAAAAAGCACTACGTTTATAAGAAGACACTTATTAATTTATCTATGTGTAAAATATGTGAAAAAGTATTTATAAAATTATACAATGAACAATCGCGGTTGTGTGGATAAGATTTTCGCAGTCCGTAGTTTCGCAAGCTGAACTTGTACCCCTAAAAATACCTACATTTCATTAGACATCTTACGATGGTTCCCTTAGCTGTGTGCGAGCGCGATATGATTTGTCAAATTCATTTCAGATATAAGTTCAGTTTCAACTTTCGTGAGATGAAGACGTATTATTTCAATACTTTCCAGTCTATGAAAAGATACCCTTTTAATAAGGCTGTATTTCATTGCGGTAATTTAATTGATAGTTAAACAAACGCATAACATATACAACTATATTATTACGGCGTACTTAAAGTGAAATGAATGCGTGTTTACGTGATTCAATACAAAGACCGTTACATTTCTATTGCTTTTCTCTCTTTTCATTGCTAAAAGAAATATATCCTTTAAGAACAGTATTTTTATTTAAAGACGAATATAGTAGTATGCGAGGAAAATATCACTCTGCAGAAAAATTAAAATGAAATACTAATAACAAATTAGAAATGGCCTAGCTTCTATAACAGGTCAATCGAAAAGTCCCCGGCCTGACACATAGATGTCGCTACTAGAATTAAATCCATATTTTTTTAGTTAACCCTCAAAAGATGCGTGTATAAATTTGAAAGTTGTCGGATCAGTAGCTTGTGAATTATAGCATTTTGAGTGAAGAAACTTCTGTTATTGTGAAAAAAATGGATAAAAAGGAATTTTGCATGTTGATAAAACATTGCTTTTGAAGGGAAAAATACAGTTGAAGCAAAACTTGGCTTGATGCCGAGTTTCTGGTCACTGCCTCAGAAAAATCAACCATCAAGGATTGATATGCTAAGTTTAAACGTGGTGAAATGAGCCCCGAAGACGGTGGACGCAGTGGACTCCCAAAAGAGGTTGTTAAAGGTTGCCACAAAATTATTTTCAATGCCCGTAAATTGAAATTGAATGAAATAGCAGATACTAAGATATCAACTGAATGTGTACATCATATCATTCACTAATATTTGATCATGAGAAAGCTCTGTGCAAAGTGGGTGCCGCGTGAGCTCACTTTTGACCAAAAACAACGACGAGTTGATGATTCGGAACAGTGTTTGAACATGCTGAAGCGTAATAAACCCGAGTTTTTGCGTCGATATGTTACAAAGGATGAAACATGGCTCCATAATTTCACTCCGAAGTCCAATCGACAGTCATCCGAGTGGACTGCACACGGTGAACCCATTCCGAAGCGTGGGAAAACGCAATAGTCGGCTGGCAAGGTTATGGTGTCTACATTTTGGAATGCGCATGGAATAATTTTCGTTGACTACCTTGAAAAAGGAAGGACAATCAACAGCATATTACATAGCGTTATTGGACCGTTTGAAGGACGAAATCGCCGAAAAACGGCCGCATTTGAACAAAAAGAAAGTGCTGCTTCACCAAGACCATGCATTGTACATACATACACTCAAAAATTACCTGAAATTCACCATTCCACTGGTGTCCAAGGTCAATATTTTCCCGGAATATATTGATTTATTTATACTTTCGGATGTACTTCAAGGGAATGAAATGTCAAAGTACTCCGTCTGGTTCTTGGCGTCTGCACTCTCCTTATCTCAAGTGCTGTCCGGTTCCAAATATGCCTGGTTTGCCACTTAATTTTTGACACTTTTAAAATATCGATATCTTAGAAATGAGCTTATCCAAATTCGTACTCGTAATCGTACTCGTAAATTCGTAATCGTTCCGTACTAATGTATGTATGTTTCGAATATTTTTTGTTGTAAATAATCATGTCATAAATAAACTTTATATAAACAAATATCAGACACAAATGTATTAGATGGCAAAACAAATTTCTACACTAAGAGTAACCAAATACTTTATCCTGTTTAAAAGCATTACAAATAATTATACTATTAAAGCAGCGAGTTTTGATACAATAAAAATACGAGAACAGTTTGATAAACCAGTGACTTTTTAAATTTTCTATGCAGTAACTTTAAATGCATCACTGCTGCCCTCCGCATCCATCTATTAATAGGATACTGTGAGATTTTGTGCAAGCTCTGTTATTTTGTTTGTGTTTGACAGCCATTGGCAGCGGACAGTTTCGAATCGAAGTCGAATTTTAACAAAAATGAAAAGGAAGTGATTTTCGTATGCTGACTAAGCATTATATTTAGCGCAAAAATATCACTGAAACCAAGGAAAGTATTTGTTTCAATGGTTAAGAATAGGTTTACTGAGTTCCGTTGTAGTCGTACCCGCACAAGTGACGCCGAACTTCCAGGCTACGCAAAGATATTGCTACGTCATAGATCGTCAATAAAATTTATGGAATGATATTGAATGATTAGAGATTAAAGTACATGAGATGGCTGAGGGTGTAGGCATCTCAACTGAGCTTGTATATGACATTTTACATGAACATCTGTTATGTAATACGATCGATACTATCCAGCCATCTATTCTTTAAAGTATCAGAATGGTGAACAAGTGAAACAGGTTGGTCTGTTTTTACACTCAGTATCGCTGTTCGATAAGTCGCCTCTTCTTTCCGTTAAATAACATAATATTTTCAAGTAAATTAATAGTTTTTATTTTACAAACCCTTTCACATGTTATAAATGACGCAGTGCATATAAAATATAAGTTAAGCTGTTCTTTTCTGAATTAATTCAATTAACCAGAGTCAAATTAATTATTAATAAAAGAAAACAGGTTGACGTTGGATTAGCAATCGTTCCGCATTTATTCGAAGTGTTTCTTGGTGTAGTCCGTGGATTCCCGATACGTGTTTCCCAGTTCAAGGTGTACGGCCAGCAAAGGCGAACTTTGTGCTGTATTGCTGTGAATTAACGTAGTCTACTAGAATTTGGACAGAAGCTTGCAATTCAGCGTGGACGGTTACGAAAGTCGGATTGCAGTAACTCAGTTTCTTAGCCGTAGGCTATTGGAATATGGAGTCACCAAAATTTGGGTAGAAACAGTGCCATTTTGAAGATTTTTAAAGGCAAACTGGCGGACGAAGATACAGGCGATACTCAAACATAATTTTACAATAACTATAAGCTGTCTATATGGAATAACAACCACGTACATCTCTGTGTAGCATTCCTTTTCTGGGACATTTTTACCACCGGATCCTTACCCGGAACTTTATTTATTTCAGGGAATATACTTCTCAGGGTTTATAATTTTTTACTGGAAACATTGGTAAATCCGTTGATAGGGTAAGGTTCTCGAAAAATATAATATTCTCTCAGGATGCGATTATATGAGACAGAGAGCAATACCTAAACACGATAATCTCCTTAATGTACTTGTACCTTAATAAATTAGTCGTAAGTACATTGCTTTAATGAAATTATCAGTCTGTGAATCAGTGGTGCTAACAGAACAAATAAAAGGGCTCCAAAGGCAGTTGCACTTCAGGAGCTATCGAAAAGAATCTCCAATAGCGATAGGAGAACACAAGTTTGTTAACACACGTGACCTCTTCAAATGGGTCTTTGGTGATATTCAGCAGCCGTAATCCGAACGAGTGTATCCGTTTCGAAACATGGATATATCACAAACCATCAGAAACTAAGAAACAATTTTAAAAAGTGGTATTCTTCAGACAAACGCACGCCAAAGAAAAGAGAGTTGTGAGTGTCGATCGGACATATATTTTTGGGTTGTAGGCTAATTGATTTTTTTATTATTACTTTTAGTATTTCAGCAATCTGCCCAGAGGGCAATACTTATTTGTTACTAGCTAACCCGACAGACTTCGTACTGCCTCAATCGATAAATAAAAGACCTAATTATCCATAATTAATAAAAAAATGCTCGGTATGAATGAATTTTTATTATTATTTTCGATTAATTACACATGATGTTTCATACTTAAAAACAGAGTTTTCCTGAAATACTGGCTATTTATAAGATTTCAATTAGATATTTGAAGACACACAGTTATGATACAGTTTGTTAATCAATTTAAAGCTTTCTGATTAACTATATTTTTTGTTTTGTTTTGTGGTGCATAAATAAACAAAGATGACGGTTTTCCGACGCGCTAACGCGCGAGTTATAATTTTCCATGCGCGAAACAGAGAAACTCCCAAGAAACTCCCAAGTTGATTCCGCAAACTTCCAACGACTGGCCTTGAGATTTATTAATGGTCATCACGAAAGCCAGACTTTTAAAATCGAATGGTAAATCCGTAGGAAGCATCGGTATACGCGGGATCAAGACATCCTCTCCTTTGTATTTTCCCTTTATGATTGTTGCCTCAATGATGTTATTCATCGTCTTTTTCACAGCCAGTCTTGCTCCATTGCACAGTCTTCAAGTTTTAACTTCAAATTGTTAGGTGGTAATCCAGGCAATTCCAGTGAATTTAAAAACTCCGTGGGATAGTTGACTACGTCATCCTGGTTCATAATGGTGTCGACTGATTTAAAGGAAACGGAAGGTCCCGGAAGAAAATGGACTGCCAAATGGACTACTGTAGGGTGTCTTTCATGGATCGCAAATGAAAAGATACGCCAAATTGCTTTGTTGCTACTTACATAGCTACTCATCTGGTACTGTGACATTTCGTCATTTGCACTGGTTACAGCGAAGACGGCCATATCGCTACCTTTGTTAACATATTAATTTTTGTACTTTATCGACTTCACAGAGTTACAATATTCTACATTGATGTGAATCTCAAAAGCTTTGGATAATATTGGCGAGTATGGCACGATCCAACGATTGTCTACATCAACATTTTGTCCTCTTATCTTCACAACTACCGATCGCCCATTGCTTGCAAACTGATCGCCGACGATACAATGGTTAACCATCATTTCCCGTTATGGTTTCAGCAATCAGGTCTTTTGGGTATCGGTTAGAACACTTGCCGTCAACCATACAGGGTGAATTGTAGTTGAAAACTCCGCAAGGTCCATGTATCATGTGGTTGGTAACTACTGCATGCAATTTAGGATCAATTGTGGGAAAGTGGGCATGAAACTGTCCTGTATAATATGTGTAGCGCCAAATGATGTCATCTGGAAACAGCTGTTATATTTCTGAATGTTGGCCAAGAAGTGCTTCCAATCATTCCGTTCATTTCCAATCCCAGAAACTAAAGAACGTAAAGGATTTGGTGGTGGGACCAATTGCGGCAATTTTACTTTGCCACCAGCACAACATAATCCAGTAGATTCACAACTGTATTTTAACGCCTTGCAATATTTATAAATTATTGTCATTTCCCCAATTGTTACCGATTTGTCGGCACAATAATCTATTGCCGCATCATAGAGGAATGCAGCTCGTTCCAGGGTCACAGGAGTACTGTGTCTGCGGTATCACTCAATTTCAATATGTCGTGCTCGCTATTGTTGTGTTTGATATGCACGAACTCGTTGCATTCTAAGCCTACCTACTTCATTGTCACTCTCTAAAGAACGCAATTCTGACATAACAATACGACTATTTTCTTGATCTGTCTCTCTCTGGTCATCAATGCGGCTAGCACGTGAGGTAGCTCTTCGCACATTTGATTGATCGGGACGACCTAAGTTAGCTCATCTTCTCCTCGGCATCGTAAATTGTAATTTATCAAAGTGATAAAAGTTGTCGCGCACTTAGCAGTAAAGTATCACTATCACAAAAAATACAGCACATAATTTGAAATGTCACTATCACAAAGGATCACCGAAGTTAAGAGAGTTCTCGCGCACGTAGATTGTCGGATTCGATTCTCGACATCAAAGAAAAAACAAAATTATTCACCTTTTAAACCTTCCCTGGACAAAATTATCCAAATTGGTCCAGTCGTTCTCGATTTTTAGCTAGATTAACGAACAACGTACTATACAAGATGATGTATATAGATGTATGTAGATACAATACTATTTATAATATACGATATAATACTATTTTAATTAATTAGTCTTATTTTAAAGCTTATTCTAAAGCCCATATAACAGGTCAATTGAAAAGTCCTCGGCCTTCCATAGCAAAACAATTTTTTTTGGCAAAATTGGTTTTTTTATTCAACATAATTTCCTTCAAGGGTAATACACTGATTATAGAGACCCTTCAACTTTTCGATACCATTTTGTAGTACTATTTGTCCTTTGCTACAAAATTGTCCGCAGTTTTGGTGATCACCTTTTCATTCGACGAAAATTTTTTCCCAGTGAGCATTCTTTTGAGATTTGAGAACAGGAAATAGTCGCTGGGGACCAGATCTGGAGAATATGGTGAATGAGGAAGCAATTCAAATCCCAATTCATGGATTTTTGCCATCGTTTTCACTGACTTGTGACAGAGTGCATTGTCTTGGTGAAGCAGCATTTCATTTTCTTTTTCTATATTTCTTATAGCTATCTAATAATCGCTGTTGATGGTCCTTTCTTTTTTAAGGTAGTCAATGAAAATTATTTCATGCGCATCCCAAAATATAAACGCCATAACCTTGCCAGCCGACTATTGCGTTTTCCCACATTTTGGAGCGGGTTAATCGTGTGCAGTCCACTGGGATGACTGTCGATTGAATTTCGGAGTGAAATGATGGAGCCATGTTTTATCCATTGTCACATATCGATGCAAAAACTCGGGTTTATTACGCTTCATCATTTTGAAACACTGCTCCGAATCATCAACTCGTCATTGTTTTTGGTCAAAAGTGAGCTCACGCGGCACCCACTTAGCACAGAGCTTTCTCATACCCAAATATTCGTGAATAATATGATGTACACGTTCAGTTGATGTCTTTAGATTCTTTTCATTCAATTTTAATTTACGATCATTCAAAATTATTTTGTGGATTTTCTAAATAATTTCGTCGGTAACAAACTCTTTTGGGCGTCCACTGTCTTCGGTGCTCATTTCACCACGTCTAAACTTAGCATACCAATCCTTGATGGTTGATTTTCCTGGGGCAGTGTCCGTAATCTCGGCATAAAGCCAAGTTTTTGCTTCAACTGTATTTTTTCCATTCAAAAAGCAATATTTTATCAACACGCGAGATTCCTTTTTATCCATTTTTTTCACAATGACAAAAGTTACTTCACTCAGAATGCTATAATTTACAAACTAATAATTCTACAGCTGTCAAATTTATAGAGGCATCTTTTGCGGGTTAGAGCTAACTAAAAAACATATGGATTTAATTCTAGTAGCGCCATCTATGTGTCAGATTAGATTAGATTAGATGGTGTTAGACATTTTAGTTTACTCACTTCTCTCGAAGTACATCACACAAACACGTTGACTTAAACTCGTTATTGGGTCTAGAGGAATATTACGTTGTATTATTTCATTGGAAACATAGTAAGAAGCATCGTTAATAGCACGCAATACTTTATTTTGAAACCGTTGTATGATGGATATATTAGAACCGATAGCTAGCGGTTCCCCATATTCGGATTCTGTATGACGAAATAGGTTTGAGTATAGATTTATACAATAATATCTTGTTATTTAATGATAAATTGGATTTGCGCCCGATAAGCCAATACATTTGGGATAGTTTAAGTCCAAATTGTTTCCATTTGGCGAATATGCACTTCTTCCAAGTTAGGTGCATACCAAGGTATTTAGCATCCTCAGCTTGCGGGAGTTGAAAATTATTGATATAGACTGGTGGACATGTTTTTCCACTGAGAGTAAAAGTTATAGGACTGGATTTTATTTAGTTGGCTTTTATACGCCATCTTTTCAGCCACTAACTTATAGGCCGGTAGGAGGTGACATCTTCTGGTGTTTTCCTTGATTTGAGAATCATAATTATTTGAGTTACTTTCCAGATACTAGGAGGGCTCAATGAGTCGAATATCTTGATAATCAAGGGTAAAATGGTAACTGACAAATAGCATCCAGAACTTTCCGACAGGTTTGATATTGATATGAAACAATGTTCGGGTGCACACGTGAGTAGTCGCAATGACAAGAATCCATATATTAGGCTACAAATAGCTATTTTAGACAGCATATTCTCCATATACAACATCCTACGACTATTTTCTGTTTCTAAACCCCAGGAAATTGACCGGTTGGTAAGAGATTTGGTTCGAATGAAGAGAATTGAAAATGAACACTGAAACAAACAATACATGATTGATGGTCGTGAGAAAAACGTACTTGAATGTAATAAAAATTGAGATATTGATATCGATATATTGACTGATATATCGAGCTAAGAGGTATTGCGAAATAAAATGTTTTTCTACCGGATAAAGTATCTATATTATATCTTTCGTATAAGTACTGGATTTTGAGCACTTTAAAACATTTGTTAGGGAATTAGATAGTAAAAACAATGGCGTATATTCAGATTGAAATGTCTACAAAAAAAAGATAACTAATAAAAAATCAAAAAAATTTCTATTAAGAGGGCTGCATCACGCCACGGACTTTAACACTATTAATAAATACATATTAAATATCTTGTGGAATTATTGATAAATTACAAATAACTTATAAACATTATTGTTATTTGTTTTATACTAAACAATGTTTACTTATTTATGTACGGTTCTAGTTGACTGAAATAATCTGATTCTTAATATGGCGTTGATTAATCAAATGAAGTTTTTAAGACTGTGTGCATGGTGTCCTTTTATATTTCAAAGTCTGCTTTTTACCAACGTGGGGTCCGAATCCCGGTCCTCGAGATTAAGCTTAACGACTGGCCAGTGACCAACTTAAAGACCATCCCAGAAGACATCAGGTCTTACCCAGCCTGGTTACTGGCGTGACTGGGAAGGTTATTCCTTGTCGGATTTTCCACTGTTACCTATAAAGACATTTACAATTACAATCACAATCACATAAGGTACATCCATGCCACAGCAGGATTCGAACCCGCTCAATAGTAGCAGGATCATCTTGTCGCCTCAACCACTGCGCCACCAAGACGGTTGCTTCATATATGTTCTCTACAGATTTCTGATGCACTAGTTTCATGTTGTTGAAATGTTTTGAGGTGATTTTTATTTCAGACAATATCTTTATGTATGGTTCTTAATTTCCTCAAGGTTGCACACAAGTATTTCTATATTAATATATTTAATTAGGAATTCTAACTGTGCTTTATTCTAACTTAACATATCTAGACTATATCCTAATCTAGGTAGAGTTAACTTGTTTGTATTATTTTCTTTAATATGTTGGCCCATGTTATATTGTCATTGTCATTCGAATCCATTTTTGTTATTAAGTAATAGATTTTTCTATATTCTCTAGTCATTCCACACTAATGTTTCAGAAACTTCCAAATATTGTTTCTAATAGCTATTGTTAATATTTAAATGTCTGCTGAGTATTCATATACTTTGAGTTTTAATCCCAATTTTACTAGATCAGAATATGTTTCCTTGATTGAAAATAATCATTGAAGTATGTTGCGACGCAATTTTAATTATTTATTTTTAACGCAGTCGTTTAAATTTAAGTTTACGAAAATTGTATCTTCTTCAGATTGTAATCTTTTTTCTGTTGTATAGTCTAGGGGTCTAATTTATTAGACCATTTAACTGATTTTCGTAATATTTTGGGACAAAATATAATATCGCATGCTATCGAATGTCTGGTGATAATATGCCAATCAAGAAAGGGTTATTCGATCGACTCGTTGTCGAGTATTTCGGATAATAGGGTTTCAAGTACCGGGGCTGCGAGAATTCCTTAAGAGTCCGAAACGCACATGTTCTACCGGAGTGAGAAGTTTCTAGCTGGAAGAATCGTACCCCGATATACTGAATAAATCGGGGTACAAAAAAGGGTTTCTTGGACCAGTCTTGTCCACCACCATTGATAACGGAAAGTAGTATTGTTAACAGCATTTAAGTATATATTATTTAAGTATATATATATATATATATATATATATATATATAAATATTAATAAATAAATAAATATTAATTTACAACCTTCTTTTCTCTCCTACATCTCGACAAAAGGGTTCATGATCAGTATAATTAAGGTCTGAAGTATTTAGCTTCGGTTTATTAGCTTTGTTATCTTTTTAGAATATTTTAAATATTTATAGCCTTTCTTCAGCTTTTAAGTGCTTGTGCCTCTTATTCCTGGGAAGTTATGGTTGTTAATCTCGAAATAGGTTTTGTTTTCATAAAAAGGACTTAATGGCAAATATTTATTTATATTATAACTTGGATTAGCAAAGATGTTTTCCTGATTGAGTGAAGTGGAGTCTTGAGGGAGGTTGTAAAACATTTTAACATTTTTGATATTGTTGGGAGGAATTTCGATTTGATAATTTTCAAAATCACCATGGAAGTAAGATGATATTGTGAACGGTTGATTACATTTACACTATTCGTTCACTAAGTAGTGATTTACTGCTTTTTAAAATGATCGACAGTAGGGCGATCCGATAAGTATTTAGCCTCACAGCCCGATGGCACCACTATCGCAAGAGAAATTTATTATCGTGTAGTATACTCTCGTATACGGCTACTATCGAAATTACTGCCGATCGGACTAGTAGTTTTGTTTTGATCTCGTGTGGAAGAGGCCGTCCGGGGATTAAAAAAATTGAAAAAGAGCAATATCGGTCGATGATTCGATTCTTGTTTTTGGAAGCGAAATCGCACAGCGATATTAAAGAGCGTTTGGATACTGTATACACTCTTCTCCTTGGATGGCGACCGTCAAAAATGAGTTTAACGAGTTTAATTGTTGTCGCACGTCGGTTTTTGATACGCCACGCCCTGGTGTCCAGAAACGGCCAAACCACCGCAGGTGCGCGAGATAGCTGAGACAGTAGGCACTTCAAAAGACCGAGTGGGTAACATCTTACATGAAATTTTGGCCATAAGCAAGCTGACGGCGCGATGGTTGCCGCGTTTGTTCACTCGAATAAGTTTCTGCATCATTTCATGACCATCGATGATACATGGATCCACTGGTACACACCAGAGACCAAGAAACAGTGGACTTCACCCGGAGAACGTGCTCTGAAGAAGGCGAAAACTGTCCTACCGGCCAGGAAGGTGATGGCCATCATTTTCTGGGATTTGAAAGGTGTGATCTACATCTACTATCTGGAGAAGGGCAAAATGGTCACGGCGCTGTACTATGCCGAATTATTGGGCCAATTTGACGCCGAAGTGCAGAAAGAACGAAAAGCATTTTATTGATTTAGACTATAACTTGAGTTATCACTTGAATTTTTATTGGAATTATTTTAAAATCTATTTTGGCTTGTTATAATTTCATAATATCTTATTAATAATCACACTGTCCAGATTTTTTCAACATCACATTAGACAAAAAGCAGAGCAGAGCAAACTCAGAATCAAAGAACTGTACTGATTAGTCGAAAGATTACCGACAATTGTCCAAGACACTACCCTTAGAGGATAATATACTTATAGAATACAAACATCAATAAAAGTACAAATATGACTTCAATAACGTCTTAGAAAGACTGTTATTGCTATGAGTTTATGATACGTATGCGCTATGATAATTGAGTTCATTTAAAATAAAAGGGATACGCGCAATGGGATAAGGATAAGGAGCGGGATAATATGCGGTTGTGATCATCAGAAGTCTCGGGTTGAGAACTTCTCCACCTTTAAATTTTAATCGTTTGCGTATCGTCGTGCGAATCACATTGTTCATCAGTTTATTTATCACCGAACTCGTTCAATTACATAGGTTTGGTTCGTTTAGATTTCGAAACATAATGATTACCGAGTCAACCCTCAATTTTAAATTGTAGCGTGGTAAGCTAAGCACATCCAAGGAGTTTAAAGATTCAGTTAGGGAGTTGATCGCTTCATCTTAATTTGTTACATATTCGGTAGATTTAAACGAATTATTAAATAGAGTACAAACGATTTGATTCTGAATAACGACGCTTGTCATCCGCATCTTTGTTCCTTTAGAACTATACTAACGTGTGTACCCATGTTGACAGAACAGAAAAAAGTCTATGATGATACATTAATGAAGGCAACTAACTGATGATGGGAATTGGTATACCGGGTGGAACCGGGAAGATATTCATCATGCCATTAATGCTGACCACAGTATGTACGAGATTCGAAACAGAAATAAAAAAAAATTTAATAATTAAATAATTAATTTAATAATTAAATCTTGATTTTTAACACATGAAAGGGTAATAAGTGCAAAGAAAATATACTTTAAATTTTAATTCTTTTTTAATTTTTTTTTATATATATTTTAAAGTCTCTTTTTACCAACTATGGGTTTATCTGGACTGGGCCTAAAGTTTAACGTGGGCTCCGAGCCACGGTCCTCAGCATTAAGCCTACCGACTGGCGAGTGACCAACTTTAGATATCATCCCAGAAGACATCCGGTCTTACCCAGCCTGGTTACTGGCGTGTTTGGGATCATTTTCCTTGTCGGATTTTACACTTTTACCTAGATTTTAACTGGAGTACTTAAATACTTGTACAGTTATCGAAATTTGTTTCAGACCAAATGTCGCAAAGAGCATCGCAATTTTCGCGCAACAGACCACTAATTAGTTGATACTGAAAAAAAGTTACCTTTGAACAAATGAGAAGAATGTATACTGAACACAGGTTTTTAGAGTTGAGTTCGAACTGTGTTTATAGCAAGATACAAATGTTGGTCGGGAATTAGTGTTTAAAATTATTTTTTGTATACCCTGATTTCTATCCTTCATATTCGAACCATTGTCGTATACTTGTCCGCGCATATTGTAAATATATGAACCATATTCTTCGAAAGTTTTGTATAAAAAACCAAACCTTTACCTGAAAAAACGCTGTTCAACACTAAATTCATAATTTTTTTTTAAAAATTACTCTCAAATTTCTGTATGAAGATGCTTAATTTGTTGAATTTATATCCAAGATGAAGTGACATACTTTTTTGAGATCTATTAATATCTACAGACATAACTGGAGAGGATAGCATATATTTATATTTTAGATAGATAAAATCTTTATGTTAAATTACACTTGGACGATTCAATTGGATTTACTTTAATAAACATATTTAGTTATTTTGATATTATTATCTTAACGGTACTTGTATGTATTAGGTAATAAACATACTTAATTGTTTTTACATCAAATGTTTATATCTTGTTTTGATCTTGAATTTTTCGTTTTAATTACATTTATCATGTTTTTTTTTCTCTATAGATACCATAAGGTAAACACATACTTGATATGTCACGTACTAATATATTATATTTATTTTATATATGATTATTATTTTAATTATATAATATTTTTAAAATATAAATTCGTCATATTCGGTATAAGATTTTTAATATTAAAAATGTTAAAGCACCTATAGCCAATTTTGCCGCATCAACTTTGAATTTTAGTACATTTTAGATTTGACATAACAAAATTCCAATAAATTAAATAATAAAATAAAATAATGTTATCATATATAATTTATTTTAACATTACAGTACATCTAATCATATATCATCGAATGACTTCACATTAATTATACAGAAGCAATAGTTTGTACGTTAACATTTTTAATGTTGTGTAAGGCATCTCTTCGATACCTAATCCAGCTAATTAACAATTTCATATCTGAGTAATGTATTTTACTTTCATTAGTGAATATATTTACTTTTTACGTTTAGATTACGTTGTTTCCTTCGTTGCAGTGTTAAGTCATTTTTATATCACTGTATTTCTTCTTAATAACTTCTGTTACGAGTACTATGTGTGTACATATTTCTTAATAAAATTAGATTTAATCACTGCATTCTCCCTAATGCCTTTGTCATATCTACAAAACAGTTAGTATTACTTCTCTACTCATACATTATAACCAAACGCTCATGTTTTCTCTGAAGACTTACACACATATCTATAGTCTATTCAAAATAGCAGTGAACTCAAGTAATCTCATTTTAAGACGTTAATACGTCGCAATGTTGACGAATTTAACTTTGGAATTTAGTTTATTTTAGCTTTTATATATTACAACATTTTAATGCAAATTAGATAATGAAACAAAAATGTTATAAACTATGATTTATTTTAACATTACGGATCAATCTTCACTGCTATTTTGAATAGACTATATGTACACAGTTGTTATACAGTTATGCTACATTCATTATATTATAATAAATAATCTTTAATTGTTGCCACTCTCATCACCCTGTCTCGGTAATTGTCAGCATTGGATTAAAATCTCCGATACGAAAAGTCAAGCAACTACTCGATGTTTTTGTACTTTTCATAAATTTGATCTCTGATTGAACTAACATCAAGATGATCTCGATTAGTCACCCGCTTCGCATGAGAAGGCTTTCGTTTCGGTTAATTTAATATTATATTATTTTTCGTTTTTGAAATACTTTACGATTAGTCACAGTACCTATACCAATATTCAATGCAGCTGTAACATGTTACGAATATTTTCAATAATAAATGCAGCAACTTAGTATTGTTGTATCTACACTTATCTCTTTAACGAATTTTATCGGCAAGAGGGCTATATTCGTGGCTGATATTTTTTTCTTTCAATTGAATTGAAAACTTTCAATTATTTTTGATAAACCTTTAAAATTGCTACTTAATATTAAAGGTTTAATGTATATTTTGCTTAATTTTGGAATTTGAAATTTGCGAATAACATAACTCGCTCGCGTCGCAAATTTAGTTCCAGACCACAGGAAAGTGCACAAAACGTAATATATTATAGACTAGTTGGGCCCAGGAGAACTTATCTTATTACAAAAAATCGCTTCACTTAATTTTGGAAAAAAACACTTTATCCCGTCCCTTTTATATATTACTTTCACAAATTTCCTCATTCAAAGTCGAGTTTTATGGCGTAACTATGGCTCAGAGCACATGAAAGGGAAAAAAACTCTAAATTTTGATTTTGAACTTCCAGATCCATTATTGTTTTCATTGTTTAATATTTTTAACTATTCAGTTTGACTCTCATTGGGAGATAGATGATCGGGAAGTATGTCTTCACTATGAAATGTTGATTTCGATATTGAATTGACAGTAATTCAAAAATAACAATGTGTGTGGTGATAGCTAGTTTCACGCTATATTATCAACATTACAAAGGCAATAAAAGTTTTATTTTCATTCAGCAAAGACAGGAGAGTGCCATAGCATGATGTACAAAATAGTTGTGGGGTCCACATCTTATCTTGATATATAATACCTCCAAAATATATTTTCTCGGGTAATTTTTTCCTTGAGACTTTAAAATGCTCTGTTCACACACGTAACAAAACTTGTTTAGTGTATTTTGGACGTGCAGCGACTAGTTTTCTTCACTATTCATCCTGAAAAACGATACGCTTACTCTTATAAAACGTCAATCACAAAGATGCTAACATGTAATGAACAATTTTGTCAATAAAGATAAGGCCGACTAATATTGATAAAAGGAGGTTTGTTAAAAAAAAGCTAACTGCGTCTCCCTCCAAAATAAGGCGTGATAGAAACAACAATAAACAAACAAGGCATCGACTGCTTACATACTGTAACTAATATAAAGCTATAATTGCAATCAATTTTGTGGGTAGCGAAATCGTGTCAGGTATTGTAATTGTTATGACTCATGTAAAAGGTAATCAATCCTATTGTAATTACCCAACAATTATTGTCAAATATTTTCACACACAGGTCAATTGAAAAGTTCCCGGCCTACCATAGTAAAACACATTTTTTTCGCAAAATTATTTTTTTTATTCAACATAATTCCCTTCAAGGGTGATACACTGATTATAGCGACCCTCCAACTTTTCGTCACCATTTTTGTAGTACGATTTGTCCTTTGCTTCAAAATAAGCCTCAATTTCAACGATCACCTCTTCATTCGACGAAAATGTCTTCCCAGAGAGCATTATTTTGAGATCTGAGAACAGGCAATAGTCGCTGGTGGCCAGATCTGGCGAATACGGTGGATGATGAAACAATTCGAAGCCCAATTCATGGATTTTTGCCATCGTTTTCACTGACTTGTGACACGGTGCATTATCTTGGTGAAGCAACACTTTCTTTTTCTTCAAATGCGGCCGTTTTTCGGAGATTTCGTTCTTCAAACGGTCCAATAACGCCATGTAATAGTCTAAAACTAGCAAAGCGTTAAAATAACGTTTCCCGGTTTATAACCTGTAGTTGTTGTAACTAATATTTTGAAGAATTTTGCAGATATTTAACAACCAAAGGTTTACGTGTTCAAACGTATAGCATTGTATCTCTTTTAACTGGAAAAAAATGAAAAATATTGTCTGATTCTAAAATTAATTTATAAATTTCGGTAGACAATATATTAAACATCTTGATGACGTATGTTTACTGCTTCACTGGATTAATTATATATTCAAAGAAGAACCTGTAAATTACAATGGATTAGGTTACATTTCTCTAGATAAAGTAATAGTTGTCCATTTGCCGTTATCCGTGGAAGGATCAAAATTCAATTTTCGACATTCATTACTTTTGTTGTTTTATTTGTCTGCTGCCAAAATCCATCAAAAAATTTTAGAAACTTATGGCCTTATACCATATTTTTAATATATTTTTATAATAAAATCCAGTCATATAACTTTTACTCTCCGTAGAAAACCATGTTAATAATTGTCAACTCTCGCAAGCAGTAGATATAAAATATTTTTGTATGTACCTATATCGATGTCTAATTTGGAAAAGCACATACTCGCCAAACCGAAACAATTTGGACGTAATCTCTACCAAATGTATTGGCTTATCGGTCGCAAATTCAAGTTATCATAGATAACAAGATATTATTGTATCAATCAATACTCAAGCCTCTTTGGTCATATGCATCCAACAATGGGGAACCGCTAGTAAGTCTAACATATCCATCATACATCGGTTCCAAAATAAAGTGTTGCGTGCCATTGTCGATCCTCGGTACTATGTTTCAAATGAAATTCGTAATACAATGCGATATGCCTCTAGAACCAATAATGAGGGTAATTCAACGTGTTTATGTAAAGTATTTCGAAAGAGTGTCAGTACATCTCAATGTACTCGCTAATCAGCTAAATATGCGAAGTGGCAGTGAACTGCGTAGACTAAAACGTCTAACACCATCCGATCTGATTATTGGACATATATAAACCGTAGAATAAGATTTAAAATAATACTAATTAATTAAAATAGTATTTTATACAGGTGATCACTTAATGAAGCGATTTTCTACATGCCATGTAGATGTAATATAAACATAACAAATACTTATTACCCTCTGGGCAGATTGTGGAACTATTAAGAGTAATAAAAAATATATACGGCGGTAATGTGAAATGTTCTCCACCTGAAAATGAACGATTGATATTTTCATTGATTGTTAAAAATGCTTTTATTTTCTACACGATCTCCCTTGACTTCAACACACTTGATCCAACGTTTTTGCAACATCAGTATTCATGACTCCCGGTTGTGACAGTCTGGAAGGTTTTAAAAATATCTACCTACGGCTCTCTTAACTTTTGTACGTTTCACACTAGATTACACATTGGATATGAAGCTCTTCCCAGAAGTAAAATTTCTTAAAGCTTGGGAACAGATGCAGATTTGATGGTGCCAAATCATAAGAATATGGAAGATGACCAAGTCGTCGGCAAATGTTCCAAGTGCTGTTTCTTTTGTTGTTAGGATATCAGCAATATAGAGTAGATATAGGAGTGGTCTACTAATGCTCGCTACAACACGCTAAAACTATTTCCAATAAAAACCGAAACAACTTAATATTTAATAGTATCAATACTTACCTCTCTAACAGGTTTTACTGGCAAGAGGGGGCCCCCATTATCTCGTTCCCGTTTGAGATAACTGATTAGAGACTCAATCTGTCTCTGACTCATATCTCTTATATTCATCATCAGACTGATAACAAATATTAAACAGCAATTTAAAGTGTATCAAAACAAATCTTAGGTTACATTACGTTACCCTCTGATTTTTTCCTCCATCTCCTTCCCATATTCTTACAGTTTAAAGTGAACGGCCACCAAAAGCGGATTGTAGCAGCTCAGTTTCTCAGCAGTAGACTATTGGAATCATAAGTCACCAAAATACCACGCACATACCTTTAGTCGTTTTTTTAGGAGAGAGACGTTATCTTATATCACGCAACTTACACTTACACATTACTCTAATGACTGTGTAATCGACAGAACGAGGCCATGTCTTTACGTTAAGATTGAATGTTGTGATGAGTGGCACGTCTGGAGATAGGGGTTTAGTTTATGTTAGAATATATGTAAATATAATGTCGTTTTGTATCGCCGTTGAACAAGTCGCTACTTTACGTCAAATAAAATAGTTTTCGAAGTAAAATAAAAGTTGTTGTTATTTAAATCCATTCATATTTCATAATTAGTATATATTTGAACATTATTTAGCGATATTTTTTTATATTAGACTCTCTACCCTTATTTTCGCAACAGTAGATGACAAATTTATGATCATTATATTTTAATATTCACTTTTATTTTATTCTTATTATTATCATCACTTTTTAGGTTGCAGTATACCAAACATGGATCCTTTTCATAGCTCGGTAAAGGATTTTATATTAACCCCATCCAAGATTATATGTAACGACGGACTCCCACCACTCTTTGATAGTAACCTAACGTCCATATTTAGGATACCTGCTGCCACCCGTTACTACGACATATCAAAAATGGCTTGTTGCTATCAGCCATTCACACGTAAAATTGCTAATAAAAATCAAAAAGACAAACAAGTAACTTATGACGCCGAATGTCACAGTTTCGACGGTCGCGCCGTACACATCACTGACGAATTCGTGAAATTACTTTGTACAAGCGGCGAAACAAAAATATACGAAGACTACTTTGCTTTCGTGCCTCTGAAAACAAAGAAAACCGTTCCCCAAGCCGGCATTAAGAAACCTGATGTATTAATCGTTGGATTGGATACGGTTTCTCGAGTGAACTTCTACAGGCAGATGCCCAGGACCGCAAATTACATCAACGAATTAAATGGTATCGAGCTAATGGGTTATAATAAAGTGGCCGATAACACCTTCTTAAATTTAATGCCAGTCCTAGCCGGCATGTTCGAAAGTGAGCTACAAGACAGTTGTTGGCCGAACAAAAACGATCATTTTGACAACTGCCCCTTTTTGTGGCAAAATTTCAGTAGTTTAGGGTAATTTCGCATGTATCTTGAGGAACACCAAATAATTATTTAACGGTTATTATTTTATAGATACACGACAGCATTCGCAGAAGACTGCGCCTGGATGGGTATATACAATTTTCAAAAAAACGGCTTCAGCGAACAACCTGTTGATTATTATTACAGTCCATTTGATTGGACTGCTATCGACGCAATTGGAAACAACAAGAATATCAATTGCAACTTATGTATGGGGGCTAGGGAAGACTACGTAGCTTTGATAAATTATGCCGAAAAATTCGTTCGTCAGATGCGAAATAACTCCCAGCCATATTTCGGATTCTTTTGGGAGTCCAGTCTCACTCATGATTACCTCAATTTTCCTTCGCTAGGTAGTGTATCTTAATGGATGGGAGAAAAATTAATTTTGACGTATTTTTATGTTTTTCAAAACGAATGTATTTGTGTAAATTTCAAACACTAATCCGCGATATATGCACCGTTTCGAGTGATTACTTTTTACCACTTTTTTGATAAAACGATACCTCCGTGAATTTAGAGATTTCTTAAGGAGGTTTCGAGCTAAAATATCCTAAAGAAGGACAAGTAATAGATTCCGATCCTGTCGACGAAACCCTCATCAATTTGGAAACCCAGCAGATCATAACATAAGTGAATATCACAAAGCACTGTAGTACATAACACTGTAGACGTCAACAGTAAATCCTCAGAAAGTCAACTGTACTGCTCTGCTGTTTTTTTGGGCCTAAGTTTTGACTGCGAACCTTCCAACTAATGAAGATAACAGGTCAATTGAAAAATCCCCGGCCTGACATATAGATGGCGCTACTAGAATTAAATCCATATGTTTTTAGTTAGCCCCAACCCTCAAAAAGTGCGTGTATAAATTTGACAGCTGTCGGATCATTAGTTTGTGAATTATAGCATTTTGAGTGAAGCAACTTTTGTTATTGTGAAAAAAATGGATAAAAAGGGATTTTACGTATTGATAAAAAATTGCTTTTTGAAGGGAAAAATACAGTTGGAGCAAAAACTTGGACAAATAAGGATTGGTATTCTAAGTTTAGACGTGGTGAAATGAGCACCGAAGACGGTAAACGCAGTGGACGCCCAAAAGAGATTGTTACCGACGAAAACATTTAAAAAATCCACAAAATGATTTTGAATGACCGTAAATTGAAATTGAATGAAATAGCAGACACTCTAAAGATATCAACTGAACGTGTACATCATATCATTCACGAATATTTGGGTATGAGAAAGATCTGTGCAAAGTGGGTGCCGAGCTCGCTTTTGACCAAAAACAACGGTGAGTTGATGATTCGTAGCAGTGTTTGAAGATGATCAAGCGTAATAAACCCGAGTTTTTGCATCGATATATGAGAATGGATGAAACATGGCTCCATCATTTCACCCCGATATCCAATCGACAATCATCCGAGTGGACTGCACACGATGAACCCTCTCCAAAGCGTGGGAAAACGCAACAGTCGGCTGGCAAGCTTATGGCGTCTGTATTTTGGGATGCGCATGAAATAATTTTCAATCTATGAAATCCATGAATTGGGCTTAGAATTGTTTCCTCATCCACCGTATCCGATCAAAAGCTTGTGAGAAGTCCAGGAATATTTCAGAGCAGTATTATTTTTCTTCGGGTACCTTTTTAATAACCGCTGTTGCTTTGTACAATTGTCGATTGTTAAGTGGTGATTTAGAATTCCAAATTGGAAATCTAGTATTTTTATAAAGTTTAAGCTTTAAGTTAATTTAATAGCAGTTTCTGAAATAATTTTGAGATCGCAGGTAGCAGCGAAATAGGCCTGTAATACTAAACATTTTATGTCGATTTGTCAGATTTCTTAATCATAATTATTTGTGCTATCTTAAAACATTCCGGAAAATGCTTCAGTCTCAGACAGTCATTAAATAAATATGTAAGTCAACATTATGATTGCATTTCGTATCAGTTCTTTAACTAATCCAGGTGAAATATTATGAATTCCAGAAGCCTTTTTAATATTGAAGTTGCCAATTCACGGCAACTTCCATTAGAGAAATCAGTTTTATAGCAACATCAGGTTAACAAACATATCCATTGTAAGTCTTTAGCGAAAAGTGAAACCGAAAATTAATTATCGACACACCCGCAATAAAAAATAAATCTATGATAATAATGGCCCATGGAATATGTTTATTCTCAATTTTCAAAACCTAATAATCTTTAATTGGGTAAACGAATGGCACTACCTTTAAATCTAATATGTTTTGTGGACTGTAACCTTTCAAACGCGTTAAAGAATTGATACTGATATAAATAAATAACAGTAAAGATATGTATGCGACTGTAAAACCAAAATTACTTTTTCCCCAACCTTATATATATTAATTTTTTTTGCTGATTGTATATTTAGGCGACTGGCGATATTACAATTTCCTAAAACAATTAAAGGAGAATGGCGACTTGGACAACACCATATTAATATTTATGAGCGATCACGGCATCAGATGGGGCGACATTCGAAAAACGTATCAGGGCCAACTGGAAGAACGATTGCCGTTTGTTTTTATTGTGCTTCCGGACTGGATCAAGTACCAATATCCAATAGCTGTGACCACGCTGAGAAAAAACAGCAGAAAATTGACTACTCCCTTCGATTTACATGAGACTCTGAAGAATTTCTTGGACCTTAATAGTTTAAATAGAATAAAAAAACCGATAGCCCCCGCCAGGGGATATAGTTTATTTAGTGAAATTCCTGCGAATAGAACCTGCGAAGACGCTGCCATAACTAGTCATTGGTGTACATGTCAACAAAGTGTTGAGGTCCCAATCAACAATACTCAAGTAATAGAAGCAGCTACTTTTACGGTTTCCCACATAAATGGTTTATTGAAAGGTTATGCCGAATGCGCTCCGTTAAAATTAGATAACATTCAAACCGCTCGTTTGCTGTATCACGAAGGAGAACATATAAAAAACAGTGAAGATTTGAAAGATTTTACTATTGTTTTTGGTACAATACCGAGTAACGCGATTTTCGAGGTAATAACCTATTAAAGTAATGTTACTATTCTTTCTATATGTTGTTAAATATATTTCAGGCTACTGTTAGATTCGTTAAGAATGTATCAGATTCTATTACTGGAAGCATAAGCCGATTAAACCTCTACGGCAAACAAAGTTTGTGCATGACCGATTACCATTTAAAGTTATATTGTTACTGCAGTAAATTATTAATGAATTAACTGTTATTTAATGTTTTATGCAAAAACTAGTTGCATGTACAGTTAAATTGATCAGTATTGAAAGGTACTGTAAATTAATTTATTTTCCTCAATGTATTGGCGAGTATTATTTTACGAGTACTTAGTATGAGAAAACGTCGAATGAATTCAATTATCGAATAATTACTGAACGACTGATTGGAAGTTTTGCATGAATTCATTCCATCGTTTTGATTATTTACCGATTTTAGCTAATTTTTAATATTAATTGTTTTTAATGTATAGTTTTGTCTTGATTCTTGTTCAAATATACGATTTGCTCATACCAGTCTACATAGTATTAATATAGTGGCGATCTACATATTTATATTTATTTATTATCATTATAACTGAAGACTGTTTGCAAATTTTGATTTTTAGCTTGTTTTTTGTTCATTTGATTATAAAATCGTTATATTTTTGTACATCTTATTAAAGTAACATAGAAACATTCTATTAAGATTATTTTTCCTTTTCCTTTTTCGCGCTACTACTTAGGCATTTCCAAGTGCCACGATGCATAGTAGTAACTATTTCTACAGAATTCCAATTGATGTTCGGTAAACTTCGGCAGTTTCCGCCTGATTATACGGCGTTGCCATTTACAAGCAATCAAGAGATAGAATTCAACGAAGCCATTTTGGATTTGATCCTGGTAGAAAGTCTGCGTTGTAATGTTAAAAATTTTGTTGTTTATAGTTTATTTGTTCTTGTACTGTTCATATTTTGAATATAAATGGTAGGCAGTAATGGATAAATGATCAATTTATGAATATGGTCAAAAAAGCTATTATAACACTTTTAATTGGAACAGACATATGTGGACATTCCATCGAGCGGCGTATCCATTCAATTTTAATTTTTATTTTATAAATTGTATTCAATCCTATATCAAAATCATTATATTCTAGGCATAGTTGACCTTGAAAAAGTAAATGTACAGATAGATACGACTCGATGTCTTTTATGTGGGTATATCTCATCAAAATAACAGCTCGTTGATCATATAGTAAAGCCACAGCATTAAAACTGAACAAGAAACATTGAAGTTTGATTCACTTGAAGGTTTTTAAGGTATTTTTAAGGTCCTATTTTAGTAAAAATATTACCACTAAATTTGAATGTAATCGGCCAGGATATCGACCGAGTGTATCAAAGGGTGAGAGGTGAGTGGTATTAAAATGAGGTCAAATATGATTCCAGCCAAACTAGCTGCTAAAATTCCGGATAAAAAAATAATGAATGAAACGCGAGCTAACTTAAGCAGTGGCAATTTGAAAATACTAGATACTTCATTTACTCATAAATATTTATATATAGGATATGTGTTATATAAGCTACAATCTTAGTTTTTGGAAACATATCCTACTTTAAAGAAAGAACATTTTATACAATTTTTTTTTAATCTCTTAGAACATCAATAATCTACCCGTGGGCAATAAGTATTATAATATGTAAGTGATCTACTACAACTTATAATCTAAATCTTATTCCAAATAATATTCTAACTTGTTTTAAAGTATATCCTAACTTGTTCTAAAAACTATTCTAGCTTATTCTAAAGATAATTAAATCTCACTCTATGTGTCTATTAATCAGTTCGTATGGTACTTCACCGTCACCGCGCACATTTAACTGCTTGGCGAGCGCACTGGGATGCACTAATAGTCCTTCAAAGTACTTCGCATTAGCACTCCGAATCACACTCTCTATGGGTTCTATGGGGATATCGCGCTGAATGACTCGCAACACTTTATTCTGGAATCTCTATGTTAGATTTTCTAGTAGTACTCCACAGTTTATTATCATAGGTCCAAATGGGCCTAAGTATTGACTTATTACTTATATAGTAAAACCCTGTTATCTAATCATAATTTAGATTCATGTCCTATCAGCCAGTACACTTGGTTTAGTTTAGCACTAAGCTGTTTGCGTTTTGTCCCTATATGTTTTTTCCATGTCAAACGTCGATCGAAATGCATTCCCAGATATTTAACGTTGTCTACTTCCGGAAGTTCATGATTATTCAATTTTACTGAGGAACATGTTTTTCTACAAAGGGTGAATGTCCATGGGTAGATTTTGTCTCATTTGCTTTGATACGCCACGTTTTCAACCACAATTTGACTTTGTTAAGATGAAGTTGGAGGTTTCTTGTGGCTGATATTAGATCCTCGTGTGATGATAAAATCGCTCTATCGTATATGTTGCAACAGTAGTGTTTCTTGAGGTCGGTAGGTCAGCTGTATACAATATATATAATAATGGACCAAGAACACTGCCCTGCAAAACACCCGAATATATTGGGTGTAGGTCAGTGTATTCGTCACCCTGTTTGAAAATAAAATGTCTGTCTGTGAGGTACGATTTGAGCAGTTGAAAGTACGTATGAGGCAAAAGCTTTCTCAATTTAGCAGTCCAGTGTGTCACACCTTGTTGAAGGCCTGAGAAATATCGAGAAATGCAGAGGAGCAATAATTTTTATCGTTTACATTTTTGTTAATTTGGTTGACTATCCTATGTATTTGTTCTATTGTTCCGTGTTTATTACGGAAAACAAATTAATGCTATGGATAAATATATTTCTCTCCTCTGCGATTATTTTAAGTCTCTTAATGAATAGTTTTTCAAATAGTTTAGAGATCACAGGTAACAGGCTTATATAAGAGGATACATCGTCTGATTTTTTCCCAGGTTTAAGAATTATAATGATTTGAGCCACTAGAGCAAGTGCTGGGAAAGTAATTTGACGTAGTTTCCTGACAGTTCTTTTAAGATTCTTCCAGTTATTAGGTCAAAACTAGGAGCTTTTTTATTATTGATTTCTTTAACTATTGTTTGTTTTACTTCCTTAACAGTAAATTTCTCAAGCGGCAGATTCATTTGAAACGGAGTTTTAAGGAACTCAACTATGTTATTTTCATCTGTTGCGGATATTTCAGACGGATACGGAAAGGACAATATAAAAATGAAATATAAAAAGAATGTAGCCATGTATACGTGTATATTCTACACACAGGCCTATTACATATCGATTTGAATGGCAGGGTTTTCAACGCTGTTTTTGCGTTTCGAAGGACCTAGATAAGGAAAAAATTAAGATATTTTTTAGTGTCGCGCAAGATATTTTCTCCTTTTTTCCTTTTTTATTTTTTAATATTTTCCCTTTTAAAATTAAATATCTTTATAAAAGGTTAAATAACTTAGACATAATATATAAAATTTAAATTAGTTAAAGTTAGTTATAACCAAACTTAGTTAAATTTCAACTTGAGTTTCCAGGGAAATTTTAGGTTAATTAATGGATTCGATAATGTATATTATACTATTTAAATATACGAATAATTTAAAGAACTATAAATTTGGGTTGTTATACATTGATAAATTGGTACATTATACAATGATACATATTGTTTTATTTTCTCTTTTTTCTCGCATGAAAGGGCATTCACATATTTTATTATTAAGATATTTTGGTTAAAGTCCCACAGGGTAATGTTTTGGGACCACTCCTATATCTGCATTATACTGCGCTGATCTTAACAACAAAAGAAACAGTACTTGGAATATTTACCGACGACACAATTATCATAGCAAAAGATGTATCTCCGTCGGATGCTTCTCGATGGTAGGTTAAATTAGAGACATCATGTTAGACAATAAGCAGAGCAAATTAGGCTCAAAGTCAAGAAACTGTATTGGTTAGACGGAAAATACTCTCAATTTGACTTAAAATTAAAGAGATTTTATCATTTAATCCAAAAACCAATTTGAACCGATGGGATGCTAATATGGGGATGTACTAAAACATCAAACCAACTAATAATACAACGCACCCAAAACATATACAAGGTTGCTAAATCACAGCAACGTAGAAGCAATACAGCTATTGGACAACACACAGAAAATCAGAAGATTGAAATGAACCAAACCATACGAACTTATTTATTGTAGAAATGTATTGTTAACTTTAACATAATTAAATTAGTTTTATTTTAATTTGGGAAATACATACTGTATTAATCCCGTACTCGCCTTGCTTGTGTATTAATGCAAGTACAACATAACATTAGTAATAAATTAATTTGTAAATTAATATTGTACTGTATAATGCATATATAATGTAAGATGTAATTAATTTAAAGAAATTTAAAAAAGCTTATATATTATGGTACATGTAACGCAAACCATATAGAGAAAGGATTTTATAAAAACGTTTTTGCTGAAATTTAATCTCAGACTCCAGGAGTTGATCCCATAGATCGGAGAACCTGGAAATTCCACTCCCGTCCACTCAAAAATTCATGAAAATCAGTGACTTTTTAATTTACGATAAAAGCTATCGTTAATGCCACAATATTTGTTGAGTTCTATACTACATTCCTCTAGTCCACTTCAACACAAAGGAACACAAATTCGTGCATTTCCGTGTTACTTATCCTATTTTCAAAACAAAAATATATTTCAATTATCAATTAGTGTTATTGATTTATAAGCTAAAAAATTCCTTATTCTCGTTTTCTAGGTATTTAGATTAACATATTTTAAAATAATTTCAAATTAATTAATTAATAATAAAAATACATCGACGTTGTCCTTATTGACTCTATTTCGAACTACCGTCGAACATTATTCATTTTGAAATCGAAAATTGTTTTTCATTATATATATTATTTATGATACAAATTTATATATATGTAATTTTTTTACAGTTTTCTTTAATATATTAGGAATTACAGTTATGTCTATGTTTATTATCACTAATAATTTTCATTTCTATTATGGCAACACTGTTTCAAATTCTATGTAATAGGTCGTCTCATAATCTATATGAGTCTTATAATCGCCATACGTTACATTTTGCTAAAATCGAAATACAGCGATTATATAACACATAATCGAAGTACATTTTTTTATCAAATGGTTAAAATGTTTCGATAGTTCTCATCGCTATATGTTATTAACTGCCATCTGTCAATCCTAACCGACTTTTCGTTTGAATAAAAGTGTGTGGTTCAAATATTTTCTTCAATATATGTTTTCTAAGTGCATTTATGGTGTCGATTGATAAATTGAACATTAGTAAATATGACTACGTCACCTCCAAAGTTATTTACACCTAGAAAGCGACCAGGGATAAATTGTCAGACACCTAGTCAATATTCAACACCAAAAAATTTTAAAAAGTTTCAAGCCTCTACGGAGACTCCGGAGTGTTTTAATAATGTTTTATTAGAGACCCCGAAAGCCCGGTCTAAAGTCAGTAAGGAGAAATGTGATGAAATTGCAAATTTAAGAGTTGCTATAAGAATTAGACCAATGAATTCATCAGAACTAGCAACTACAGGAGTTGAAGATGTGGTCAGAATTAAAAATAATGAACTTATAATTTGCGCTCCTAAAAATGGTCATGGAGTTTTGACTGATCATATTTTTCAATATGATCATATATTTTGGTCAGTAGATGAAAAAGACACTCTTTACACTTCACAAGAGGATGTATTTTTAACAATAGGTGTACCACTCTTAAATAGTGCATTTCGTGGGTTTAATGCTTGTTTATTTGCATATGGACAAACTGGATCTGGAAAAAGTTATAGTATGATGGGTCGTTATATGTATGATTCTAGTGATATTGATTCTTCTGATTATTCAGGAATTACTCCAAGATTTTGTAGAGAACTATTTAAGAGAGTTTCTGAAATTGATAAAGACTGTGTTGTTAATGTAGAAGTGAGTTATTTTGAAATATATAATGAGAAAATTCATGACCTTTTAGCGAATCCATCTCATAATTCAGCTAAAGTCCCTTTAAAAGTAAGGGAGCATCCAGTCTTAGGACCCTACATTGTAGATTTAACTACACACAGTGTAACATCATATGAGGAGCTAAGATCTTTTTTGTTATTAGGAAACAAAAATAGAGCTACAGCTGCTACTGTAATGAATGATTTTTCATCAAGATCACATAGTATATTTTGCATTGAACTGGGCCAGTGTAAAGGTTTAGATGATACAGATAACAGCAGAAGAAGTAAAGTTAGTTTAGTTGATCTAGCTGGCAGTGAAAGATTAAGTTCATCATTTAACAATGAAGAAAGAATGAAACAAGGTGTTTATATCAATAAGTCACTTTTAACTCTTGGAAAATGTATATCAGCTTTATCTGATCAAAGAAAAGGGCAATTTGTACCCTACAGGGATTCTGTATTAACTTGGCTATTAAGGGTAAGCTTTCAAATAAGTAATACATTTGTATAGGAATCTATTTTTTAGGAGAGTTTGGGAGGTAATTCATTAACATCTATGTTGGCAACTATCTCTCCAGCTAGCACTCATTTAGATGAAACATTAGCTACACTAAGATATGCTTGTCAAGCAAGATCAATTGTAAACAGAGCGAGAATTAATGAAAGTCCCCACGATCGTTTAATACGTGAATTGAGATCAGAAGTTGAGCGTCTAAAAGCATTACGAAGAGATTATGAAAGAAATTCCGTTTCTTGTCCTATCCCTTGTAATGAAAATGATACTCGTGAACTAGATGATGTAAAAAGTAAGCTCTCTCAAACTGAGAGTAAGTTAATGGAGGCCCAAAGGATTTGGGAGCAGCGATTCATGGAAACTAAGGAGACACAGATGAAGGAATTGGCTGAGGCGGAAAAGTATAAAGCCGAATTGGAATCTAAAGTTCGGATACTTAAAACGGCCAGTGATGAAATTACATTATCCCCGTATAAAACAAATTTTCTTGAAGAGCTTGAAGGTGTTTTGACGAATGAAAAGGAAAACGTCGGAAATATAGACATTGTTGAAGTAGTTCAAAGTTGGTGTCAAGAGAGAGGATTTATTTGTACTTGTACAAATGATAGGCTAAATATTATTGACGTTAGTAAACATCAACAGGCATCGGTACATTTCAGTAATATTTCGCCAAGCAATTTTAATAATAGCTCGGTGTTTTTTGATAGTTTGAAATGGTCGGAAATTGCAAATGTAGAAAAGAAATTAACAAAAACTGAGATTGTAGCTTCAATGAATCAAATTTTTAAGATATTGTCAAGCCTACGACCAGCTGATGAAGACAATCAGATTAATTTAATATATGCCCGTATTAATAAATTATTACAAAGCTTTGAAACTGCCTTGTTGAATAGTGTTAAAACTACTAAAACTGTGAAGTGGGCACCCTGAAGTTAAGCATGATAATTGCTAATCATGCTCTGTGCTAACCTAGTCCAATTTCTCAGCATTGTTGATTTTTTACATTATATTATGTAAGTGATAAAATAAAGCATAATATATTTTTCTATTCATTTGAATTTCTTATTTTTATGTTCAATTACATTGTTCCTGATCCCTGGTAATTTTATGGATACAATGAATGGTGGCCAAACTAAAGATATTCTCCTTTTAAAGGTAGATGTGAATGAATGAAGTTTGTTTAAATAGGGTCATTCCATCAAATAAACAAAGTAACAATTAAAAAAGGACTTTATTTCCCCTCAAAATTCATATTTTTAACAGGATCAATTTGTTATGAAATTAACATTTTACTCTGGTTTAAACACCACTTTGTAATCACTATAGCCCATTATTCACTTCTGATCTCTTGATCACAGAATTGCTCACAAGTTGGGTTTTGTCAATCTTTAAAGTCAGGTTCGTCCTGCCTTTTCTGATAGACTTCACCAAACTTACTCATGTATTTCCGAATATATTCCCTTGCTTTTGATTTTACGTTATCAGTACATTCCAGATCTTCAATCTTGTCGATGTGCTTCATTTCTTTCAACATCACAAAATGGGTTAGCTAAAAAATACCAATAAAGTTATCCAAATCCAACGGCTATGTTAGCAAATTTCGTTACCTTTCTGGCCAAGTGTTTGAAATCTTCCGTGTTAGTGATTCTTCCCTCTTTACAATCCGGTTTTCTGTAAGCATTTAAAACACTCACCACTGTAGTAGCCATACTAGATCTGAACACTTCTTTGATTTTTTTTGCATGCTCGTTATTCCAATCGTTCATCTCCTTGATGCGAGATTTAACTGTGGTCCGATGATTCCGTTTCTCCTTTATTTTTTTCATTTCTTCTTCGTTCAATGAGAGCTTGGCTTTTTTCTTGGCTTGATACAGCATCTGTTCCTTTTGCCTTTTCAATTTTTCCTTTGTAGCCTTATAACGTTTCATATCTTCTCTGGATTTTAAGCGATCCTCTTCGGTCCTTGGCTAAATGATTAAATGATAATTATTACGAAATGATATTAAACTTTGTTGGATTCTTTTATGATTCAAAGTGGTGTTCGCAAAGAACCGGCCTACTGGTTTTCATTCAATTGTTTTACCAAGTTATAACACTTTGCTGGTCACGTCTGACTTTGTTTAAACTTTGTTACGTGGAAAAATAAATTAAGGCAATTCTGTAAAAAAGGAAAAAAACATTTTGTTTTCTGCAGAATTGACTACAACGGCACAAAACATCGATTTCTCCTCACTGAAAAATCTGAAAATTCTAAATAAAAAGGTTAAAGATTTTTTAAATTACTGAATCTTGCATTGTCATTAATCAACTGACATGAAATTATGTAACAATCATCAAAATCAATTGAATTGAAGTGCGGCAAAGTGTTAAACGACATAGATCAACGCCACCTATCGTTAATCTATGTAATCTTACTAATGAATTTTAGAAGGACCCGAATAATACAGGTTTAAGAATGTTAATAGAGACATATAGATAAATATTTGCAGCCGTCTGCGATAATAGTGAATAATTCACATCATATATTATGAGAATTTTGCTGTTACTTACGCTAATGATGATTTCCTCGCACAAACCAACCCTTTTTCTCTTTTTTGGCATATCTCCGTCATCTAAATTGAATTGTTCTTTGAGTCTGATGTCGATTGATGTTGGCTCTTCTTCAATTTCTCGTTTCCGATCATCGGGCGCATCATCATTGTCAGATTCCAGCTTTATTATGACATATAAGTAGTTTGCAGAATATTGCGATTAAGATATGAAATACCTTCATTTCTGGGCTTGGAGTCACGGAATCCTTGCCATCACGTTTTAGGCGGTCGGGTATAACCGATTTCAACTTTGTAGTTTTGTCCATTTGCTTTCGAACCTCCATAAGTAGTTTCGCATCATCAACATCATCATCCGTATCAGTGTCTGAACTAGAATCCGATGAAGTGGTACTACTTGAGGCCGACGTCGAAGAATCAGATACTAAAATTAAGTTGGTTTTACAGTACGACAAAATCGCGTAAATACATGTACCTACATTCTTCAAGTGATTCAGACAATGGTGGCGGTTCCCACTGGCTCTTTCTATTTTTTATGTGATAATAATAAGGTCGACCGTATTTGTCTTTCGCGCATTTCCACTTTGGTGGTAACTTAACTGGAGGAGGTATTGGCCCAGCAAATTTAACTTTAGATGGATCTTCATCTTTAGTTCCTTCTTGATATATTGGCAACGCTGGAAGCTGTAAATTAGTCTTAATAATAGCTAATTAGGATTCAATACAAATCATAAATAATAAATTATGTTTTAAGTAACATTAAATATAAGGTTGGGGAAAATGTAATATCGTTTTTTTCACGCATTTAGCTTTAGTAGCATATCTCTATTAACAGTTGTTCACTGAATTAATACTATAGCACGTTTGAAATCTCACTCTAAATAAAAAGGTAAGTCAAAGCCATTCACTTACTTACTGAGCCCAAAATTTTCAAAAAGAGAAACATGCAGCGCAGGGTCGTCTAAAATGTCGTATTTACATTAATGAATGCTCAAGTGGACGGCAGTGTCAGAGTTGGTTTGCTAGTTCTCGTTCCGGATCTTTTGATGACTAACTTACTTCGTCATATAACTAAACGTCGACTATAAAACAACTTTGCACAATTTACATAAGAGTAGGTACCAAAGAAGTCACATAATTTTCATTTTCACATAATAGTCTGACATGAATTAACAGTGAAATAAACTCGAAATACACAAACGAATGATTACGGGAGATGTGCCACAATAATATACAAAAAATATCATGGTCCGGAGAAGCTTTACAAATGGTTGCAAAGCTCGAGTTGATACCAAGGAAGGTGATCTTAAATGTTATAGTGTTTAAAGAAGAGGCTTGTGAAAACTACCTGGTTCAGTTTTTCGCCCAGGTATCTTAAACATATGTTAAATCAATTCTCATCACTGCCGGAATTATGGGTTTACTAGAAAAGTGGCAAACGGTAATCAATCAAAAGGGTATATACAGGAAAGACATGAAAAAAACCGAATTACTCTCCCCCAACTTACTATATTAATTATAAATGTTATATATGAAACAAATTATATTGTTTTAATTTACGTTAATTTAAATACACCATACTTTTTTGTTGAAGACGTAATGTCGACAAATGTGTATGTCTCACAATAGTATTATAAAATAATTGATAAGATTGATTTGTGTCAACAACAAGATAGCGCAAATAGTACGACGAACATTTGAACACAACACCGTAATCGTGAGCGATTTGACCCCGCTAGACATTTTCTTGTAATGTTTTCTGAAGTCGCAAATCTATGCCAATAACTGCAATCGAACAACGTCCTTATATTTCGCCTAACAGTGGTCATTGCTCAAATTCAAACGTATCTATGTAGCAGAACTATTGAAAATTGAATTTCGGGAATCCATGTCATCGCTTGAAAAGCGGCGAACCTTTGGACGAGATTTATGATATTTACAAATAAATAAATATTTTGTTAAAACTTCATATTTATTTAATTGCATTGAAACATCAGCCCACCCTTATTGAAAATCCCTATAGTAAAATATTGAAAATAGGATTAATTAATTAGGAATTTATACATTTAAACGATTAATATATCACATACTAGTACTTACTGGTGGTTGGGTGATAACTGGTACTGTTGGTGGAATTGCTGAAACTGGAGGATTAAGGCCTGGTATCATTGGAGCTATAAATACATATGTCTATATATAATCTATTATATAGTATGTACATATATATCTACATAATACCTGGATATTGTGTTGTAGCAGCTGGTATATTCTGAACATTCATTCCAGGAGTTTGATAATGATTCAAATAGTTTGATTTATGTGATGGAGTCATATTGAAGCCACCAATACCCTGACTAGTAACAGGTGAATTATAAACTTGTTGGCTCTGTAGTGTCGGCACTGGCAAGGCTTGCCACTGTCCTATGGATGGGTTCCATATGTATTGAAATCCTTTATTAGGATCAAAAGGTGCGGTGAACCTAGGATCGGCACCGATCAACATACAATTCATCTCGTGCTGTCTCCACATTTCTCTTTGCTTCAATCTTCTCTCCTCTTCTTTTAATTCCATCTGCAAAGCGAACAGTTTTCGTCTTTCATGTCGGCTAATTTTCAGAAATGCAGCAGAAGGTTTGTCTTTATCTTCTGGCCTAAAATAAGTTAATTTAATGACATTAACAAATCTAACTTATGAAATTATATTATATATAAATAATTACTTATCAATAATTTTGACCGTTATAAGATATAATTTCACAGCAATGACTAGACCACCATCAGAAACATTACATTTTCATATACTAACAATTTTTCATCAAATAGTAAACTCATTAATTCAAGATCAAATAATATGTATAAACTTACTTTGATCCCTTTTTATTAATCTCTCTTTCTGATTTATATCGCGACCATGTTCTATAACGTTGATCATTCTTCCTAGATGTTTCTTGTTCTTGAGCATATGTACTTGCCATAAATTTTCTATTTGCTTCTTTTTCATGCTCCTTCATTTGTTCTATTCGTTGTTTTTTAGGTATTCGAAAACTCTCCTTTAAGTTCCTCCTAAAAATTCGATGTTAATTGTTATAATTGAAAAATATTTTATTCGCCCCTTACCATTCCTCCAATAATTTGCTAGCTAAAAATTTAATTTCTTCTATCTTCTCATTATTTGAAGGGACCACATCTTTACTTGATAATTTATAATCTATTATTTCTGTTTCTTCTCCCTCAATAAGATTCTCATTTTTTGCCCATTTCTCCACAGCTGGCAATACTTTGCTTTCAATCAGAATGGTTTTATTTTGAATCGGTAGCACGGCTAATGTTTGTAGAAGTTCTAATTTAGTTTGTAAAAGATCGCTTTCGATAGACGAAGATCTATCTTCGGACCTGGATAGCTGCTGAGCATCGATCATATAACCATGCATCAATCTTAATCCATGATAATCCAAAAATAATCTTCGACAAGGTAATTCGCCACGCCTTAAAACCCGCAATAATTTTTTGCGTTGTTCTAAATCTTTGGCCCTAACCATAAGCCTACTTAGTTTTAGTGTATGTGCTTGATTCTTTAAGCCTGTAGTCACTAGCATTTCTATATCTTCGTTCAATTGCTAAAAACAAATCAAATTAGAGGTTAAACGCCACCTACTGGTATTTTGAAAAAGCTTATAAGTTATTAGATTTAAAACATGGCCTAGTTGAACATTCGTGTATAAGACTAAGTAATGCCTGTAATATAATAATGAATAATGCTATTGCTAGAAGATAGCGTTCTTTGCATATTAATATGAACTAAATAAGGAAGAATAATAATAAGGATGAATGAAAATAAATGATTTTTTTTTCTTAAATAAGTAATTAAGGGATTTTTCTTTTTTGTAAATATTTCAACTTACGTCAAAATCTTCATAAAGAATATCCTTTCTGGGCTTTCTTTTAGTAGTTTTCTTAGGTATGATATGTGGTGTTTCTGACACATCCGTTTTTTCCGTAGTCGTTTCAGTTTTGTTTTGATTCTCCTTAGTTAATTGAGTAATGTCTTCGGGTAACTCAATATCATTTGGTATAGATACGGCAGCCTTAGATTTTTCATTTGTATCAGTCTTGACAATTTCCTCTTCCTCATCATCTTCTTCCTCTTCTTCAGATTCATCAGGACGTTCCCCGAGCCAACCTCGACAAGTTGCTGCCTCGCAATAACACTTTTGAGCTTCTTTCCTGTAAAATAAAAGTTCGTCATCTATGATTTAAAGAAAAATTAAATAACATTAACCCGTATCTTTGAAATCTGTAATCAAATGTGATTTCTTCACCCGCCAAAATAGTCCTGGTGCTAAAAAAACCTATGCGTAACTCCCCATTTACAGTCCACTTCTGGGTTTCAGCATTAGGATCACATGAATGGTTTATAAATCTTGATATGTTTCCTAAAAGAAAGTTGTATTACCTATAATTTAAATATTGGTAGATTAATTATTACCCTTCATTGTAGCATCAATTATGGCATCAGCTCGCAAAGACATGAAATAAAAGTGAATATTTTTGTCTTTAGAGTACCCTTCTGCCCTTTTATCGAACTCGTCTGGGTCTAAAACCTCCCCAACATATTCCAGTATAAATTCACCATATGGGATATTGGCAGCAGCTCTTAATCCTAAACCCTTTTTCTCGGTTTTGAAAACCTCAACAGGTGCAAACTGGCCTCTTTGAAAACGTTTGTTGGTGCATCTTTCGTTGACTTGACATAAACGACCACATTCAATTAGCAAAAGACGATTCAAACAATCTTCTCCACAGCCAAACTCATTTTTCTGAATATCTTCTTCTGCAAGGAAACAGTCACAAACCATTTCTTGTGCTTCTTTGCATATTTGGCGATCAGTTTTGTAATTATTTTCTTTCAAATGGACAAAACTTTTAAGTCTGGCCTCAATTTCGGCTTGACCCGATTTGTCCGCCTTAACACCATCAGCTTTTGGAATTGGCGGATAATTTTCAGATTGTGGCGAATTAGAATTACTCAGTGATATATTTTCAGCAGACTTTGATTTAGCCTTTGGTTTATCCTTTTTCTGTGCTTGAGGGGAAGTGACTTTTTCTTGTTCACTGTGAACTGAGTTTGTATCAGAACCATCTGCTTCATAAGATAAGATTGATTCTGACTTTGACCTTACAAGACCATGTGATCTTTTTTTTACAGGAACAATAGTTTTAATTCGATCAGATCTTCTCACTTCTTCAGATAGTTCTGATTTTTGGTCTTTTCTTGGTTTTCCATTTTTCTTTTTATTTTCTTTGCACTGTTTTGTTTTCATGTCTTTAACAGGAGGAAGTTTTTTCTGCACCTTCTTTGTCTTTGATGGTTTCTCAATGTGTTTATCAATTTCATTTGCAAATAAATCTACTTCCTTAGTCATAATAGAATTGGAAGCACTATTGGGAGATGATTTTGTTTGGAGATCAATTTCCATTGTGGTGTCTGGCATTCTTTTTAAAGCTGCCTTTGTTTTAATTTTTTCAGTGGTTGGTATATTTTCAATTTTAGTTTCATCAGAATTAAACATGTCATTTAACTTGTCATTTAGAATAGCATCTATTTGCTGTTTTTTGCAAGTTCTTTTTTTAGGTGTTTTAATCTTCTTATCTGGTGTTTCTTCACATTTTTGATCATTCAGGCTGGATTCATCAATTATTTGAACTGAATTCTCATCATTTTCATTAGGAGTTTCAGATTGTCTTTCTTCTTTCTTTGCGACTATTTTTTTTTGTTTTGGCTTTAATTCAACTGATTGGTTTTCTATATTAGTTTCAGTTACTGTATTCCTGTTTCTAGTACTTTTTCTAGTAGGTTTAATATCTGAAAACCTTTTACTTTTACTTTTTGGTAATCTACTTTCAATTTTCTTCCTCGTAACATTTTCATCACACACTTCATTTTCATTTAAAATTTGATCTGATTTGTCGGTATTATCTTCAATCTGCATGTTTTGCATAGTTTTTCCTAATGAATCTGATATAAAATCAGCTGTACTATCAGCATTTTTATTAATTTTCATTAACTCAATAACTTTTTCACAAATGCTATCAACAACTTGACAATTTTTTGACATTTCAATAGTCTTATTCTCTTTATTTTTCTCTATATCTTCAATTTTCTGGGTAATAATTTCTGATTCTACTTGTACGTCTGAACATACTTTTTCTTCAGTTAGTTCCACAATTGTTTTATGTGCAGGTGATCCAGTATCTGGTACAGTAGTATCAACCTCGGATATCACTTCTGTTTCAGCAATTACTTCAACTGATTCTGATGTAATTATGTTGTCCATATCATTATCAATTTGTACTTTATTCACCTCATTTTCCACTATTTGCTTATTCTCTACATTGACCTTATTGTCAAGTTTACTTTCACACTTTAAATTTTTGGATTTGCTTCTCCTTAATATGATATCCTCCTTTACTGAGCCTTCAGATGTTACTATATCACTTATAATTTCAAAATTAGTAGAATTATCAGATATATCATCTTTCACTGTTATAAAGCTCTGTACTATATCTGAAGCGCCAGATTTATTTTCATCTGAATAAATATATTCAATTTTATTTTCATTTTTGTGTAACATTACTGATGTTTTTTGCTTTTCTGACTTAATTTGATCAGCAGATAATTCCAAAATTATACTGTCATCTTCAACAACACATTCTTCAATAACTTCTGTCTCTATTAAATTATCTATGTTAACAATTTGATTGTTGAGAACTATTTTACTTCCAGTACAATTTCCATTGGGTGATATATTAGTGTGGGATGATTCAACCTGATTTCCTTCTAGAATATCAATTAAAGACTGTTGATCACCACTTAAAACAGTTGAACTAGTATTGGATTGGTTTAAGTTATCAATAGATAATTGTTCATTAGAAGTTTCATCATCTGACCAATCTTTTAATATCTCCAGAATTTCTGGACTTGTTTTCTGGGATGAATTAACATTTTCTTTAGATAAAATGTTATCAGGTGTTTTTGGGCCATCCTTAATGGATTTCTTGATTGGAGTTTTTACTGGCTTATTCATTTTACGAATTATTTCAATATTTACTATGCTTTCCCTCCGCGTAGATCTGGTTGATACGGTTCCAACAACAACCGGGGCTACTTTCTTCTTTTTAGGAGGCATTTTTATGGATTAGATCCAAATTTACTGATTTGTTTACGTTTCGTTCGTAGTAATGCTTATTGAAAACTATAGCGGCTCACATATCGAGTATAATACTCATTATAAAGTTCTCATTTAAATATAAATCAATAAAATTATTAATTTTAAACATTTAACAATCTATTATACTATAGGTTAAAAATGTTTATTTCTGTTTCTGTGACTGATAATATCAATGACATTTTAATCAGTGTGGCCATATGTTTACATTTACTATTTTGTATGACATTTATATATTGGCAATCTTGTTTGAACCTACATTTTACATTTGTTGTAAATCCTAACTAGTGTTGGGAATCATCAACTATCGTATCATATTTTACTATCGACTATTTCAGTGGCTATTATTAGTTCGACTGGTTTTACTTCTTTTACCAGTGACTGTTTCAGTCGACTGTTTTCAGTCGCTATTTTTGGTACGACTGATTTTGTTACTATTTATTATCGACTGTTTCAGCCGAGTATTTTTAGTTACTATTTTTGGTTCTGCTAGTTTCATTCGACTGATTTTTAACGTTCTATCGTCCTAGACTGACAAAAATGTATTCAATTTATGCTATATATAGATTTATGACTTTTTTAGTAATTCGCTTGTAAATAACAATATATTGCATATTAATAGAGCAGCATTTTGGAATGATATTTTTCAAGATTGTTAATGCAATAGGGTAAAAACTAAAATTGTGAATATATGATTCAATAATAAATAAAGCATTATTTTATTAAAGCAATAAAGCAGTATATTATTTAAAAATAGTAATTAATATATTAAAATATTTGTAGGGTATTATTCCATTTAGAAAGAAATTCCATTTCTTTTTACTGATTCACAGAACATTCAATATAAAAGTAATTCTACTTCATTTAACATGAAATTATTAATTGTAAGTTAATAGTATTCAGTAATTACTTTTTTTTCCTTTTCTATTGTAAAGTTAGTACGTGAAGGAATATGTACATCTCCGTCTCGCTTATACCACCATTGGAAAATATTAGCTCCCTCACAATTTAAACAGGAAAGGGTTCGTACATCTTCGTCCGACATTATGAATTGACAAAACCTGTCGAACCGTGCATTTGACTGAAAATAGTAATTACTATTATCTATTTTTTTAACTATCGACTGTTTCGATTGTTTTCAGTCGATAGTTCCCAACGCTAATCCTAACCTAGTTGTCCTGAAACGTAAAGTGGAATGGTTTTGTAGGGGTTTAATGAAAGATACACAATAAGAAAACTTTGCGAAAATGGCATTAGCTCTTAATATTGTATCTAGAACATCTCACTCTATATCTGTACTAGAACAACAGATGCAAAAGCTGAGGTAATTTAGTTTTATTTTTTGTTCTTTTCTGAGTTTATAATTTTCCGAATTAATTTCCAGCTTGGTAGTATTTAATTCAAAACGTGAAAAACATTTAAACCCAAAACCGCGACTAAGGAATCCTACTTGGTTGGTTAGGAAAACTAGATCTGTTAGTAAATAGTTTTTAGGTACTGATAAATTACTCTTGTAATTATTACTTTATTGTAGCATACTGATGACCCTATCACTTTTGAAAACCGTGAATTTATAAAGGAAATTGTTCAAGATAAACTGGTGCAAAGTAACCATGCTATTGATGAAATTGCAACAAATAATGTAATTTGGACACCTAATATACAAAGAACTGGAGTTATAGCAAGGAAAATTGGTGTTTATCCATTATGGTTAAAAAATGGAAGTAAAATGCAAACTACTTTGCTTCAGGTACTCCAGATTCAGTAGTTTGTTTTTTGTATTTTAATCATTAAGTAGATTTTAGACAACCATGTCATAAAATATTACACACCAGATAATTATAAACCCCACAAAGAAATAAGACCTAAAGTTTATAATAAAAAAGGTTGTATTCTATTGGGTGCAGAATTTGGAGATCCATCTAACTTTACCAAAGATTACTGTGGCTTGTTTAAAGAATCAGGAGTACTTCCAACAAAATGGTTAGCTAGGTTTTTTGTTAGTCCAGAAGGTGCTTTGCCACTAGGAGCTACAATTTCAGCACGTCATTTTCAGGTTGGAAATTATGTTGATGTCAGGGGAAAAACGTAAATAATTAGTAAAAAAAAATTTGGTATATAGTTTCTAATAAATATTTATAGGATTGATAGAGGATTTCAAGGTGTCATGAAGAGACATGGGTTTAAAGGTATGCCTGCAAGTCATGGTGTCACCAAAACACACAGGCGTGGTGGTAATATAGGAGGAGGTGGTGAGAAGGCCAGAGTTTGGCCTGGAACAAAAATGCCAGGTCACATGGGTAATACTTATAGGGTGGCAAAAGGCCTTAAAGTTTTGAGGTTAAACACAAAATACAATGTCATTTGGGTATCTGGTCAAGCAATTCCAGGAGAAACAAATTCAATTGTATATGTTTATGACACTAAAATACCAACAAGGACGCCAACAAATCCATTACCTCTTCCAACATTACTTCAGCAAACAGATGAGGATGTACCAGAAGATATATATGATGAATCAATACATGTTTTCTCTGACCCTACAATTATTTTCAATGAAAAGTAAAAGATTTAAATTAGATGTATATATAGTAATAACAATAATGTAATAACAATTAATGAATTTTTAAATAAGAAGTTTTTTTTACTCATGGTATTTATTGCATAAAAGTAACACTAATAAGTTTAAGTTATAATTATTTAAATTGTCCAGGGGCTGGGCCAAATAAATTATTTCCTTGTTTTGAAGCAGCTCTAGATGGAGCAAATCCTAAGAGCTTTTGAATATTTTGTCTTATTGACATTGTACACAAGATGTATAAAAATATAAAAGAACAATCATAATAATCATCTCCAGGCAAGTTGCGGTGACTTAATCCTTGAATCCAAGTTAAAGGTAAAAATGGTAGCCTAGCAACTACCCTTCCATCAAATCTATAAAAGTAATAAGATCATAAAATGGTTATATATCACACTAAATATATAAATCTTACATATTGTTGAACATGCTCAAAAGGGCAGTAAAAGCAAAACCAATTGCAAACATTGACTTCATTTTTACAAAAGATAAATCTCGATTATTGTGCTTTAACTTATCTTCCTCTCTTTCAATTTTCTTTTTTTGTTGCTTATCCAATGTATCGCCATGTGTTTCTTTACGTTTTTCCACTTAAAAATAAAAATTATTTACACATTGATTAACATAAGCACAAAAACTTACGTCTTTTACTTTGCCGTTCCACTTCGGCTTTTAGTTTTTGGTATCTTTCAGTTCTGTATACCATTAACCAAGTAAGTCCTTCACCCAGGAGAGCAGTGCAGATTGATATAAATACGATTAATAAAGTATCAGCCCACATTTTATATAGTTTTATAATAAATGTAGAATTAGATTTAAAACCCTGCACATATAACCTTAATAATCACAGTTTTTTCTAATACGTCATCTATTGACAAGTGTTTATTTCTCTGTATTATTAGTTGCATATCATTGGAAATTAAAATCATCATTAAAAAAAATAAGGCACACCAAAAATATTTGACAACGTATGTTTATTATCAGTAATATTAAATAGTATTAGCAATCTTAAAAATTATATTAAGCAACTGGGTGATTTATGTTATCTTCTAAGGGATTTTTATGATCTGACATATTTGGTCTTAACTCATAATTGCAAATAGTAACACCATGTCTGTGTACTTCTGCATATTCACCTTTCAATCCAATATAGTATATTCTAGTGTGTTCTTCACCAAAGTTCTTAGGGAAGTGGATTGTTAAATGAGTGACATGATTGAATGTAACCACCCTAAAAAGTTATTTATATGTTATAAAAGTTATTTTATTTATTTAAAATTTTATTTTAACTAACTTTGTAACATATTCCAAAAGACCTTCTGTGTCCTTTTGCATTTCAAATTCTTGATCTGGAATTAATGCTACATCATCAAATGTCATTGATTCTCTATTTTTAAACCTGTAAAATGAAGTCATTTTTATTTAAGCCCATTAATGGAACATAAAACCTACAGCCTCATTTTTGATGGATGAGAATCTGAACTATCACCTATTACAATTATACCTTTCAGTTTTACAGAACCAGTGAATGGTATGTTAAATAATAATTCCTCGTCAGCGTCTGATTCTACAAACTACAAATATATAATTCCAAATTATTTAATAGTATTTTTATAATATATCTCTACTTACAGATTCCCTATTTAATCGATCCTCCCATGGCTTAAAAACTAATTTTCCAGAACCCTCAGTTGATTCATTTAAACACTCTAAGTCGTTAGTATTAATTTTGGTGTACAAACTATATTGAATACCTCTTTCTGGATCATCATGTTGATGATTCGGATCTCCACAACATTTGCCACGAGATGCCATATAATACTTTAAATTATAAGTAAATAACTTTTTTCAGAAAATTTCCTCAAATTAATGTTTAACAAAATTGAACTTAGCTTCATAGAGTAGGGATGTCGAAAAAATATCGATATATAGCTATTTTTCAAAAATATCGATATTTTTTCAAAAAAATAAAATATATTTCTTAAACATTATAAAAAACTTGGTACTTAATTGTAAGGGTTTAGTAAAAATATTAATATATATTGCTACAAAACATCGATATTTTTTTCTCCGTAATATAGATTTTTTTTAAGTATTGAAAACGATCTAACGATATTTTTTAAAATATCGAAATACCGTTATTAATGTTATTATTGTTAGTGGTTGCTATCCCTACTCTATGCTATGCTATATAAAAAATGCTAAGCTTCACGATTACAAACGTATGTTAGATTCACACAATTTTCTTCTTTAATTATATTTGTAACCTATTTTTAATAGCTTTGTTGACAGTTTATAGAGAATATAAACACCAAATAAATACATCATATAGACTTTATATTATATTTTGTGATAACGGAAACCATGCATTTGCAAAGAACAAGTTGTATTTTGTGTGGTGAACACATAATAAATATTCAATATAATTTAAAGACAACCCTTTCTGAGAAATCTAAGGTCGTCCTCATTAAATTTGTGGAAAAAATTTATAAAAATGTTTTTTTAATGCATTGTAATATATGCACGAACTGTTACAATTTGTTAAATGAAATAGATGTTATACAATCGAGGGAAAAAGAACTGTATGATAAGTTAAAATATTGTATATCAAAAGTAGATAATTCTTCACTTGAGAATAGTTCAGACAAGTGTATTAAAAGTCTAACTAAGGGGAAATTGGATAATATTATTGAGGGCGTGGATATAAAAAGGTTGCCAATAAAAATCAGGAAAATAACACAAAATGTTAATTCTGATGAGTTAATATTACAATCAAATATATCCAATAACTTTCAAGAAGATAAATTAGCCCTTGAAAAGGTAGATATAATGGTATATATTCATTCTTTATAAGTAATTTATTACATACAGGTACAATCTATTATACAAATGGATATAATTAAACATGAAGAAGAACTAAATAATAAAAACAAAGTTTCAAAAAGAATACTATGTGAAAAATGTGGACAGACATTTAAAACAAAATTGGGGTTTGAAAATCATATGAGACAACATGAACAACATGATAATTTAAATATGTTTATAGTAAGAAAGCCTTGTTGGAGTTGTACAATGTGTCAAAAAGTTTTTACACAAAAGATATCATTATCAAGGCATTTACTTATTCATAGTGGTAAGAATTTACGTTGTATTATTCAATAAAATTGCTTTTATTAAATTCATATGTTTCAAAATCTATTACAATATAAATAGGTGGTATGTAAATTAAATATCAGTTTAAATTCTTTAATACAGTAAGTTGCTCTTAAATTTGATTTTAATTGTTATGTCCTCCATAAGTTAATTGAACTGTTTGTGTTTAATTTATCTAATTTTAGATCAATTTTGGTTAATACTCAGTAATAATTGGTTTAATTTAATATCATCTATTTATGATATCATTTTTAGGCGAAAGTAGATATCAATGTGAACAATGTGGCAAGAAATTTATGCATCATAGTTCTTTCAACATACATAAAAAAATTCACTTGGGCCAGAGGAATTTTAAATGCTTACAGTGTGACAAGTTATTTTTAACTGGTTCTCATTTAAAACGTCACATTCGTGCTACACATACATTGGAAAAGGGTTACAGCTGCTCTATGTGTGAAAAAAAATTTGCAGAGAACTACAATCTTATGGCCCATATTAAGATTCATAAAGTGGAACATAATTTATTCACTGAAATTACTTGATCATTTGTTACCACTTAATCATTATTAAACAGTTTCTTTAGTAAACATTTTTTTGTTATGTATTTAACATTAGCAGTAATAATTTATTTTAAAACTGAATACATTGAATTCTTGAGTTGTTGTGATGCTTGTTATTTTCCTTGATTTGTGTTTTTTAAATCTGTTATGTAACAAAATGTATTTTAAATAATATAATTATTGGGTATTAACAATTACATTTTGTAAGTGTAATAAATCTTTGTTCATATATCATAATATAGTTTGAGCTTTTTCAAATAAAAAATTTATATCTTTAAAACAAATTCATTAATTGAAATAAGTTGAAAAAGAAAATCATAAATAATTTTATAAAACTTTATTAAAATTATTCATCTTTTCTATAACGAAAACGAATAAAGAAAGAAACATCGAATTTATATAAATTACCACACATCATATTATGTTCGTTTTAGCTGTCTGTGAATTTTGAAACAAAACAATAACAAGAATAAAAACATGCATGATAAAAATAGACGAAGATCACTTAAACAATTCTCGGAGGTATTCCATTAATGCATCGAATAAAAATTGTTTTTGGTTCCATTTTGTGCCCTTGTCGCGCTACAATACTGAAATATACACGAAGTACATGTCTGTTTTTTTGTGGTTATTTCGAATATTTTTGTAAAAAAAACGATTTATAACCGAACTGAGCCAAGTATGGTCAAGATTGCGGTGTCTGAGAATCACCGTGGTTGGGCGAGTTGGAATTAGAATGATGGAAAAGACGGTTGAGACAGTTTTCGTCCATGCGGAAGTGGTGCCATTTCTCGTGGATGGTCATATCTACTGCGCCTAATCGTTTGTAGAAGTCTCCAGCTGGATTCCAAGAGAGTACGTGAAAGTCCATTCGTTTGCTCGGTGTTTCGTGAGCTATTTTCGCTACTGCTAAGAATAGTTGAGTGCCGATGCCGTTTTTCCTGTATGCGGGCTGAACGTAGAGATCCTCGAGGAAAATTGATCTGCCTAGCCAGGTGGAATACGATGTATAGTATAGAGCGTATCCTATGATATATCCATCAGAAAGTTCGGCTACCAAGCAGGTATAGGCAGGATTATCACAGTCAAAGCCATCCTTCTCGAACGTTTCAGCATTCAATGTCATAGTGTGTTCCAATCTTTCAAATTCCGCAAGTGCCTAAAATACAAAATAATTAATTAGATAACGTGAAGCCAAGGAAATATGTTATACGGTAATTCGAATTATAATTAGTGATTAGTTATTGAAATTGATGAATGGGGGCATAGCAGGGATATTATATTATTTCGAATAATCATCAATATCAATTCATAGCCGACCAATAAATACTTTGATAGTGGTGTACTCCGAACATGTGTCCCAACCATTGTGATTTGCGTCTTTGAATTTGTTCTAGAATTATACACTAATTGTCGGCTTATTACTTCGACGGTATTTGCCACTTTCTTCTTCTGTATTACTGATCCATAGAGTATACTATATTACTCTATGTACTGATCCTAAATACTTCAACTCCTACACTTGCTCTAAATGAATCCCGCTCAGATTTACAATAGCAGGCGATCCGTCAATTGTCAATACTTTCGTCGATACTTACAGCGCGAACTATATCATGAAGAATGTTGGAAGAATCCAAATCTGTATCAGCGAATATAATGCTATCATCACTGAGTATGAGATCGATGAAAGAGTTTATAGCATCATCAAAGCCTTTTGAATAATAAGTAATATAACAAGTAGACATGTAGAAATTGTTATTGTATTGATTTGTAATTAACATATATATCGTCTAATATGAATACATTAATGGTGCTTAATTTATCCCATTTATTACATACCCAATCGGCAACAACCAATCCTAAAAAGACTCTTGAAATTGATGATATTTCACCTAGGTTATTAAAAGACCTGCCACGAAAAGCAAAAATCATGTTGAAATATATATTCAATGCCTCTATGAAACTGAACCATGTTCCAGAAAGTCTTAAGGTTGCTCGAATAATTATGCTTAAAAAACCGACAGAACAAGTTGGATCTTACAGACCTATTTCGCTGTTACTTGCGATATCAAAATTATTTGAGTGACTGCTGTTAAAACGTATTAAACGATTTATAGAAATACTAGATTTCCAGTTTGTTTCGAAAATACCACTCGTCAATTGACCAGGTGCACAGAGTAACAGCAGTTGCTGAAAAGGCATTCGAAGAAAAGAAATACTGCCCTGCAATATTCCTAGATGTCCCACAAGCTTTTGACCGGGTATGCCAATTGCAAACTTGCAGAGCAAATTGCTACCGCGGAATTACTCCCATGAAGGGGCATTCTCAACATTTAAACCTATTTCGGCTGGAGTTCCACAGGGTAGTGTTTTGGGACCACTCCTATATTTGCTCTATACTGCTATTATGCCAAAAACAAAGGAAATAGTACTTGGAACATTTGCCGACGACACAGTTATTATCGCAAGATATATCTCTGTTTAAGGCTGTAGAAAAAGTCCAAGTAGCGATCAGCAAGATCTACAAATCCACTAGAGAGTGGAAAATACAGCTATTAACTCCAAATCCGTCCATGTTAATTTTGCGTTGCGGCGAAATGAGGAAAATACAGCACTTGACGGATGCCTGATTCCTCAAGCAGAATCAGCCAAATACCTCGGAATATATCTCGATGGTAGGTTAAACTGGAAACATCATGTTAGACAAAAAGCAAAGCAGATTAGACTCAGAGTCAAGCAACTGTACTGATTAGTCGGAAGATACTCTCAACTTGACCTAAAATTAAAGATATTGGTTGGATTCTAATAAATTTGGACCTATTACACTAAGACATCAAACCAACTAGTAATCCAACGTACTCAAAACAAAGTTCTACGATTAATTACTAATGCTTATCGCTGCGTAGCCAACGAAGAGCTGCACGATGACCTCGAAATCAAATGGATACACGAAATAATCCAAGATTTCGCCTTAAAACATGATATAAGGTTGTTAAATCACAGCAACGTGCAAGCAATACAGTTACTGGACAACACGCACGAAATAGAAGATTGAAGCGAACCAATCCACACAAACTTGTTTAGTGTATAAGTGTATTCTTAACTTTAGCCTAAGTAGAATAGTTTTATTTTAATTTGGGAAACACATACTGACGTATTACAGATGGACCAGTAGAAACCATCCCAGAAAACATCCAGTCTTACCTAGCCCGGTTACTAGCATGACGGGATAGTTATTCTTGTCTGTTTTTACACTGTTGCCTAGAGACAAATATAATCACAACTATGACAATACTGGGACACCGCCCTGCCATGTTAACCACTGCGGCTATTAAGCCAGCGAATTTCAATTTTTAATGTAAGTCCAGCAATAATCTGTCAACCTGTGGATGGCAAAAGTACTATAAATTTGAAAAATACTTTGTTTATTTCGTATAATGCTGCAATAATTCCCAATTAAAGTTGTTAACCCTACGTACTAATGATACAGAATAAATCTCATATATTGTCTTATAAAAGAAATACCTTAAGCAAATCTTTATAAAATTTCTCTTGACAAGCACTTGAATTCAAGTGAAGTCGTTAACCTTTTCTGATAACAGTGTAATAAGTGAGAAATGTACGGCAGGCTACTTTATTAAATCATTAATTATATCAAAATATAACTTCAATTAGTAACTGATAATAACTTGAATATATTAATAGATTTTATTAATATATTTTTAACATTTTCTACAAATATATTACATATATAACAATAATCGACCCTGATTTTACTAATTTCATCTTTTATTTCGTTTATAAACGAATAATCCTTATTTATAAGTTCATAGTGTTAATTTAGTTGAAGGCAGTAAGTAAAATAATAGTTGTATTACCATGTAATATATCAGTAATATACGAAAATAAATGACTAGACGTAACGATAACAGTAATCTTATCTATATATTTCATGTCGATTGTTTCTACGAGTTCTTTAACCCTAAGAGATCACAGAAGCGATCGTATTCTTAACAATTGAATTGACAATTAAGCAAGTGGCAGTTAAATTTACTAACACGGCCAGTTCTGCTGATTGTGATAAAACAATTGTGCTAGAGGTTGTAAATAAGAGTATTCTTGCATCATATATTTGGTTACTAAGGTTACTAGATAATTAAGACTTTGTTATTTGTTTTCTGGATAAGATAACAGCTGTTGTTTAGACGTCAGTCCTCACGGGGGATCTTTGACTCAAGACTTATTGATAAGATTGTGACAGTGCAAAACATTTAAAATAACCCTAAGTCGTTTTATAGCTCTACTGAGATTAAACTAATTAAAAGTTAAATAAGAAAGTAATTTGAGGAAGTGGGCGCTTGAAATGTGTTTGTTCATAATGGAATAAGGCTTTACAGTATATTAAAATATCTCTAATAAATATTCTAGTAATGTATTAAATGTTAAACTATTTTTTTTGCTATGTTTATGGAAATAAAAACTATTTTGTAAAATAAATGTTGTTTTTGAAACCAAAACATTATTTATATTTATGTTTTGCATTATATTCATATATAATAGCCGCAAGCGTTGTTGTGTTTTTATGTTGGTTAAATCGAACTGATGGATTGCACGTATATATGTTGTCTAGTTTGTCGACTCTAGAACAGGAATTATATTCTGAAGATTGTCATTGATGGCAAACCCCATTATATCAATGACAAAACATATTCCAAACTTAGTTGCTTATAGTAATATATAATCAAATATGCTAATATTGTATTCAAAATAATAGTGAACTCACGTCATCACGATGTCGAATGTATTGCCTATCGCAATTTGTAAATTACTTTTACAAATCAGATATTTTCTGTTTCATTCTGTTCTAGTTAAAAGGAGATACAATGCTGTTTGATACATTCGAACATGTAACCAAATGAGCCTACCAAGTTCGCCGGGTTGTCAAAGGTCTACAAAATTACAGAATTAGTCTCAAAACATTAGTGATGATAATTACCGGTCATAAATTGACAAACATTGTTTTGGCGTTTTGCTTGTTTTGATAAATTTTAAATAGCTACTTCTTGTTACTATGAAAATGATAAAGCCATTAGATAGATTCAGAAACAGATTGATTCTCTAATCAGTTACTTTGAACAGAAACGAGATAATATATGCATTAGAAGTACTATAATGTTAAAATAAATTATATTTTATAAACTTATTTTTCTTCCATTATTTCATTTGGATTACAATTTTGTTACATAGCAAAGCCAAATTGTACAAAAACTCAAAATTAATGCGGCAATACAGTAACATTTTGACGTCATAAATTCAGACTATTACAGGTTACTGTCCACGTTTGGTTCTTAGAAGAACCTTTAATGTCTTGACGACGTTTCGGCAGGAGTTCCGCGTCTTCAGGTCTTGCTTCCTTGCCCTTTACTTATCATTATACGAGTTTAAATAGAAAACATTAAGATATTAAAAGTTCTTCTAAAAAGCAAATACTGATGGAAGCTCGGAAAACTACTGCAAAATAACACCCGCGGAAGTAACATATATACATGTTATTTTTTATGCCGTTATGTTTATGATGGTGAATGTATGTACCTATATGATAATCGCTACTTAAGATAAGAAATGATTTGAAAAAATTATGGAAGTACATTTTTTAATTAAAAAAGTGATATAATATCAGAGTGATAATTAATATCCAGCAGTAAAAACAACGATAAATGAGTTCATTAACATGAGGATTGTTTTTCTTAACATTTCTGCAAAAATATACTTGTATAAATTTACACCGAAAGTTATTCCACGCATTCTTGTAACACTGTGACGTAATTGACCTTATGTTATTTTCTTATAGAAAATATTTTTATTATTTCTAAATTGTCTTCTATAAAACGGTGACATATAAATATTTGCCTTTTGTTTATTCAGCGATTAGATACCGTGAATTATTTCATAATTAATATAAGTAAACATTTTTTTAATCTGCTTAACATGTTACATCTACCGTTTTGAGATTCAATTGTGTTTAAATGTTATGCGTGATTATGTCACCATTAATACACATTGTTGATTATTGTTTATCGACAAATGAAAATGTCAATGATATTCAGTAAATTGCGAACACAACAAATTTGGAAAAAATAATAAAATAATTACGAACCATGGAAATAATAGTTGTATTATTTTACTGTATGCAAATTGATGTTATATGCATTAAACATTTAATTATATTTAATTAGATTGAAATGTTTATTATGTAAGTTAGATTGATCGTTTTCTATATCTATTTTAAAAAATATTATTGGATACCATACCCGAACTAACTTATACACTTGTGCCATGTCTTCTCTCTTAGCTTTTCTTATTGTCACATTAATTTCACGGAGCTTTAACATACTGTCGCTAATAACTACACTTTACGCTAACCGTGTAACTTTTAAAAGTTGATAAGATTGAATGGCGAGCTGAGGCATTAATTTGAAAATTTGGAATGGAAGATCAATCACGTGATGGCGCATCACAATCCCATTGGCCGTATTGATAAGAAACTATACCATAATTTTTTTATATGTACATGGCATTAACCTTCAAAATAATTACTACAAGGTTGAATCAGTTAATGATTTTCTATATTTATTGTATATATACAATCTTATATATGTTTAATAATTTTTTTTGTTCTAGAGTGCTAATGGTAACACTGCATTCTATAACATATATTAATTTAAAATTTGAGTCCTAGATTTGAAACGCACTAGAAATTACATAAGTATATTGGCAACACTACTAATTTTTATCAGCCTTTTAATCACTGTTCATGTTTTGTATACGTCAACCTTTTTCTGTCACATCTGACAAGTAGAGTGGGTCAAGGGCTAATAGTATAATTGTTGAGACATTTCCGAATAAAGCTGAAGTTATAAAGGGCGAAGAACAATGGCTACAATCCTAAGGACTTTAGCTCTGGCAGAACATTCTGTTATTAAAAATGGAACAAAGGTATTTTATTGTGATATAACCACTTTTTAACCTTGACAACTACTTTTTCAAAGTTATTACATAAAAATGCTATTTTTAGATGTTAGGACCTACCACTAATGGCAGGTGGAATGTACAATCTCAGCAACAAAGGAACTTGAATGTTCACGAACATATCAGTTATTCATTGTTAAAAGAAGCTGGCATAACAGTGCCTAATTTTGGTGTTGCCAGAACTAAGGATGAGGCTAAAAAAATTGCTCAAGATTTGAACACAAAAGAACTTGTACTTAAAGCTCAGGTTCTAGCAGGTGGTCGTGGCAAAGGTCATTTTAAAAATGGTCTAAAAGGAGGTGTTCGGATGGTTTACTCGTAAGTTATTTTTACAGTACAATTATTTGGTTAATGATTTTTTAAAATCTCTTAGGCCAGAAGAAGCAGAGGAAATTTCTGGAAAAATGTTAGGTGAATATTTAGTGACTAAGCAAACTGGTGAAAAAGGAAGGATTTGTAATGCTGTTATGGTAGCACAAAGAAAATTTCCCAGAAAGGAATTCTATTTTGCAGTCATGATGGAGAGAGCTTTTTCTGTAAGTTGCTGTATTATTATTTTTATCAAAGTGTATGTATATAAGTTTTATTATAGGGACCAGTTATAATTGCATCATCTCAAGGTGGAGTCAACATTGAAGAAGTAGCTGCAGATAATCCTGATGCTATAATCTATGAGCCAGTTGATATTATGAAAGGTTTATCCAAAGAACAGGCTGAGAAAGTGGCTGTGAAAGTTGGTTTAGAGTCTCAAAAGGAAAAAACAGCTGAAATGTTACTTAGGATGTATGATTTGTTTGTAAAAAAAGATGCCCTTCTTATTGAGATTAACCCTTATGCAGAAGATGCTGGAGAAACATGTATGAAACTATTACATTTTATTAATTATGGGGTGGTTATTGTAATATCTTATAGATTTTTCACTTGATGCTAAATTTCGATTTGATGATAATGCTGCCTTTAGACAAAAAGAATTATTTGCTTTAAGAGATTGGACACAGGAAGATGAAAAAGAAGTTGCTGCTGCTAAGGTAATAATCCCTTGGTTACATAATTTAGACACAATTATATTTATTTTACATTTTTCATTAGTTTGACTTAAACTACATTGCTCTTGACGGAAATATTGGTTGTATGGTTAATGGTGCTGGTCTTGCAATGGCAACTATGGATATTATTTCATTGCATGGAGGTTCACCAGCTAACTTTTTGGATGTTGGTGGTGGTGCCACTGCAGCAGCTGTTAAGGAAGCCTTTAAAATTATTACAGCTGATCCAAAGGTGTTATATTACAGTGACTATAAAAGGAGTAGATAGATAGGATTAATAATGTTTATTTAAGGTTCATGCTATTCTTGTTAATATCTTTGGGGGAATCATGAGGTGTGATGTAATTGCTGAAGGTATTATAGCTGCTGCTAAAGAATTGAGTTTGAAGATGCCTATTGTATGCAGACTGCAAGGTACAAATGTAGATGATGCCAAAGTCTTGATTGCCAGTTCTGGATTAAAAATTTTGCCAGTCGATAATCTTGATGAGGCAGCACGTTTGGCTGTGAAATTGTCAAATATCGTTAGCTTGGCTAGAGATGCCAAACTTGACATTAACTTCGAAATTCCACTGTAACTGAACATAACTTATTCTAACCATATTTCTTATAATAAATGTAATGAATATTTACGATACCAATCTATAAAAATACAGTATTTTCCAAATAGGTAAAATGTCAGTGAGTAGAAATTTATTATATTCTACTTAATGTATGCTTTATTTAAAATGTCACAATTTTTTTTACACAAAATTTACTTTTTTCTTTGGTCTTCTCTATGTGTTATATGTTATTAAATTTTATTTATTAAATAAAAATTATTATTTTTAAATAGTTGTTATTTTAACATTGTCATGGTATGTTCTATGAGCCGGTTCAGCAGTTCTTCTTTTGTCGTTGTTAATATTTTAAAAGTTGGTGGACCAGTGGTTGTGTTCTTGAGATAATTTAAATTGTTTTTTTAATTTCACGGTCACAGAGATTAAGTTACAAGTGAACAAAGCATTTGAGTAACAGATGTTAAGGTAACAGAAATGTAAATATCTGAAAAGATTGTTAAATTAACATCTAAAAATATGTCTGCCAGCCCAATATACCCTTGGATACTAATCACGAAGTGGGTAGAACGTTGGATGCAGATCTTCAAACAGCTTTACAATTATGCCCCAACACCAGAATTTAGCAACCGATACTTGATATGCCAGAAACTCCATTATTTGACGATGAACAATGGACGTGTTATGAGTAGCAATAAGATCATTAAAATGCTGTAGAAAAGATCACTAGAGTCGACTAAGTGATAGAAATGATCAGAGCTAGTGGGGTAACGTTATTTCAAAGGCTTTACGTTCTGCTTATGAAAATATTGTTCCAATATTAAAAAATATAGATAACAAACATCGTGAGAATAATTGTGAAATAAGTCTATTATCAATTGTCGGAAAATTACTTATTTGTTTGAGGCCCATACAAATACACTTCAAAAAGCAATCGCGGGTTTATATCGGTCGTCACTTTCAGCAGCTTTGAAAACTGAATAGGTTCCCTTAAGATACGTTAAACTTTTCTGCCATCATTTCCTACGTGTGAGTGTGAAATTATTTGTCAAATTCATTTGTCACACTTCAAAAAGCAATCGCGGTTGTATATACAACGGTTTATATCGGTCGTCACTTTCAGCAGCTTTGAAAGCTGTATAGGTTCCCTTAAGATATGTTAAACTTTTCTGACATCATTACCTACGTGTGAGTGCGAAATAAATTGTCAAATTCATTTATCACACTTCAAAAAGCAATCGCGGTTGTATATACAACGGTTTATATCGGTCGTCACTTTCAGCAGCTTTGAAAGCTGAATAGGTTCCCTTAAGATATGTTAAACTTTTCTGCCATCATTACCTACGTGCGAGTGCGAAATAAATTGTCAAATTCATTTGGGATCCGAGTCGATGTTGTCTCTTCATTGCTTTTCATCATAGTAGTGGTTGCAATTATGTGAAAAATATTTTAAAATGGCGATCAATATGATGCTACAAATTTGACCCATTTGATGTACTTTGATGATTGTGATATATTCGCTGATATAGATGTCGACGCTTTGACCACTCTTTAGGATACAGTTTACACTACAGAGCATTGCCACAAATATTGTCACTTGTGAAGAAGTCTTGTCGCACCAACAGCATATTGGTTGGAAACACACCTGAGTGTGTATTACTGTTTTACATAGTTTAAAAGAAAAGCTACAGAGCTAGTAGTTTAACTAATTACTATATTTGGTAACAAAACATGTATAACATACAATGAATGGCACAGTGACACTTATTTTTATAAATAAATAAATAAATAATCATTTCCATTAAAATTATAATTCATCAGTAAATTGATGTATGTTATGAAGATGGTCCCCATAGTCAGTTGCTTCGCTTCCAACAAAGGTTTCATGATGGTCCAAGATTTCTTGAAAACTCAGTAAATCATCATGATCATCATCACTATGAGCAAATAAATGAATAACCTCTTCATCGGCAATCTCACTAAATAAACAATCATTTTTAATTTAGACATTTAATTTTAAAATTTAGAATAACTTACTCATCACTAGGTATCATCCATGATAATATCTCATTACCAGTTAATTTACCATCCTTATCCTTGTCATATTCTTCATCAAACTTGACTTTTTCAGCATGTAAAGCTTCTTTATCTAAGTCACTGCCTCTATCTCCAACAAATTCCTAAATTGTTAGAGAATAATATTTTCTTTTTCAAATATAAACAATTTTACCTGGAAATTTATAGAACCATCATTATCATTATCTCTATTTCTTAATGTTTGTTGGAGTATAATAGGAATCATGTCTGGATGTTCCTCAGGATTAGAAAATGCAATCCATTCTTGTGAGTCCAATACTCCATCTTTGTTTTTATCTGCTGCTTTCCACATTTCCTTATCATCAGATATCAACTGCAAGTTATATTAAATTATAAATAATATATAATTATATTAAAATATAAGTTACAAATAACAAATTACAGTTTCTTACATGAATATTTTCTTCATGAAATTTAAGAGTATTATCTTCAGCACTTTCTGTTCCATAAGTATCTGCTATATATTCAGCCCATGACACTTTACCATCATTATCTTCATCAGCATCTTCCAATTTTTCATTTGCTTCTTCCTCTGAAAGTGTTCTAAATATTTTGTTTAAGCATAAGTAGGATATAGTTACATCATATTTACTTAAATGAACGAATAATCCAAGCTTTAAGTTCCTTTCTATCTATATAACCATCCTTAGAAATATCCATTTTGGTTAGTAAAATAGATAATCTTCTTTTGGCTTCTTCAGGTGGTAGGTGATCATATTCTTCTGCTTCTTTATAGCTTCCTAATATAGCTTCATGATCAAAATCACTTCGGTGTATACCTACAATAAATGGTCTATATAAGTAAATACTTTTAAAAATGGATATCAAGTTACCAGTGTCATCATAATGATCATGGTCTCTTGGTGCATATGCGCCATCAATCTCCCTTTCCTTATGGGCATTGTGATCATGATTGTGTCCAGTATGAACTACTCCACTAAGACACAAAAGGGAACAATGCAATAATATTATATGAAATAGAATACATTTTGTGCTGCTATTTTTCATAGTGTTTGTATACATATATACATGTGTTCAATTAATATTAAAAAATAACTAAATTGTTTGTTTACAAGTAACAATTGACGGTTGACAGAAAGGCCTTACGTAGGAGCTATGATAGAATATTGAATATTTATAGGAGAGATCATCTTAAGGTTCTCGAAGCCACACTCTGTGGTCGAAACCTAAATCGTAAAAATAAATAATGTGGTAAATTTTTTTCTAATTTAGAGAAATTTATTTATTATATATGTTTATAGGCTAGGGTTTTTATAACTTATTATATATATATTTTTTAATAATATATGGTAATACCTATCTATAAACTCGTTAATAAAATTATTTTCTTAATTTTGTAAATATGTTTTACTTGAGTTCAGTAACCTTTCTATATTTGGAAATTATTATACCATCAATTTTATTTGTATACGTAATCTAATATATGATAAAACGGAAATATCATATAGGCTTACATCTTACGTCACAGATGACATAAATGTTGCTTGGGTTAATTCATAGGTTAATTTTAGATAGGTTATGTATTTAGAGTATTACCATTTTTAAAGTTCAAAAATTTGATATACGAATTTGTTAACGGGTAGTTTCAATTATTTTTATCAATGGAGACTGAAATATCTTTTCCGTATGGGGACAATTTCTATAATAACGCAGCAAATTATTGGTCTGAGATACCTCCTACAGTGGATGGCATGCTTGGAGGATTTGGATACATATCAGATACAGATATTCGTAGTTCAAGAATGCTTTTAAAACAAATATTTCAGTCTAAAAATCCACCTGGAAGAGAATATGCTTTAGATTGTGGTGCAGGTATTGGTAGAATAACAAAATTCCTATTAGCCAACATTTTTAAGAAAGTAGATTTGGTGGAGCAAAATCCTGAATTTTTACAAACTGCCAAGACATATTTGGGATCAAATATAATGGATAAAAAAATAGGACAAATGATTCCTATAGGACTACAGAACTTTGAGCCAGAGCCTAACAAATATAATTTAGTATGGATACAATGGGTTTTGGGACATTTAACAGATGACCATTTAGTAAGGTTTTTTAACATTTGTCAGTAAGTATATAGGTATAATATTATAATATCTATATATATGTTATTATTATGTGACGTGAAAAAATTGTGTTTTTTAGAAAGAGTTTAAAACAAAATGGTATCATAATAGTTAAAGAAAATGTCACATCTTTGAATATAGTTGAAGTTGATGAAAAAGATTCTTCAGTAACAAGACCTATATCATATTTTAAACAGTTATTTGAAAAGTCAAATCTTGATTGCCTTAGGGTGGTGAAACAGATAAACTTACCTCCAGGTTTGTATCCTGTTTACATGTTTGTTTTGAGACCAAAAAAATAAAAGGCGAAGCTAGTCAAGAAGAAAGTCAAAATAATCAAGAAGACTCTGATATATGTAAAGAAAACTTGAAAAATTAAACTAGCAAAAATTGTAAATATAATTTATTTTGTTTATTAATCTATTTATTTTAATGTTGAATGTTTGTGATCTTATAATAAAGCAATTTGTAACAATTATTAGGAATGTAAGTCATAATTTAAACAATTAAATATATTTTAATTTTTAGTGTATTTGTCTTGTATTTTCAGTTTTAAGTGTTGTTAATAAATTATTTGTTGATAATATAGATCTTTTATTAATTTTTAAATGATTGATTGATTTATGTACCACTTTTATAGAGATATCATTTTCATTATATCTAGTAGTATTTAAATGCAGAAAAGTTATTTATTAATTTTTTAGTAATTATATGTCTATTTTTTTGTGGTTATTTTTTATGATCAAATTGGATATTCGGCATTATGTAAAAAAGATCTTATATTACTAAATACAATTATTTTAAAACCAATTTTGTTAACGGGTTGTTTGATTTTGCAAGCGGAAACGCAAACTGATTTTACATCGAACTTCAGTGACCCATACAGTAAACAACACGATGTCCATCTGCGTCTTTTTAACTATTCTACTGATGGTTTATCGATTTACGTTTTGAATTTATGGAGGTATTTTAACAACATTAAACAACCTACCAAGCTGACTTGTATTCTACGTAATTATACTTTGAGTAAATATAAAAATATTGATATAAATATATTATTATATTACATCAATTATTTAATAACATTTATTTATCTATCTATTTATTTATGTATCTTTTATATAAAAATATTTTAGTTACTACGGCGATATAATGAATTTTCTTTATATCAACAGCAATTTTGCTTCATTATAATTTGTGTTAAACCTCTAAATTATTCTTCAAAATTGTTAACATATCACATTTTTATAACAGAGAGTATGTTGAGTTGCATAAACTAAGAGTAATATAGGAAATATGTTTTTGTTGTTGGTTTTAAGTAGTACTGCTCGTATAATTCCATATTATTTTCATTCAAATTTGTTAATCTGATACATACTTTATCGAGAATTAATAACACAGAAAATAAATCAAATTTTGGTTCGTTAACCAGAATAAGTATTTTGCCATCTGCCAAATGTCGATAGTTGTTCATTCTTATTTGGCGCACAGGTTATTTATTGCATGCAGCAGGTTTTAAATTACCAGCTGTAAATATGTTGACGTAAACCTAGATTGGGAAGAGCGCATTAAAGAAATTTATTGCGGAACTTATTTCGGGGCGAGATTAATGCGGGAATAATGAAAAAGGCAAAAAAAACGTTATTAATAAAATATCAGCTGTGGCACGTGGCATGTATGTTTTGTTGTCTTTGGTCCACTTCTTTTTGTTAAATCGAGCTCTTAGAGGCATATGATGGAAATGTAGCTGTCAATTTGCTATTAAATTTTTAAAATGTTTAGTAAATATTAGTCTATAACATGGCCGGCATCCTACAATAAATTACATGTATTCAGTCAAATATATTATAATTAAATATATTAATTAAAAAAACACTGTTCATATGTCTTTATCTCTTTCAAGACATTTTTGACTTTAATCAATAAAATAATGATTTAAAACTCTCGATAATCTCTATGCTTTACGTTTTCTAATACCTTTAAATAGTACAGTTGGAATGATGACAGTAACGAAGAATCATTGATAGATTTATAAGATAAAATGATTTAAAACATTTGTATTTTTTGGATCTAATAAAGTTTGATTATATTCATAACTTATACCTTATTGTTATAAGCTAATTAAGGTAAATAAGGTAATTAAAAAATTGGCAATAAAACATATTGAGACAATAGACAGAATATTGGTGACAGACGTCAGAACATGTATAGAAATTTTTTTAAAAATTTTATTTTCGTTGAAATGACCACTCTAATGCCTAGTTATTGTTAACAAATTTTTATTAACTTGCTATTAATTAAGTATTTGAAGTACAGTGTCTTCTATTTATTTTACAGGTATTCTCTCAAATGTGCTGATTGCGCATCGATTCTTCATTTTTCTATCAAGTTCATGTTACGAATTATTCGTAATTCGAGTATGATACGAAATTAATAATCACTTCGGTAACGACATCAAAAATATCAGCTAAGTCAGTCAAATATCATATAAGGCGATAGTACAAAAAGTAAAGTGAATTATCGATCTAGGAAGTGTTCTGCACCCGGATTCACAGATAATAAAAAAATGTAGAATCGTTTTCGTACTTGGATGTCACTAAACAATGGTTGATAATGTTAAAAATCCCAAACCGATTAAATTAAGTATCAAAGAAATTTATGATATATATATATATATATATATATATATATATATATGTATATATATATATATATATATATATATATATATATATATATAAATATATACATATATATATGTGAACAACTCGACATTTGCCAGATGGCAAAATACTTATTCTGGTTAACGAACCAAAATTTGATTTATTTTCTGTGTTATTAATTCTCGATAAAGTATGTATCAGATTAACAAATTTGAATGAAAATAATATGGAATTATACGAGCAGAACTACTTAAAACCAACAACAAAAACATATTTCGTATATTACTCTTAGTTTATGCAACTCAACATACTCTCTGTTATAAAAATGTGATATGTTAATTTATATATATATAAAATAAATATAAAATAATAGCTACTGAATGCAAATCTTGAGAATATTAACCGATATTCATTACACGAGGAATTTTGGTGTAAAATTTATTGCCCAAGTAAGAACAAATTTGTTAAAGGGTTCGTTACATTTAAAAAAAAAAAGTGTAATTATACATATAAATGTTTTGGCTTAAGGCTACTTAACCAAGATAGTTTTTTTATACAATCTCGGCTAGCATGTTTTAGAAACCCTTTGAAGCGCTTAACCTAAGTTAATTTTTTTTCATCTCATTAGCCTTTAGGAGATTTTGAAGAGGATGAACATGGGGACTTTTTAAATAATTTATATTCTATAATAGCGAGGAATGACTCTATAACTTCAATTCCAAATATTCCTATATGAATAAACGAGTGAAGACAATATCTTATGCCCCAAAAAATTGTTTTATTATACTATCTGTAGGTCTCTTTATTTTAAACTCTTTTATTCTGTCCCGCGATATTGCCACGCCGATAAAACCATTTAGTTGTGTAGTATATAATGATTTTCCAGATAGAATATTACAAATAATAATGTGTGCTATATACTTTCGGGTAAACCCATAATAGATACCTAATAGATTAAAATGGATGGCACTAAACAATTATAAAAAAGGAAAGAGATTATTTTAATGCATCAAAGTTTTCTGCAGTTATATATATATATTTTAGAATTTTAGAATTTAGAAATAGAATTTTATTTAATAAATTTATTTCAGAAATAAAAAGTTTTTTATTTAAATTTCATTGATTAATTAAACATGACGTCAAGGCTGTCACGTGCCAAGCATTACTAATGAACCAATCAAATGTCTTCACAGTAAAATACTTTTCTTACAGGTGACTATAATGGAGACTTAAATTGACCAATCAATATACTTGAGTTGACAATTATGCGCCCTCTGGTTGTTGGGCCAAGCAAAATTTTGCTTCAGAGTTGCATCTCTATTAGTCTATGACCACATCCATTTTGAATTTGACCCTGGCATCGGTAGGAGCTCTTTTTTGTAAGGTTAAGAATTTTGTTGTTATATGTTAAATAAAGAAGATTTTATGTTAATCATAACAAATGAAGGATATTCTACACACAGGCTTAATGCATATCGAATTGAATAACATCCTTTGCTTTTATTGAATGAATTGAGATATGGTTTTTCATATTATCATATCGAAGAGATTCGATGATAATTTATTCTATATATATCTTCAAATATATGTATAATTTTCAGCAACTGGCAACGTTGCAAACTCAAATCCTTGTGCGCATGCGAGGATTCTTCAGAACTGCACTCTTGTTAACATTCTAATTCTTCTTCTAAGTTGAGCTCTTTGACCGATATTAATGGTCGATATGTAACACCCCACCTCAGTTTAATTATACAAACTTACAGGAAATTATGAATACCAAAGAAAATAAATTTAAACAACAATTATTTAATTCTTTTCCCACTGTTCTATTTTTGAACTGTGGGAACTTAACTTTACTTAAAGACTTAGTGAATAAATCAGCACTAGTCTCTCTCAAATGGACAAACATAATGAACGGTTAGGTCCTTTTATAAGACAGCTCCTTAATAAAATGGTAGTTTATATTAAAATGTTTGCTTCTTTTAGAGTTCTTAAAATTTTTGATCATAGAGATAGCTCTTTGGTTATCAGCACATAACGTCACGTCTTTACTTTCAAAACCTCTACTTTTTTAAATTCCGTATTTCTTGATCTGCTAAACCTGCGGATATGTATTCCGCTTTCATCGAAGTCAACGCTTCACGGTTCTGTTTCCGAGAGTGCCATGCCACTGGGTTACCATTGTCAAATGCTATGAAACCACTAACACTCTTCCTTGTTGTACGATTACCACCACAATCTGCATCGCTCATTCCTTCTAATCCACTATTACCTTTACTATATATCAATCTATGGTTCCTCGTACCACTGAGTTCTCGTAATCAATGATAAATACATAAGGCTGCATACTAACCTTCTAAACGGCACATCTTTTCCAAGTTGATTTCCATTGGTATACCTATTGTTTTGCCTTCTTGTATGTTGAACTCTATTAACGTTTGCTGAACAATGCCCTTTTGGTGTATCTTTAGTCCATTTTTTATTTTGTCTCTTTCTATTCTGAGAAATCGTGTAATTTAAGTGATCTTCATGACCTTGAAAGTTTCATATAGATGTTGCATCAAGTTTGCTGTTTGCTCTTCAGGTCCTTATTATTTGGTCCATTATATTTTGATTATCGGCGATTGTCATACTCTGATATTTTAAAATGCAGCTTGTTTATCATTTCATTCATTTTGTGTTCCAAAATTTTGGTGCATTTCTCAATTTATACAATGCTCGATTTCATTTGAAATATTTTGTTTTGGTGTCTAGATCCTCTGGTTTCTTAATGCAGATGACAAGTATACCATTACATGTAAACCATACATGTATACTAATCAAGCATACCACTTAAAAATGCTGTTGGAACGCCAATTTCTGTATTTTTCAGTTCGGTTGGAGAGACACTGCTATTAGGGCTATTATGGTCTGTAGCCTGGCTTCTAAAATAGGCTGCTAGTACTCAATAGCTAGTATAGTATTTGTGATATGGATGTTCCGTAGGAATGAAGAGCAAATGCAAAAATAAATTCAAATGGTGAAGGTTGAAACCACCACCGATATATCGATATTTTATCGAAAAATTCAATATATTTCTAATAACATTATAAAAGATTATTTAGCCGGCTTGGTGGCGCAGTGGTAAAGGCGATGGGACGGTCTTCCAACTTTGCGATAGCCGCGAGTTCGAATCCTGCTGGGGCATGGTCGTAAATTTATGTTTGCGTACACCACTAGCTCGTGTTATAACATTTTGCCCCATATTTCTAACATTTTCTTCATTGAAACATTAATAAACGACTTGCTTGGAATGTTTGTTGTTGTATTAGTCCTATGAATTAGTTTTAAAGCTTTTTATTTAATTTGAAGCTTTATTGTGAAGAATCTATACAATGTATTTCATTCAAAGGACTAGTGGTGGATAGCCGTTATTTTTGCCCATCTTTCAGTAAAATTAACGGATTTCATCTCGAAAGAACGATGTATCTTTTGAGGCTATCCACGAAGAAGTGGAGAGTTGTTCAGACAAGTCACGACTCATATGTCGAAACAGGTAGTAATCATAATGAACAAGGTCCGGATAATAAAGCGGTGGGATAGCACTTTGATTACAGTGTCAACTTCATCACTTATAAAACGTCGAAAGCAGTATGCACATATAGAAATTGATGAACCATTTTAACGTTTCCAAGTATGTTTTCACCTGTTTTGCAACATTTAGTTGAGCATTGTTATGCTGAAGAATAACATTATTGTGTCTTTACTCGTATTCCGGTCGTTTTCGCGCAGTGCTTGTCTCAAAGGGATAAATTGTAGTCAATAGCGATCCCCATCGAGTACAGTCTTCAAATATTCGTCTTCAATCATTTTCGCTATCCAAAACGCTCTTTGATTACAGTGTCAACTTCATCACTTATAAAACGTCGAAAGCAGTATGCACATATTGAAATTGATGAACCATTTTAATATTTCCAAGTATGTTTTCACCTGTTTTGCAACATTTAGTTGAGCATTGTTATGCTGAAGAATAACATTATTGTGTCTTTACTCGTATTCCGGTCGTTTTCGCGCAGTGCTTGTCTCAAAGGGATAAATTGTAGTTAATAGCGATCCCCATCGAGTACAGTCTTTAAATATTCGTCTTCAATCTTTTTCGCTATCCAAAACGCTCTTTGATTGCAGTGTCAACTTCATCACTTATAAAACGTCGAAAGCAGTATGCACATATTGAAATTGATGAACCATTTTAATGTTTCCAAGTATGTTTTCACCTGTTTTGCAACATTTAGTTGAGCATTGTTATGCTGAAGAATAACATTATTGTGTCTTTACTCGTATTCCGGTCGTTTTCGCGCAGTGCTTGTCTCAAAGGGATAAATTGTGGTCAATCCCCATCGAGTACGGTCTTCAAATCTTCGTCTTCAATTTTTTTCGCTATCCAAAACGCTCTTTGATTACAGCGTCAACTTCATTACTTTTAAAACGCCGAAAGCAGCCTGCACATATTGAAATTGATGAAGCATGTTTACTGTAATCTTCACATAGCATTCGATGACCTTCAGTCGCCTTTTTCTTTAAATGGAAGTAAAAATTACCACAAATACGATTTACTCGGTACAAATTCAAAAATCTTCAACGCATTGAAAAACATCTTTGTTCGCACTTCAACGAAATGACACATACTGAAAGGTGAATCTTGTCAGTGAGCTTTCAACATGAAGTTGGTTAGAAATGTGTATGATGTATAATATGTGCTAGTTAATACATAGCAACAACATCTGTTGTAGATCCTTTAATATTAATTTATAGGCCTTATTATTATATTGAGAAACCACATACAGGTTATGAAACGTGTAGGGTTTAAAACAAAATCAAAAAACTGATTAACTTTAAAATTGAATGCCCACCGATTCTACTTTATAATAATATAAACAAAATTTAATTTTAAACATCTAAACTGAATCTTATTTCTCTGTACAACCTCTTGGTTTCTGAGGTTATCCAGTTTTGTGGCTATATTTGATGAAAATAATTCTCCTCTGAACACGTTTTTGGGAAGTGGGAATTTGTGAAATTAACCACTTTAATTGATCGTTGGTCTTGATAGAAAATGCTTTGTTTATTTTGTAAACTAGGCCTTTTTTACGACTGTTTACATATAATTAGTTCAAAATGTTATAATCATTGAGTATTGTACAGATGTTTAACTTAAATAAGCGAAACCCAGGAAATGTTTTGAGTGGTCCCACCAATGTAGGCATGGAGATCACTTTTTTGATTGGTTTGTTTAAATTAACCTACAACTTCATTTGATTGGCTCATTTATACAACGCGATTGTTTGTTTATGACGCCATTTTTCGGCGCCTGATATAGGGTATGTTCAATATTTTTGTGACCTAATTATAATCACTATTATTTATGATAATAATCTATCTATCAGCCTCAAACATGTTGTTTATCCGGTGTATAACCGGAAATAAAAATCCAGACATAGATTTCCTTGCGAGATAGCGCCCAAGTTATCTAACATGTCAATTGAAAAGTTCTCGGCCTACCATAGTAAAACATTTTTTTGGCAAAATTAGTTTTTTTTTTATTCAACATAATTCCCTTCAAGGGTGATACACTGATTATAGCGACCCTCCAAGTTTTCGATACTATTTTTGTAGCACGATTTGTCCTTTGCTTCAAAATAGGCCTCAGTTCTCATCACCTCTTCATTCCACGAAAATTTCTCCCCAGCGAGCATTTTTTTGAGATCTGGATACAGGAAATAGTAATAGCTGGGGGCCAGATCTGGAGAATATGGTGGATGATGAAGTAATTCGAAGCCCAATTCATTGATTTTTGCAATCGTTTTCACTGATTTGTGACATGGTGCATTATCTTGGTGAAGCATCACTTTCTTTTTCTTTAAATGCGGCCGTTTTTCGGAGATTTAGTCCTTCAAACGGCCCAATAACGTTAGGTATTAGTTGCTGTTGATGGTCCTTCCTTTTTCAAGGTTGTCAATGAAAATTATACCATGCGCATCCCAAAATACAGACGCCATAATCTTGCCAGGCGACTGTTGCGTTTTACCACGCTTTAGAGCGGGTTCATCGAGTACAGTCAACTTGGATGACTGTCGATCAGATTTTGGGGTGAAATGATGGAGCCATGTTTCATCCATTGTCACATATCGATGCAAAAACTCGGATTTATTACCCTTGATCATCTTCAAACATTGCTCCGTATCATCAACTCGTCGTTGTTTTTGGTCAAAAGTGAGCTCGCGCGGCACCCTCTTTCTACAGAGCTTTCTTATACCCAAATATTCGTGAATGATATGATGTACACGTTCAGTTGATATCTTTAGAGTGTCTGATATTTCATTCAATTTCAATTTACGGCCATTCAAAATCATTTTGTGCATTTTTAAAATGTTTTCGTCGGTAACAACCTCCTTTGGGCGTCCACTGCGTTCATCGTTTTCGGTGCTCATTTCATGACGTCTAAACTTAACATACCAGTCCTTGATGGTTGATTTTCCTGAGACAGTGTCCTGAAACTCGGTATCAAGCCAAGCTTTTGCTTCAACTGTATTTTTTCCCTTCAAAAAGCAATATTTCATCAACACGCGAAATTCCTTTTTATCCATTTTTTCACAATAACAAAAGTTCCTTCACTCAAAATACTATAATTCATATCTCATGATCCGATAGCTGTCAAATTTATACAGGCATCTTTTTAGAGTTAGGGCTAACTAAAAAAATATATGGATTTAATTCTAGTAGCACCATCTGTGTGTCAGGTTGGGGAGTTTTCAATTGAACTGTTATATTATTAAGTTAATATATTAAGTTAATCAAGTTTCTTGCCTAATAGAGTAAAGATAATTTCTTAAAAATTATATGTTAATATTCCTAAAACTTGTTTTAACAGTATATTCAATGTAAGATCAGAAATATTTTATATATAACATTAATTATAATAACAAATGTCTGTATATTAAAATATATGAAAACTATCTCAAGTACTAACACTCACTATCTTATTTCCATTAAGTTTTAATAATAAACAAAATATTAAATATTAAGTTGAAATTACTACATTATTGAACACGGCAATGTAAGTATCATGAGTAAGATTACTTTCAGAACTGCGGCAATTTCAGAGCAAAAATATAAGTATACACGATCTTTCTTTACATTTGTGGTATAATCATAAACATGGAATATTAAATGAATTAATAAATATTTGTATATTAATTAGAACAATAGCGAAAACAGTTTATTTTTTACAATATAGAAATTATATTGAAGTAATGTATTTATAATCATTAAATGGACTATTGACTTCTCAAAACTTGGGTCTATAAAGTAAATAACTAAAATAATTGATAAAATGCTCAAAGAATAAATTGATATCTAGTTTTTTACATATTTTATTGTATTAATCGTTAAACATTTTAATATTCATTAGTAGTTTCAAATATTTACCAAATTACTGTTAATAATTCATAATTTTTGCTTTTGTTCCATGTGTCCCATTTAGGCAAACTATGTGTTGCTTTCACTTTATCTACATATTTTCATTACTCTATTTATGTATTAATATAATTTTTATCTTTTATTTCTCTATATATTGTCATCTAAAATATATAATTAAAAGCAATACATTTAATAAAAAATCAGGCTTATTTGATAACAGAATAATTTTTTTACCTACATTTTTAAATATCTTTTCATATCTTTTCCTATTAGTAATTTTATTTATTTCAAACTGTCATTTTATGTAATGAATATAACTATTACAGATAGTTCACCTTTAAATTGTTTTCTATGGCTTTAGTTAATATATTCCCATATGGGGACTAAAAACTCACCAAGAAATGAGAAATTAAACATTCATTTTAACTACTGATGCACAAATTATTGTATTTATTACCTGCAACATTTGATCACGGCTTTTTCACGAAATATGTTTACTAATGAAACCTGAAATGGATTAGCAGTTAATAACGTTTACGGAAAAAAATTATTAATTTCTTCTAATACAATGATATTCTATGTCTTCAGAACCTTATCAATTACTATTAGTTCTTAAACAAGAACAATTTATTTAGCCGCTCTGAGTTTACCAGATATCAAATTAATTTAGATTTTCTTAATGAATTTAAAATCTAATTAGCTTCTAAACAGAGCATTGACGATTCTTGTTATTATGGAATTTTGTTAATTTATCTATATTAGAATGAAATTTCGTAAAAACACGATTTCTTTCATAGCTGAATATACTTTTCGATACAACAGACTCATTAATTTGTTGTTCCTACAAATAATGTATAATGTTACTTTATATGATCATACTTTCCTTAATCGTTAAATCATACAAGTAATATAAAATCTTAACCAACTCTGCTTTAAATTTAATAATATCATTTAATAATATCTTAACCCACTCACTTCCTGTGTTAATATCATTTCAAATACCAAACGTAAGTACTTGCCTTCCGATCTAAAATTGTTCTGCCGGTATTTTGCGGTACAGCACTGCCAAATTTACGTCAGAACATAGAATTACATATTTTTTCTTTTACCAAGTTGACCTAGAACTTGAGCTAGAACCAAATGGTCTTCTGTTGATTTCGCTTCGGGGTATGATTGTTTTGCGGGCGACAGAGATCCTGGGTTGAGACTGGGATTGTCGTAGTTGGTTTACTACCGAGGTTTGTGGATGGGTAGAGATTTAATCAAGGTGTTGTCGTGTTCTAAGGTGCCTATCGAAAACCTTATACTGAGCATGTTTATGAAATTCTTCACAAACGGGATGCCTGATTGGAGGTGTGTATTGATGTTCCTTATAAACCATGAAGCTTTTTTGAATTGGAACACTTGTGCTCCGTTAAGGCAGACTGGATGGACTAGCATTTTATACAGCGTCGCTTTCTGGGGCATTGGAAGTTTACTTTTTCTGCAGAGGAGAGGAAATAGTAGGCTGTAGACGCCATTTCCTTTGCAAATGGTGTGCTGAATTTGGGCTGGCCATTGGAATCTGCGGTCAAACTGGTGACTGAGGTTTGCTGAATGAAACTTTCTGGAGCCATGGGATAGGAATTTTATCGATTTGGAGGCGATAGGCGCGGAACTCCTTCTTGTGGTGGAACAGAATAGCCTGAGTTTTGCTCGGGTTTATCTGTAGCCGCCAGAATTTGTACTACGCTATTGCTTGGTCAGCTGTACTTGGATTCTGTTACGAATAGCGTCGGGACAATAACCGGTTGTGAAAAAAGCGGTATCATCTGCATAAAATACTGTGGAAAGTTTGTGGAGCGGGAAATCAGCCATATGAAGGTTCAATAGGGCTGGGGCTAGTGGAGCACCTTGCGGGACTCCTGCGAAAATATGTTTATGAGAGGAGACTGCGTCACCGATCCTCATCTGAAAGGACCTACCGTCCAAGTATGAATCTATCAGGGATATCAGGTCTAATTGATTTGCTAACTCATACTTGATCGAAAATTTTGGAGACATCTAAAAAGATGGCTCCAGTTTTTCGACCTTTTACTAGTGCCTGGTGGATTGTTGCTGCGACGCGGGCAGCTTGATGGAGGCATGAGTGTTTGGCTCGGAAACCGACTTGTTCGTTCGGGATTATGTGATGTGCGTCTGTAAAATCGTTTAAAGCGTTTAATATCGCTTTATTGGCAAGTTTGGAGAGTGAACTAATCAGGCTGATGAGTCTGTAGTCAGATGGATTGGAGTTGGCTTTTTTGTTAGTGATGACAGCAACAAGCGCATGTTTCCAGTTCTTTGGGAAATGCTTTAACCTCAGGATGGAGTTCTGATAGTTGCTGGTTGGTGAGGTTTTTTAGATGGTTTGCTGTTATACCATCTGGGCCTAGAGCTTTTTTAGAAGACATACGTTTTATGGAGAGCTGAAGGTCTCTGGGAGAGACTATGCTCTTCAGTAGATGAACTGACTGGAAGTCTTTCCTCTTTAGAGAGGGGATAGATTCATTTATGATGGATAATGTCTGTTGTGGTGGGCCAAGAGATGGATTGCATTTCATTTGATTCTCGAACGAGTTAGCGAGGATACCCGTAGAGGAATCAGCCTTTAGAGGGGGGATTGCGTTCGAATTTTTGCCCATTACGCTTTTGGCGGCGCGCTAGAGGTCATTTGGGGCAGTGGGATTGCCCATATTTTGAAGAAATGATTCCCATTTCTTCTCGTTCCAGGCTCTAACTCTCTCCCTGAATTCTCTGATTGCGCGCTATGCCACGCGTTTATCCTCGGGATCCAGAGTGGCGCGAACTCTTCTCGCTAATCGGTTCTTGTACCTGATTAGTTCTTTTATTTCTCTAGGGAGGTTAAATTGAAAAGGTTCAGTGCAACTTGTTTTAGTAGCTCTATTTACGGCTGATTGAATATCTAGAATGACGTTCGAGACCGCTTTTTTTAGCTCGTCTGGAGAATTGATACTTGGGGTAGGTCTTGTCGTCAGAAGCTCGAGTTGAAACAAACTCCAGAAAGAAACAGAAATAGCAGAAACGGCGAATATTTTACTGTATTAGAATAAGAGCTGGCAGAGAGCCTAAAGTATTTATTTAATGTGTTATGTGTCACCGATCTGATGGCTATTCCTGGTTGCTTGATTTGGGCGTATTTCGTTTTATTGGAATTTGCTTATTTGTACGGGATATTACACATACATTTTAGGCTTAAAAGTTCTTTCTGCGTATAAGCTTTAACCGTGCCAAATTTCAAGCCTTTTGCCGATTCCATTTTCTAAAAAAAGGAAAGCAAAATTTTCGTTAAGCCGATTAATACATGGATAAAGACATCAATATAGCGCTGAATTTGTAGCTCTACTCCATGACATTATTAAACATCCTTTAGTATAACCTTTCAAAATGTTTTACTAAAGCGCGAACCGGACGACACTAAATAACTGTAACGGTGAATTTAAAAACCCAAAACAAATAAAATTAATTGAAAAAATATACAACCGTGCGGTTGGAATGAAAAAGCAGCGAATACATCAGATAATAAGAAGCATATACGAAGAACGAGGAGGTGGAAAAAACTTATCGACGGCATTAAATGAGCAATAAAATTATACGCGCTACTAAACTAAATTTAATTTAATAAAGCGGCACGGTCAACTGTTTAATTAGGTAAGAATTTTGTCGCATCTTGGTAGCCGCCGCATCTGCCGATTTCGACTCGTTCGCTCATAAAGTTTCCCGTCCATCCACGTCTTTTTTTTAGCGACTGAATCACATATGGTAGGAAAATGCCAGCATTCTAAAGGGGGGTATCTTCTATAGTCTATTCAGATTTTTTTGTATATACATCATCAAGATATTTAATGTAATGTCTCTCGCAATTTGTAAATTACTTTCAGAGTCAGACAGTATGAGACACAATGCTGCCTGAATAGTTCGCAAGCGTAAATGAATGGGCCTGCCAAAGTCGTCGGTACAGCCACAATGGTTTATAGGTTAGAGTTATAATCTTTTATCACTATTGCTTTCAAGAATTTTGCACACCTCTGACAACCGGGCGAATCATTCGTTTACGTGTTCGAACTAACCAGACAGCATTGTGTCTCTTCTAAACTAGAATAAATGAGAAGGAAAATATTGTCCGATTCGAAAACGAATTTGCAAATTGCGACAGGCAATAAATTAAACATCTTGATGACGTATGTACAAAAAAACTTTGACTAGACTATATACATCAATCGCCTTAACGAAAACTTTGCTTCCTTTTTTGAGAAAAACAGGCTTCAAATTTGGCACGGTTAAAGCTTATACGGACTAAGAATTTTAGGTTCAAAATTTTTGTGTAATATGCACTACTAATATTTAAATTCCAGTAAAATGAAATACGCCCAAATCAAGCAACTAGGAATAGCCGCCAGATCACTGACAAAATATATGAATAAATATTTTAGTTGTGCGTAAATCAACAACGGACGCGTTAAAATTAAAGTCTGGCAACGTTGTACTACAAAATGCAGGCAGACAATTTTAAATCGTTCATATCCCTACATTTTACATTGATTTAGAAATATAAAAAAAATTGAATCGACAAAACATAAATCAAGAACCCACAAAAGAAAAAATAAACAGGCTTAGATTTTTAACACAAAAAAGGTATTAAAATATTATATGTACATAATAATCGTTGTAATAACTAAACAAAAATAAACGAAAGCCTTATTTAACCAATCTACTACACATACTTTATATTCTACTATATACATACAATTTTCAATATTATATTAACTACTACCAACTGATCAGTTTGAAGTCGGTGCCGAGCCCAAAAAATATAAAAATAATACTATAATTTTGTGTCACATATACAAAATTAAATTAGAAACAAAACCAATCTAATTTAATATAACTGTTTGGGTTGGACTGTTGTCTGCAATATTTCTTTTTTTTTGTTCTGGACTAAAACCAGGCGGTGAAATGCATGGCGCATACCTGGTCGCGGAGACTTGCTACTCCAGAGTAAGTTGGACCGGGTTATGTGGGACTGCCTCTGGGCTTACCAATACACTAAACCGAAACCGCTTCACAATTGACCCCTGTGGATCGCTACTGCGATGACATTAAATTTGGGAATATGGCACCCGCTGATCGGGTAGCCGTTATTGGCCACGAGGACCCGGCGATTCTATTGATTCGCGAACTTGAGTTAACACAACAAGATACTGTCGTATGGGGACAAAAGTTATGACTGTAGGGACGGATGAGGTCGTTTCAGCCTGGAAAAGGAGGGGAGGTTAGCGGTGACGCGGTGCTAAGCTCCGAGCATGTTGACCAGTTCGCGAACAAGCGCGTTTTCAGAAGGACTTGAGCTGAGTTGTTGTTTGTGGAGTGATTGAGATATGAAGTGCTTGATTTCTGGAGTGTCAGTTTCCCTATGAATTTGATTATTTCTGACAAACCTTGGAGCGTTTCCATTCAGCGGAAAGATTCTCCTGAGGAGCTTATTTTGGAAAAGTTTAAGCCTTTTCACCTGGTTGAGTGTAACAAACTTCAAGTAAACATTGAGGAGTACGGACAGAATTCATATCTTGTAATATAAGCATTTGATGGAGATGGGAAGTCTGCTAGAAGGGCAGATCAGAGAATATAGCAGGTTTGCTATCCTCGAACCTCTCTGTATTGCATTCTAGATTTGGGAATGCAACCGAACTGTCGGTCGAAGTGAAGACCTAGTTACGTGACGTTATCCAGCCATGGAATTGTTGCGGTGTCGATCTTAAGTTGCGAGACGCGTAAAACTTCTTATGGAAAATGATGGCCTGGGTTTTCAGCGGGTTGAGAATTTGAACCATTTGACCGCATGATCGAAGTGCTTCTGTAAACGTTCATGAAATGTAACTTCGAACCTGGTGGCCATGAAGAAAGTACTGTCGTCAGCGTAAAAATCGACGTCAATGTGCTCTTTTCTCGGCAGATCTGAAATAAAGAGGTTAAATAAAACTGGTGCCAACGGGGAACCTTGAGGTACGCCAGCATCAATTTGTTTTCGACTGAAAAGTGTTTTCCTGATATTAACCAGGAAATATCTGTCCGATAGGTAGGACTTGATGAGAGCGGTTAGGTTTCCTGGGAGGTCTAACCGCACGCACTTTGCGATGAAACCGTCGTGACAGAATTTGTCGAAGGCTTTGGTTAGGTCCAGAAGGACTGGTCCAAGCTTTTTACGTTGGTCAAGAACGCGATGGATGTGTGCGGCCAGACGGGTAGCCTGATGGACGGATGAGTGGTGAGAGCGAAAGCCGAATTGTTTATCAGGAATAATGTTGTCCTATGTGAAAGAGTTGAGATATAGAGTATTGCCCTCTCGGCAAGTTTCGAAATGGCACTGAGAAGGCTGATGGGCCTGTAGTCAGATTGAGATGATTTTGCTCCTTACTTGAGAATTACCGCTATATGTGTGTGTTTCCAAGACGCCGGGAAATGTTGTAACCTCATGATGGAGTTAATGATGTTTGCCAGTTCCGAGTTTTCAGTTCAGGAGTTTTTTGGTTTGAAGTTTGCCGATCATAGTATGTAGAGATTTTGTAGATACGAAATGGTTGAGGAGAAAGGCTGTGGTTACTGGGTAATCGATATTCCATCGAAACCTGGAGAAACCAGGTCGAGACGGCCTCCCTTTTGTCTGCAGCTTTAAGGCTGAATCGAGCTAATCTGCATAGACCATTTTTGATGCGAATTTCACGTTTAAGAGAAGCGGGAAGGTTGTTTCTCGACCGTTAGGGTTGTGATGAAATTTCGACTGTGGCAGATTCGTGAGCAGACTGAATATCACGAATTAGCTTGAGTACGGATTTCTCGAGCTGTTCTGGAGTGTTAATTTTTGGAATTGGATCGCTCTTTCATGAGAAGAGATTGGTAGTTCTTCCAGTCGGTCTTTGTCTTGAATCTTGTGAGTGGGACTTGAGTGGTGGCGCAGTTCCTATTCGTTAAGGACTTGAACTTCGGAACGGCGATTTACGTCTTGAAGAATAAATAAATGGAGGACTCTTGCTGCACTTTGAGAAGCTGAACTGGGGTGATGGGTGGGTCCATCTGGCAGGATAAGACCGAGGTCCAGATCTGCACTTAGAGCTACGATGACGTTACCTGCGGGGTTCGCTCTAGAACACTCCCAGGTGGAGTGGTGGGTGTTGAAATCGCCACCTATTATTTTTGGAAATTCTCGAAATTCTCAATTGGAATGCCCGAAAATTGGCAGTTGAAGCAATGCACTGGCTGACCGTTTCCCCTCTGGATCTCGACCTTCACTGTGATGACGCCGAGTTTGGTCAAATAGATGATCAGTCGCTCTTCGCGAGGGACAACTACCTGAATAATTGGTGGTTCTATCCCGGATTTTAATTTCCATCTTTGCACAAATTTGGGATGGAAGCCTTGATCGAAGAGAAGTTCACGTACCTCGTCAATGGAGAGTGATTCTGGGATGTTTCTTATGATTACGCGGAGTGCTCTCTCCTCCGGATGACGGCTTGGTTGGCACTGGTCTGGTTACATAGTCTGGAGACATAGTATATCATTATACCAGAGGTAATTCTAAAGGTTATTGAGATTTTTCTGTACATTTTTGTAGTATTAATCTCTGATTCATTTCAGGTTTCATGAGTAAATGCATTTCTTAACAAAGCACTAATCGAATATTGTAGGTAATAAATACGTTCATTTGTGCATTAGGAGTTAAAATGAATGTTGCAAATAATATTAACAATTATAAAATAGCTTCATAAAATTTAAATTTCTATTTGTTGGTGAGATAAGACAAAGTAGAAAGCAATAGATAAACGGAAGAAGACAAATTAAGGATGAGCTATCTACAAGGGATTGAAAAGTTGAAATCATCATTGGGATTGAAGAGTGAAGAGAGAATAAATAAGCAAAGAACGATGTAGTTTTATTTAAAAATTTATGTAAATAAATTATTCTTTTAATTAGCCTGGTGTATTTATTGTTTTTGCAATATATATTTTTGGTGAAAAATATGGATTAAAGATAAAAAATGGATAAAAGAAATATGGATAAAAAATATGAATGCATATAAATAAGGTAATGAAAATCTGTAACAATTAAAATGAAAGTAACTACATAATTTACATAGATGGAGCACCCGTGGAAGAATTTATTTATTAAGAAAATATTTATAGTGAACATTTTAAAGCATTGTTATGTTATAATAACTGTAAATAAATTCCTTTAATATAGATTTCTAAATTGTGAAAAATAAATTACCTAATTGTGCTGTAATTGTAATTGTGTTGTCATTGTTTTCATATACATGATAAAGTCAAATAGTAATTTCAAAATTGTTTTATTCATATATTATCTGCTTTAATATACAAACAAGTATTATTTCTTTTATTATTCCATATTTATGCTTATAACATAAAGTGAAGAAAGATCATGTATACTTGAAGATACATGATGCTTCGAAGTTGTTACGGTTTTGAAAATAATCTTGCTTGTTTTATTGTTCAGTGGTGTAGTAATTTAAAAGTAATCATTACTTTGTTGATTATTGAGACTTCTTGAAAACTAGATTAGAGAGAAAAAAAATTATGACTTAGATTTAATTAAGTAGTATTTAAAAAAGCTTAGTGAGTGTCATTTCTTCAGATGGTTATTTTAACATGTTTTAATATACAGACATTTATTATTTCAATTAATGTTATACATCAAATACATTTCTGATCTATCTTGTTTTAAAAAGACTGCGAAGGTAAGTTTTAGAGACATGTAATTTTAAAATATTCCAGAGAAAAGCTCTCTTTTCTGATATATTGTTCTTTTAGTGAAGTCTAAAAACGAAACTTTAAAATCTTTTTTTTTCGAAACCAATTTCTCGAAATGTTTGGCGCGATATCTCTCTCTCTCTACTGAAGCAATTTACTTTAAATTTTGCGTGAGCAAATGCATTTTTTTTGTCTATGTATTTTTTTGTCTATGCATTTTTTTTTTATCTATCTTCACCTATATATAATTTATAAATTTTCTATTTTATAGTGTGTTACCGAAACAGCTATATCTCTAAAAATAACTTAAATATTGAGTCCTCTTAAAGACGTATTCTTAAAGGGTTAAGCATTGAAAATATGAGAAAAAAATAGAATACTTCATTGATATGGCAAAAGCTCGAGTTTATTATGCTTGATCATCTTCAAACACTGCTCTGAATCATCAATCCGTCGTTGTTTTTGGTCAAAAGTGAGTTCGCGCGGCACCCACTTTGCACAGAGCTTTCTCATACTCAAATATTCGTAAATTATATGATGTACACGTTCAGTTGATATCTTTAGAGTATCTGTTATTTAATTCAATTTCAATTTACAGTTATTGAAACTCATTTTGTGGATTTTTTAAATGTCCACTGCGTTCACCGTTTTCGGTGCTCATTTCACCACGTCTAAACTCAGCATACCAATCTTTGGTGGTTGATTTTCCTGGGGCAGTGTCCGGAAAATCGGCATCAAGTCAAGTTTTTGCTTCAACTGTATTTTTTGCCTTCAAAAAGCAATATTTTATCAATACGCGAAATTCCTTTTTATCAATTTTTTTCACAATAACAAAAGTTGTGTTACCCAATATGCTATAATTCACAAACTAATGATCCGATAGCTGACAAATTTATTCACGCATTTGAGAGTTATTGCTAACTAAAAACAGGGATTTAATTCTAGTAGCGCCATCTATGTGTCAGGCCGGGTACTTTTCAACTTTTCAATTGACCTGTTATTTTATTTAGATTGGAATTTTGTTATAAACTGAAATGACTGAATATATATATATATATATATATATATATATATATATATATATATCGCATTTTCACCCATTCAGATCTCAAGGAATATTTGATTATCCTGATAATTTTCTTGGAATAAATTAGAAACCAGAAAAGTTGCAGGAAGTTGGTAATTTTATCGAAACCGTTTAATAAAATGTTCATTTGATAGTACCAATAGATCGGTAAGTCGAATAGCGGCTGTTTCGGCATCAATTAAACATATTGGCACCTGTTCGCGGACCCCATCAGTTCTTGCAATCAAACTCGCCGGTACCGTATTAAATTTTCAATCGGAGGCATGTGGGTACCTTCGATGAGTTAACGAATTTGCGTAGAAATAAAGCAAATTGATTGGAAGGCTCGGAAGGAAGAAAAAAAAGGGCGAAGGCACAATCTGCCTGCGACTCGTGCCCGCCTCAAGGAGCATCTGCGCCCGATACCGTCAGTACGAAATTAAAATTGGTTGGTGTATCGACATCCGTGGCCAGTGAATCAGAGGGATGTCTAAACATAACAGCTACTACAACACCAACGGTAATATCGAATTACCAGTGGTTTTAACAAGTTCCGCTCGAAGTATCCTGATTATTAAAACTAAATGAGGAATAATTTGTAAACAACCAAACTTTTCAAAAGTTTAATTTGAAGAAATGTAGATGGGTATTTAATTGCTCTGGTATCCTCTGTAAGTACAATTGTCGATAGTAGTCGCGCCATCTAGTCTGCGTGGTCATAACTATAGCAATTATCGAACTTGTCTTTAGGTGGCGCCATATTACCTTTCATTTTCTATAATGCATTTGAATAGAAGGCGTCGACTTATATGAAAATCACATAATTTTAATAGAATTTAGATTCAAGTAAAATAAGTGATGGCCACTGTCAACTATACACCATTAATCCAAAGAAATCATCAGGTTATGACTTAATAACTACACAGGAGAGACAATTATAAAACTCACCAACTTGATCAATGCAACAATTCTACTAAAAAATATCCCAGACGTTTGGAAGATCCTGGAAAATCACCCAATGAAATAAAAGCCTGTAGAACTATCTCACTATTGACAAATTGAAAAATTGACAGATTGATATTTGACGATTGAAGAGGTGCTTAAAATATCAGATTTAATTGAAAAAGCCTATGAAGGTAAAAGGGAATGTTCGGCTATATTCTTAGGTGTGGCACAAGCCTTTGATAAGGTATGGCTTGACGACCTTCTTCATAACCTACAGAAATTGTTACTTGGAAAATAAATACCAGCGAAAGTAAATCCGTGCATGTGCAGTATAATCAGACGTCTAGTAATATCATTCCACATAACAACAACTCTAAGTATTTCGGAATGAACCTTCATGCAAAACTTCGCTGCAAAGAACATGTAAAAAAGAAAAGAACTAGAATCAAAATATAAGAAAATGTATTGGTTAATTGGAATCATAACTATTGAAAGCTATATGTTCCGCGAAAACTAATATAATTACAATAAAAGTTTTCCAGAACAAAGTTTCTCGGAAGTATTGTAGGTGCACTGAAATACTACAGGACTGATTACTACATCGACTACTTACATCGAGACCCTTCAGATACCGCCTGTCAGCCAGGAACTAAAGAGATTTTCAGGCAGACAGTCTCATGTCAATATTGAAGTAATACAACCCTTGGATAACAACAGTACAGGACACATACTCAAAAGAATCAAACCATTTGATCTTGTGTAGTGCACAATAGTGATATGAATTTAATAGAAAAATAATAGTAGTGTTTATATATAAACATTATTACACCAGAAACTAAGATAGGGCCGAGGGGTCCTGCTAGATATATACCTAAATTTAAGTTAATAAGACAAAGAGGATGACAAAAAGAAAGACAAATTGTAGGTTAATCGACAACGACTAGTAGCAATATAATAAAAAAAATCTGTACAAAACTGTTGTAGCACAGCATTCTTGTTGTCGTTGTTAATATCTTAAACTGACGTTGTCAGAATATATTAAACTTAAGGCAGTAGTGTTGGAAGGCCATTTTTGTTTGACAGATTAGCTGAAAGAGACTACAGGAAAACAGACAAGTATAATGTACAATGTACAGCTCGTAGGTTTGAGATAAACGAGGATAGTAGAGAAGATTTTGGGAAAACTTTGTCAAAATATTGCAGGTTCTTCCGAGAATCCATCGTCGATATTTTGATTGACTCAACATATATTGATGCTCGCATGTATTTTGATCAGCGAACTGTTAAACAAACTAACATAATTGTTAAATTCAACGATCTTAATATTTTTCGACATAAAATAATAACATATAGTAATATTGAGTTATTTAGTATACAAATGTTACACGATAAAAGTGGAACGCTCAAAATTTTATTTTCGATATTCATTAATTCTGTTGTTCGATTTTAAGAAATCTTTAGAAACTTATGGTGATGACAAATAATAACCTGGGGAACTAAATAAGTTTTAGGACAAACTTTGAGATAGCTTAGTAGTTGATGAATCAATTGTTTCCAGATGTTGACATGCGATGGCAAATATTCAAAAGAATCCTTTTAATTGTTTGACAGACTCAAAAATAGTTTTTCGTGGCGTATTATGACTGGTGATAAAAAAGCGCAAACATTTATTCGTTAACTTAGGACAACCATTTATATTCACACCGAAGTGGAATATTCATAGCATAAGGTGCATATGTCCATGCATATGGACGGATCCAATACCATGGAAGGGGTAGTGTTACAAGCTGCTAAAACGGAAGGAAATATTGTTGCAGAAAAAAGGTGCACGAGTTTTTTAAAAATTAATTACGTCTTACATTAGATTTGCTTAGTACAATATTAATTTACAAATAAATTTTTTACTAGTGCTTTGTTGTACTTGCATTAATACACAAGCAAGGCAAGTATGGGATTAAAATAAAACTAATCTACTTAAGCTAAACTTAAGAATACACTTATACACTAAACAAGTTCGTGTGGTTTGGTTCGCTTCAATCTTCTGATTTCCTTCGTGTTGTCCAGTAACTGTATAGCTTCCACGTTTCTATGATTTAGTAACCTTATTTCATGTTTTAAGGCGAAATCTTGGATCACTTCGTGTATCCATTTAAGTTCAAGGTCATCGTGCAGCTGTTCGTTGGTTACGCAGTTTGGTAACGTACGTAACAAGTTGAGGCTTTGTTGTTTTTCTAATATGATGTCTCTAGTTTAACCCACGATCGAGATGTATTTTGAGGTATCTAGTGTTTGAGGAATCGGACATCTAACATAAGTGATATAATCAGGTTTTTGTCATTTCGCCGCAACGCAAAATTAATATGGACAGATTTGGAGCTATTAAGCTGCATTTTCCAGTCTTTAGTTCATTTGTAGATCTTGTTGACCTCTAGTTGTACTTTTTCTACGATCTTAGACAAAGATACATTTTTTGCTATGATAAATGTGTCGTCGGTAAATGTTCCAAACACTATTTCTTTTGGTGTTGGGATATAAGCAGCAGAGAGCAGATATAGGAGTGATATCAAGGCACTATTCTGTGGAATTCCAGCCGAAATAGGTTTAAGTGTTGAGAATGTCCCTTAATGTGAGATTCTAAATTTTCTTTCGAAAGAATATGATTGCAGAAGTCGATAGTAATTTTGCAGTATCAATTTGCTCATTTTGTAGATTAATCTCATATGGCATACCCAGTCAAAAGCTTGTGAGTCATCCAGGAATACTTCAGGGCAGTATTTATTTTCTTCGAATGCCTTTTCAACAACTGCTGTTACTCTGTGCTGGTCGATTGTCGAGTGGTGATTTCAAAATACAAACTGGAAATCTGGAATTTCTATAAATAGTTTAATACTTTTTAACAGATAATTTTGATATCACAGGTAGCAGCCAAAAAAAAGGCCTGTAAGATCCAACTTGTTCGGCCGGTTTGTCAGGTTTTTTAAGCATAATTATTCGAGCAACTTTAAGACATTCCGAAACATGCTTCAGACTCAAGCAAGCATTGAATATATATGTTAACATGATTATTGCTTTTCGTGGCAGCTCTTTTAATAACCCAGGTAAAATATCATTAATTTCAGTGGCCTTTTTAGGATTGAGGTTATTGTCAGTTTCTGTGGCAACTTCCATTGGAGAAATTTACAGATTTACAACTATATCGGGCTGATAAACAGTATTTATATCTACTGTAGATTCTATATTATTCGGCTGGAATACATTAGCCAAATGTTCTGCGAATAATTGGGCTTTTTCATCCTTGCATCGAACCCATAAATTTAGATAATTTTTAATAGGCGGTGGTCTATTACTAACAATTGGTCTTTTGAATCTCCGAGTTGCTTTCCAAAGCGAAAACTCTTTGTCTGCTTTCGGACTTAGTTCACTTAAATATTTTCTGAAGCAATCCTGTTTATATTCTTTAATTTTTTGTTTTGTCCGATAAAAATAGAACAACAGAATGACGCCAAATCATCTCTTGTAAGTTTTAACGCTTCCAGCGTACTTATTGTTAACTATATCTAGCCTTCTGATTATGAGTTGTTTACGAAATGCTGAAGAAATTCGAAAATCAACATCCTTTTTTTTGACAAGGTATTGCCATGTTGTCAGAGAGATGGAAAAAGTTGTAAAAATGGTGGACATTTTTGTGTTAATTTTCAATTAATTCATTTGTGATATTATATTTCTTTTAAATTAAATATAATTTTGTGATATATATTAACATTTATTCATATATTCTCTAAAAATGTTTTTATACAAGATATACTTTTCCGTATCATATTATCTATAAATAAATCTGCTGAAAAGTAAGTATAGTTGTCTCATATTCAGCTGTCTTTAATATCTTGCACTGCTTGTTCTTGTATGGGTTATCTGTAAATAGAGGAATTGTTTTAAATACAATTGCATCTAAATATATCACTTTAAAAATATTACCTTCGTTGTAATTCACATTTCTTGTTAGGAATTTTATAATTAAATCCCATTTATTAGGCATAATGACTTATTCTTAAGACAAACTGTTTCCGAAACTGTTGCTTGTAGAATTTTGTAATAATAATTCATAGATGATTAAAATAATAAACGTCTTATCTACTGGTTTGTTATTACAATGATACGTATTACAATACATCATACTTCCGTTATTAATAAAAAAGTTAAAAATAAACGGAAACTTAACCTAATCAATATAATAATTACATCTGCAATTCGACATACTTTGTCAACAGTTGAGTGGACATACCTAAAACCAAATTGGTGAGAACTGCGTTCTTTGCTCGAGAATAGATTTTAGAATAGGCGCTTGAGAATGGATTTTTCAAACAAATATAAACATCGATTGAATAACTGGTAATAATGAAATAAGGTAGTATTCCTTTTCACTTAGATTTTTACCAGGTTTTAATATTATTATAACTTCAATAGTTTTCGATGCGTCTTGAACAAAGCTTTTTTTTTATTATTTAATTAATACATTGTTACTAGTCGTTTACCGGCTTAACTTAAATCTAGGTATATAGCTAGGAGGACCCATCGGCTCTAACTCAGTCTCTGGTTGTTATGTATAATGTTTATACATGTTACTGCTGAATTTTTTTAATATATGCACCTTACTACACAACGTTACACAAGATCAGATGGTTTGATTCTATTGAGTCTGTGTCCTCTTCTGGTGGTATCCAAAAGTTGCAATATTTCAATATTAGTATGAGAATGGAGTGTTTCCTCATGGCCCCTTGCAATTCTCTTGATTTCTTGATCGACTGTGGGTATCTGAATGTCTCGATGTAGGTCCTATAGTATCAGTCCTATAGTATTTGGGTGCACCCACAATACCCCTCAGGATTGAACAAAGCTTAATCGATTATAAGCATTAAACAAGTTGGTTAATTTAACCAAAGACTCTCCTTGGGGTCTTCTGGTAGATTTCTTTCAAATTAAAGTTACGTTTCCTTAGGAGTTACTATTGTAATTCTTTAAGAACATTAATTAAAACCGAAATATAGTAGTATATTTCATATAGTAGTTTCTTCCAATTATTTTTCAGAGTAATATCCTGCTGTAATAAGTGATTTAAAAAATCCTAATATTGTGTGCTTATTAACAAGAATTGGATTTTGATCTTTCGTAATAATTTTATAACTGATGATTAGATACATTGGAGAATTATTCGAGTTTAAGTTGAGGCTAATTTCAATATTCAGACATTCAGTATGTCGGTCTACCCGTAGATATAAACTCATATCCATAACTGACAACAGCCTTGTATAATTCCTTCCTTTTGAGGGTAATAAAATTCGACCTCCAAATCCAATGAGTGTGATTGGTATTAAAACTGCCACCAATAATAAAATGGCTCTTTAGTTTATATATTTTTTTATATATCTCTCCATATTAATGTTATTTAACTATGCAATCTTTGAACTGTTGTTTGGCTGACTCAATGGTTACCATTGCGATTTTAATATCCAATTTCATCCAAATGTTATTTTTAACTCTCATTATTACTACTCATTGATTAGTGATTTAAATTTATATGAATATATTCGCTTGCAAAAGTACGAAAAAGTTGAAATTATATATTATGAAATTAAAAGTTTAATTCTATTGTTGATAGAGATAATAGTTGCTGCCCTATAGGCTTATTAAGTAAATTATATTACTAAAATTATGTTACATTAGTTATTAATTAATGTATTATATCAAATAACTCTATGTGGTTATCTTTTATTAAATAAAGAAATTGCCTTAAATATAATTGCCTTTAAATATAACAGTATAAAAATATTACCTTCGTTATAATTCGTATTTCTTATTAGATGCTTTATTTAAATCTCATTTATTACTGTACTATTGTAGAATGTAATAATGATTCATACATTATTAAAATAATAAATATATTTATTTATTTTGTCTTGTCTAGCGATAAGCTATCCTATTGCAATATATCATACTTCCGTTATTAATAAAATAACAAAACAAACGGAAACTTGACGTAAGACTATTAATATAAACTTTTTATAATGTTTACATTATGTATAAATATTATATAACTTACGAACTCTAAACTGTCAAAAACCTAATTTTGATAGTTAAGTCTGCCTATCTATTGATATGCCTATTGATGTCTATATGCCTGCTGTCTATTTGATAAAACAAACAATAATACTTACATTTACAGGTTTTCCCGACATATTTTTGTGCTGACTAATCAGGTATTATCTTGATGAAAAACTGTTTTTTTTTCTGTAAACCGGGTACTTTTTTATGAATCTTTAAATCTAATTAGTTCAAGAGGTTACAGCAGTAACCAACATATATTGTTTTATCAGTTTGGAGGTAATTTATGAGCAAAATGCATTTTTTGAGTGATATATATAGTGTTCTATAGACTTATTAAATAACTTAGTATTTTCTATCGAATATTGTCATTATTCCACATTGGGATCATAATTTAAAAAAGAGTAAATATACGAGAGTGATTTAACACGCCGTAGGCATCGAAGTAATTTACCCTCATCTTATAAGTAAGACTTGCAAAAAATATATAACCAAAAAGAATTTGTTCATTCTCATTGTAATAACACATATTTGTACAAATAATTAAAAATTCAACTTCGTCAGCTCTTCTAATTCTGTAATGTATATCCACCGGCCGCATAAATTTAGTTTCGTCTGCTTCATAAATAATTTTTCTGTTCCACATTTTTATTTTTCTTTTGCCTTAAATGTTCTTTATAACATGGCATGAACGTAAGAGCCTTTGTGGCCTGGTTCCCATAACTTTTATCTAGCTTAGATTACAATTTAACCAAAAACATAATATTTTATCAATACCTTATACACTTATTTTCACATTCTGTATTAAATAATACATAGTTATATAACCTTAACAAACTCTTCTAAAAATAAAATTAACCTAAAAATTACTTTTGTAGGAATGTTCGTCTGGTCGGTCAGTCGGTCGGAATGTGTGACTGTCGATGCGATTGTTTGTCCGAACACTCACTATTATTTTGTGGAAATAATTCGCACGAGAACTGAAAACACTGGTTGAAGAAATACTTGTTTATTTCGATTTAAATTGATACATGTGGTCGATGGGAGAATGGACAGGATATTAGGTTAGGTAAAGGAAGTACGGTAGCGCTGTGGAAGTGGTACTGTTACAAGGCGGTAGAGAAGAGAGCGAGACGTCATCGTGGTGGTATTTTATACCCGGGAACCGCATGGTACCAATCCGCCAGCGTTGCCAACGTTTGACTTTGATATAGGTGAATGCGTGGTGGCCTAAAGGGTTGTAGCGGTCGCTACACTTTCTGACCACATCTCTTGTAAACAACAACGTGTAGCATCAAATCTGTCAAACTAGTTTAGAATAAATGTATATGAGTAGTTCATGCCAATTGGCATGGACGCTAGTATCCTTTTACCGTCGTCTTGGAATCTTTCCTCTAAAGGTTCTACGTAAGGTATATTTATTTTATCAAAAGGTTTCGGTCTCCCTCCGATCTCCGGGCTTTGTAAGGAGGTCTTGATCTGTAGGATGTTTTGTAACTTTTTTGAATGAATATTTCGCATTACTATCCAAAGAGAGTTCTGAAAGAAATCTGGCGTTGGATGCTTGTTTACTCACTTTATTTTCATTGTTAATTGCTGTGTGGTTCTGTAGAGCAGGGTTTTGTCAAAAAGGCTTCTTGATTGATGCCATCTTCTTCTAAGCTTACGTTTTGCGGCAATTAGACTTATACTTACTTTTGGAATATTTAAGTCCTTCAGTTTCCTTTTAATTATAGGAGTACTTCTCCATGCAGCTTCATGGATCGCGATGGCAAAAGTAACTACTTGGTTTTCCTCTTGCTTTCAACTGCTTTTCAGATTAATATCTTGTTGTATAGAAGTGACTGAAATAATCCTGATTATTTCATCCCAATCCTATATGCTTATTAACTAGAATTGGATTGATGGTGATCATTTTATCATTGAGCGATGGTTAAATACATTTTAGAATTATCCGACTTAAGTCGAGGTCACTTTCGATTTTAACACCGTTTTTTCTTGATAATAATTCTTGATAACGCATAAGTCAATCAAGTCTAGAGATTTATTCAAGTCAGAAGGCCAGTGTGTCTACTGATCAGTGGATATGAACTCACATATGGATGTAACTGGCTGCAGCCTTGTATATTCCTGGCCTATGGGAGTAATGAGTTTATACCTCTAATTAAATGTGCACTATGACAGTGAAGTGCCTATGTTCAAACGCAAACTGCCATACGAACTGGTTAATAGACACATAGAGTGAAATTTAATAATCTCTAGAATAAGCTAGAGCAATGAGTTTATACCTCTAATGAGAGCATTTATAATAATAAAATGATGCTTTAAATTATTAAAAAGGTTAATATATTTCTGAGCGTTAATGTTATATCTAGGTGGACAATCATTGAACATTTGTTTGGTTCATTCAATGGTTACCATTGTGGTTTCAATATCAGATGTCATCCAAACGTTATTTTTATCTTAACAAAGTCGAATTATGGTTGAAAACGTGGCGTATTAAAGCAAATGAGAGAAGATCTACCAATGTGACATTCACCCAGTGTAGAAGAACATGTCCCTCAGTAAAATTGAATAATCATGAACTTCCGCAAGCAGACAATGTTAAATATCTGGGAATACATTTCGATCGACCTTTGACATGGAAAAAACATATAGTTACAAAACGCAAACAGCTTGGGCTTAAACTAAACCAAATGTACTGGCTGATAAGGCGTAAATCTAAATTATCATTAGATAACAAGGTTTTTCTGTATAAGTATTATATATAAGTACTATGGTATTGAACTGTGGGGTACTACTAGCAAATCTAACATAGATATAGAGGTTCCAGAATAAAGTGTTGCGAGTAATCGTCGATGCCCCATATTACGTGTCCAACAAACTGATCCTATTCACATAGAACCCATAACGAGTGTGATTCGGAGTGCTAGTGCGAAGTACTCTGAAAGACTATTAGTACATCCCAATGCACTCACCAAACCCTTAAATGTGCGCTATGACAGTGAAGTGCCTATGTTCAAACGCAAACTGCCATACGAACTGGTTAATAGACACATAGAGTAAAATTTAATAATCTCTAGAATAAGGTAGAATAGTTTTTAGAATAAGTTAGGATAGATCTTCTACATGTCAGGATGGTTATATTATATAATGATACTTACTGCCCACGGGCAGATTGCTGACGCTCTAAGAGATGCCATTTTTAACAATCATTATTTCTACACATTAGTGAAGTCTAAAAAAAGGTAAAATTATATAATAATCTTAACTTAACATTAATTTCCTATTAACTAAATTATTACACTAAATGTGGTTGTCTGCAAATAGACAAATTGCTTTAAATATAATTGGATAAAAATATTATCTTCGTTATAATTCCCATTTCTTATTAGGGGATTTATTTTTATCATATTTATTACTACTGTACTATTGTAGAATTTTGTTATGATCCAAATATTATTAAAATAATAAACGTATTTGTTTATTTTGTCTTGTCCTTTGGTAAGCTATCTTATTAAAGTATATCATACTTCCATTATTAATAAAATAATAAGACAAACGGAAACTTAACTTAATACTTTCAATATAAGCTTTCTAAATTGTGCATAAATATTACATAATTTCTAAAGTGTAGACTGTGAAAACGTATTTTCGATAGCTAAACCAGTCTTTAAATAAAACAAAGGAAACATTATTATGTTCATTGGTTTTTCCGATAGTTCTTTTGAGCTGAGTGATCAGGTAGTTTATCTTGATGGAAAAGGAGCTTCTTCTCCTGTAAAATGGATACTTTTCCATGCAATTATTTCAAAAGCTTACTACAGTAATATACATATATCGCTTTACCAGTTTGGAATTAATTTATGAGCAAAATAATTGTTTTGGTGATATATGACTTCGAAGCCTATAGACTTATTAAATAAATTAGTATTATTTTTCCAATATTCGAAATTTATTCTTCCATGTTAGGATTATCATTTAATAAATAGTAAAAATACGAGAGCGATTTAACACGCCATAGGCATCGGAGTAATATAAAAAAATAATATGACCACCTCGAAGGAATAAATACGAGACAATAAAATAATAAGTCATAAAATGGAGCGATCACAACGATATGAGTGAGGTATTCGGGAAAAAATCCGATATTGTAAAGCTCATGCTGCAACTGAATACATATGGATGATAATCCAGTCCGGACGACCGCAAAAACGATAATTTATCCAGCAAGTTGAGCAATTAAGTTTGCCGTTGCATGTTCGATTCTGATTTATCGACGAGGAATTATGACGTTTCGCGTTTCTCGGACCATCGCCAACGCAAAAAAACCGTCCGCGGTTTCGGTTTGGTCGAGCCAAACGGGCCGTTTTTGTCCCGGTTTTCGCATCAGTATGCCGGCTTTTTTCCGTCGCATGGGGTCCGGCCTCTCGGGTTCGTTCTCTTCCCGAGCCACCGTCCTGTCGTTCGCTTGCCTCTTAGCGATTCCGTAGAGGCCGTCTCGAGATTGAAAAACGACGATTTTTGTTTCCGTATTAAGTTATAATTTATTGTAATCAAATCGACGTTTCTTTGTCTCTTCGGTTCCGATTACGTGGCTATATCTGAACCACATCACCGGCAATATTGATAAAATTATAACAAATGATTCATATTAACATTACTTATTAACAGGTCAATTGAAAATTCCGCGGCCTACCATAGTAAAACACATTTTTTGGAAAAATTACTTTTTTTTATTCAACATAATTCCCTTCAGGGGTGATACACTGATAGCGGCCCTCGAACTTTTTGATACCAGTTTTGTAGTACGATTTGTGCTTTGCTTCAAAATAGACCCCAGTTTTGGCGATCACCTCATGATTCGATGAAAATTTCTTCCCCGCGAGTATTCTTTTGAGATCTGAGAACAGGAAATTGTCACTGGGGGCCAGATCTGTAGAATACGGTGGATTAGGAAGCAATTCCAAGCCCAATTCATGGATTTTTGCCATCGTTTTTACTAACTATGTGCCACGGTGCATTGTCCTGGTGAAGCAGCACTTTCTTTTTCTTCAAATCCAATAACGCTATGTAATAGTCGCTGTTGATAGTCCTTCCTTTTTCAAGGTAGTCAATGAAAATTAATCCATACGCATCTCAAAATACAGACGCCATAACCTTGTCAGCCGACTGTTGCTTTTTCCCACGCTATGAAATGGGTTCATCGTGTGCAGTTCATTCGGATGACTGTCGATTGGACTTCGGAGTGAAATGATGGAGCCATGCTTCATTCATTGTTACATATCGGTGCAAAAACTCGGGTATATTACGCTTGCCCATCTTCAAATATTGCTCCGAATCATCAACTCGTCGTTGTTTTTGGTCAAAAGTGGGCTCGCACGGCACCGAGCTTTCTCATACCCAAATATTCGTGAATAATATGACGTATACGTTCAGTTAACATCTTGTTTAAATAGAGTGTCAGCTATTTCATTAAATTTCAATTTACGGTCATTCAAAAACATTTTGTGGATTTTTTAAAGTTCTCGTCTGTAACGACCATTTTTTCACAATAACAAAAGTTGCTTCACTCAAAATGCTATAATTCACAAACTAATGATCTGACAACTGTCAAATTTATACACGCATCTTTTGAGGGTTAGGGCTACCTAAAAAACAAGCATATGTATATAATAGCTACTGGAATGGGAGGTTCAGAATTATACAACTTAAAATTTAAACTCCCGAAAAATAATTGTAGGTGAACTGCACATGCACAGATTTACTTTCGTTAATTTTTATTTTCCAAGCTTGTGTCCAATTATTTATATTGTCATTTGCCTGATGTAATTTTCGTGTGGCTTCTTCACTAGTGTCTCCGACAGCTATAATTGCACTATCATCAGCAAATGTAGCCATCGTAAAATAGTCTTCATTTGTGGTATATCACAAATGTAGAGTAGATAAAGCATTGACCCCAGTAGACTTTCTTGTGGTACACTAAAGCAGGTGTACTTTGCAGGTGCAACTTTTATTGTAGAGTAAGATTCTTTTTGTTTAACTCTAAACATCCTGGCAGTAATGTACGATTTTAGTAGGTCGGTGTATTGTTTTGGTAACATTTTCTGTAGTTTATGAAGAAGGCCTTTATGTCAAATCTAAGAACATGGCTGAGCATACTTTTTTTTACTTTCGTAGGCTTTCTCAAAAACATTTGTTATTGTGTGGATCTGGTCAGTTCTTCAATACTTGTTAATAAACCCAAACTGGTGTGTTGGTATTAGGTTTTTTCTTTCTTTATGATACAATGTTTACTTGAAACGATATTTCATACTACGAGATCAAATTTCCTCGTGTCAAAAGTAGAGATGTATCTCTTGATGTTACAACTGAGGCATTCGTAACTTTATGAAGATTTATAAGTGAAGATTTAGAAATCAGAGCTATCGGTTTTGCTAAATATTCGTTCCATTGATAGCGTTTTCTTTCGTTCAAAAATTTAAATTCACAGACTAAATTGCAAATATATATCATGAAGAATTCTGCAAATAAAATGTCATTTGCACATAGAAGTGACGTATTTTCCCCAGAGTGGGCATCAAATTATGATTTATGAATCAATTTCATAATTTTATTTCATAAAATAAAAAATCAAATATTAATCTCACCCTAAATATAAAAATAAATACAAATTAGCTATAAAAGAACGACAAACTGTTATTTTTATAGACTGAACTCTTATCGGTTCTTCTTTAAGCATTAATAGAAGATATACAGTTGCGTATGATATAATTTAGAGTTTTATTAGTTTGTAAAAAGCTTCCGAAAGCAGTCGTCGAATAGGCAGGTAGGATTATGGAGCACTGTAGGATGTTTTTTTATTATTCCACTAAGTATATTACGCATAAATCTTACTGGTGCTGGATGAGTTTTAATGTCACCACCCAGCTGACGGGGTGTCGTGAGTTGGGTGCGAATGTATATGTGTGTGTAAACGTTGATTAGAGCGCAAGGAAGACGGCTGCACGGTCGGGCGGCGACCCTCCGCCCGAAAGAAGAAAAATCAGGGGCACGCGCCGAAGAACGCAGCAGGGTAGCGCGAGCCTCTGCACCTTGGCTTCGATCCCGATCGACACCTGTACCGGTATGAATGTGGATGTGTGCGGCAGGTGCGTGCGGACGGGGCCGGGAATCCGAGGGCAGGGACGGACTGCACCCACCGCGTGCCCGTAACCGTCTACATACACTCATAATGTTTGTCATCTTTCGTTTTGCTTGATTAAACAGGGTGAAAACGTAATTATTCAGATTATTTATTGCTTTATTTTTATCATTACTAATTGGAATTAGTTTATTGATTGATATAATTTATTTAACTAATAGCTATCATACAGTAACCAAAATTGTGCATCCAAATATACCATAATACAAAAAAATTAATATAAAAGGATATATTAAACTATCTTTATCCCCATCGTCAATAAACTTGCTTAATAGATGAGTACCTAAAATATTATATCGTCGTCTGGGATGCCAATGGCTTACAACAACACGCAAGAGAAATAACCGGAAAAAGTTACAAGACCTATTAGAGAAGGGTGTAAAATTATTAAAATTTATATTTAATGCAATACTATAAATGAATTATTTTCCTAGCATTTGGAAAGTAGCGAAAATAATAATGATCCTCAAACCATGAAAAACGGGAGATGTCACCCACTAGTTTACCTACGTCAATCTCGAAAGTTTTTGGGAAATTATAGATGATGAGGTTTAATAATATAATAGAAAAAAGAAAAATTATCCCAGAATGTCAATTTGAGTTTTGTTATCAGCACGGAACGATAAATAAAGTGAATATACTTGTAAACAATGTTACCTTAATTGCTAAATTATATTGTTCGGCTACATTCCTGGACATATCGCAGGCTTTTGGTAAAGTATGGCATACAAGGTTGCAGGTAAATTAAAGAGACTCCTTTCACATTCACATTTTCAGTTACTAAAATCTTCATATATAGTATACCTCATAGATAGACATTTCATTATACCTGTAAAAAAAGACGATGAAATTAAGGCAGTACGGATTTGACACTGTATCTCTCCTGTGTACAGCTGATCTACGGACTGAAACATTACCTTGCGTTTCAAAGAACCTTTAAACACAATTTGATAAAATACAATGAAGATATTGTGTATTAAGGAAAATAAAACAAAATCTACCCATGGAGTATACACTAATACACCTAACCTGGAAGAAGCATATCATATTTCACACGTATCAAACAAGTATATCAAATATATTGGCTTATTGGTTCAAATCCAAGTTATCATTAGATAACACGGTATTGTTAAGTATCAATACTTAAGCCTCTTTGATCAAATTGAATCAAACTATGGGGTACTGCTAGTAAATCTAATATAGTCATCATACAACGGTTTCATCAAAACCATGTGTTGCGTGCCTTTGTCGATGCTCCGTATCATGTCGAATGAAATGATACAACGCTACATACCTCTAGAACCCATAACGAGTGTAATTCAAAATTTTTGTGTAAAGTATTTTAAAAGAGTGTTAGTGCACTCCAATATGTAATTATATATAAGTTTGTATTATAATATACACAATGGTTTCTTATCCCAACAGAAATATCCTTTTTCTCAACTTTTCTCTAGCTTGGATTTCAGATAATTTATGATTGAAACGATTTCTAGTTTATTGCTATCATGATACTCTTTTACTTATAATATGTTTTCACTAAATTAATATTTTAGCCTACTAGGATTTTTCTGTTAACCTTTGGTATTTGTATATATAATATCGTTAATTTGTAATCTAAAAGCAAGGAAGGTAATATCGAACCTTTTTGTAAACTCACCCAGTACTACCATAACAACAAACCATAACCCATAAAAACCGTAAGTATAATTTTATGATGACTCATTTATATATCACAGTTGCTAATTTTCAAGTGACTTCAAATCAAACAATTTGAAGACATATCTTTCGACTACAACAGTTTGTCCTTTATAAGTTCAAATAGTTCCAAAATTAATTTTATAAATTAATTAATACATGATATGCTAAAAATTTTTTAAAAATAACAGGCCAAATTGTCATATCATTTAATATAATAAATACATATTTATAAACAAAGATTAATGATGAAAATGTATTATTAAATGTTGATGTGAAGATTGAATACTCTTGTTCAAAATTTAGGTTTAATCAACAAGAGGCAGCTGATTTATTCATAAACTTAGTTTTAAAGTTCTGAATATGGTACCAATCTTTCTGGTACATATATGTTTGTATTTGTTTACAAGCAAGTTTTAACCATTACCAACTGATCAGTTTCAATTTGGTGCCGAGCCCAAACAATACAAAAATAACAATATAATTTTGTGTCACATACACAAAATTAAATTATGAACAAAACATATCTAATTTATTTTTCGTATCGACTTCAAAGTGGTCAGTTGGTAGTAGGTAAAATAACAGTATAAATAGATAAATAGGTTTAGGTAGGTATTAAGCTAAATTGTGTGTATATAGTAGAATATGAAATACTTTTTTTGTCTTAAATACATTTTTAAGTTGGATTATTTTTTACTTTTTAGTGAGTTCGTTATTTATTTTTTGAAGTCGGTTCAATTTTTTTAAAAATTACTTGTGTGCAATAGTGGACAATAAGTATTATTATATGATTTCCGTTATATAATATAACTATCCCGAAATGTAGAAGATCTCTTCAGTAAGTGATCTGCTGTACAACTTATAATCCTAATCTTATTCTAGTTACTGTTCTAACTTATTTCAAAGTATATCCTAACTTATTCTAAAGACTATTCTAACTTATTCTAGAGATTATTAAATCTCACTCTGTGTGTCTATTAATCAGTTCGTATGGTAGTTTGCGTTTGAGCCGAGGCACTTCACTATCATCGCGCACATTTAACTGTTTGGCGAGTGTATTGGGATGCACTAATAGTCTTTCACTGTACTTCGTACTAACACTTCGAATCACACTCGTTATGGGCTCTTATGGGGATATCGCGTTGAATCAGTTTGTTGGAGACCTAATATGGGGCATCGACGATGACTCGCGACTATTTTGGAACCTCTGGAGGATATCTATGTTAGATTTGCTAGTTGTACCCCACAGTTCAATACCACAGGTCCAAATGGGCCTAAGAATTGACTTATATAGGAAAACCTTGTTATCTACTAATAATTTAGATTTACTGCCTATCAGTCAATACATCTGGTTTAGTTTAAGCCCAAGCCGTTTTGTCACTATATGTTTTTTCCATGTCAAACGTCGATCAAAATGCATTCCGAGATATTTAACGTTGTCTGCTTGCGGAAGTTCGTGATTAATTAGTTTTACTGAGGGACATGTTCTTCTACGAAGGGTGAATGTCACATAGGTAGATTTTGTCTCATTTGTTTTGATACGCCACGTTTTCAACCACAATTCGACTTTGTTAAGATGAAGTTTTAGATTTCTTGTGGCTGATGATCATATCTTGCAACAGTAGTGTTTCTTGAGGTCGGTAGGTCAGCTGTATACAATAGATATAACAATGGGGAAAGAACACTCCCCTATGGAACACCCGAATATATTGGGTGTAGGTCAGTGTATTATTACCCTGTTTGACAATAAAATATCTATCTGTGAGGTATGATTTCACATGCAGTCCAGTGTACGACAACTTGTCGAAGGCCTGAGAGATATCAAGAAATGCAGCGGAGCAATATTTTTTCGTTTAATATCGTTTAAGTTTTTGTTAATTTGGTTGACTATTCTATATATTTTTTCTGTTGTGCCGTGTTTATTACGGAAGCCAAATTGATGGCCTGGAATAATATTTTTCTCTTCTGAGTTTATTTTGAGTCTCTTCATGTATAGTTTTTCAAAAATTTAGAGATCAGCGGTAACATGCTTATGGAACGATAAGAGGACATTAAGTTTTTAAGGCTCTTTTTCTCCATATATACAATAATAATGTTTTTTTTTAAATTTCTAAGCCAAAAATATTGTTTTTCGATAAATTTGCAGCCATTTAAATCTGACGCCCTAGCCTGATGTAAAAATAGAAAATTCCTATATTAAATCATATCAGTATTTTTTTCATATTTGTCAAAAATAAATAGCGTAAAATTTCATAATGGAAAATGAAATCATAACATATTAAAACTTTTCTTTTCACTTTTAAAATCATTTTAATTAATTAAGATTAATCCAATGGTCATAATCGGATTAATATTTCGTTATGACGTAACAGCTGATCCGATTCTGTTTGGGTTGACGTAGCGTAGAACCACGACCCTACAAAAAGGTTCTGTTATATGCGGAACTGCCGATGTCAATGTCGATGCCGAGGTGGTCCGTATATGGAAGTGGCATGCCAGATTGGACGAAAATCCTTTTGCTTTAAAAACGTTATTTTGATTAATATGGCAGGTGAGTTGGGTCGAGTTTTATCTACGAGGGCGAGATTCATACGTCGAATATTGAAAATTCGATTGTATTTAGATAAACATGGTGATGTATACTAGGTTGTTCAATAAGTTTTGTCGTTCGATAAGATAAATGTGATGTTATGTTTTGAGATACATTTTATTGATTAATAGAGTTTCCTTAAAGAGCATCACACTTGTTTATCACTGAAGTTAAACAAATGCCCCCAAAATCTGTCACGGTTTGAGGCAAACCTGTGGTTGGAAGCATTATTGGACCTTACTTTTCCAAAATGAGACAGTGTATGGTGCTGGATAGCATCAATGATATTGATGTAGACGATGTGTGGTTTCAATAAAACGATGCCACAATTGCATACAATTCCTGAAACTATTCAATTACTGCATGATATATGAGGGTCACTATTTATATTTCGGGAATTGGCAACACTGTCGTAATGTGAGTCCATCTGATGGTTCCATCGTAAAGTTTGATATTTTTAAGGATATACGTACTCAGAACATTTTGTCGTATGGACGCTATTTGTTTATTTTATATTTAGTTGAAAGTTTCGTTCTATTGTCGGCAAAAAATGGAACTGAAACGTGAACAATTTCGTTTTACGATTTTCGACGTGGATTATCACAAGAAGAGTGCATCAAGCAACTTAATTTGACTCTTGGCGATGAAGCTCCCTCAAAAACCACCGTGCATCGCTGGTTTACTGAATTCAATCGTGGTCGTAGTTGGCTGTCTGACGAGATTTGTGAAGGCCGTCCAAAATCGGCTGTTGTGCCAGAAAACATCGATGCTGTATGCGAAATGATTAAGCAAGATCGTCATGTCACATATTGTGAGATTGAGGCATTCCTAAGTATTAGTTCCATCAGCATATATGCGATTTCATATGAACACCTAGCTGTGCGAAAGTTATGTTGGCGTTGGATCCCACACAATCTGATAATCGTTCAAAAAAAGACTCGTGTCGATTGGTGCAAAGAAATGCTTAAGAAATTCGGTCACGGTGCTTCGAAAGAGATTTATAAAATCGTGACAGGTGACGAATCACGGATATATTCGTATGAGCCCGAAAGTAAGCAGTAGTCGACAGTATGGGTGTTCCAAGATGAACCAAATCCAACAAAAGTTGTTCGCGCACGAAGCACTTCAAAGAAAATGGTGGCCTGCCTCTTCGGGAAAACTGATCATATTGCAACGGTGCCTCTAGAGGATTGTAGAACAGTAAATTCTGATTGGTACACAAGCATTTATTTGCCAGAAGTCTTCGGTGAAATAAAGAAAACAAACAAGAGACGTCGAATTGTTCTTCATCATGACAATGCGAGTTCTCATACATCGGCTCAAACAAGAAACTATTTGAGCACTCAAAACATCGAATTGATAGGTCATCCGTCGTATACCCTCATTTTGGCGCCCGATGACTTCTTTTTGTTCCCATCCGTGAAGAATAAACTGAGTGATCAATGATTTTCATTGCCCGAAGAAGCTATTGAAGCATTCAAAAATCATGTTTTGAAGACACCTCATTCGGAATGAAATAAATGCTTTGAAAATTGGTTTAAGCGTATGCAAAAGTGTATCGGTCATCGTGGCGAGTACTTTGGAAAACAATAAAAATATATTCGCAGCTTAACTATTTGTTTTTTTCCTATTCCCGAAATATAAATAGTGACCTTCGTATTGCCCAGTTGTGTACACGTTTCGTGGTGATCAGAATTGACCTCTGCATTATGGGATTTAACACCTTTTATTTATTTTTATGGGGTTATGTGAGGTTTTTGCCAGTAAGTTTACAAACACTCGTGTGTTGAATGACAACAACAACACTTCTTCCACAAAATTCAGTCACAATTATGCAAAATTATTATAAGAAATTTTGATCAAAGAGCGCGTATCTGCCCACAAAGCTGCTGTGGCTATTTGCTCGATGAACTATTCCTCACATAACCGTTTCCTTTGAATTTTATAATTAAATCAACTTTGAACTACTTTGAATGTCTTGATCAACATTGATGCAAATTTGGAGTTTACTATGTTGCATTTATTGGCATGATGATAGATTCATCCAGCTTTAAAATTTTAATATTCAATCCTCCAATATAGTTATTTGACATTTTATAACGTACACATCTAAATATACTTATTTCAATGATCTCGATAATGATAAATTGATACACAAAAAATATAATAATCTCTTGTGAGTGTAGACACTACAAATACATTGTAGTATATAGTCTGACGCTTAATTTTTAATAGAGTTCTTGTGTTTGACTCGGATTCTCCAACAATTCGATCACCTGCGATCTTGATTGATTGAAAGTCTTCTAAGCCTTTTAAAACTATCGAAACTGACTAATAGTGATCTTGTTCAATATGTTTCAACTGTCTGGAGGACCTCTTTATAAGTGACATATAAAGGATGTTCCATACCTGTTCACCGAAATGTTTATCTTATTTGAATTTAGGTATAACTGAAATCAAAGAAGAATATCAAGAAAAAGCCGAGGTATTAGGTATTTGATCCACAAGGAAAAATATTTTTTTAACGCTTATAGAACAATGTTCAAAGTAATTCTTTTGTTTTTAATCAGTCTCCATCAGACAAATTAATGGACACAATTTCAATTTAAATTATTTTACACTACTACTACTACTAAGATAGTTGTAAAATAAACTGCTCAATAATTTAAATTGTTGAGTTTTTTTTAGTATTCTAACTCACAGCTGCAAAATGTGTTTAAACTATAGAATTATATGCTTGTTGAATATTTTATGATTACATAGAATAGGTCCGATTTTTGAAAAACTACTTAATGACACTTCTTCTATTTATTGTACCTGGAATAAAAGAATTTTAAAGGAACATGTATGATTGAAATAGTGAAATTTTAAATGCACGCTTGCGCACGGGTTACATAGAAACATATTTTATTTATACATTATTTTAATAATTTTATGTAACAATTAAACATCTAATGTGTGTCGATGGTTTGAGGGTCCCTAATGTAATATACATTGGCAAGAACTTCAAATAAGTCGTGTATTTTCGTTCTGAGGCAGAAAAAATTTGATTAAATCTTACAAGGCCTGAAGCAGGCAGTATAGTTCGAATATATATAGGTATTTAACGTACCTTTAATTATGTATAAGATGTATGGAGGTAAATAACACTCTTGGTAACATTTAAGGTTGGGCCTCACATTGTTTATTGTATATATGAGTCCCTAATAATGCTGTTCTTTTTTGCACTTACCAAATATTATAGAAAAGCATATATAATATAACGTGACTTGTTTGGTCGTACAAATCTACAAGAACTCAATATATGTTTCCACAACATTTGAATGCCAACGATTGATAATTCACTGGTGTTCACTATTGAACAACTATATATTCTCAAAATACGAAAAAAATATTTATTAAATCTAATTCTTTCGAACAATATTTTATCTTAGTAAATATTGGGCACTTGACTTCAATAATACGTTCCACAGTGTTCACAGTTCCTAAATGGTGATTGTGTTATTATTGGACACTTTTTTGTTACACTGATGGTATTTTTACTTCTTCAATATTCGATTTAATGTTCCTCAATACCCTATCAAACTTTATGGTTAATATGTTTGGAATGCTCACACAATTATGTAAGAGTTGTAGTGTTCCTTTTAAAAATTTTATTTCAGTTTTGGTCACACAGTAGAGCCATTATAGACGTATCGATTGTGGGCAAATTTGGCTTATTTGCATTGGTAAATCCCAGTTAATTTTTTGCATTTATCGTTTCCTTCCGTTGGTTGCTCAAAACCAATTTTTTAATTGTAAAATATAAGATTAATAATCTAAATAACATCGAACAGTGTTAAAAAATTCAAACATTTGAATGCATATATGATGGCTAGGAAACGGTAAGTGACGTCAATGTTTCAAAGCGTTTCTGATAGGTGTTGGACTTAACATGGCGAGTTTTCGAAATTTCGTATCTTTATTTCTGGTAAAATCTTAAAAATCCCGCGTTTACTGTTAAAATAAATGTATTTTTAATAACGCCTCTATAGTTTATTATTATTATAAATCAATATTTTTTATTACAGTCATCTAGATTATTGTTATATTGCAATAATTGTTTTATTCATGCGATTTGTCCAAGTAATTAATATATTGTTTTTAAACATTTGTTATCAACTTATCCGATACTTTTTTGAAAGGTTAATTTTTTCTTACACTCGTAGCGTTCTGCTTAACTGATTTTAACGGAGCAGGACGACGTACGTTCGCTGGCTTGTTGGTCGGCAATTGATAGGGCCCGATAATCATCTTCAAAACCATTTAGGGCATTAAACGAAAAATTCGGCTTGAAAATTTATAATTTTCAGTTGTAAGAGACCTGCTGTTTACACTGTGGTAGTGACTCCAGTTATACCATTTCTATATATAGAGTGTCCTACAATTTTTCAATTAAATAGAAAACAGAGTTATCTTTTGTTCGCTCTGATGAAGCAAATATTTGACTTCACATAAGTGTTAAATCATATGATATAGGGACCAATTCTGATATGATTAGAATTTGTTTGATAGAATAATTAAGTTGATCCACGGGCAATATAGCATGCGGCTCAATCTTGTTGAAACCATATCTCGTCCAAATCAATATTATTATCATTTAATTTAGGTATCAAAATAGCTTACAAAAAAGTAGAAAATAATTTAAAATCATTTATATAAAAACATATTTAGCGTTGTTGTTACATGGAATGATAGTATTATTTAGTGTTATTGGTGCTTGTACGGTCTAATTGTAGGTGAACTATACAGGCACAGATTTACTTTCGTTAATTTTTATTTTTGAAGCTTGTGTCCAATTTTTAATATTGTCGCTTGCCTGTTGTAATTTTCCTGTGGCTTCTTCACTATTGTCTCCGACAGCTACAATCGCAGTATCATCAGCAAATGTAGCCATCGTAATATTCTCCATTTGTGGTATATTATAAGTGTAGATAAAGCATTGGCTGCAGTACACTTTCTTTCTTGCTTCATTTAATTGTAGAGTAAGCTTCTTTTTGTTTAACTCTAAACATTCTGGCTGTAATGTACGATTTTAGTAGTTCGGTGTATTGTTTTGGTAATATTTTCAGCAGTTTATGAACAAGGCGTTCATGCCAAACATTATCGAAGACTTGTGATACATCTAAGAATATAGCTGAGAATACTTTTTTACTTTCGTAGGCCTTTTCAATAACATTTGTTATTATGTGGACCTGGTCAATTGTTGAGTGCTTGTTAATAAACCCAAACTGGTATGTTGGTATTAGATTTTTTCTCTCTATGATATTATTATGAATGACAACCAAAAAAGGCTTTAACAACTATCAGATCTGCCATTAAAAGTAGATTAAGTGTATGTAGTATATATTTAATATTTTTATTATAAAAAATACTGAAAAATTAAGTTGAATTAAATATTAATTTTACAAGATTGTAATTAGAGGTTTTGTGAATACAGACTGGAATCAGTGGTAGTCAGATAAAGGAATGTTTAGTAAATTCAAGAGATGGGCTATGACTTTGATTGCAATGCTGCAACGTGTTGAAATGGTATTTTCAGTTATTTTCTCTCCTTTTCTACTGAACTGCTAAGCTGTCTTTTGAGAGCTCGAGTTGGGTTCTCATCCAATAAGTCTTGCAATTACACTGGTTGACATAAAAGTCACTATTTTTAACTCAATTAATTGGGATGTGACGGAACAGAACCAGGATGAATTTTTAATTTTTGATGATGGATTTCGGCCTCAGATATTTCAAATCCAGCAACACATGTAATTAATGTCGAAAATACAATTTTTAGCGTTCTATGGTTAGTCAATAACTATTTTTTTATATAGAGAAATGTCAATATAACCGACTTTAATAACCAATATAAGCAAGCATCTGCCTAAAAATCTGTAATAACTAATACTTTCGTACTTTTGCATCTTAAGTAAACTGTATAATATTTAAAAAAATGCAAGAAGCAAGAACGAGTAATGGTAATTTCTTAAAAAATAAAACATAAACCATAGTTTATTTAGTGTTATAAAAACATAAATAGTAAAATAGCTGTGTAAATCTTAACCTAGGGAGGACACAATAGGATTAAGTGTTATTGCTTTGTCGTGGGCTATTGTACGTGAGTCGAACAGTTGTTGCCAGCCGTTACAAGTAACAATCGCTTGAAGTGAAGCGTAAGCTTTTCTCCGCATAAAAAGTAACTAGTGCTTTATAAAAAAATACACTGTTTTGTATCAAAAACTTATGAATGCGAATTTTTTATTTCTCATCCTCCAGTCTTATTTCTTGTCCCAGATTCTGGTACATCTTTTTTAATTTACATATTGAGGTTTCGAATGATAAAATATTTTTAATAAAAAAATTGAATTGAGCAACAAATTAGACCGATTTGTTTTGTTCGTGATTTAATTTTGTGTATACGTCACAAAATGATATTATTATGTTTGTATTGTTTGGGCTTGAGCCACCGACGAAACTGATCAGTTGGTAGTAGTTAAAATAATATTGTAAATAGGTAAATAGGTTTAAGTAGGTATTAACGGTCTTAAATTGTTTAGTAGTTAGGTATTAAATTGTGTATATATTGTAGAATATAAAATACATGTAGCAGATAAGTTAAATTAAGTTCTTGTTTATTTGTATCTAATTATTACAGCGATTATTATGTACATATTTTATTTTAAAACGTTTTTTTGTTTTTTAGTGTGTTCCTTATCTATTTTTTGAAATCGGTTCAATTTTTTTGTTAAAAATATTTTCATTTTCTCCTTTTGGTGTTATATATTTACTAACTAAATTATGCAGTTATTTTATTAAGTATTACAATGGATAGCCCAAGTAAAAGTACAGTCCGTATGAAGAAAAATAGGATTAAAGAAACAATGATTCTCGGGAGCCCCGGGCTGATTTATGTGATTTGACAAATGTTCCAATCGAACTAGAACAAAAAAAGCTTCTACCCTGTTGAGATTTGAAACATCGACCTCCGCGTGTGTGTTCAACGTTCTAATCATTACACCGTAGAAACAGTTGCCTACAACTTTTCTACGACGTTTCATGTGATATGGTTATTGCTTAAAAAGCAAACTGACTTTTACATTGAATTACTTCCGATTTTTAGTCCCATCGGTTCGGCAATAACATTATACACCAATATCTGATTATTTTAGATAAAAATATGCGAAAACATTGTACCTGCCTTTGAAATTTGAGGTTTTCCCTCGATTTCCCCCCTTTCCTCCCATCGCATCTTGATTTGGTTCCAATGGGACCACCTCGAAAGCGTACTGTATCGAATCAAAAAAGAAGTTTGAAAATCGACCCACAATTGATTGAAAAATCAGCGAACATACATTAAAAAAGATACAGCCGAACATAAAACCTCTTCCTTTTTTGAAGTCGGTTAAAAATGATAATAGACAATCTTTTGAATGTTTTTTAGTCATACAATATAAATGTATCAAATCTTGTAAATGTAAACATGGAGACGTTGTTTGCTGACTAGTGGAATTAAAAAGTGCAATGTCTGTTGGCTACGCTGAGTGGGACAGAACTTCCCATTCAAGGTGCAAAGTGTGATCGAGTGTTGTAATACAAAAAAATGACTTGGCGTGTGTTATTTGCTCTTGCTGATATTTTTTTTACAACAAAACGTTATTAAATTTGTGACGTCAGTAAACATCTGCATTGGCTGTTTTACTTGATTTAAACAGCTCGTAATATGCTACATCTTGCTGATTCCACCACGTACAGCACAGCAGAACTTTATGGAACGAATATTCCGCTTCGGTGTGGATGTGGACGATTCTTCTAGAATAATACATGAGCTTTGGGTTGCTCTTGTAGATCTACTATCGAAGAAAACTGTTTTTTTGTCTGATAACCAACGAAAACATTGTGCTGAAGTGGTTCAAAATCGCATTTTCTTTCTATCTTTTGGATCTTTAATATGGTATGTAAATATCTGAAAATAGTTGATTCATTAACTACTAAGCTGTTTGGAAGTTCTTTTATAGTTTGAGCTTGATTTGGAGAATTGAATTGTGCATTACGGAGTGGAATCACTCGCACAAGAAATGTAATGAATGTCTGAATACTCTGAATAACTCAATAATAATAAATGGAAAACTATTACTTCATGTAGAGAAATATCAAAACCATCGCGTTTAACAGTCAGGTTAGGTTGATTGAGAGGTATTTACATAGATACTTCGCATTCTCACTAATAGAAAACGTTGATAATGTATCAGGTGTATCGATAATGAATTCCCGGTTGATATAACAGGTTTTACTAGTCAAGGATATGCAATGGTTTGATTGGTCATCTTATTCTACTGACATTAACCTCAAAACTTCACAGAATTTACGTTCCGCCAAAATAACAGCATTATAGATTTAAAATTTTTTGAAAATATCGAGTTTTGTACCTAGAATTTCAATAGCGGTAAGCATTACTTTTTTGTTCCATCAAAATAAAAAAACTGCTGAAAGTTATCGTTTGGTGATAGAAACTTATAAAACTTAGAAACTGCAGAAACAACTAATATTGGTCGCTACCGAACACGTCCATAATATGTTCAAAGACATGATAATATTATTTTGCAGCGTTACAACTTGCAGTCTCAGGCAGCAAAACCATCAACAATTAATTAAGTGTTAAAATCAGTTCGATGCGAAGCTTCATTGCACCTGCCGTACTCTCCAAACCAAACTCCTTATTTCCTTTACATTTATAGGCTATGTGCTTGTAGATCTGCACATCGCCGATTTTGATGAAGAAGTTAACAAATATCTCGATTAATTATTTAGCTTAAATGAGGAACTCTTCTTTGTGAATGGCATCCATAAATTGCCCTAAAGATCGGTAAAACGTTTGGAGTCAAATGGCTAATACTTAAAATAATAATGAATGAAAATGAAAATAATAAAATAATTAAATAATAATTGAAATAATTAATTCACCTGGTATGCACTGAATAAATTAATAATAAAATATATCTAAACTTATTACTGCTATTTTACATAGAGAAATGTCGAAAGCATGGAATTTAACAGTTGTTTATATGATCAAAATACATGCAATCATTTAATATCGTTAGAAGAGAACTATTTAAAAACCTTGAGGTAGGCCTTATATAATATGGATAATCTGTCGAAGAATCTCGTGTTTTATGAAAGATTCGATTTTACGAGAGATTACGAAGATATTTACCGACTGTAATAAAACGTAACGATTACACCATCGGCGACGTTTTTAATTTGCACAAACATCTGCGTAACCACAAAGCCCAGCTCCATCTATTAAAACGCCTATTCATAACGATGATGATCAACCCCGGAAGAGCGAGCGTCCTCCTGGCGGCTGGCAAGGGTTGTTCAACCTGCCGGGATCTAACGGTACTTGTAGAATTCGCCAAATGAAAACAGATACACAGTAACACTGATTCCATGTAAATAATTCGAAGCGTATGTATTGTTCAGATTATATGCCATATCTTGTAAACGTAAAGCAGGCGTAAAGTTAATTTAAGATATAAGATATAATTCATGAAGACTTTAAATAACGTGTTGTCTTAACGAAAATAATAGAAAGGAAATACTGACACACCTGGGATACACTTTTAACTCAATAATAAAGTGCAAAATTTTTCTAGTTTTAATAATGCTATTCTATTTTACCTAGAGAAATATCAAAACTACAGAATTTACAGTTTCTTATGTTGACAGATCGCTTTTTCATCGCTGATCAATATATCACTGATTAAAACAGATGCCAGCACCTTATATTCTTAGAAGAGAAATACTTAAAAACCTTGGCCTTAGATAAGATACAGTTTTGGACCTATGCAACCAAAAATTGTTTATAAGGTGAAATGGGGGACTGAATTCAAACCAACAACCCGTTTTTTAGATTGGTTCTAGTTTTCGAAATATTCAATAAACTCATTATTTTACAATTTTCACAATTTTCACGAACATGATTAGTACGAGGTTCTCCCTTGGTACCTTGTAACACAGAAATCAGCTGATTAAACTATCCTCCTATCATTCGCGGTAGGTAATTAAAATATGGTTATCTTGGTCGTATCCTAGGGTTTTTATCGTACGCAAAATTAAAATTCTCGAAGCAACATCAGCAAAATACCAATTGGTACTAGCTGGTCATCTTAATTGAAAAAAAAGTTTTTGACCATTAACGACCATTTATTGAAAAACGTATATATATAGTCTTCGTCCCAAAATCCTTGGTATTCTTCTTTTAATTTTCGTTATATATTGTGGTGTAGTCATTCCCTTTGTCCGTTGCAATTATTACCCGAGAAAAAATCAAGATGTAAATGAGGAAAATGAACAAAGAAGCATAGAAGTTCCAATCTTGTAGTAATTTTGCAACAAATTGTCGATTACGTGCATGTAATCCGATAATTTGTAGTCACGGAGAAAGATGTGAACAACACTTCGAAACTCGATGCCCATGCTGGTGATGATTCATCAGGCGTTAAACTTTGTGTAAGCCATTAGTTTTCGAATATCAGACCCGACAAATAATCCTTCTTTGATTTTTGAAAGCTGGCTCTTCGTTATTGAGCGCTTTCACAATGTTCTCAATAAGGTCCAGTTTAATGTGAAGGGGTTGTAATAAAATGTCCTGTGGGTTCACAAGTGATACAGAGGACACATCTTGTTGTTCTGGATCATGATGGGTACGACTTGATCACACTTTTCTCATATAATGATTATCAACTACGCGGCTGTCCCATAGACATAAAAAAACAATAAAATTCCGCGAATCCAAATTGCATCCCAACCAACCGACCAATAACCTGTAATGCATATGTAAATCACTTAATATTTCGAAATTAAGAACAATTGATTATTTCTCAACCTTTAGATCGCCACACATTTTCCATTAAGGCTCATTGTATTTGATCTTCGCCAAAATTGTAAGCATTGTATCGTAGCATTCTTTAGTTTGTACTGTGTGAGCAATTGAAATGGATATATGAAGAAACGTCATTCATGTTGAACATATGGTGTTTTTATCACATCAAATAAACCAGAAATAACAAAGAATGGTAATATCACGTGATTTTTATTTTTTTATATAGTGACTTGTGTTTTACGGTCAAGATGTTTTCAAAACTGCAACCATAATGTAAGGAACTCTGATTTTTGTTTTGATAAATTTAAATAGTGAATCAAATCATTCATTTCAATATGAGAAATTAAATGCTTCTCTTCTATAACTGAGTCGATTTTATTGCTCGCCGGTGATAACTTGTACCTGTTTAAAATGGCAGTGGATCACTGTTCGTTCTGGCTTCGACACTGATGTTACGTCAGGATTTTTATATTGTGCAATTTGTTTGTATTTATACCGACGACATTCATCGAGCAAAAATAGCAATCACCTACATACACTTTCTGTTCTCTCCATTACGTTGGCATAGAAAATGAAAACTATACATTTTCACCAAGTGAATTTGTACAACATTGCCCTGTACGCGTTACAAAATAATTTATATATCCATGGCTTGTTAGTGTTTACTACAGCAAAACTAAAACCAGTATTATAAACACGCATATTTTAGTGTATTTGACATGACTTTTTCATGTTTACCCAACATATAATATCCACAAAAGCACTTTGAGTAATTTTTGCAACATTGTGTCCTTCACATGTTCAAAAGCACAATCACAGTTCAAAAACCAGTTCCAAATGATGTTTAATACAACGTCGTCAGCTGATAGCCGTTATAAGAGCGTAGTGCGGCCACCATACGTAAACTCGAAAATTAAAATCAATTTTGACACACGAATTGACGATTTGAGTTCAAAGTATTAAATAACATTAAGAACGATTCACATCTGCTCGGATGCAAAAGTTGACCAGAGAATGTATGACGCGTATGTACTTTTTAGATTACATGTCAAGTCTTATATATTATATTTTAGTGCTGGTTATACAAGCATTTTCTGTTATTGTGAAAAAAATGGATAAAGTTGAAGCAAAAACTTGGCTCGATGCCGAGTTTCCGAACACTGCCCAGGAAAATCAACCATCAAATTGGTATGCTAAGTTTAGACGTAATCACCGAAGACGGTGAATGCAGTGGACGCCCAAAAGAGGTTGTTACCAACGAAAACATTAAAAAAATCCACAAAATGATTTTGAGTTACCGTAAATTGAAACTGAATGAAATAGCAGACACTCTAATGATATCAACTGAACGTGTACATCATATCATTCACTAATATTTGGGTATGAGAAAGCTCTGTGCAAAGTGGGTGCCGCGCGAGTCCACTTTTAACCAAAAACAACGACGAGTTGATGATTCGGAGCAGTGTTGAGCTGCAGAAGATGATCAAGCGTAATAAATTCGAGTTTTTGCGTCGATATGTGACAATGGATGAAACATGGCTCCATCATTTCACTCCGAAGTCCAATCGACAGTCATCCGAGTGGACTGCACACGATGAATCCGCTCCAAAGCGTGGGAAAACGCAACAGTCGACTGGCAAGGTTATGGCGTCAGTATTTTTGGGATGCGCATGGAATAATTTTCATTGACTACCTTGAAAAAGGAAGGACCATTAACAACGACTATTACACAGCGTTATTGGACCATTTAAAGGACGAAATCGCCGAAAAACGGCCGTAAACGGCAAAGAAGAAAAAGAAAGCGCTGCTTCACCAAGACAATGCATCGTGTCAAAAATCCATGAATTGAGCTTCGAATTGCTTCCTAATCTACTGTATTCTCCAGATCTGGCCCCCAGCGACTATTTCCTGTTCTCAGATCTCAAAAGAATGCTCGCTGGGAAGAAATTTCCGTCGAATGAAGAGGTGATCGACGAAACTGAGGTCTACTTTGAAGCAAAGGACAAATCGTTCTACAAAAATGGTATCGAAAAGTTGGAGGGTCGCTATAATCAGTGTATTACCCATAAAGGGAATTATGTTGAATAAAAAAAACTAATTTTGCCAAAAAATGTGTTTTATTATGGTAGGCCGTGGACTTTTCAATTGACCTGTTAATTGCCAGTGCCCTGACAATCAAATAATATCATAAGTTAGAGTGTTTGCACATTCATGTTGTATGTTTTATTCTATAAGAGAAGAAGCTTTATCACAGCTGTAACAGCAAAAATGCGATTGTTGAATATTATTATATGCTAGCACAATCACGGCACAAAAAAAGTTAGAAAAGATGTTTAATTTAACGTCGTCAGCTGATGGCCAATATAAAAGCGCAGTACTGCCACTGTGCGCGAACTCTAGAACTAGAACCAATCTTGACGCGCGGATTGAAGGCCTGTTCAGGGTATCAATAACGTTAAGAAGCGTTCTCATCTGCTCGGGTTCAAAAGTTGACCGGAGTATGTAAAGCGTAATATGGATAATACCTTCAAGAATGTCGTGTTTTACGAAAGATTATGCAAAATTGTAAATACCTTCAATATTCAGCGACTGTAATAAAACGTAACGATTACACCATCAGGGACGTTTTTAATTTGCACAAACATCTGCGTGACCACAAAGCCCAGCTCCATCTATTAAAACGCCTATTCATAACGATGATAATCAACCCCGGAAGAGCGAGCGTCCTCTCGGCGGCTCGCAAGGGTTGTTCAACCTGCCGGGACCTAACGGTACCCGTGGAATTCGCCAAACGAAAACAGAAAAAGAGAGTGACGAAAAAAAGACGGCGCTCCAGACCAGTCGGTCGGTCCTACATTGCGATGTCGACTAGGCTTGCCATTAATTTTGTGAGCGAGATTGGACCGAGGACGACGGATCGACCGGCCAGGGCACGAGCGGGAAAAGGACGGCGTGAGCCAGGTGGGTACGGGAACAGCTTTCTCTTCGACAGTTGGTGTGTTTTGTACGGCACGCATCGCGGCGGACTCTTCTCTCTGTTCGTTTACGGACGCCGCATACACGCACGCAACTGAAGAGGATTCGTTGGAATTATTTCCGCTCGTGTGTTTTTTCCCCGTCGTCGTATGTTGTAACGCGTGGATCCATCGTTGTGGGCCAATCCGTATCAGTTCACGTTTAAATTACATCGATTTATTAAATAATTAACTGCATTTTTAGATTTCACCTTTGTCTGTTGAAAAAGCTCATGAAGCTTCGTATATATTTTGTTTCTATAGTGTTAGACTCAAAGCAAATCTCTCAGAGCAAATATAATTCAATTTTTTAATTTAAACAATAATTATGTCATTATTTAGGTTTATTGTATATTAGTTAGTGCATATTGGGAATGAATTAATCAAGTTTTTTTGATACTTGCAATAATATATAACCATGATTCATAACCATGAATAAGCGTCAGATGGATGGCATAAAATATATAAACATATATGTTGGGCTCTATTTTCATTGGACCTGGCCGAAGTGCTGCCAGCTCCGGATAGATTATTCATCGTTTCCGTTCACAAAACACAGATAATATAGAATGGAATCTTCCATTCATTAGTTAAAAGGTTTCGCTTTTTTTACATTAGAGTCTAGATCAGTGAGCTAGATGTTTCGAAATCAAATATGTCTAACATTTTAAGTAAATATTTGGATAAACAAGAGAAATACTATATAATTTAACAATTTTTTACTTATCAGAAAGGCAATATTATACTTTATCTTATCAGATATTATCAGAAATATGAAAATTTTTTCATTACAGCAGCATTATTTTAAATGGGAATTTACAAAATTATCTGTTTTTAATAAGAATATATTAAAATTTAATAGATAATACAAACAATTTGATACAAAACAATTTACATTTTTTATAATTTTTTTTATTTTTAAAATTTTTTAAACATATTTTAAAGTCTCCTTTTATCAACTATGGGTTTATCGGGACAGGGCCTAAAGTTTAACGTGGGCTCCGAACCACGGTCCTCAGCATTAAGCCTACCGACTGGCGAGTGACCCACCTTTAGAAATCATCCCAGAAGACATTCGGTCTTACCCAGCGTGGTTACTGGCGTGACTGGGATTATTTTCCTTGTCGGATTTTACACTCTTGCCTAGAATATTCACAAATTTTAAACAATCACAAACATAAATTTACCACCATGCCTCAGCAGGATTCGAACCCGCGGCTATCGTAACAGTAGGAGGACCGTCCTGTCACCTTTACCACTGCGCTACCAAGCCAGCAATTTACCTTTTGATATATGCAATGTTTTATAACATATAAAGATATTTATATAAAGTATGAATTGTGTTTAAAACAATTTATGACAAATATGATATATATGTCAAACATGATTTGTTAATAATGATTATGTTGATAATAATAATGTTGATGTTAATCTTGAATCGTATTCTAATTGCGATTAAGTAAACATTTACTAAGAATAAATATAGTTGAAATATGTTGTGACTGATCAAGATTTATCTCAAAGTACAGTACAACATTGTTGCTGTATGGAACAATAATATTGTTCATATTTATTGGTATATGAACAGATTAGTTGTGAATGAATTCAGTATGAATGCATATTGATATTTACTCTCTCCGGCTGTTACTCTCCATGTCTCGGCCCACTTTTTTATACTACTATTTACGTGTTACAGTTTTCTGGCTGCTTCTTTGCTATTGTTTCCAACAGTATTGTGGTGTCATTAGCAAATGTAGCTATGTTGTATATAACATTTTTTATTTGTGGTATCTTACATGTATAGAGTAGATAAAGAATAGGACCGAAAACACTACATAACCGTACACCTGCTTTTGTTCCTTTCCTTGTTGAGTAAGCTTATTCTTGTTTAACTCTAAACATCCTGGCTGAGATGTAGGAATTTAAAAATTCAACGTATTGCTTCGGTAACATTTTATGAAATTTATACATAAGTCCCTTATACCAGACTTTATTGAAGGTTTGCTCTACTGCTTTTTCAGTAATGTCTGTGGTTCTATGTGCCTGATCAATTCAATTCAATTTTTGAATGGTTGCTCATAAAATCGAACTGATATGCAGGTATTAATTTTTTCTATCTATGCATATTACCGATACCTGCAGCAGTGAAATTGGTATTTTATTTCATTTGGTGGCTTTCCAGGTTCCGGAATCATAAAATTTTTAGCTATTTTTCAAGCATCAGTGACATGTTTTAATCAGAATGCTGCCAAAAAAGAATGGTGGGCAAATTAAGTTAACCAACAGAGACTGATGCACAACTAAAAGGATTGTGAATAGATATAATAAAACTACCGCGGCGAATGCGATGTCAGACTCAACACTCACGTGGGTAATATTGTTTCGATAAAAACAGTACAGCGGGAGCTTCAGAAAGCTAGCATTCAAGGAACGGTTGCTATTGCGAAGCCTTCTATGACGGAAACCAACGTTAAGAAAGATATAGTGCAATGATCGTAAAACCTAGAAACTTGATGATTGGAAGAACATGGTATAGTCCGATGAATCATTATTTTTTTACAAACGCTCGGGTTTATGTATGGAAACCATCTAGAGAAATCTACTACGATCTACAATATGGGTTTCTTGCTTCCTACAGTCAAGCATGTGGGAGGTTCAGTTATGATTTAGGCCTCAACATCATAGTATTTAGCTGGTCTTATCATTCAAATTATTGGCCGAATAACTGCAAGTGAATATATCGCTATCCTGAATGATGAAGTTCTTGAAATTACTAACCTATTAATGTCAAACACTGCCATATTCCAAGATTTCCATCTCTATAATCATTGAAGCATTTTCCAGATTTTTTGGTACAAGAATGGGACATTCCATTGGAAACTGTTCAGATACACTATGATTTTTTTAAAGGCAAATAGTATAGTATAGTCAGATATTCATATTATTGTGTCTACCCCCTGTATAGGTTTCTATTTTATTGTTAGCAACACTTGACATTATTTTATACATAGTTTGTTGTCTTTATGTCTAAATTTTACAAATAGACGGTGCTAATGTATTTAACAACCTAGCATACAGTGGAGGCTCCTCATAAACATAGTGTTCTGCAATTTTTGTAAAAGAACATCTTTTTTTTATAAATTAAGTAATGAAATAAGTCCATCCTACGTTGTTTTCTGTTCGTAAATTTGATAATCACTTTGTAATTAAAATTGTCTATTTCGGAGGTAAATTATTTCTCAATATATAGTATGGAAAGAGCTGTTAAGAAATCTTCGGTCATCGACTTTCTGAGAAATGATTTGATGTGCTTTAGTGTTGAGAAATACCTTTCTGATGTTGTCATGGGAGTTGTTACCAAGATTTCTTATAATTGTCTAGCCTCCTTCAATTTGTCTCCTAGATTGTTTGCTATTAAACATTTTAGAAGACGTACTGCTCTATTGAATGTTCTGCAATCATTTATTGAATAAAAAAATGACAGTTCAGTTCGTAATCGTTCTTTATCAAGTGTGGATAAAAGCAATATACCGAAGTGAGTTTATCGTCAGAAAATTTACCACAATACTCTTCAAATTATCCCGAAATATTGTATCCCCCGTTGTATTTATTTTTTGGTGGCTAATAACTTATTATATCTGATGATAATATGATGTTATCAATGATGATATACTAATGATGTTATCAATATTATATCGAACTTGAATAATTCTTCAAAATGTTATTCCAGTTAAAAAATATTCCAGTAGGTTTAATTTTTATGCAGTAGTTACTTAAGAAGGACATTTACGTGGGGCATCACATGATGGAAAAAAAGTTAGCCAAACATTGAACATAGGATCATTTTGTGTATGGTGAATAGAGGCTATATTGTGCGTTACAGGCTGTGTTGCTGGAGAATTGATCTTCTACTTCATCCATACGCTCAATGAGATGGTTTCTATTTTTTAACATAATATTAATAGGCCGTATATTAAAGTTCCAACGGGTTGGAGCGGCATGGGGGATCCTTCTGTTCACAATTTTGTTCAATTCTACTCGTTGGAGTGAATTATACAACGACAAAAAGACAGTACTTGCTTATTTGTGGAAACAGCTTTAGACATAATCAAATTTAATTTGTGCGCATAACAGTGTACAGGGAGTGAGTAGATACTTTTTTTAAATTAATACTTGAACGTCTGCATGATGGCCGCTCATCATCGCTACTCCATCGTAGCTTTGTGCCATCAGTTTGTTGGGTGAATTATGAATTAAAGGATCTCTAATGCTTAAAGTAGTTCATCACATTCTTCAGGAGTTAAGTAGTTCCAAAAACGCTCAGTTGGCTCACAATCGCGAACATATCTAAAAATAACTACCAGTTGAGATTTTGCAGCAACATCAGTTAATTCGTGGCCATGATCGCCAAAAAATGAAGAATTTTTAGTATCCTCAACCATTTGTTCATGACAAACTTCAAGCATACACTGTAACCGGTCGTTATGTATTTCTTTTTAGGTACTTTTAAATACCGAAGCATTCTTTAGGTGCTCTCTTAAAGTTACATCTAGTTCAAAAATATATAGGTCCACGAAATATCCCCGGATTCTGGGAAGTATCGCTCTCATCATGTCCCCGAAGAGCCAATTCAAACGTTCCACAAAATTTAATGCAATGTATTATTTTTGATAAGACATACTTATTTTTTGATACATTTTGATTATGTTTCTGTTTATCCAATACGCAGAATTTAATTGAGCCATAATATTAGTTGAGCCTATTAATGCAAAGTCCATACCATGATGAAGATGGATTTTAGATTTTTCATGTCCGCCGAAGTTTTAATCCAATCTATTCTAATCCGTCCAAGCCACCAAAAAGTAAACACGGAAAAATCCATTCATTTTTTAAATAAATGTCTTTATTAAATTTGAAAATACATGCGTAACTTTTCGCTCTACTTGCATAAGATCATTCAATAATATCTGGTAATGGTCTACCTTTTCCTTTAAATTCCAACTTTTCTTCCTAATAATTCCATAGCATTTCCATTTCATTCTACTTCCATAATCACAGTTATAATATTTATTAAATGCCTGAAATTAAGCTGGACTAAATACAGCGAAATATCCACATAAATCGGCCTATTTAGAAGTGACAAGGGGATAGCAGAGCGCCGCGCGGGTGTTTGAAGGAGCTCGCAGAGCACGTTCGTGTGTCTCAGATAAATAATAGCGATAGTGACATCACACGCTTTTTTATCGTTTATTACAACAAGAATTCGCGAATGCTAAGTGGGATTTACTTTTTGGTAAGTAGTAGAAAAAATATTTTAATATTTTAGTGAGACTACATAATTATTTTTTGGGAGCTTCTTTTATTATTTTTTTAAGCTCTGCAGCACTGCAGCGCTTGTGCACCAGCCGCCACTTCTAGCATATTTTAAGAACCTCACTGAGAAATATTCAGGCGTATTTTCATAATAAACGAAAATAATGAATTTTAATCAGTTGGCAGTAATATTTAAAGAAAAAAGAGACTTTTAAATAAAGATTTATTGGGAGTTTATTCGGTGTAGCTCAAAACGAGCAGGAAGAACCACAAATTGCCACGCCACGATAATGAGCCGTTAATAATGAACGTAAAACCGTTCAATTGCATCTGTTTGTGTTTTCGTTTCGTATTTACATCCACATTCGAAATGCGCAAACATTATACTTATGTCGTTTTGTTGAATATTCGGCTGGCAAAAGAGGGCCAATTAAGAGGAACGAGCGTATTATTATAATAGTGGTTCGAAACGCGTATGTGTACACAACGGCGGCGGATCGCCAGTCCCGAACGACATTATCGTACGGTCTTGACACTTTCCCGATAATTGTTTCAATTTAACTGTGTCCGTGCTGCGGATATTGTTACCTAAGAATGGTAAATTGGCAGATGTACTCGCCGGTAATTATCTAAATTGTTCGCAAAGTAAAATTGCCAATGCTTTTACATAACTTTTTTATTAATAATATTTTACATTAGATATGCTTAGTACATACTTAATTTACAAATTAGTATATTACTACTGTTTTGTTGTAGTTGCATTAACATTCAAAGAAGGCGAGTACGGGAATAATAGATCAGTAAGCTAAAGTTAAGAATACGTTTATAGAATAAACAAGTTCGCGTAGTTTGGTTCGCTTCAATGTTCTGATTTTCTGAGTATTGTCCAGTAACTGTATTGCTTCCATGTTGCTGTGATATAGCGACCTTGTTTAATGTTTTAAAGCGAAATCTTGGATGACTTCGTATATTTATTTGATTTCGAGATCATTGTACAGCTCTTCGTTGATCATTGTACAGCTCTTCGTTGGTTACATAGCGATAAGCATTGGTAATTAATCGTAGAACTTTGTTTTGGGTGCGTTGGATTACTAGTTGGTTTGATGTTTTAGTTCAACCCGATATTTGCACCCCATAGGTCCAACGTAGCTTTATGAATGACATAAATCAATCTTTTTAATTTTTGGTCAAGTTGAGAGTATCTTCCGACTAATCCGTACAGTTGTTTGACTTTGAGTATAATCTGCTCCGCTTTTTGTTTAACATAATGTCAACTTAACTTACCATCGAGATATATTCCGAGGTATTCAGCCGATTCTGAACGAGGAATCGGGCTTTTGCGTTCATTCGTTTAATTTTAATTAACACTTTGAGTTAAGTAACGTTTCAAATTCTTAACTAAATGGTTGGTTTTGGTGCTACATAACCCGACATGGTGCTTGAAGATTATCAGAATTTGTTTAGAGAAAGCATTATAATTGATTTTATAGGAATACCTTTTGTACTAAAATATGTACTGAAATTCTTGAAATATTAGCTCTTGGTCTGGAGCCTTGCTTATTGATAAATTTAGTTAAACCAAATCAATTTACGGTCTTGTTAAGGTATTAACTAAAGATTCGCACAGACGCCCTCCCATAACCAAGAACTGACATAAATCCATTTCAAATTCTGAAATTTCTGATTCTTCCCCCTTATGTAACATTATCTTTCTTCCATATAATTCCTGTTTTAATAAAATATGTCAATTATACGATAGCTTTCGGCAGATATAGATTCTGCTTGTGAAGAAACGCATTTTTATCTTCCTATTGTCTGCTTTTTGTCTTCCTAAAACTCGAGACAGTACGCGAGGAGGTTTACTAACAATCGACAAAGTGTAGACAATGAGATGCGAATTGTAAGATAAATGATACTATGTTCGTTGTCATGTAGTTTGTTTATAGAACAGTAATATAAATGATATAAATGAATTTTAATTCTTGAACTATTGGCTTCTGGAGTGGAGCCACGTTTTTAAAATATCTAGCTGAATTATCAACAACATCGTAGTTTTAATCTGTGATCTTGCTAAATTCTTAACTAAGACTCCTCTATAACTCAGATATACAAATCTATATCAAATTAATTACTTTGCTGATTTTATAAGCATGATACGGTTCATTATGTAGAGATTTTCATCATGCCGAAGCTTACAGAGTTATCCCCTTAAAATGGCCTGGAAAATATAAAATAAAGAAAAATGTATTATTATTTATAATTAAATTCAAAGTAAAATAAGCAATTCGGTTTTTGCATAAGCTTATTATTCACGAGAGAAGAGAATTTTCCGCTATGAACATCAAATCAATGACATGCAGCAAGAAATAATAACAAATATCACTTGTTACGAAATACCTTATAAGGAAAAATAGAAGGAAAGAATTGTCTATCTATATCTTTCTCTATATTAACTAATAGTTTCCATTTAGGGTTATTGAGTTATTCAGTTTATGCACCCGCTCATTATTAACACTCAAATTTATATTTTCGACATTTTTAAATTTTGTTTGATCTGGGAAATCTGTCTGTTGATGAATACTATTTCTAAAATTCTTTTACATTCATATCTCCAATTGTCGATATTATTTCCGACGATTTAAAAGTGGTGATATTAATGTCAATACCAAAAAGTGGTGGAGAAAACCAAAAAAGCTCGACGATAGTTAAATATAAAATTTATTAGGCAAAAACCTAGTTCAAATTTTTAATGAATTTTCTGAGAGCTTACCAGTTAATGCTTACACGCGATTGGAAATTGACTGAAACTCGAAATTATTGAAAATACTATTTCGATATGGCATTTTAATATGGTGATTTCATGTCTAGCTAGGCAAAAATAAACTTTTCTATGGAAAATTGTGGCTGGCGATGAGACGTGGACCTACTACGATAATTGTATGTGCAAAAATGTATGGGTTAGCCTAGGGGGGGCCATCTATATCTATATAGAAGCAGAATGTTTATGGTGTTACTGTGCATATGGTGGAATCAGCAAGATGTATTGTTGGAAAAGCATCAGAGTAATGAACGGAAAGTCATCCTCTTGCATGATAACGTCCAGCTACGTGTCGTAAGAGTTGTGAAGGATACACTGTTGTAGCTTGAGTAGGGAAGGGTATATCGACTACACTACGGTAACTACGGTACTGCTATGTTGGCAGAAAGATTGGAAAAAGTTTTTGGAAATTGATGAAACTTTTTTTTATTAATATATATCTGAATACATAAAGGCAGTTAAAAAATCAGATTGCATATAATTGTATTGATAAAATTCGAAAAGCAGTCCAAAGGTGATTTAAAGCATCGAAAGGAATTACCAATATTAAGGATCATTGATATTGTATACTGGTTAGAGAATGTTATGAAACAACACAAAATGTACGTATAACTATTTGATGATATATATACTTTTTGATATGAATAATACTTACGCTATAGAACGTTATTGCTCGAGATATAAAATGAAATAAACAAATTCGACGGCCATTCAAACTGAATTGAATCAATCGAAATAAGCGCTGATAAGCAATTATCTCCTTGTCGAAAAAGCATCCCGGACGACCGAAAAAAGAGCAAAAACGGACAGAACATCGGTTCGGTATCAGCAGCATTCTTCACGATACACTTATAAGGAGCAAACGACAAATGCGTGTACGTTTCAAGTGTTATTACACGGTCCCCGGTACGTGGACGTGATTCGTTGGCATTTTCGTTTGTCTTTTGGTGGCCAAATTACGGGGAACACCGGTCGGAAAAAGTTTATACGGACGCCATAAAACGGCCCTTAATTGAGAGTTCGATAAAATGAACCCGATAGTTTTGTACGAAAACCGAAAACTGTTCCGAGAAGGCATCGAACCGACGAAACAATGCCGGGGATTTTTTCGCACCTCGTTCTTGCTCGCGGTCGTCTCCGAAGCTGTTCTAGTTTTGGTATTGTGCAGTATCGTCTCGAGACCTGTCCTGTTTTTCGTTTTCGCGTTAACGAATCAGGGACATCAAGATGAAGTAATAATAGATCGACTATTAGATAGAGTATTAGATCAATCGTAGATGAAGAAATTTCATGTCAATAAAACCATTTTCTTGGACAAAAACATATTTTTTCATTCAATTTAGTTTGTTGGAGTTTTTCAAAAAGAACCGAAAATAATTTGAAGTAAAATACAGAAAAAAAGGTTATTTGGAGGAAAATCTAAACCATCCGTACATTAAAAAAAAATTAATCTCTTGGAACGTCAACAATCTGCCCATGGGCAATAAGTATATTATTATATGATTTCCATTATATAATGTAACGATCCTGATATTTAGAAGCTCACTTCAGTAAGTGATCTTCTACATTTACAATAATCGCTGTACAATTTATAATCTAAATCTTATTCTAGATACTATTCTAACTTATTTTAAAGTCTATCCTAACTTATACTAATGACTATTCTAACTTATTCTAGAAATTATTAAATTTCACTCTATGTGTCTATTAACCAGTTCGTATGGTAGTTTGCGTTTGAGTCTACGCACTTCACTGTCATCGCGCACATTTAACTGTTTGGCGAGAGCATTAAGAGGCACTAATAGTATTTCAGAGTACTTTGCACTAACACTTCGAATCACACTCGTTATGGGTTTTATGTGGATATCGCGTGGAATCAGTTTGTTGGACACGTAATATGGGGCATCGACATTGACTCGCAACACTTTATTCTGAAACCTCTGGAGGATATCTATGTTAGATTTGCTAGTAGTACTCCACAGTTTAATACCATAGGTCCAGATGGGCCTAAGTATTGACTTATACAGCAAAACCTTGTTATCTAATGACAATTTAGATTTACGCCCTTTAGATCAGCCACTACATTTGGTTTAGTTTAAGCCCAAGCTGTTTGCGTTTGGTCACTATATGTTTTTTCCAAGTCAGACGTCGATCAAAATGCATTCCCAGATATTTAAGGCTGTATTCTTGCGGAAGTTCATATGGGTAGATTTTGTCTCATTTGCTTTGATACGCCACGTTTTCAATCACAATTCGACTTTGTTAAGATGGAGTTGGAAGTTTTTTGTGGCTTATATTGGATTCTCGTTTGATGATAAAACCGCTGTATCGTCAGCATATGTTGCCACAGTAGTGTTTCGAGAGGTCGATAGGTCAGCTGTATACATAATATATAATAATGGGTCGAGAACACTACCCTGCGGAACACTTGAATATATGGGCTGTAGGTCAGTGTATTCGTCACCCTGTTTGACAATAAAATGTTTGTCTGAGAGGTACGATTTCAGCAACTGAAAGTGCGTATGGGGCAAAAGCATTTTCAATTTAACGTGCAGTCCAGTGTGCCACATCTTGTCGAAGGCATCCGTACATGATAAGCATACCTGTTGCTGCTGTATAAGAAGATACTAAAAGCTAATATCGATCTACACATTACAAATATGGGGATGTACTACTAGAAGTAATATCAACATAATGCAATTATTTCAGATACTATATCCAGATACTATGGGAAAAATTATTTACACCGATACCTTGGGATTTCAACTATCATAGAGGGAATTAAGATATTCACAACAAGACATGAGGAAACACCCATGTACAACTCTTGGACAATTCTGCACTGGGACATAAAGTGGATTAAATAGTAAAAACACTGGAAAAGTATTATCGAAATAGTGAAAACTATTGAATATTGAAAATTTTTGTTTTATTAGAAACTAAGTAAGGGCCAATGTGATATACGCTGATGACATTGCCCGTTTTTCTATACGTTCTGGCCCAAACACTACTTCGTTCCAACTGCAATGCCATCTAAATAAAGTCGATAAATGGTTTAACCAGTGGGGACCAAACCAATTCCATTCATGTTACTTGCACACTGGGAAGAGAAACCTATCCGTCGGTAAAATTACATAATGAAAATATCCCAAAAGAGGAACATGCAACATATTTGGACGTTTACTTATATCCTAGATTAACTTGGCAGAAGCACATCTAAACTATGTCGATATTGAACTTTGTGGTGTGTATTGGTTAACAGATCGCCACTCCCACTTAAGTAATGAGAGAAAATGATGGTTGCAAAGCCCATCTAAATTATCAAGCCCATCTGGATATAAGACATTCAACTTAGCGGTGCATAAAGCAATAACAATATTGAAATAATAAGAAGATGCGAAGAGCGATGTCATTGCTCAAAACATGCGTATCTAGACCTCAATGTGACAACAATGAAGCAGGAAATAAGTCAGCATAGCATAAAGTTTCAGAGTAGACTTGGGCAATATATATATTATGTATATATATATATATATATATATATATATATATATATATATATATATATATATATATACAAGCTGGCATCAGTCCCATCAACAGATTTAGGTATAGGGATGGGAGCTGCGCCCATAAATTGAAGCTCTCTTATTAAAAAACGTAACAAACGTAGTAAGTACTTCAGTAGTTAGATAAGACGGTGGATTATTGTTTAGAGAAAGATTGTAATGCTCTAAATATTTTTTTTTCAGATATGTTCGCAGAGATGTTATGTAAAACTGAAATGTTGTGGCGGCCGATTTGGAAGTAGTTAGATCGAAACGTGAATACCGGAAATTGTATTAGATATTTAGAATATCGAGCGACAGTAGTAAATAAATCTATCAACAGCGATATTCAATCAGTAGAAAGAACCTTCGTAAAGGCAAACGATTATTATCTCGAATGATAAAGCGAGTTCTACAATAGCTCTACAATAATGATCCACCACAAGATTTAGTAACTCAGCTAGTAATTGACATCCCAGGAACTTCATTTTCTGTTGCCGAGCCCATAAATGATGAATTGCGAATACATTTAGCATTAAAGTATTTGTCGTGATGATATAAATTATTGAGGCTGATGGGAAATTATTGTTTCAACGGCTTCATGTGCTGCTCACACAAATTAGATGATAGGACAGAGTACTATCAGCATGGAAGAAATCGATGATTGTTCAAAGAAAAGGTGATGGTTAACGATCGAAAAACTATCGAGATATAAGTCTCCTATCAACTGAGAAGGTATTTATGAAAATCATGCATATGAGGTTTCAAAAAGCTCGCGAGACAAGCCGAGAACAGTTGGGACTCAATTGCAGTTGTGTAGATAAGATTTTCGTACACCGTCAGATCACAAAACTTTGTAGAAACATGTTGATGAATGTGTGAATGATGAGGGTGAATAGGAAATGTGCAAATGTCATATTTATTTAATTTAATTTTATTCTCCTGAGAATGATTGAACTTCTTCAGGCATATTAAGATGGTTCCATTAGCTGTGTGTTACACGTAATAATCGACGCTATTATGCGAAAAGTTTTTAACAACATATATGATATTCACTATGATGCTACAAACCTTTTGATCGATCTGATATTTGGTGATGATAGCGCTATATTCGCTGCTACAGATGTTATTCTAGTATTATAGTCTAGAATATTGAACGCATCAAACTATGATTGAAGTACGGCATTTAGGTACCGAAATCAGGTACCGAAAATATATATTGTATATATATTATATACCGTATATTTGATATTTGATATTGGTTGGTTAGCGGTTGCTAGAGATGTCCATTTATTTCGAAGAAACCGGGGATTATTTGCTTCGAAGTGCTTCGTGTTGCTCGTGAAGCTCAAAAGTCATACATTGTTTTATTGTTTTGTTTTAGACTTATACGCTTAGATTTAAGATTCGTCACCTATGTAAAGGTTATATACAGTTCTGGAACACTGCGATTTTATATCTCGACCATTGTTTTGCACCAATTGACACGAATATCTTAAGCTTTCGTCAAATTACCCGCATACCAACATGAACAAATCTTTTTCACAGCTAAATGTTCAAGCAATATTTTTTTGATGCTCGTCATATAAATGCCTAAGGATGACTCAATCCTTGTAGAATACGTTCTATGTACATGTTTCCTTTAAGCGATGCAAGATGATTTCTTTAAGGAATAGTCGCACCTTATATGTTTTTTGTTAGATTGAAAAAACCTTGTAAAATCCTACGCTCTGATTGAATTAATCCCTAAGAAAATTCATTCGAAGATGACAAAAGTTTATAGGTACTTTCGTTAATAGTTAAAAAGTGGGCAGCTGAATTTAAAAGTAATTACTCGAAGATTATTCACGTCAAGAATAGCTAAAAACTGCAGCAATACTGAAAACTATCGCAAAAATGCCTGATGTTGTGATGCGGTATAGGCGATAACGGAAGAAAGAGTGTTATTATAAATAAATTATGTACAAAGAATTAGGAATGCATACGTTCTGCGAATTTACTGAATTCAAATATAAAACAAATGCAGAAACAATTTTTGCTGTAATGTTTGGACAGTCTTAGTAGCAATCGGAACGATTGTGTGTAGCGATTTGTAACCAGGGATATGATAAGAGAGTTTATCACTAAACAGCTGAAATGAAGAAGCAGCAGAAGAAGTCCATTGCATCTATCGAGGTTCGTGGCCAGTGTAGTTTAGGACGCGGAAAGGATTCTCTTAATGTATTACTTTTAAAATAACCGAATAGTCGATAACTTTTCATGAGGTCATTATTATAGCCTGGAATGGATTTTTGAAAGAGTGCACTATAGTGTAATATACCACTATAAGCGTAACTATAGCGTAATGTACTTAAACTATATTGTTATACACTATAATAAATGTTTAATATGTATAAATATCATGTTATATATGTATATGTAATAATAAATATGTTTAAATATCATGGTATTAAGCATGGTATTCAATTAAAATATGATATTCTGCTTTCTTAATATTCTCTTTGTTTTTAATATCTCTAAATTGGCACTGACTCCATGAGCTCCCTCGAGAGGTTTGGATAATGTGTATCGAAGAGCTAAACACCATTATTTACGATAGTAGCAAGAATATAACTTACATATGGGTTCCATCTCACGTGGGTATTGAGGGTAATGAGAGAGCCGATCATCTTGCGAGGAGGAAAACATCGTTTTCGGAGAATTTTCTTCATTGGAACAGAGATCTGAATTCGCATTATACCGCACTTTCTAAAAAACTAGATCAATTAAACTGGAATTTGATGGCTAATAATAAACTATGCAAAGTAAAAAAAAATTATTTTACCGGAATCTTAACATTCGTGAGATGGGTAGGTGCAAATTAGGAATCTTCTCCCAACTTCGAATAGACCACTGCAAGTTAACCCATGAGTTTTTTCTTAAGGGAGAAAACCCAGCCATCTGTAATACGTGCAGATCCCTGCTGAGCACTTCTGACAGACCTATCAGCCTACTAAGTTCCATTCCCAAACTTGCTGAAAGAGCAATTCCTTATGCTCTTAATGATTTTATGAAGACAAACAATATCCTTCCAGATGAACAATTCGGGTTCCGCGCCAAACACTCAGCCGTTCATAGGCCCATCGGCTGGTCGCAAAAATCAACTGTGCTTTTAACCGACGTGAAAGACTTGGAGCGGTTTACTTGGACCTAACCAAAGCCTTTGACAAGGTTTGGCACGAAGGCTTAGTGGCGAAATGCATCCGATTAGGTCTACCTGATGACCTAACAGCTCTTATCAAATCATTTCTGTCAGGACGATCGTTCCAGGTGAAGATTAAAGATATTCTCTCTAGTCCGAAAACCATCGACGCAGGAGTTCCACAAGGCTCCCCCCTGGCACCCGCTCTATTTAATATTTTTCTTTCAGAGATATCCCTAGGAGACCACAAGTTGAGGCTGCTTTTTACGCAGACGACACTGCTTACTTTGCTTCTTCAAGAGTTGCACCGCACATCCGAAGCAGACTCCAAAAACAACTCGATGAGACGGTCCAGTGGTTACATTTCTGGAGGTTGCAGGTCAACCCATAGAAAACCCAGGCCATCTTCTTCCACAAGAAGCGTTTTGCACCGAGTATTTCGCGTCTTAAAATCAAGAACGCCAAAATCCCACCGTCAGAAGAAGCCACCTATCTCGGTCTTGTCTTCGATCGCAAATTTAGGTGGAATTCCCACATTCAAAAGTCCCTCCATAAAGGTCAAGGTATTGTTAATTTGCTGTTCCGGCTTATCAACCGGACCAGCAGGCTTCCTCTATCTATAAAATCTCTCCTGTACAAGATGCTGGTTCGATCAGTCGTTCTATACGGCTCCAGTGTCTATCTAAAATACGTTTCACCTAGCCAGGTGGAACGTCTTCAAGCCTTTCAAAACAAAATTCTCAGGAGAAGAATCAATGCCCCCTGGTTCGTCAGGAACAATCAAATTCATAGAGAAACAGACGTCCCCCAAGTTCACGATTTTATATACGAGGTTTACTCGAGATATTTCTCCACTCTTCGTCTCTCGGGCAATAGATGTATTACCGAGCTGGCCGATATTTTAGGCCAATAACTCATTCGGCTCTTCGTAGCCTTATTCTATCACAGCCGACACTATCCCGTCGAGCTCTAACTCCAAATTGTCTCGACCTTCTCCGGCGAGCGATTATCTCATGTACTGCAAGCTGCGTGGTGTGATAACGACGCCACGTCCTTGCCTGGCCCTTGTGCCTCTTAACGGTGTTACCGGTTACGGGCACCCTCCTTACTAACAGTAAGAAGTATCAGTTAGGGTCATTGGATCAGCTGATAGGGTGGGGTTTAGTGGGTAGCCCAGAGGTAGTCTTCACATAACCAGTCCAACTCGCTTATTCCTGCGGGTCTTCCCGACCAGGTATCCGTAACAGGATTCCCCTACCCGTTTCCAGGCTAAAAAAAAATCCCCGCTGAGCATCAGACAAATGATCCTGGTTGTGTGCCATGGGTACGCCCTCCAGAGGCGGTTCTTTGGCCTAGTGGCATCCATGGAGTAAATTCTTTAGTTGAAAAACCTTGAGCGGTTGATGAATTATAAGGTAGCCACCGGAATACTTCAGTATATATGATTAAGGCTATCAACATTTTACACTAATTTTTTTGTACTGTTACGTGTTAATTTATGCATTTTAAACTGTCCATATTTTACGCTTGATATTTTATCCTCTTACTTGTTTTCAAATAATCTTTTTGTATCTACATTTATAAGTATTCTTGCATTTTATTTATATTATAAACTTTTGTTTATAATAGTATTCTATCTTGTCTCTTACACTATTTATATTGTTTTCTGAACGTTATATTGTACTAAGTCCTAAATAGCCCATGAGGCTGACGGGCTTTTAATAAATAAATAAATCCAAAGTGGCAGTGATTTTTTTCCAGTAGCCTTATTTAACAGATTCCAATATAGAATAGTTTCTAAATTCGCATTTTTGAAATCATTTGCCGGGTATGATGCAATCAGTTAATATGTTTATTAATTAGGTTCATATAGCGGTTGATACTATGATTAAAATTCATAGTAAAATATGTTTTTCTTTCAATTCCAGCAAAGATTTTCTTTCAATTCCATCGCTATTGTCTATTCCTGACCGCATCACGGTTTGTACATCAACGGAGTATGGTAAAAGTTTTATAACATAAGGCGAGTCAAAGAGAATGAGGAAAAAAAGAGCTTGCGGTTTCGGGAGGCGTTTGACAAAAATCGGAACGAAAGTTTTGCATCTGTTCGATTACAGGCCGGCATATTTTCCCATTGTTCCGACACTTTTATTATCCGACGTTGGTGATCTTAATGAGACCGGTCTTTAGATATGGTTCAGGTGTTTCGGTTGTATGGAAATCTGTCGAAAACCGCACACTTCGTTAAAGGGTATACACATTAAGACCTCCTGTGTGAATCTCATAAAATTAGTTCAAATATATATATATATATATATATATATATATATATATGTATGTATATCATATATGTTATCTATAATTCAATCTCCAAATTATTTCATGAAAAAACCCTTTTTGATCAAATATTTATTAATATTAGGTGTTGATATTTTTTTTTGCTTTTTAGTAATTTTACCTTTACTAGGGCATTTATTGAGAAAAGTTGATAATATTCGATTCGATAATAATATACTCTATTTCGATATAAACCTAATTCAACATAATTACTTCGGAGAAAACTGTAGGGATATTCAGCTCTTTGAGGGGTGTTTAGTCATCCCTCTTCACACACCGTTAGAAAAGCTAGGATCTAAATGGTTATTTTTAATAACTCAAAAAGAGTTTACGGAAATGTTAGAATAACGTTTTATTAGGTTTCGTTAGTTACAATATTTTTTATTAAATCATTGCAGATATATGGCTTCATTTTTGGAGCTCATTTACACTGTAAAAAGAAGCATTGTCTAGAGTAATTCCTTTATTTTCGATTAATTCAATCAGATAGGCAGAAGAGGAAATTGACAAATGATGGAATTGTGAACAAGGGTTCGATAAATTAGAAATTAATAATTTGGAAATTAACTTAAACAGTGATTTTAACTTAGACAGTGACAATTAACAGAAACAACTAAAGATGAGTATATATTTAACATCGGATAAAAATAGAAAATCATATGGCAGGGTGTGAAAAATATGATAAAATATGTGTATAATTGTTTAGAGTATACCTAATATTTTGTTATATATATATATATATATATATATATATATATAGTATATAGCATATAGTATATAAGGATATAAGGATCTTGTATGAATAATTTTGATATTTGTTTTTATTTATTAGACTTAAGTTTGGAAAAATCAGTAGTTAATTTAATGGCTGCAAATACATACATAAATGACCTAATTGTGTTTGTTGTTGCTCTAATATGCATGGTAAAGTCAAATATCAATTTTAAAATTGATTTATATGTTATATATATTTTCTGTTTTTTTCTGTTTTCTGTTTTTATGTACAAACATTTATTCATTTATTATCTTTTTTAGCCTGAAACCAGAAAGGGGAATCATGTTACGGTTATCTAATCAGGAAGTTATCTCTTATGGAAGAAGATGACCTGGTTTTTCTAAAGGTTGACTTGCAACCTCCAGAAATGCAATCATTGCGTCTCATTGAGCTACTGCTGAACCGTGTCAGCTGTCTGCTGAAAGAGTATCTTTAATACATACCTGGAACGATCGTCCTGGCAACAAAGACTAACCGGACGTCACTAAGCTTTTATGCCAAACCTTGTAAAATGTTTTGGTTTAGTTTAAAAGAACCCATGTGAAATATCATCAATTCCAAGGGCCTTTTTAGGATTGAGGTTGTTGTCAATTTTCGTGGCAACTTTCATTGGAGAAATTAGATTTACAGCTACATCGGTCTGATAAACTGGATTTATATCTATTGTAGGATCTATTCTATATCATTCTGTTGGAATACGTTACTTAAATGTTCTGCGAATAATGGCCAGTAATCTTTGTCTGCTTCCGGGCTTAGTTCACTTACATATTTTTCAAACCAACTCTGTATTTTGATATTGACGAGTTTTAAAAAATCTTGAAAGTCAAACCAATATCTTCGTACGGCAAAGTCAGAGAGCCGAGAGAGAGTCTGTAGAACACGACACATGCCCGGCATTTCTGAACGATCTAATGCCGCAATATCGTTTGAGTTTCGTCTATGTACAGAAGTGGCAGTGGCTAAACCGGCCTTATTATTTCGCGACCAAATCTGTCCGTATCACCTGAACGAATTCGATAAGGGAAAGGCGATTAATGGTCGCGTTCCCGGCCGGCTCTAATCTAAATTAATTTGCAATAAAGTCGTCATAGAGCCGGAGCTCTTCGGGCGGACGCGGTCGCTCTCGGCATTCTCCCTCGTCCAACGTCGCTATAATTAACCGGCATCGGCCGCACGGACATCAAAAAATGACCGAGCCCGGCGAACGGACAAAAACGTCGAAATGTCGAACATTCCCCGTTGCGTTTTAGTTTAAATGTGAATACCTTGAATGTTGGCCGTCTACGAATTATCCGAACGCGACCGCCATTGATTTTTGTTCTATAAAATTACGCTGAAGCATTTCGAGTGACCGCGTTAACTGGAAAACGTTGACGAATATGGGCGGTTTTGTTCTTTTTCGGTCGCCGCATCGTCGAATGAACCGAGACGGGTTCTTATCGGTATCGCGAACAATGAAACGATACGAATCGGCTCCGTACGCCGACATCGTCTGTTTTTACCACTGGACGGCCAGCGTCAGAATCGTCGGAGTTGACGGCTTTTTTTTCATCGTAGAAAGTAGAGAAATTATTGCTTTTGTGTGAATTATCAACAGGTTAACTAGTTTTCTTTTATATTATACTGAACGAATAGGCTGCAATTGTTCTCCGTTTAGACAAATATTAGGTTGGCAAATAATTATTTTGATATTTACTAAGACTCTTGACATAACAGGCAGTCTTACATAACTAGGAAGTCTTTCTTCTAAGAGGATTCCATTTCCTTCTCTTAACCAAAAAAAAGATCAGAAGGTTAAAGCGGACCAACGTATTAATGCAAATATAACCGAACAGTAATAATAAATTAATTTGTAAATTAAGATTGTACTAAGGACATTTGATATAACATGCAATTAATTTTTAAAAAATTACAAAGACGCATCATCATCCATTAATTGTGCAACTGTGCACTGATCGCATTTTAAGTAAAATTTTGAAATATAACAAGATAACAGATGTCAAGCTCTAACGGTATCCCAGTCTCGATACAGAAGGTTTGTCAAGATACACATCCTGCAGTTCGGTTGTCTGCAGCGATTCTGTTTATTACTTCAGAAGTTGATGTCATTTTATTTTTCTATATTAACTAGACCCAGATAAGATTTACAATAGCAGACGATCCGTAAATTCTCAATACTTTGGTCCTTTTTCGTTATTCATCTCAATACATTAATTATCAATTATCAATTAAATAAAATCATAAAATCATGAAAATAATAGAAGCCTCAACATCTGTACCAGCGAATAAAGCTCTATTATCAGCGAACCTACTTATTCTGTAGGAATTTGTACACTACAATGTTGAAAACTAATGGAAATATATCTCCTTGGCGACCATCGGGTTGACATGAATTTGATAAATAGTTTCGCACTCGCCGGTAGTTAATGGAATCATCGTAAAATGCTAGAAGAAGTTTTATAATTTTTAAGAATACGTATTCAGCTTCTAATGTGCACCAAAGAAGTACAGTACACAGTCGAAGGAATGGCGAAAATTAATAAAAACGACAATAGCATGCATTTCACATCTAATACGTTCCTCCATAAACTGTCGGGAGTGCGAAAATCTCAACCATATAACAGCAGATTTGGTCTAAATCGCTACCGCTCTTCTCAAAATTTCATTTGTATGATACTATAGCAATACTGTCATCAATGATTATCTTTGGTAATACTTATTCAATGCTAATATGTGTATACATACATGTCTAACACTCCATAAAATATTTTTGATATAAAAGTAGCGTTTACTTAGTGGAGCTGAAGAAGAGATTCTAGAAGGCCATTTTTGTAATGCGTTGTTTTTCTTTTTCCAAAGATGAAAAAAATCAGAATAGGTTCTTCTTTTCATACTAGAAATTGTGAACTTTACCTTGGCTGGTCAATAATTGAAAAAGTCGATGAAATTTTTTAAAATATTGAGGTAGCTCGATATATTTCATTTCTTGACACCACTATGGAACTAAACTTCGACCATAAAACTGTTTTTAACATTTAACATAAGACCGGATATTAAAAGAAATTTTATATTTTATTAATATGTGAATTAAAACATTCAATCAGGAGAACGAAAAATTAATCACGTAGGATCATAAAGTGCGAAACGATCATGATCGAAGCCCGAAGAAGTTTCCAAAAGTTTGTAAAGCCCACAATGGTATCAAGGAAGGTGGTTTGGTGAGATCCAAAAGGAATTGTTTATCACAAGTTGTTCAAACCTGACCAAGCCGTCAATTCTAATCTCTACTGTCAACAACTAATACCACTGAAGCGTTCAATTAAAGATTGGCAAAAGCAATAGCAAAGACGATTTCATCTATCCAGACAACGCTAGACTACATAAATCTTCAGAGAATCGTTCAAAATGGAGGGAGATTGGCTGGGAAGTTCTAATATTACCTACCGTATGGCTTGAACCTTCTCTGGTCCGATTACCATTTATTCCGATATTCGCAAGTCTGGATTTAAAAGAGGCTAATCAACAACACATTGTTCCGTTTTTTTGCTTACAAGAAGTTCAGTACATAGACATTCAGAAATACAGTGAAATTATAGTTTTATTAGAGAAAGAGCAAAATGTGATCGAATAAAATCGGACATATATTGATTAGTATATGAAATGTTTATGAATTTCCAGACTGGTAACAGACTTATAGGACGATGCCACCCATGACGTCTTCTGATTTGGGAATAATAATTATTTCGGCCACGTTTCAAGTGCTAGGGACGTAGTTTAGACAGTTCTTGTAAGATTCTTCCCGTTATTATAGTTAGCATTAATTTATTTAATTATTGTTCCCTTTACTTCTGAAAATATATTTTTCGTGTTGTAGATTGGATTGGAGATGGATATTTGTTAAATATGTTTTTAGATGTTTAGAAAATAACATACATCCACTTTTTCTTGGGCATTTCTATCCCAATAATGATCACTATACTTAATAGATGGATTATGTTGTTCGAGTCTTTTTATCTGTTTTATTTTTTTCTAGAGAGAAAGTTCCGTTGCATCAGTTGGTGTTAGCTTTTGTAAATATTCTTGTCTTTCTTGGGTTTTTTCACTATTTATTAGCTCCTTCAGTTCTTGTGTTGCTTTATAATATGTGTAATTTCTGGTTTTCTTCTGTTCTGTTTGTTTTCTGTGACATTCCGTTTAACAGAATGTAGATAATAAACAGCTCTCATTGTAAATGGCCCGTATACTAATAGTTATACTGGTGGATTTTAAATGGTCCTAGCTGAATTTCTATCTTTCGTGATGTTTTATGTTTTCATGAATAATATAGATGCCCCCTTAATGTGCTTTATCATCTCGGCATTTTATGTGATATAGCTTGTATTTGTTGCTTGTATGGTTGTATTTTAGAAATCAATATTATATCTATCAACATCATCAATCCATAGCAAACGCTATGGGAGACTTTCCACTTCCCTGAAGTCTTTGAACTTGCTGTAGGTGAATGCGTGGTGACCTAAAGGGTCGTAGCGATCGCTACGATGGCATAGCGCAAAAATTTTATCTACGCAACCTCGACTGTGTCTGAAATCTGCCTGTTCTTCTCGGCCTTTCACACCGCGTTCCCTTTGTAGTATCATGATCTTCATCAACTATAGGCCTTATACCATTCACTTTCTTTTGTGTTGATGGTACTCTCTTCGATCACTGTATTTGTGTGAACAGGACGTGAAGCCGTTAAAACATTTCCCCAACAGCCTTAATAATTTCTGTCGTAACATGGCTGACTACAGAGCTTTTAAACCACACTTTATTGAATTTATTGTCGTATGCGATTCGTCGATTGTTGGCTCGTTATCAGAAAATAAAATTTCTGAAATGACAATTGCTGGCAGAGTTGTTAAACCCTGTGGTGGGTCATAATTGTAAAGTTGCTTGAAGAACTCTCTTTGTCATTCGATATGCTCATCATGTGACTTTCCATATTTCCATCATCGTTCCATCTGATCCTTAAATGTAGTCGTTAGTAGATTTATTCCTAGTGCTCAATCTCTTAAGCGTTTGGTACAACGTTCGATAGTCACGTTTGGATGCAGTTCATGGAACTTCCAAATCGGCGGCTATGTTATTCCAGTAGGCTTTCCTTTCTAGTTTTATTTTTTGTCTAACATATCTATTTAATTTTCGGACTTTCTTGAGATCGATTTGCTTGTTTTCAATCTTCTACCATCTGACATTCGTTGGATATCCCGGGTTGTGTTTTATCGTCAGCCGATGGGAACACTTTACTGGTACATTCGACAGTTGTTTCGGATATTTAGTTTTTCATTGTATCCGCATATATATCGCTTAGGTGTTCTAGTAGAGTCATGATTGGTTGTATGCGATTATGTACACTTTGTCCGTTGGAGTCGTAGCTGCACTGTTGTATGGAGTAGATAACGGTCAGATCCGCAGGGAGGTTCTCGCATCACCCTTGCATTATTTACATTATAAACAAAATATAGTCCAACACCGCTAAATCAATTCATTTTGGATTCCTTGTATGTTAGTTGATGTTTCAGAGGCTGTTAGAATACAGTGTTACCCACCACAAAGTTATTCAATAAAGCAAATGACACCAAACCTAAGCCGTTGTCATTAATTTTTCCTAATTTACCAATACTTACCAATACCAGCTCTGGCTAAACTTTTATGTGCATTAAGATATCCACACTGAATAAATGTACTAGTTACAGTTAAGTCATTTTTAGCCATATCTGAGTTTTGATTTATTGATTTGGTTTTGTGGGGAGTCGAGGGCGCAGGAAAAAATGTCTTTGTAATTTGAAAGTAAAAATGACGATAATATTATATTTTATCACCTATTTTATTACAAATTCATTAAAAATGACTCATTTTAATTTCAACGGGGTACAGTACTGACCACAGAATTAATACAGTTGTTCTTCTCGCATACTTCTACGTCATTCGTCGAATATAGATACATTATCCCGATATAGATTACTTATTCATACGGACGAGCGTTTTACGACATGGAATTATGATGTCCTCGCAGGTACCGGATACCGAACTTCTTTTCTAATGATTTTCATCGAGAGCGGCGGCCCGATCGCATTGTCCCCCCGACGAAATTTCAATAAAACACAATCCCGAATTCGAATTGGCCATAAATCATATTCCGTACGAACGCGACCGGTGTATGTAAATGTACATCATTGTCATTATATAAGTTTATGTTAATGGCGCCGAATTAAATGCAATAACACAATCGAAACGGCCATTGAAAGGACCATTAGTCATTTTCGTCTCAACTTTATTCCGTTTCGTCCGTGTGTGTTTCATTTTTGTTCTTGTTTTTCTCCGTCTACGTCGCCCCGGCTCAAGTCATCCTAGTCCGAAGAGGCAGCGTTATTAATAGTTCGATTAATATTTCGAAACGAGCGTAATTGATAAATATACGGCCAGACAATAAGGTAACCTGTCTGCATGTGTAATGTGGAAGCCATAGCGTAATCATCGCTTCTGTATGCTATTTGATGGCGATAAATGACTATTTCATGCAAATTTAACGATATTTGCGATCATTTTCCTTGTTTTCGTGTGTTCCCATTGTTTTAATTGTCGGAAAGAAACCGTTCCAAACCCGTCTAACGATCTTGCTTTCCCTACTCAGTCTGGTAATATGTCGTTTAATTATTATCTCTGGTGAGGTAAGCACCGACATATGGATTTAAACATCAATTGAAATTTAGAATTTTTATTCTAAGTATTTTGTGAAAAATACTTAGAATAATTATTTATTTTTAATAATTAATTTTTATTAATTAATTATTTATTTGAAAATCACAGGTTCGCAGGCTAGTACTATAAAAGTGGTTACATTAAAAATGTTTAAACAACGTGATTTCTTTGTGCTCAAACCGTATCAATCTTTGCCTCAACAAAACATGTGGAAAAAGCAGACTTTTATTTCAATTTGGAGAATAAGATCATATAACATTATAGCAAGCATAGGATGCCAAATATCTTGGTATGCGCCTAGATGGGCAACTAGAAGAAGCACATACTCGCCAAATGGAAACAACTTTGACTTTTGACCAAATCTTTTGGCTTAGAGGGCGCAAATCCAAGTTATTATTATATAACAGGATACTATTGTATAAATTTATACCCAAGCCTATTTGGTCATATATATATATATATATATATATATATATATATATATATATATATATATATATATATATATATATATGGATCAAGCTTATTTGGGCTTATATATTTAATAATCTTTTAATTAATCTAAGTCTAATATATCCGTCATACAATAGTCTCAAAATAAAGTGTTGCGTGCCATTGTCGATGCTCCGTCCTATGTTTCAAATGAAGTGACGCAACGTGATATTCCTCTAGAACCAATAACGAGTGTAATTCAACGTGTTTGTGTGAAATACTTCGAAAAAGCGTCAGTGCATCCCATTGTACTCGCTAATCAGCTAAATATGTGAAGTGATAGAGAAATGCGTAGAGTAAAACATCTAACACCATCCGATCTGATTATTGGATATATATATATATATATATATATATATATATATATATATATATATATATATATATATATATATATATATATATATATAAGCTTTAGAAGAATACTAATTAAATCATATAGTGATATTGAAATAATATAGTGAAAATATTGAGTTAGAGGCGTATCGGACCATAAATCATGCAAAAATCAATAGGATCTTGATAAAATATCGACAGTGATCCAACAAGTATTTTAAGACCGTATCAAAAGCACGGATATGATGCAAAACAAAGAAATTGGATTCAATATCGACTTAACTCAAAAGCAAAATTCGATTTTCTTGCATTGAATCGCAATCGATTATGGAGTTGTGACGAATACATCTAATATTCATAGAAGAAACTAATGCTTCGTATATGGTGGGATCACATCGGGCTATTCTATTATGAGCTATTCCAAGTTACCGAAACCAATACTGGAGAAAGTTGTCCTTTTAACCTTAGTCGCTATGTTAGCAAGCCAGTGCTTTTTTCGATCACCATTTGTTCTGATCGTGGACCAAACCTTTGATACATTATGGCATGAGGGCCTCGAATACAACTTGGTAAACAAATTACCTAGAACCTCTAGTCCTATATTTTCAATAGTCGTCATCTGAAATTCATTTATGCGGATGTACCATAAGGTAGTGTCTTTGGACCAATATTATATTTAATATATTGTATATATCTAAATGAGAATGAGTAACAATGGCCACATCTTATGATGATAAGATGAGAAGAATATTGAGATAACTGTAAATAGAGCACAAATTGAGTGGACTAAGAAATGGCGAATAAAATTAAATGCTACAAAGTCTACACATGTGGATCTCATGTACCAATAAAATCTATTTTATTGGTCCTTACCAATGATATACGAACACAGCATATATTTGGGTATGATATGGGTATGAACAGAGTTTTGTATGTGTCAGTGCTGAAAACATTTTGAGGGTTGCTTGGACAACAATCCACAATAAATTGTTATTGCACAAGCAAGTTTTGAAGACAGTGTGAGCATTTGAGTTGCAATGTGAGACGGTGTGTAATTATGGGATTGCAAACGGTTTTCGAAAAAAAAAAGAGATATTGCGTGAACATAAAAATGTCGAAGTGTTGCAATCACTCGACAATAGTGGACTTTCCCGGATGATGAAGAGGCAAAAAACCCTTTGAACTAACATAGTTTTGTGTGAAAACCAGTCCACCAGTGGTGGTACATCCGTCAAATGCTAATTAAGTCTAAAATCTGAGATTTTGAGAACAATATGAATCAAAAATTACTAAACACTAGTAGTTAATAACTAGTTGTTGTATGTGTGATACGTGATTTGAATAAAACAATTTGGTCGATAATTCATGGCCAGGTTGAGTCATTAATTTTTGACAAAAATTCCTAATTGGGTAAATTATTGGAACACCTCAGGAAGACTATAAAATTGTTCAATGCGAAATTCCTATACTGCTTGAAATATGTCGATAAAATGTTGAATAATTGAATGGTTTTTCCATGTCCCTCATAACTAATTTATTTATATAAATTTTAGACACTATTCAGTGATATGCGGTTTTATTGTCACCTTTCTGGAAAAATGTCGTTTTACACGGTTAAGAGATTTTGATAGAGACCGGAACAAAATGTAGTAGGACGGGATAAGGTCCGGACTATAAAGTGGAGGCATCAAAACCTCCTAGTCAACTTCACCCCATTTTGCCTTTCCTGCTGATCAACCTTAGCGATTTTTAAAAATCGCTAGCATTCATTAGCATATCGTTGTTAAGGATAGAAGAGTTAGTAATATTAACATCGAATTAATAGAATTAAGGTCCGAGCTATGTTATAAAACTTCCCAGCCAATCGCTCTCAATTTTTGCCGAGTCATTATTGATGCGCGTGGTCTATCGTTGTTTTGATGAAACATTCTTTCGAACTAAATAAATATTTTATTGATCAATCTGATTTTTTTCATCGCTTGCTTAATTCGCATTACTTGTTAATAATAGAGAAGATGATTCTATTTCACTTCGTTTCGGCAGTATGGCGATTCGTCATGAATACCGAAATTTCTTCAATGAAAAAAGCAAATACCGGTGAAATATAAGCTCTTATTCCTGTAAGCATCAATCAATTTTCGATCGACCATGCGGCATTTTATGTTTCCGGAAGTAGAAAAGTAAAACAGGACGAAAATTACCTTCTGGAGCCTTTTCAAATATATACATACTACAGTAATAATGTTCATAAATCAATTAACACTGTTTTCTTCTGTTAAATACACTTTATTGAAATACAAGATCGTTCCTGGTTTGATTCTTCTAAGTGTGTCTCAATTGTTATCCAAGAATTGTAATGCCCTTGTGATTCTCTTGATTTTTTGACTGATAATATCTGACGGTATCGTTGTAAGTACTTATTCTTATAATATTTCGGTGCATCTACGATAATTCTTAGGCTTTTGTTTCCTGTTTGATATATATTACTTATTGAGGAACATCCTCATAACCGAAAACTGTTTTAGGGCTTGCCCGTACAAGAGTAACTTATTATGTGAATTTTAATAATTGATATTTTCTTCCAATAATCAATATTTTTGTTATTTCTTTCAGGAGTCTTTCAAATGCGATTCTTAAGGAAAACTGTACATGTTTTTCTTTGAGGTCGAATTAGAATTTTCACTGCGTTCAGCAAACAGTTGAGGAAAGAATTCAGAGATTCATAACATTTGGACATGTTTATAGAATGAAGGGTGAACGAGTTGCTCTCAGTGGCGAAATCCACCTTTTGGATGGAAAACTCAGCGAACAGCTCCGAAAAATATATAGATCAACATCATAAAAAGTAACATTGTCCGAAGCTAGAATGTATTTCGTGAGCAATGTGCGAAGTTCTGTAGCATCAACTGTCGCATATTGGTTGAGAATTAGACACTCGTCTCGAGCACAGGCTAGGGTTTGATGATGATGGGGTGCATTCTATTGATGGAAAATGTTTTTTCTTTTGTAAAAAGGATTCTTGTATTTGATTGATCTAGAACTTAATATAGTCATCTGATTTTATTGTTTTACCAACATGGAGGTAATCTGCGAACAAAATTTCATTTTTAAATAAAAAAACCGACACTAACACTTTCTATATGTGTAACATATGTGTGCGTTCCTCACTATTACTTTTGATCGTTTTACCGCTCGAATATTACGTAACATAATCAGTTTACAGACAGTGGCGATTAAGGTGCATCGCATCGCGTAAAATCGAGCGATTATCTTGGTTCCTGCATAATTCGAAACGAAAATGCACACCCGGATAGGATATGTAAATTTCGGCTAATATTCGTGCACTTCCTCTCGGAGTCGAGTGGAGGGATCGCGTGCCTCCGCGTGGTCTGTCCCCGGAACGCAATATTAATCGATAATTATGAGACATTAAGTTTCGAATGCCGTAAAAGGGGAAGCGAAGGCTCGTGCTCGCCTTGATGTAGGTCAAGCTCACGCAGCTACAAAAGGTGTCCACGCCAATAATTACCGACTAAATGATAACAATCCCGCCGCAGGTTGTTTCGAAATCTTTAATAACCGCCCGGCAAAACGAAGATGCGTTTGGCGATTTGCTGATTAACAGTGGCGTCGGCATGTCTCATGGAAACAATTGCAGACCAACGTGCTCTATATACAAGGAACTTTTTAATATAAATCTCCCAAAATCTTCCCGTGGCCAATAAGTATTTTTTATGAATTCCGTTATACAATATAACTATACTGACATGTAGAATATCGCTTCAGTAAGTGATCTGTAGTATAAACTTATAATCCAAATCTTATTCTACATACTATTCTAACTTATTCTAGAGATTATTATATGTTTATTAATTAGTTCGTATGGTAGTATGCGTTTGAACCTACGCATTTCACTGTCATCGCTCGCATTTAACTTTCTTTATCTTCAAATGTGGCTGTTTTTCGGGGATTTCGTCCTTCAAACGTTCCAATAGCGCTATGTAATGGTCGTTGTTGATGGTTCTTCCTTTTTCAAGGTAGTCAATGAAAATTATTCGATGCGCATCCCAAAATACAGACGCTATAACCTTGCCAGCTGACTGTTGCGTTTTCCCACGTTTTGGAGCGAGCAGTCCACTCGGATGACTGTCGATTGGACTTCGAAGTGAAATGATGGAGCCATGTTTCATCCATTGTCACATATCGACGCAAAAACTCGGGTTTATTACGCTTGATCATCTTCAAACACTGCTCCGAATCATCAACCCACTTTGCAAAGAGCTTTCTCATACCCAAATATTCGTGAATGATATGATATACAAGTTCAGTTAATCAAATCTTTAGAGTGTCTGCTATTTCATTCAATTTCAACTTACCTCTTTTGGGCGTCCACCGCGTTCACCGTCTTCGGTGCTCGTTTCACCACGTCTAACTTTAGCGTACCAATCCTTGATGGTTGATTTTGGTGGGGCAGTGTCCGAAAACTTGGCATCAAGTCCAATTTTTGCTTCAACTGTACTATTTCCCTTCAAATAGCAATATTTTATCAAGACGCAAAATTTCTTTTTTTCCATTTTTTCACGGTAACAAAAGTTGCTTCATTCAAAATGCTATAAATTCACAAACTAATGATCCGACAGCTGTCAAATTTATACACGCATCTTTTGATGGTTATCATCTATGTGTCAGGTCGGGGACTTTTCCATTGACCTGTTATTAGTATTATGATACTATAAACTTTCAATTTGCTATATAATTGGGTGTTTCTATGTTTGTTATGTTTATGTACATAACTGTAATATGGCAATATTGTTTTCGAACTAACTTATCTTTACGTTGTCCGGTGATCTGGTGTTTAATTTAATTTGTTACTTGATTATTGAAAAGTGTGCATTAGTTTCGATAATTATAGTTCTATTTGTGAAACTTTTCAATGGAATCATAAAACATATGGTACACTCTTTCCATTTTATAACTCGATTAACATTATCCTATTACATACACCCTACATGATAATTCATGGAGACGTAGACAGTGGGCTCCAAAAAATATCTTTGCTCGTATTATAATAGTTGAAGTAACGGACGGTGATTTGGCTGAAACGAGTCTGTTGTAGATTTAGATTATAATAAGATAATTTTATTTACCAATGATGCTCATTTATAGTTTAATGACTACGTCAATAACCAAAGCAGTTGTATTTAAAATTAATAATCAAGTCTATATTAATACATTGCTATATGCAGAAAAACTGCTTAGTATTTTATAGACTAATTGAATCAAGGTTTCGTACTTTTAAATGAATGGCTACCAGAGCGTTAGATCTAATGGGGATCGCTATATTTTCGATGCGGATGAGCTGTGATTTCAGCAATACGGTACGATAAGTTATAGAACTCGTGCTACAACTACAATATCTACAGCAATAAACAATAAACAAGCAAAAAGGCGATACACGATTTCTAAGACAACATTCGTGTATTATTATCAATATACGGTCCCAAATGTTGGAATTTCAGGTTGGATTACATGCGAATCAAACGCAATAGCCAATTTCATGCAAATTCATATAATTAATTTTTGTATTTTTAATAAAGCGGTAGTTTTTACAAGGAACAGATGCGGAGAACTTCCTTATCGTCTACATCTATCTTACAAACTTTCTCCGACAATAACAATAGCCACTTTGTCAATTATCGGTGAACTAAACCTCCTGTGTACTCATCGGCAGGTCTTTTATTAGGTCTGATGATGATATTATGACTGTCAGAGGGCATCCGATCCAAAACAACAATTTGTATTTGTTTAGTGTAATGGATCTGGTGACGGGCCGATTGGGTCAATTTTAAAATTTCTGCGGCACAATTGGTAACATAACCATAGGACAAAGCAACTACAATATTGCTGGTTGAATTTATTGGTTAATATTGACTAAATTGGAGAAATGACAAACGTTTGTTATTTCTCCAATTATAAGTGATGTTTTGGCTCCATTATCTCGTTCGCCAATCCAATGTCTCGTTCACTGTTCTTGTATTTGATGTACACGAACTCGTTGTATTCTAAGCCTATACACTTCATTTCTAGTCATTCATTATTACCATTTTCTACATTTAGTTAGTCATCAGTGCGCTTTATAATATATAATAGATTTACAAACTATACTTTATCATAAACAATCACTATATATTTCAACTTTACTCTTGGTAGCTATTTGTAGACTATAATTAGAATACGGCTTGATATTAGTGTTAGTTTTCATGTTGTCTAATCGAGATACCTATCAAAAAATATCTACATTTGTAGAAAATATAAATTTTTGTAAACCATTAAACGGCCAGTGCCTAGAATTTATCTTCAACGTTTAATATATTATAGATTCTAATTGATTTTTGATAATAGTGGCCGGTAGTTTTAATTAGTATTCAATATTTAGTTACAAAAAAATGACGATTAGATAAATTATTATAATTATTATATATATATATATAATATATATAATTATTATATATATTATAATAATATATATTATATTATTATTTTTATATTATAAATAAATAAAATATAAAATAATACTAAAAGAGAATGAAACAGAAGGATAAATTAATCAAAGAACAAGAATAACAGCGGCAACAATCAGCCGGTCGACGAAGGCTCATGGTCGGGACGACTACCAGATCGCCGAGAAGAAGAAGAAGAAGAAGAAGATCAATTAGAGATGTTGCGCGGCAGTTACTGCCTTAGAAGTAATAACTACATCATAAGAAAAGAAGCGTAATTGTGAGCGATAGTGGACGGGCGAACAGTGATTGGTCGAGAACTAGTATCGATGCGGCGATTCCCCGAATCGATCTCCTTAGCGGCTAATGGTTCTAATTAGCCGTCTCTGAGATTGTCGCAATGGGCGCTGCCATTCCATATTGAAGCCGGTCGCAGGACTGCACGTGCCAATTGTACCATACGTTCCTGTTTGGGCGCAGAACGCAGATCCGGCGATGCTTTGATAAGGCGATCGGCTTTTCGTATTGTTTGTTTTTCTGTTTCTCGTCTTTAGTGAAACAGTTGGTGAATTGGTAGTCTTATTTGTGTATACTAGAGTGTTACGTTAAAAGAAAAGGATTTGTAATTATAAAGATTACTTTATTTTTCAAATATTAAAAAAAGTTTTTCACTATATGGTCATTTCTCCTCAATGTTGTTCTTAAAGTCCATATCTAAAATTTCACATCCAAACTTATTTAGTATTTAATGGTTATTGTCCAATTGGTGTACTCCACATATATTTAAACAGCAAATAGTTTTTACGCATAGCTTTATTTAAACTAATTCAAAGAGTTTTTGTCTCCCTTCAACCTCAAGGTCCACTGTTATCGAGCAGTTGTAAAAATTTGACGTTTTTGTGTTCAAGAAATCTCACTTATAATCATTTTAATTTTTTCGCTGACCTTTTCGCTAAGTCTCTAGATTTTATCATTTATAATATATCATGGGACATAAAATGCTGTAAAGAACTTTTTGTTTTCATAAATTTGGATCATGCTGATCTTGGATTTCTTTTCGAAAACCCATAGTTTCACTTTGTTGACCACTCTGGCTTCAAAATATATTTATATAATAACAATTAGTTGTGAAATTATGATTCGGATTCTCGCCCAAGTAACTACCACATTTTGAGCCTGATACAAAGTTCTCCTCGTTTATTTTAACATGCTCTTTCCACTTGAGCTTGGCATGCAGTGTCATGCCTAAGTATTACGCCGTGCTCTAATATGGAATTACTCTAGAACCAATTATCAGTGGCAGGTAATATATTTAGTATGTAAACTCTACATGTGTAGATTACGTAATATTTAATTTTACTCTAAATTTATTATTCCACTAAATAATATTATTGGCAGCTGTTTCTAGTTTACTTACAGTTGTGTCAATATTTTTACTGCTAGCAAGTAAGCCAGTATTACCAGCAATGTAGCTATTCTTACTTTTTGATATTTAGGTATTCTTAATCAGTCTTACACTGTATATGTTAAGTACAATTTTAATCTACAAATGAATTTAATACTATTGTTCTACTTGCATCAACACAAGTCAGGCAATACATAGTGAGTGATATAATATATGATTTACCCAAACACTGATTATCCACAATGCCCATATAATTCGATATGGGTTGCTTTTCTTCAATAATTGGTGTTTTGCCAACGACTTTACGAACAATTTGGGTATGATCGGTAGTAATGATATAGTATTGGTCCATAGGTTATCATTGGCTGATTATCTAATATAGGGATCATAATTTTCGCAATATCCACTACATGAGTACATATTGCTGTGTAGCGTTGAACAGTAGTACGTTCTGTTGGTGAATTGTTTAAAAGTGTATATCCCAACAAATTGGCGATAATTTTTCCTTGATCTATTATTGAACAGGAACTCTCGAAAGAAGAGTTTCAGACCTTCTCTTGGCCTCTTGCTTTGATTCAGAATGAAAATCTTCAGCTGCAAATTAAACTCTCATTCGTAACGCCGACAGGATGCTCAACAATTTTATAATCCTTCTTAAAAGGGCTCTCGAATGTGTTTTGTTATTAGTTATGTATTGTTGTAGCAAATGTTATACCCATTGTATACAAGCTTGTCATGTCTTTAAATTAAATTTGTCAATTCGGTTGGTACAGTGTTCAAGGAGTCAGGACGTCCATGTACTAAAGCAATATGGATATCATGGATTCCAATCCTACTGGTGTATGGTTGTACATTTATGGTTGTGATAGTTTATAATTGTGATATACATACGGCAAGAGTGTAAAATCGGACAAGGGAAATCACCACAGTCATGCTAGTAATCAGGCTGATATACAGATATCTTCTGTGATGATCGCTTTTGGTCACTCGTCAGATGGCTGGTTTAGTGCCGAGGGCCATGGTTTGGTTGTTACGATATATATTGTAGTCCAGTCTATAAAAAAAATAGTAAAAAGTCCACTTTAAAACAGAAAAAACATGAAATTTAAATTCTTCTTGCATAGCTGATAATGAGGCTATCCAAAAGTCGATTCGTACTAGTACAATTCTTTAAATATCGAGACAAGTTATACTCCGAAGTAGTGTATGTTATCTTGTTAATACTGACTGAGTGGGGTATACACAAATTATTATACACTATTTGTTTTTATTTAATTATCAAGAGACTAGCAAACATCACATGATTAAGGTTTATATTTTTTAATTCTAATTTAATATGTTGTTAATATAATTTGAGAGTAGTTTTAAATTAACAGCTACTGTAATAATTCTCAGAAAAGCTTGTTAAAGTCGTAATTAATACATTTTGTGGTTTATTCTTTAATTTAGGGATTATCTAGTTTGATGATGATGGTGTTACAGTTCGAATCTTGATATTTCAATGAAGTGGTGTTGTGAAAAAGATACTAGTATAAAAGAATGAAATAAATATCTGTAATATATGTAATATGGAATTAGATAAACAGAATTTTGTAACAGTTTCAAATCATACGCATCATATTTTGTAAAATGGCATCAATCTCGATGGTAGCTTAAATTGGAAACATTATGTTAGACAAAAAGCAGAGCAAATTAGACCCAAAGTCAAGCAACTGTACTGGTTAGTCGGAAGATATTCTCAACTTGACTTAAAATCAAAGAGAATGTATTGACAGTCAATCGTAAAGCCAATTTGGACCTATGGGGTGTAAATATGGGGCATTGAAACAATATGAGCACTGAAACATCAAACCAATTAGTAATTCAAAGCTGCCAAAATAAAGTTTTACGTGCTTATCGCTAAGTGCTGCATGATGACCTCCAAATCAAATAGATTTACGAAGATTGAAGGAAACCAAACTACAGGGTCTTGTATAGTTTATAAGTGTTATTCTTAACTTTATCTTAACTAGTTTGTTTAACATATAATAATACCTCTAATTTGTAAATTAATATTGTACTAATCATTTACAATGTAATGTAATAATGATGTAATTAACAAAAAATACTTTTTAATTTTTTTAACATTTGTTGAATGGTAAATATGATTTAATTCTATTCTTTAATGTTATTTGTATCTATTACATTTTTTATATTCGTCAATTAATTTACGCACAGCATTATTTTATATCTTATAAGTGAAACAGTATTAAATGAAAAGATTCAGACAATTTATTTTATTAGTACACTAAATAGGATACACAAACATAGGACAAGAAAGATCAACTGAACGATATGAACTTATGTAAAGTGTACTTGTATTATTTTAAAATAGTATAATAATGGTATAAATCGAAAGTAGTAATACAATTGATTTATAATTAGATTAGGTTAGGATTGTACTAAGCGTATTTAATAAGTTATATAATATATAGTTTCTAAATTTAGAATATGGTCTCTTTGAGACGATACATAAAATTCTATTAAGTTAAAAAATGAATTAAATATTTTATCTTTAATCCATTGTGTTTCAAAGGAGATGACAAAAAATAGTATTTGCCAGAAACAATGTATATAAACATTATAGGTTCAATAAAATAACCTTGAAAACTATATACCATACCTTACAGTTACAGATTGTTTTGAGGCAAGCAAAAACGTCTCTGAATGTATTCGCGGTAACCGAAACCACTGGCGGTTTCTTGAGGCAATGCCGACATGTGGTTACAACTGAAGTGTCGCAGTTGTCTCGAATCAAAAAGGCCGCTTTTTACTCGTCAATAATCATACAATTAGGCATGAAATGAGGAAACATATTGCTTGACTTTTTATAAAATTATATCATATGCATTTCCTGCTTTCCGGGAACATGTGTTCACGAGGCATTAAACCAGTTGTATAGGTGACATCGTTTGTTTTTACATTTACCGGGACAATAAAATTACGGCAGGGTTGAATAAGAAGTTTTAGTGGGTTTTAGATGTAAGATTATCAATTAAACCATATCGTTACTGCAATTCTTGGAGCCGCGACATTCTATCGGATTAACTCAACTTAACTCGCAAGTGTATTGGAATTAAATTTAATATAAGTTGATGATCTGGACAGAAATCACGGAAGAAACAAGCGGGCGTTGGGCGTTGTTTATATGCGACGTCCGTCTTTGTTTTACTTCACAAATTGACATATATATAAAGGTTTTACTTAAATAGGTGAACCCGAGGAAATGTTTTTCGTGGTCCAACCAATGCTGGCTCTGAGACCACTTTTTTTTATTGTTTCGTTTGAATTGTCATACAAAAACATTTGATTGTCTCATTTCTACATCGCGATTGTTTGTTTCAGTTTGTTTATGACGCCATTTATCTGTGTCCGACATAGAGTACGATCAGAATTTTTGTGACTCAATTTTATAATCACTATTATTTGATTATAATGCATCTTCAGTCTGAAAAGTGTGGTGTATCCAGTCTATGTGCGGAAATAAAAAAAGCAACGTTTTCCTTGGAAGAAACAGCCCAATTGAGCTAGATTAGGAATGTGTATGTGAATTAACACTATATTTACGTACACAATTATTTATATAAAGTATCTGTGTTCTTATATAAGTATATTGTTTTTACAGGAATGCAACAAAAGATACAATCATGAAAATACTATTCACACTTTAAACCCAAAATGTGTCCTAATGGGCTGGTTACAAAATTACATTGAAGGTAAATGTGATTATACTACAGAAAAAATGAAAAATTTTACTGCAAATACATTAGATATATATAGAGTCAAATTGTGTTGCCCTTTAAAAAGTTGTTTGTAACTTGTCATCAATTAAAAACTATATTATTTTGAGGAAACTATATTATATTAATTAATATTTTGGCTTAAGGTTACTTAACCGAGATAGGTGGAATTTTTTTGGTGTCTACGCAGGAAGTCTGAGGGAACAGGAAAAATTTATTCTTCAACAATGTTAAAAAAATACATTAATACAAAATAAAATAATACAATTTGTATACCAACAAGTTGAAACTGACTTTATAGACAAGATAGTATCTCGTAATTATTTTATTATGTTGCTAATAGATCCTTAAGCTGTCTCTTTTAACTCCTCGATTTTGCCATAATAAGAGCACATCAGTAATTTTGATATATATAATACATTTTAATATTTTGTTACTATATTGTAAGTATTAATTTTTGCTGTGTATGTAAAAATAATTATTTGTTACCAAAAAGTAAGCACATTATTAGAAGTAATATTAGAATAACAGAAGGAATCAAATTCCCCCAAAATTTGTATGCATATATTTTGATTAGCTATATCTATTGGAGACAATATTAAGTAACAATGTAAAACTGTTTAACCTAACTGTTAAAGTGGATAGTTTTGACTTTCCTCTATATACAATTTTCTAATCATGGATAACTGAAATTTTATTTTCGACATTCATTACTTTTGGAAAAATCTGCAGCCGAAGCTAATAAAACATATTTAGAAACGTATAGTGATGATACTTCGCCATATCTTAATTGTCGCTGTTGGTTTTAAAGAATTCAAAGTGGTGAGTTTGATGACAGTGGTAAAGAACGGCCTGAAGTACTAAAAAAGTTTGAAAATAATTAATTACAGGACTTGTTCATGGGCTTAAGTCATTCTGTTGCATGACAATGCTCAGCTACTCGGTGCAAGAGCTGTGAAGATTATACTTTTACAATGGGAAGTTCTGCTGCATCCAGCGTACTGACCAGACATAGGATCTTCTGATTACTTCTTGGTCAGATCTCTGCTGCATGGCTTTTCCGGTACACGGTTTCGAACGGCTGCAGATGTATGAAAATGGGTGGAAAATATATGAGTATATATACTCATATATTGTACCAATATTTCTCAATAAACGACTTCTTGAAGTAAAAATTGAAAAATTGTAAATTTTTTTTTGATAATTTGAATACAAAACTGAGCGGATAACGTCCATAAATGACATCTTGTTTTGAGCAAACTTCGGTAATATCGTGAAAGCCATTAAATTTAATATGCCAAGAATTGATTTTATTTAATGCTGGGGGATTTTGGCACCAAATAAATATTTTTTTCATGAAAATTTAGAAATATTAATACTCTAATGTTGATAATTTTAAAAGACTTAGATTGATATTAGATGCCATATATCACACAAATGTTCCTTTTAATAACTCTATAGCAGGGATTAAACATATGTTACATACAAAATTTTGTATTTTATCATATAAATAAATTATAAAGGATTTACAGATGTATATTAATCACATGGGGATTTGTAACCAAATTGATGTTTCACTGGCAAGCCTTCACTTTTCAATATCTACCATTTTATCATGTGTGTCAAGAATGTCTGAATTTGTATCGAGTAAATAGCATTTGCAGAAAGTTTTACATTCTTATTTCAATTTAAGGAAAAATGTAGCTGAGGAATATCGAATGCTGTATGAAGTTTATGGCAACCATACCTCATCAATTCCAACATGTGAATACTGGTGTTGACGTTTTAGAAGTTGTGATTGCGGTCTCGAAGGCAACGCGCATTCAATACAGGCAAATAAATGTTAAGATGAGGATTTTAAGGCATTACTCACTCAAACTATAAATGAGAGTCGCTATTATCTACAGTTTATGTGTTTGAGCCGAACACTACCCGGAAAACGGCCGGAATTCGATCAAGGAAACATCAATCTTATTCTTCAGCATGACAATGCTTGGCTAGATGTTATAAAACAGTTATAAAACTACCTCGCGCGGAGCATTTTCTAGACCTTCTTCGTTCTGATTACTACTTGCCCCTACATATGAGTCGTGATCTGTCTTAGCAGCGCTTCCCTTCTTATGAAGACACGAAAAAAATAGGCCGATTTGTGGATAGCCACAAATGATACGTTAGTTTTTCGAGATGGAATCTGTAAATTTCCTGAAATATGGGAAAAAGTAGCCGATATCGATAGACAATACTTTGAATAAAATATATTGTATCGATTTTTGACGATAAAGCTTAAAATTGTTTTTCAAAAGTTTTTCTTGTCTGATTAATGTACTACTTAGGAGGCTGAGCTTTCCTCAAACTATTTAAAGTTTTGACATTTTCTAGATCTAATAGCAATTAAATTTACTTTTTTAGCTTAATAATTCAGTCTTTCTTACTTTCTTACATTAATTTGTTAAGTGAGGATTAGATTGCTATATATTTCCACATATAACGGGAGTTGCTGTAGTGATGAGTATCTTAAATAAAGTGATATCGTACCGGGTGTCTTAAATCATAAAATTATGCTTTAAAATGATAGTCTGCGGTAATTTCATTAAGAAGGTGTTAATTAATACACACATACAATAATAAATACACAAAGGACTATTTAATTGCTTGTTAACAGTGTCTACAGAGTGGCCGTTCGAATTCTTTTTTGAGAGTCTGAATTAGGTTTGTTACCGTTTTATGGTAAAGTTGGTCTCAAAGAGTAAATGTGTATATACCATTACTAATTGTTCCATTGTCATACAATATGCTGTTTTAGTGCAAAAGAAATTATTTATGATTATGTGGGAAAACCCACTGAAATATTAAATAATACCATAACATTTATGCTTAATTCAATCTAATAAATATATCTCTAAGAAATGAACAACATAGACGTATAAACAAAACAAAATAATTATACTTGATAAACCACAGCCAAGCAAGTACTTACAGGCGTTTAAACATAACATTAAATAATTTAAAAAGAACGTGGTATTGTTAACGAGAGCGAAAAAAACCTAATTAGACTGCTAACTATTTCAATTAACCAAACAACGGCTTCTCACTTTTATTTTTAACATTCCACCAATAACATACCGATTCAGCGTTTAGATCATTTCACAACCTAAATACCAAAATTACGCTTTGTATTGGCATTTTATGGTGCAAGCAGAATGTATATATGCTTTGAAATGTATAGGGATGAAAACAGACTTTTACTTTATTTGTTGATTTATAATTTACAATTGTAGTACAAGTACAATGTAAACTGTACCGTTTGAAAACAAACTCCCACCCTCAATAGGGTAAACAGAGCGCAAGTAGTGTTCAAGTATATTATTGTGTTATTAATCTACACACGCATTTAAGCATCCCAAAACAAACAATATCCGACTTCTTCTGAATGCCCTATGGTGAATCGTGCATCCCATGGGGGCTTTGTGCACTCTATTTATATTGAAAGTAATGAAGTCCTATAATTTTCTAGTTAAATGTGCTATTATCCTGTCGAAGGGACTCATCCAACAACTATATTTTCCAACTAATATGCTACGTCTTAGATACCCACAAATCACTTATTCTTATAAAAAAATAAAAAATCAATAGGAGTATACTAACAAAATATTTGTTAGTTCTAAATAAGGTAATCGCTCAAGTCGAAGGAAATTATCATCTGGCTGGCTGTAGGTTCTAATTCATGTTTTTGAGTCAATTATTAAAAAATATATAAAGAGATTCGTAAATTAAATGGAGTAATTTACTCTTTTATTATCACTTGATCTGGCTGAGTACTTGGCAGTAAATTCTTAATTGATTTGAAATTGAAACATTGTCAGGAAGATGGGAGCAGATTTACTAAGCGATGAACAATAATATTATTGACAAGAAAATTTTAAAAGTTATATCGTATCTTTATGGAGAACAATAGAAATATTGATTACAATTTAATGAATATAGGAATCACTGAGCCAGAAGTCCCATTTGGGACATCCAAAGATCAAGACGCAAAATCTCTACTTAAAATTCCATGTGAACTTCACCCGCTCTGACAAAGTTCAAATCCATTCACTGGCTGAAATGCTACTGATGGAACCATCTTCAATGTCTTGCTAATGGAAGCTCTACGATTTCTCAAAAATTGCATCTGTTCACTCTTGTCTTTTTTTCCATAATCCAGGTCAAGAAGGTCAGAAAATAGATAGTCACATTAAAAAAAATGGTTTTAATGTCTTTAGTCCTTAAGTAAATTTGTTGTTGATCGGTAGTAAGATCATTTCATATATTCATTATACTTGATAAACTTTAGCGAAGCAAATATTGACAGGCGTTTAAGCATTGTTGGTATTGTCAAATTTTTCTGTTATTTGTTTATTAACATTTTAATCAAGCCTCAATAATTTAATCAAATAAAATTACGTATCTCATAGATTTAATAGACTTTTTTCTATAAATACCTTCTGCTTTTGCATTAGAAGTAGCAGATTTTTTTTATTTATGACTACGATTTTTTAAGGCTCATTGTTCATACCTTCTACTTCACAGAATTCTTCATTGCTCGATTCCATTATTCATTTTTTATAATGAGGATTTTTTTACTTTAAAAGTGAAAATCACCAGTTTTAAAATACACTCACGACACATCTTTCATATTAAAATAGTAAACCAATTGGTTTAACTAAATGTATCTAAATGGGCGATAATTGAAAAATTATGTAGAATATATTGTTGGAGGGAAAACATAATGATGTGTTGCCCACGTTACCTTATATAAGATTTCATAAAATACGTCCATAGTAAATAATTTTAATAAATGCATCATGAAAATTTGGGTAGAAACAGTGCTATTCACAAGATCTACAAAGACAAACTGGCGGACGAAGGTACTGGCGATACTGATAAAATTTGGTATGTATAATCTGTCCAGAATAAATTGATTAATATTTTCTAACTCATGTACATACATGTCTAGATGTTTACATGTCATTAGTTGTAATCTGTGTCTTTAAATCTGTTCTTAAATCCTTAAATATACGCTGTTTATCGTATCTAAATCAAATAAATTAATTTCTAATACGATTTTGGAGAGAAACATATAAAACTTGCTTTAAGCATCCGAAAATCATTTGAAATACCCACCTAGTTACAAAGTTTACATATATAGGACGAAGTGTAGTGTCTATATCTTGGAATTTAGAGATTGATGAATAACATAAGTATTTGAAAGTTTTATTATTAGTTAATTTAGTTATATTATCCTAGTCTCTGATGTAATAATGTTTATATCTTGTGACTGCTGTTTTTCTATTAAATGCACCTACATACACAAGATCAAGTGGTTTGATTCTTTTGAGTCTGTGTCCTATTCTGGTATTATCCAAGAGTTATAACATTTCCAAATTAACATGAGAATGGAGCCTTTCCTCATGTGTCCTTGCGAATCTCTTGATTTTCTGAGTGTGATTTTATTGATTATCTGAAGGTCTCGGTGTAAGTAATCAGTCCTGTAGTATCTGCTTGCACCTATAATACTTTTCAGGAAATGTTTTTTTTTGTTCTCGAAATCTTGTATTGTATTTATATTAATTGAATTCTTATAGACATACTATATAGGTTTCAATATTTGGTTGAATAATAGCAATTCTTAATTTTCTTCCAATTTGTCAATATATTTTCCCGTATTTGAACTACAGTTCTTCCATTTCTTTTTTTACATGGTCCTTCCTGCGAATTTTTAAATTTCGAGATACTTCTATAGTTTTTGCTATTTGCATTGATAGTATTATTTATAGTTATCAGTTCTTGTGCGGTCTGATTATACGTAAGCTGCACATGCAGAAATTTACTTTCGTTAATTTTTATTTTCCAGGTTTGAGTCAAGTTATTTATATTGTTACTTTTCTGTTGCAACTTTCGTATGATATCTTTGCTATTGTTTCCGACAGCAAAAATCGCAGTATCAACAGCAAGTACAGCTATTATATTTTCCATTTGTGTTTCTCATATATAGAGTACATAATTGCCCTTGATAAACTTCCTTGTGGTAAACCTGCTTTAGCTTCTTTTATTCTAGGGTAGGTATTTATAGTATAATTTCACTCTAAATAATCTGGCTGTAATGTAAGATATTAATAGTTCAGTTTGTTGTTTCGGTAACATTTTCTGTAGTTTATAGACAAGGCCGTTATATCATACCTTATTGAAGACTTGTGCCACATCCAAGAATATAGCTTTTAAGAATATGTCTAGAACATAGTATTTTATCTTCGAAGGCTTTTTCAGTTACATCTGTTATTCTATGCATCCATTAACTATTGAATACTTGTTAATAAGACCTCACTGGTTTGTAGGTATTAGTTTTTTCTCTCTATAATAGTATTCGAAAGTGCCGTAACTAATTGAAAAGAGCATTAGAGAAAATTTTGCAAAAATTTCTGCAGCTTATCCGATTTGGCGTTACTTCAGTCGTAGATGCCACATTCTTCTTCTGCAATATTGATTCTATGTACTTAAGATTTTATACATATCTTAAATGGATGCCGGTTGTATTTACAATAGCAGAAAATCTTTCCGAAGAAATTTATATTTGCTGAAACAATATTCTTTATTAGCTAGCTTTTTAGTCGATATATTAATTTAAAAATGTCTTGATTTAATGGATAATACGAAATAATTCATGACTGATGAGCTTTAAGCAACTTGATGCTATAAATTATTCGTTTAAAATATAAGTTTTTTCTATAATGCCTTTCAATTTGATGGTGAAATTATAGTGGGACTGGAAACTTTTGTCTGCGGTTTTCCAATTGTGAATTCCAATAGATTCGATTTCTCGACTAGAAGGGTATTTTATTGAAAAACGACGTTAAATCTTTAATTTATTTCTAAATTGAGTGTTCTCCTACTGTATTAGAGGCGATATTACTTGGCAAGGTAAGTAAATCATCGTCATCAGGGCGAAACTTGAATTATTTATTATTATATCGTTTTCCATCGTACGTCTTTATATAATGTATCGATTTGAAGTTTCTTTTAATTCTGTGATGTCTTTATTTTAATAGTTATATATTGGGTTTATAAAGTTCAGAACGAATTTAGATACTTAGATAGAGGTTTTCAAAATTAATGCATATCATGTACATAATAAACAGGCTATTAATATAATAGCGCGTTAATTACCTGAACTGGATAAGAATAATATCTATTTGGTTGTAAAATATATTTCTATTCGAACGTTTGATACTTGGAATAATACGATAGATTAAAAATCGATGAAATGATGGTAGTGCCGTAGCCATGAAAGCCCGTAATATATGAAACGTCCTTTCTCTTGGCCACTGCAGCAGAAGCGGATTGGTGTTTGTAGTGGAAACAATGAGTAATATATACATTCCAATGTTGTGTTGTTTCATGTGAAAACATGTCGGTAAAACTGTCAGTAATGATAATGTTCACTTTAGTTCATACAGAGTGAAAGTCTTAATGAATTCCCTATGGCTGTAATTTATTACATCTCATATCAGATATTGAACTTGCACCAACACTCAAACAAAGCGACTTTGTGGTAAATGCATAAGTACATATTTTTCCAATTGGAATTAAATTAAACTATTTACGCTTAATTTAACAGTAATACTTGTACATTATACAATTTCGCCCGGTTTGTTTCGCATCAATCTTCTGGTTTCCTTCGCGTTGGCCAGAAAGTGTATTTTTACCATGTTGCTAAGATTTAGTGACTTCTTTAATTCTTTAAGGCGAAATTTGGAATAACATAGTAGATATATTTGATTTTGACGTAACTGTTTTGGCTGATAGTTTAACGTAATGTAATGGGTAATTCATCGAAGAACTTTTAGCTTAAATACCATTCGCTCAAAGTGGAATTTTATTTGTTTTATATTCTATATTAAATAGCAGCCGATTGTAAATTCATTAAAATCTTATTGTGTATTGACATTCTGGCTTTTCTTCCGTATCGTTAGTATAACTAGCTATATTTTATTTTCAGTTTTAAGAATTTGTTTTTGAAGTGCTCTTTCTATTTCATTTTTACATATAATGTCATAGCTAAATAATAAGCACTATTTTAGTCTGGTGTAGTTCCATTTAAGTACAGGACTAATGGATTTTTGCGAGCATTTTGTAGATCAAGTTGATAGGAACATATAAGTTCAGTACATGTAGTTTTATTTGCCATTGTTTGGTATAAATTATTATATTATCTTTCTGTTTGAAATGTGTATATTATACGTGGGATGTAGCCATCGTAATCCCGGAAAGTGTAAGTGTTTCATTAGCCGATAGAGTGTAGAGTGAAAATAAGTAAATTGAAATATTTGAAAACTGAAAATTATAACCTGTGTTTCTTTGCAGATTCTATTAAAACCGGTTCTGTTCGATTCCTTAGGTACTACAACATCAAAAATACTAAGAACTAAGTATATATGTGATGATAATAAAATATGGGTTGTTTTTGTTTATTTTCCATAAGAAGCGTTACGCACTGCGCGTCTCGCAACTTAAGATCGACAGCGCAATAATTCCATGGCTGGATAACGTCACGTACCTAGGTCTTTACTTCGACCGGCGGTTTGGTTGGCATTCCCAAATCCAGAAAGCAATCCAAAAAGGTTCGGTGATAGCTTCGGAGATTTCTCCTTGATCTGCCCTTCTAGCAGACTTCCCATCTCCATCAAATGCTTATTTTACAAGATGTTATTTCGGTCCATACTCCTCTACGGATCTAATGTTTACTTCAAGTTTGTTACACCCAACCAGGTCAAACGGATTCAAGTTTTCTAAAATAAGCTCCTCAGGAGAATACTAAACGCTCCATGGTTTATCAGAAATAATCAAATTCATAGGGAAACGGACACTCCAGAAATCAAGCACTTTATATCTCAATCATTCCACAAACAACTTAGCTCAAGTTCTTCTGAAAACGCGCTTGTTCGCGAGCTGGTCGACATGCTGGGAGCTTAACACCGCGTTACCGCTAAGCTCGTCCCGTTTCCAGACTGAAACGGCCTCATCCGTCGCTACAGTCATAACTTTTGCCCCCATACAACAGTATCCAGTTGCGTGTTAACTCAGGTTCTCGAATCAATAGAATCGCCGGGCCCTCGTGCCCAATAACGGCTATCCGATCAGCGGGTGCCATGTCCCCAAATTTAATGCAGTAGCAGTAGCGATCCACAGGGGTAAACTGTGAGGTGGTTTAGGTTTAGTGTATTGTATAAGCCCAGAGGCAGTCCCACATAACCCGGTCCAACTTGTCACTCCAGGGCAAGTCTCCGCGACCAGGTATGCGTCATGCATTCCATCGCCAGGAAAAAAAAAGGTTGGTTTTTGTGAATGAGATAAGTTACTAGAATTTGAACACGTAGTTTTACATGCATTTTCATATTAGATCTTGTACAGATAGAACATTTTTCATTAATGTTGAATGAAAGATATGCAAAAAGATGAATGTCTTTAGTGTCTAAATATTTAAACATTTCTAACTATTTATGCTTCTTAAAACGTTACAATTGTCAGATTAGATAGAGCTTTTTGAACGAATTTAGTATTCAAATGTTAAATAGTATTATAATGGTGGTGGTATTTTTTATTAATTAAAATCCTTTTTAAATTTCCAGCTTGTCGTGCCCTCTGGTGTTACCGAAGCGGAAAACTTGGATACGATTTTTTATTTGCGAGGTACCTCTTCTTCCTTCTGTCTCTTTATTTGTTAGGTAGCTTCATTATAGGAATTTCGCCTAGCTCTCTAACGGATTCATTTGCGATGCATATAAGCGGTTAGATATTTTACCTCGCTGTTAAGATAGTCTTGAGCACATCTATGCTCTTTATTTATTTTAACACTTGAGCGTAAACATTTTAATAACTGTTATGTCATTAACCAGTTTCGCCAATTGAAAAGCTTTAGGTACTAAAAAACATAGACGTTAATATTTCATACAGTGTTATTTGGTGCCTCGAAAACCTGTTTCAGAGTCCACATTGAACGTTAGATTTAAACCTCTAAAATAATCCAAGACATTGACGTAACTAAGTAAGAAAAATTGGTTATTAAATGATTATAGTGTTTGTAAAAAATGACACGTATTAGTAAGCTATATACTTTTATTGTTATACGTAATGATAAGTAGTACATGCGCGTTATGTTGACGTATTATAGTTAAAGAGGATACATTTGTACATATTAGCATTAAAAGCATGAATATAAATAGGCGATTTAAGGTATTCTTAAATTGGAAAAATATGTTTTACTTGAATTCTATAATATCGATGGATATTTCGATATCAATTTACCTAATGCCATCGATTCAACTGGACATTAAACTTCGTCAGATACCAAGTGAGAAGAAATTATATAAAAATATTCATATTCAGAAAAAATATAAACTTATAATTAATAAGTGAGTAAAATTGTGTTAACTTTCTTGTAGTGTGGAAATAAAAATGAATTTATTTAGAGTCATAATGCCGGTTCGGTTTGGTTAAAAAAATCACTCATTTTTCAGATTCTTTTACATATAAATAATGAAAATGAGATAGATTTATAGAGATTGGAAGATGTGGTTCTAGATCTGGAAAAGTTTGTGCTTATTTAGCATTCTCTCACTATGATTTGTGTGAACTTCGAATAGTTGTGTATGATCCTATATTCAGGAACGATTATGATATGCTTCGGTGATCAGATATGTTTCGGTGATAGAACGGCAAGAATGTGAATAATCTTTTACATAACAATTGTTAGTTCAAACTAGTAATTCCTAATAACATTTAGAGGGTCAACGGGTCATGTCAACGATTCCTGAGTTATTTGCAATTAGTTAGATACCATTTATAGAAAAATAACTTTTTCCTAGATTGTGTATTTCTGCTGGCCTCCACTAGAAAAGGCATAAAAATTGTATCTTGAAGAATTTTAGAAAATAGCCAAAGCGAGATATTCTCTTTTTTCTTAATTTAAATTCTTTCTTTAATTATCTTCACTATTTTACTGTTTCTCTATTCAAGCAGACTGGTTTTTCTCAAATTTGTCTTTTGTATTACCTTCTTTTCTTTTATTAATATATTCATCAAATCTTAATAATACATCACCTTAGTTTTGTTGAAGATAACAGACAAATTATATACTACAACGTATAACGACGTATAACACTACATGGTTACTAAAATAATATAAATTGGGAAAAGGGTAATTTTGGTTTTTCCTAATTCATAGTTTTAAATTCGGGTATCCCTAGTAATAGCTATATAGCCGTATAACATTATTTATATAAAAGCATCGTGATTCTTTAACTTTAATATGAGTTATTATGTTTTCAAAGGCTTAAAAAATCTTGCTTTTTTGCTTTCTAAACGGAAACATTCAGTATACACGAATCAGAAATTTTGTGGTATTTAGAGCGATGAGTGCTTAAGTGAATGTTAGAAATGCATATTAGCATTTTACTAATTTTTTTTTCTGAAATATTTTGTTGATTGCCATACCCTATGGTACTAAACATTGCCAATAAAATACTTTTGGAAATAGTTAGAACAGTTTAGTTTGAAGAGTGTTGTTACATCACGAGAACAGTACGTAGCTTACACACATCTTTAGTGACGCATAAGACTCAAATACTTTTTGTTAACAATATGGCATGGAGCAACGAATTCAGTATGATCAACACCATTTTATCAATTTTTTTTTGGATTAATACATTCATAAATAATTAAAACATCTTATTGGCTGTTATTATACCGTTATAAACGATTTTGGATCTGAGAAATCTCTGTTTAAAGGGGTTTTTAAAATAGGTTCTAGTTTTCGAAATATTCAATAAATTAATTATTTTATTATTTTTGACTATTAACGGTCCTTTATTGAATTAAGAAATATAAATCAGAAAGGAAAAGAAATTGAACTGAGTCTTTTTACTGATTGGGATCTGTTTCACTTGTTATGGTAATTGCTCATCATAATTTCATCACAAAATCGTTTGAAATTTGCGTTATATCTTGATATAGCAACTTTGTTTGCTTGTCTATCTTGTCTCCCAAGTTTTCTGAGAAAAAAACGAAGATGTAAATGCAGAAACTGTATTTTGAGAGATATTTGAGCTCCAATCTTGTGGTAATTTTGCAACGAATTTTCGATAATTAAATTGATGTCGATTGCACTGAGTTCGTAGCGTGTAATCCGGTGATTTATGGTTACCGAGAAAGTTGTGAACGCCATTTTGAAACGATGCCTATGCTGCTTCATCAGGCGTTAAACAATTTGTAAAATTTGCTTCAGCCATTAGTTTTCGAACATTAGGCCCGACAAAAATCCTTTTATAGATTGCTCACCGGTGATAAAGACGAAGTTCTTAAGGTATTTTTTGCACTTGTTACATTGTGTTTTTTTGTACTTTTTCATTTCAAGGTCCATTTTCATCAAGTGACCACTTGTTTAGCTTTGCTCTGCACTCAAACCAAAGTATTGTAAATATGCATCTTCGAGTTCATTTCATGCATGTCATGCTTTTGTTTTGTTGTTTGCTTTTTCCACGTTTGCTGGGTATATAGCATCTACAAATGTAACAAAAACACTTTGAATCAACTTTGCGAAGTTAGGATTTTTGCACTTTCCGAAACACAATCAAATCACTAAAATATGTTCCAAATTATGTTTAGTGCAATGTCCTCAGGTGATACCACCTAGATTGACACACAAATTGAAGATCTGGCTTCAGAACATTAAATAATGTTAAAAATTGTTTTCATCTGCTGGAGTTTATAAGACCTCTGAATTTGCAAAGTTGTATTATTAATTGAAATAAATTAAAAATAATTGTTATACTTATCCTGTATATAAATAATATTTTCGTATTATTGTAAAGTGTTTTACCTTTCGGTATATGTATGTGCATGTATGTGTCTGATAACTGTTCGATCCCGTGTCTCAGGAAATAAAAGAAAATCGTTAGAAAAATATTAAGCTTTCTAACGATGCTATCCATAAAGAATTAAACGTTGAAAGTAATGGACAAAAATGCCTGCTAATCATGCGGAAAACTTACGCTATTATTTATTTATTTAACGTCGTAACTGACATATACCCAATACTTATTACAGAAATCAAATGCCTCGCCCATAGCATTTTGTATTTATCTTGGGCCATTAAAAAGATGGCGATCAGAAATCGAACATTAGAAGAACATTCTCAATTTAAATTTTATACGTATAATTTTAATAAAAGAAGACCAAGAATTTTCTTGTATTAGTTAAAATTACTTTTAATGCACTTGATATCATCGATTTTTTCAAGAACATGGAATGATGGAACTCTATTAATAATGGGTGTTTCAGAAATTACCGGAATATTATGTTAGAGTATTGCACTTCACAATAAAGTTCGTAATTTTTGAATATAAATTATTAATTGGTATAATTGAGATTAAGTATCCAACAATTTCGAGGTCATGTCAAAAATATAATTATTATGGCAAATATTTTGAAAATTTTAATACACTGATGCATATGTACTTGATAAAAATACAAAATGTGTATCCATGTATATAAATAAAAATTTATGCAAATTTGTTCTGTGGAACATTTCTGTGGAAAGAAAAAAATTATTCAGCGTATCGAAACTCGTTATAATATGTATGTAAACAAAATGTATAAATTGTAATTTTGTAGTGTGATTTTAAGCAAAAAACTTGAACATTTCTCACCTATCAACTAGGCCATGAAAATATAACAAAGTTTTATTTTAATTTTAGTTTGACAATTTTATTAACATTAATTTTATTTGAGAATAATTTAAATTTTAAGGATATATAATAAAACAGTTAGTTTTAATTAAAAATATATGTTTTAATCAGGAGAACAGCTCGTAAAACTATCAGATTGAGCTTGTTGTGGCTGCTGTTTGTTCGAAAACAATTTTCATTGACTAAACAGATTGACTAAACAGAAAAATTATATTGGAGTTTAGATAAATTATTTTGAATACTGAATTTCTAGAATAGAACTCAATTTTTACTGAATAAAACTGAAAATCGAACCTTATTTTTATATGAAAAAAAAATTCTTAGAATATTAAAACATGTAACAGAAGAAAATAATCTGATACACTGCCAGCAGTTTGCATTTAGAGAACACCATTCGACCATAGATCAAATCCATCAAAAATGTTATTGAAATTGAAAATCACTATAAAAACCAAAAGTTTACTGTTTCCTCGATATTGCTCAGGTTTTCGACAAGGTGTGGCACCAAGGCTTTACAAAGTGAATCTGTCACCACAAGAATATTCACAACTGTTAACAATCCTATTTATCACAAATATATTTTAGATTTAAGTAAGATGCTTATTTTGAAATAAAATAAGTCAGAGCTGGGCTACTATAAGGTGGTGACAATAGCTGATTTCTAATATATTATGTTATAAATATGAAACAATCGCAAGATTGAATTAAAAACTTAACAATGTTAAGGCGCTTTAAGTTTAACATAAGTAACTATGTGCACGTAACCAATAAACATTTTACCAATAAATAAAATCAGTACAAGCAGTAATAAAATTATATATAAAGAAGCACAACCTTGTTAGAATACCTATTAAGGCAAACGATAAAACTAGTTATCGCTTTTAATGACTTCAAAATATCTGGGAACTAGACTCAGCTGGAAAGTTCATGTCAAGAAGAAACAAAAGGAGCTTAATATCAAACGAAGAAATTGTTTTGATTAATTAAAAGACATTCCTAGTTGTCAACTTATGACAAATGCTCCTATATATGCAAATCCTGAAACCCATTTAGACTTATGATATTTAATTTTGGGGTTATATCAATATGGTCAATATTCGAGTGATCCAATTTCTCTAAACTAAAACATTGTTGAAGCATCCAGGCGTTGTCGAAATAGAGGTCTTCACATGGATACTGCTGATCAAACCATCTCGAAATTTATTAATATTCACGAACAAAGGTTACCTAACTAACTATGAATAGCGATGTTATCTAGTTCCTAGACATCTAGAAAACACCAATTTAATTAGAAGAATCAAGAGTATGCGGCCTCATAAGTTTGTTAAGCAGTTAAATATACTTAGATATATATAAAGGGATAGTCTTGGTCTATATAGTGGCTTAATAAGTATTATGAAGACATCAATTAAATGTACCTGATTTGATTTGTAGGCCGCATTCAAACGTGGTTGTATAAACACCGATGATGTTCGGATAAGACCTCGGTTAAATATCTTAAATTACTATATAGCAATGGATGAAATATGAATTCCTTACTATTAATTACCCATTAATAAAAATTAGTGATCGTTCGGTGGTCGAATTTCGACCATGATTTATTATTTAGATCATGTTTATTACATAATAGAGTAAGGAAAATTTTTAAAGATTATATGTTATGCTACTGAAACTTCTGACTTGACTTAAATTATATATATATATATATATATATATATATATATATATATATATATATATATATATATATATATATATATATATATATATATATATATATTTAGGTACCTTAATTTTTAAATTTAATTGCATCGTTCTTTACTTTCCACTTCGATCTTAAAAACAGTAGCTGTAATTTGTATCTGTTTGTTAATGTATTTATTTCAAGGTACAGGTGGATAATATTTTGTGTCACTAACCCGACGACTATTACTGGTTTCTAGATTTGGATAAATTTATTTGTTACCCATATTACTCAAAAATGTTAGGTCTATTAATTCTTCCTCGACACAAGCTTTAACCGAACGAAATTCACGCCTCCAGGTGTCTCCGCTTTTTTTTAAACGGGAGGCCTTTTCGCTAAAGTGATTAATATATAGATGACTAACACAATCAAAACAATTTATTCTAAAAAAACACGGAAAATTTAGAGAACTATTATCAACGAATGTGTCACTGCTGAAGGAGTGCATGTTGATAAGCAAGGTTTAAAAATTACTTTGAGTTCAGATTTAGGTTAATCAATAATTTATACAAAAAATAATAGTGAATTTGAATTAATATTTACTTAAGTAAAATAGTACCAGGTGTGCCGAAAAGTCATTACGGACATTAAGCTTCTAAGCTATGCATATTATATTTTGCGAAAGTAACACCATCATAGTTTTATACCTCTTTGAAATTGTCAAGTTTCGAACAAATTGGTGCATTCGTTCGAATTGAAAACGTGCATTTGCTGCAAGCAATAATTTTAATATTTAATCAAAAGAAAAAAGTCGCTGATTGTCATCGTTTGCTGATAGAAACTTACGGTGAACGTGCTTTAATCTTAAAAATATGCGAGACGTGGTTTCGAAAATTCAAAAATGATTTCAATGTGTTAGACAAAAAACGTTCTGGTAGACTGTAAAAGTTTTGAGATACGAAATTGCGTAAAGAGTTATTGGGTGAGGACCCAACCCAAACTCAAAAACTTTTGGCAGAAGCGTTAATTGTAATCCAAGAAACGATTAGCGACCGATTACGGGCTATGAGGAAAATCCAAAAGATGGGAAGATTGGTGTCAAATCAATTAAATGGCAGGTAAATGGAAAATCGAAAAATCGTATGTGAAATACTGCTTGAAGGTATGATCAGAAGTTATTTCCGCATCGAATAGTGACGGGTGATGAAAAATGGATTTTTTTCTGAAAACCTTAAGCGCAAAAAACTACGGTTATCAGTTGGCGAAGCCGGCCGATCGACTCCAAGGCCAAAATCGTTTTGGTCGTAGGACAAGGTTCTGTGTTTGGTGGGACCAAATTGCTGTGATATATTACGGACTGTTGAAACCCGGTGAAATAGTTAATAAGGATTGCTACCGACAACAAATGATCAATTTAAACAATACATTGATCGAAAAACGCCTAGAATGTGTCCGAAGACACGGAGAAGTGACTTTACAGCACGATAACGTGCCGTCTTATAAAGCAAAATTTCTCAAGGGGGCGTTGAAAGCACTTGGATGGGGCATATTATTGCACCCGATGTATATCTTTCATTGTCCTATAATCAGCTTTTCGCATCAGAGAGACACGCGCTTTCATAGTAGCACTTTGTAGGCCAAATTTAAAGAAGTTAGAAAATTACTCGATAAATTTTTTTGCTCAGCGGACAAAGTTTTTTTTTTGGGATGGGATGCATATATTGCCACAAAAAAATTGGAAAAATATATAGAATTAAATGGACAATAGTTTGAGTAAGTCAATTTTACCATTTTCTTGAAAATTATGTTTAAAAAACCGGTAATGACTTTCCGGTACACCTGGTCATTAATAGCTTTATTATAATAAAACTGAACTATATTACAAATTAAGAGTTTTAAAAGTAAAAATATGGTTTATTTTTGATTATTAATCTGCTACTAGCACATAATACGTTCCGTAAAAAGCCATTGAGAAGGTGGCTTTTACAACGAGCCCTCGTTTCGCCACGAACGCATCTGAATTATTGAAGGCATAATGAAAACCCGAACGGCTATTAGCTACCCTTCATAGAAACCACCTGCTTTGATTACAGGGGAGATTCCTAGGTTTTTTAAAGCATAGAACATGTGGATGTTTACTCATGCACCACGTGGATAGGAAAATCGCAGGGCCGCCTACAAATATATGTTGTAATTTACACGTAATACATTTTTTATTAAATAAGTTTTAATATATATTGAAAATTATATTATATAATACTGAGTACCTGTCCTAGTACGCGATTAAATTTGATTATGGAACCTAGATATAAAATATGAAGAAAATGTTTGATTTTAAGGTGACAACTATCGACATTTTAGTACGTTGGATTAGTTAATGGTAACTTTAGTCGATTTATTATATATATTATATACCACAATTAAACATGGGCTAGTTCTATCAATGGGAGGAAGAGGTTCGCGAAAAAATTGAACTTGAATTTATCAAGGCAAATAACTTAAGTTGGACAAGATTCGATTCATCGCTGGTGACTATAATTGAAATAACAATTTTCTTAAGATTGGTAGAACTCCTATGGATTTATACTGAGTGGGTATTCCAGACTCACTAGAATTAAATTTGATAGAATATTGAAGAAAATCAAGTAAAAATATAATCAATATAAAACTTGACTAGAAAATGAATAAGTGAAAGTAATAACTCTAAAGAGTACCCAATAATGGCACCATCGCCAGTTAAAAATTGTGAAAATAGTGTTATTGGAATCAAATGTTCCATTTTTTAAAGCAAATTAAAATTCTATGCAAACCAACTGATAAATTTTATGGTCATAATAATTAAGATAGAGATGTAAATGTATTTGACAGTAGTTTACTTAAAGGTTAATTTTACATTAAATTAACTAATAGTAATTTTAAAGTTTATTTTAATAATATCCTACGCGACAAAAAATATCCTACCAACTTATAGGCACAAGCAACAATAATAATTCAAATATTTTACCAAATATATGCTAGACATGTTTTAACATATAAATTATCTTAAAATTATTATCTTAATATTCTTAAACCAGCCACTTGCTTGGTTTCTTTTACTTTGTTTAACGTTAGTGACAAAATTTGGTCTCATATATTTCTGTACATAAGTATTGTTCGAAATGTTTGATACTTCCCCCTGCTTGCCATTAAACACAAATACCAGGTTATAAAAACTTGATAAAATTATATTGTTCAATAAAATATAAAACCTTACCTTAAAACTTAACCCTTAAATTGGTGGAGATTAGCTCAATGAACTATTTGATGTACAAGAAGGCAGATGGTTATTTTATGTGTTCTTTTTGTAATCTAACCGTGATAATATTCACTTGTATTTAATTAATATTGTTTTGTGTATTTTGAGAACATAAGGTCGTTCAGTTTGCATTCGAATCTTTTAGGAATATAAGCTGACTTCATGCACACTTGTGGAACTAAATCCATCACATGATATTAAATATAATTTTCCTGAAACTGAAAATAAAAACAAAATTATTAGGGACTCATACACAATAAACAAATGTTATTTGTCTCGATATTACCTTTATAAGACACCTTAGATATCACATTTCTCATAATTTCTTTCTCCCTCATAACGAAAAAACACAAATTGTTTCGAATTTTGACCGACATATAATTACATTAGGGAACCACCAACTCACACCATCGATACACATAGAATATCTAATTATATCACAAAATTATTAAAAGAATGTATGAATAAGATCTGTACCCATACAAACCATCCAGTGCGGTCAAAACAATTACGTCACGCTGATTTCGAGCGTTTTAGCGCCCATTTAAAATTACCCTATTTCAAGAATCAATTTTTCTTTCAAATCTATTTTTTGGCGAAATAAAATGTATTCCAGACACTGTAAATAGGTATAAGTGACGTGAAATTTTTCTAAATTCGTAATCATGCATATTCTAAACAATTCACCGATCACATCTTGCAGCTATACTAAACATACTAGTTTTTTATTTTCGAATAATCACGGCCAAATAGTGATGCTGTATAACAAATATACATGTATTTGATTATTATTTGAATATAGTGAGATAATTAAATTATTACTCTTAGTATTGGGACTTGTCCGTGTATTTAACGAAGTTACTCAATATTACTTTGCTTTTACATAGAATTTCCCTCATCTTATGAACACTTATTCGAGTCATCCTCCAATTGGAAAGCCTATAAAAACGCTTATGGCATGACATCATGCTTCAAAAAATGTATTGTGTTTAAATAGCAAAGCGTTGTTGTGAGGAAATATAAAAGTGACCAATTTTATTCTTTTTACGTTATTTTCTTCAAGAATTACCAAGATTTCTTTTTGATGAATTTATTTTCACTTTGTTGTTCTGAAAATATGAAATCTAAATATGAGATATATAACTAAATCAGTGATGCTGTATAACAAATATATGTATTTGATTATTATTTGAATATGGTGAGATAATTAAATTATTACTCTTAGTATTGGGCCTTGTCTGTAAATTTAACGAAGTTACTCAATATTACTTTGCTTTTACATAGAATTTCCCTCATCTTATGAACACTTATTCGAGTCATCCTCCAATGAATGTCTTCTATAGTACTTTTTTGGAAAGCCTATAAAAACGCTTATGGCATGGCATCATGCTTCAAAAAATGTATTGTGTTTAAATAACAAAGCGTTGTTTTGAGGAAATATAAAAGTGACCAATTTTATTCTTTTTACGTTATTTTCTTCAAGAATTACCAAGATTTCTTTTTGATGAATTTATTTTCACTTTGTTGTTCTGAAAATATGAAATCTAAATATGAGATATATAACTAAATCAGTGATGCTGTATAACAAATATATGTATTTGATTATTATTTGAATATGGTGAGATAATTAAATTATTACTCTTAGTATTGGGCCTTGTCTGTAAATTTAACGAAGTTACTCAATATTACTTTGCTTTTACATAGAATTTCCCTCATCTTATGAACACTTATTCGAGTCATCCTCCAATGAATGTCTTCTATAGTACTTTTTCGGAAAGCCTATAAAAACGCTTATGGCATGGCATCATGCTTCAAAAAATGTATTGTGTTTAAATAACAAAGCGTTGTTGTGAGGAAATATAAAAGTGACCAATTTTATTCTTTTTACATTATTTTCTTCAAGAATTACCAAGATTTCTTTTTAATGAATTTATTTTCACTTTGTTGTTCTGAAAATATTTTTTTTATTACTCTTCGTGAGTCCACAATCTGCCCTATTGGCAATAAGTATTTCTTATGTCTATATTATATATACATGGCATGTAGAAAATCACTTCATTAAGCAATCTTCTGTATAAAATATTACCTTAATTAATTAGTCTTATTCCAAAGCTTATTCTAAAGTCTACATATGTCCAGTAATCAAATCAGGTGGTGTTAAACGTTTTAGTCTACGCACTTCACTATCACGTCGCATATTTAGCTGACACTCTTTCGAAGTACTTCACACAAACACGATGAATTACACTCGTTATAGGTTCTAGAGGAATATCGCGTTGTATCACTTTATTTGAAATATAGTACGGAGCATCAACAATGGCACGCAACACCTTATTTTGGAACCGTTGAATGATGGATATATTAGATTTGCTAGCGGTACCCCATAGTTGGATTCCATATGTCCAAATGGGCTTGAGTATATACTACTATACCTTGTTATCTACAATTGCTATACTACAGCAATACCTTGTTATCTAATGATAACTTGGATTTGAGCCCGATGAGCCAATACATTTGATATAATTTTAGTCACAATTTTTTTTTGTTTCCGTTTAGAAAGTATGTGCTTCTTCCAGGTTAGGCGTCGATCAAGAAAATCAAGAAATGCATACCAAGATATTTAACATGCTCTGCTTGGGGGAGTTGACGATGATTGATATTCACTGGTGGACATGTTCTTCTACGCAGGGTAAACGTTATATGCGTGGATTTTGTTTCATTGGCTTTAATGCTCCATGTCTGCAACCATAATTGTATTTGCTCCAGGTGGGTTTGTAGGTTTATTGATGCTATGCTATGCTATATGTTTATCGTCTGCATATGTTGCCACAGTAGTTATTTTTGTGGTGGGCAGATGAGCCGTATACAGAAGATACAGTACTGGACTCAGTACACTACCTTGCGGAACTCCTGAATATATGGGATTTAATTCGGTATGTTCATCGCCTTGATTTACAATAAAATGTCTGTCAGTGAGATACGATTTTAGTAGCTGATAGTCCGGATGAGGGAGAAGTTTCTTTAGTTTAACCTGCAAGCCCGTATGCCATACTTTGTCAAAAGCCTGAGATATGTCCAGAAAAGCAGCCGAACAATATCTTTTGGCATTTAGGTCAGCGTTTATTTTGTTTACAAGTCTATGCACTTGTTCTATAGTCCCATGCTTATTGCGAAAGCCAAACTGATGTTCTGGAATAATTTTTCTTTTTTCTATCATATAGTTTAATTTTTTTTATGTATAATTTCTCGAAAACTTTCGAGATTATCGGTAATAAACTTACAGGTCGGTAGGAGGTCACATCTTCTGGTATTTTTCCTGGTTTAAGAATCATTAATATTTTAGCTACTTTCCAGATACTAGGGAAGTAATTAATTCGTAGCATAGCATTAAATATAAATGTTAATAGTTTTATACCCTTTTCTGATAGTTCTTTTAAAATTTTACCGTTCTGAAATTATAAAATCTAAATATGAGATATATAACTAATTCGGTCGCAAAAGTGATATAACGTTCAATTTGCGAAATTTTATTCTATACTAAAAAATAACTAACTCAAATGATATTTAATTATATTGATTAATGTGTTTGTTATTAAAACGTAATTCATTATAAAATATGAACGTCCAGACACAAATAAAACGATTTGATAACCTGATAATTTCATAAAAACTTCGGAAAAATAACAGCGTCATTTAAATTAAATCATACATCAATTTCAAACCCATTTCAATCTTTTTTAACAGGTTATTGAATAAGTTCTCTTAGAACAAGCTATTCGCAAAGAGTAGGAATGAAAAATTGAGGCCATTTTAAGATGCCAACTTTCATAAGATGGACATTACGTGCCGTTTAATATTGATATGTTGGAACATTTTTTGCAATAAAAATAATTCAAATGAATTTGATCTTTCAAAAATAATGATTTGTAAATGGGTTTCGTGCATCTAAAAATGGTCATAAAACCTACTTAAAGGCGATGTAACTGAGGGAATTATATCAGCACCAGAAATTGACGACAAAATAGAAGGAGATGATTTTAAATGATCGTCGAGTTATCGAGTTAGATGTTATCAATGTCTATTTTCTAGGCACATTAAAAAACTTTATGTACATTGGAACAAAACATATTTGAATACTATATACATATTATTTAAAATATTATGTACTAACGACCCGCCCCGGCTTCGCACGGGTGCAATGCTGATACTAAATTAAATACACTACAGAAAAAATATGAACGTTGTATATAAAAACATAGCGGCCCGCTCCGACTTTGCACGGGCATAAAATATATATGCCTATATCACTCAATGAAAACATGATTAAAATCGATCCAGTATTTTTGGTTCATTCATTACTGCCCTTGGCCTGCACGCATTAAATTTGGAGTAAAACAATTCCTCTTCCCCTATACTTACTATGAAGATTTCCTGCTATCTTTGGAATATCTAAATTCATACAATTTTTATTACATTACACATTTTTAAACGCAAATTTTAAATTTGTAATATCTCCGAAAATATTTGTTTAATTTACATGCTGTAAGGAACCATATTGATCTATATTAATTGCACACTGTATTTAAGGTACTTAATTCGATAAGGATTAATGCCGTATTGCTTAAAATAGCTTCGTAAATAAGCCATTTTCTCACGTAAAAAGTAAACAATAAAAATGGTTAATGTGGGTTATCCCTAAAAGATAAACATATACCATCGGGGACTTTCTTGTAGACCTTTTTATGGTGTACAATACTGTAGTACATTAATTTGATCTAACTCGTAGGGTTAGGCAGCGTTTTTGCTAATTGCTAAATAAGCCTAAAAAATAGGTTAATTTACGACATCACGTTAGAAACCTCTAAAATTAGCAATGTTACCTTAGTATATTATGCATGTATTATACATATAAACCTTCCTCTTGAATCACTCTATCTATTGAAAAAAACCGCATCAAAATCCGTTGCGTAGTTTTAAAGATTTAAGCGCACATAGGGATATAGGGACAGAAAAGGCGACTTTGTTTTATACTATGTAGTGATACCATTTTATCACTAAATATAGTTAGGAACTTGAGGTTACAACTAAAATAAGGGGCTAAGGAATGATCTGGAATCGATAACTGAAGTTAGTTTTTTTAGTTTATATTTTTTTAAGCGCAAAAGAGATCGAGTAGACAAATCGCACTGGTAAATTAATAAATAATCAGTATATTACTGAATTCTTGATATTAAATGCTAAACCTTATGAAATAAGAGCAAGTTTAAGAAGAAAACAGGCTATTTTCACACAATAATTAGTGATTTTGTAGAAAATTATTTTTTTGAACCAAATGACTGTTGTAGCAGACCTTTCAGAAATTGTAAGTTCGAGTTTTCATATATATACCACACACTTTTTTAAACTAACAGAATGTAATGTATTTAAGAAAAAGTAATTTCACATTTTCTTTCATGTTTTTCAAAGTGATTTTATTCTTTTACATTTTGAGCACTAATTAATTATATATTATTAATTATATAAAAGTGCTGTTTTGGTTGCTTACCTTTTGCTATTTTTCTGCAAAAACTTCTCAAATTCCTGGATGAAAAGTTCACAGGTAATAATTCAAGTTCATAATAATTCAAGTTCTTTTCTTTTCTATTTGATATACTCCTTCCGAAGAAGTTCTGAATCAAGAGTAATCAAGGTACTTGGCGCAGTTAAAATAAGGGATAACAGCTTCATTCATAATTTTTGATATATGAATAGTTTGGTTTTAGGTGAATTCAATATGCAGTGATTTATTTTCGTTGACTTTTATTCTCTATGACTAGGTCCACTTATTTATGTTATCATGTGTTGCAGTTTTCGGGTTGCTCCTTCGTTATTGTCTCCATTAGGAAGTATCGCACTATAATGAATATAGGTTTTTATTTTCTATTTGTAGTAGGTTATATGTATAGAGTAGGTAAAGAACGGGACCTAAAACACTGCATTGAGTTACACCCGCTTTTGTTTCTTCTATTCTTTCTATTCTATTCTTATTCTTCTATACTTTTTCTTACTTGATGCTAAAGATTTATTACTTCGATAACATTTTATGAAGTTTATACCTGTGAGTGCCTTTCAGACTTTATCGAAGTGATATGTCCAGGAAAGTAGTTGAGCTTTTTCCTTTTCGTGCAACCGGTTAATTGTTGAATGTTTGTTCATAAAACCAAACTAATATGCAGGTATTACATTTAACTAAACTATAGCTGACTATATGTAATGTTTGACTACCAATAACAATTATAACTATAAGTTAAACATTTATTTGTATTAAGAGTCATAATGAAAAATGTCTAGTATGATAAAGTATTAATTTGGAACTTGTGTGATATTTAGAACTATAAATATATTTAAAAAAGGAAAGAAAATTACAGTAGATAACTTGGTTAAAAAGTAAACTATCGCTGATTTTATATTTACAAATATAATTTTCAAAAATGTATTATTTTAGTATTAGTATAAATAATTGGGTAAAATTTTTTTTCCAGTTTTGTTAACATTTGACTTAAACGACAACGGAATATTAAATAAAGCATAAAATACGGGTTGTGGTTTTCACTTGTTCCCATGAACATTACGAAATCAACGGTTTGCGATCGATTCGGAAGCGATTGTGAACCTTTTAATCTCAAAGCCCTGAATAACCGCTCGTTACAGTTCACTTTTAACCGGCAATAACGCGAACAAATAGAAAGCAAATGAATGTTTTGGAATAAAAGAGGAACGCTTGTCTAAATATCACTTCAACGTTTTCAGCAAATTGAAAAGGAGTTGGGTTGCGACTAAGTAATAAATGACTAAGCTGATTGTGTTCGTAACTGTAAATTATTGTTTTATATAGGCTGTCGCAGTATAACCTATTTGTTATGCCTCATTTATAGGTTTTATATAATGATTTTTTCCTTTTGATTTTTTAATTATTCTTTGTTAATAGAAGTTGTTAGTTTTTTAGTAACAGACAGAGAGAATAACTATTCAGTGTAGTCCGGGACCCCGTGATCGCCAGATACATTAAGCAATTACTACAACAGAATTAAATATTTTTCCATTAAAATCTCTTTTTCGTAAATCTGAGTAACTTTTTTAATAGCTTGTTTAATGGTGCCCACCTCCATATCCCTATGGAAATCACTATTTTTGAATTACCGCCGAGCAGTACTCCTCAATATTTGTTCAATAATTGCTGAATTATGTCCAGATTGCACTTCTTTGCATAATACCATATCTTTCCTTTCCCGTTTTCTAGTTGAAGCGCAGGATTTTGATAAGGCGTGACCTCAACGGCTTAATTTTAAATAAATTGAGATGTTATCCAGACAGTTTATATAATTGTTTCATCCAAATAGACAATACATTTTAGTAAATTTAATAACCAGATAGTTTTTCTTCTTCTTTATATCAACTTTCTAGTGCTATCTTTCTCTGCTAACATATTAAACATGTATATTATTTATTCTAAAAGAGATGCGTTAAATTATATTATGTGCGAGACTGATGTAGAGGAATATCTGTCTGTCAAAGTTGTTTCATTCAAACTGACTCTCCATTACTTTGTCCAATTATTAATTTTGTTTAGTCATATTTGCAATTTCATGGCAGTTGTGATCTCTACCTTGTGTCAGTTCTGTAATGTAAAAAAAATCTATGTTGAAATTCATAAATATTACCGTTGTACATCAGGTAAAGATACACTATCCTGTGATTTTAATATTTTCTAGCCGTATAAGTATCCTTATGCCTGAAAGTTCTATCATACAAGATTAAACAATTCTGTAAACTGGGTAACGTCTTCTTTATGTCCTACTGTATTGTTAAAAGCCTGCGTCACATCTAGATAACGGATACTATACTGTTATCATATCTTTGTTATAAAGCTGAGTGTTGTTTTCTAAAGCTCAAATTAATGTCTTTATAAGATTTTGTTGTTATCCTCTATTAGTGGCTTCAGTCTTCTTTAGGTCATTTCCAGTATTTTACGTATCTTAGTGATTTAGTATCTTTAATGTTTCTCAATAAAGGTCATTTTAGAGTGATGTATGTGATTAAAATATATGTATTGTACCAATTGTTCTCAGCAAATATCTTTTTAAAGTGAGATAATGATCAGAAAACATGCATGCATTTATATATAATATGATTTTATGAGCAGCATTGTTTAGCGATTGCTATCAGTTCTATATCAAAGTAAATGACGTTGACATTTCATTATAGCTGATCCTTCTCATCTATAATAGTGTATTATTGTATAATATTGTTTCAGCGATATGTTAAATAGATACATAAAGAAGACGCAAATATCCCATAATCTACGCATTTACAATAACCATCCCATCTTTTACTTCAATCATACTATATTCCTGGGAATCACATTTCATCAATACGTATCGTGGAAACAACACATAGTTAACACATTAAAAGACACACTTGGAAAAAATGATTAAATGAGTGAAGACACAATAAAACATGATATTGAATATAACTATAACTAAATATATTAAAATACGTCTCCCAGAGATATCATGGAGCTCCTCAAAATATTATCCTGCACCTATATATCAGTCTCAAACTAGATGCCTAGATGATGCTCTTAGAACAGCATTAGGGGTCTGTCATACCAGTTCTATCACTGCTCCCAATGCCTGGCTGCAGTTAAATCCCTAAACTAAAGAAGAGCTGGAGTTCACCTTGCGGAATGACATGAAAGTCCCTCTCATAAAAAAGAAAACAGACAACATCAACTCACATTAAAAAGTGATCACCAATTCCTTCATTATTACCTTTTTCACTACTAGCATACTCTTAGATTAGATTAACTCTTCCTCTATGTGCTTACAAATTAAAAATCTACGATCATCAGTTAATGTATTATTCTCGATACTGTATGCAAAGTGACCATATTAAACATAAATATTTCTCATGTCTGGGCCTCCAGCCACAGGGAAACCAAGAAAATGTTTGATCTCAAGACCAAAGACACCAAATAGTCTCTGTTATATAATACTGTAGCAATCTTGAGGCATGTCGAATTTCACATCGTGGAATAACGGTTTAGCTAAGCCACACGATAACGAATATCTGGCAACCCCGAGACGTTTGTCTGGGAGAATATTGAAGCTCAGTCATCGTTCAGTTCAGACCTCCCACCATCGACTGCTCAAGCCTCGTCTACAGGTAACATCTCTACCGCTGCCATCCCGTTTATTTATTTCTATTTCATAACATTTTATATACCTTCAATAAATAATGGTCACATCATGTAACCATAACTGTTTCATTTCGTTTTACCTCGATTCACCGAGCCATATAATCCACCATAAAATACTGTACCACCCTATAGAAAGCCCTATTCACATTTATTGAATATAAGCCTGATGATTTGATCAGTTGAACCTGAAGTTCGTCTCCATTATCATTTCCAATTCCAAATTTTGCCAGGTCATCCAAAATCAGCTAATGCTGAGACACTATAAGGCTACGCACTTCTGAAGGGAGATCCTCCCCATTGGTAGCTTAATTCGATTTCCGTCATATGTCACCCAAAAATCCTGTCGAAACTCTTTCATATTCTTGATATAAATGATATGAACCTATATAATACTAGCGACCCGCCCCGGCTTCGCACGGGTGCAATGCTGATACTAAATTAAATACACTACAGAAAAAATATGAACGTTGTATATAAAAACATAGCGGCCCGCTCCGACTTTGCACGGGCATAAAATATATATGCCTATGTCACTCAATGAAAACATGATTAAAATCGATCCAGTATTTTTGGTTCATTCATTACTGCCCTTGGCCTGCACGCATTAAATTTGGAGTAAAACAATTCCTCTTCCCCTATACTTACTATGAAGATTTCCTGCTATCTTTGGAATATCTAAATTCATACAATTTTTATTACATTACACATTTTTAAACGCAAATTTTAAATTTGTAATATCTCCGAAAATATTTGTTTAATTTACATGCTGTAAGGAACCATATTGATCTATATTAATTGCACACTGTATTTAAGGTACTTAATTCGATAAGGATTAATGCCGTATTGCTTAAAATAGCTTCGTAAATAAGCCATTTTCTCACGTAAAAAGTAAACAATAAAAATGGTTAATGTGGGTTATCCCTAAAAGATAAACATATACCATCGCGGACTTTTTTGTAGACCTTTTTATGGTGTACAATACTGTAGTACATTAATTTGATCTAACTCGTAGGGTTAGGCAGCGTTTTTGCTAATTGCTAAATAAGCCTAAAAAAATAGGTTAATTTACGACATCACGTTAGAAACCTCTAAAATTAGCAATGTTACCTTAGTATATTATGCATGTATTATACATATAAACCTTCCTCTTGAATCACTCTATCTACTGAAAAAAACCGCATCAAAATCCGTTGCGTAGTTTTAAAGATTTAAGCGCACATAGGGATATAGGGACAGAAAAGGCGACTTTGTTTTATACTATGTAGTGATTACAAAAATAAAAACAAAAAACTAACTAAAAAATAGAGATAATTAGATAATGCCGAAAAATCACATATAGCGATACAACTTAGACTTAAACTAAGCTAATAACAATTTGTTATTTTGTATGTCTAAGATGTTAAATCATAAATATTTTCAAGGAATCGCAATAATAAATAATTGGTAATAAACGCGATTTATATGATCTATTATCCTGTTGAAGGTAGATATATTTAATAATAATGGTATAATACATGTATAAACTATACTTTTTATGGTTTTTGAATTTGTGGTTATAAATAGGTAAATAATATTTTTACAAATACAGCAAAACTTTAAGGAATATATTAGAACTGAAATATCTTGGAATAAAAATAATTCTGGTCACTGTGATTGTTCTTGTTTTAGAGTATTCATTACGATCTGCCAAATAATATATAGAAATATCTTTTTAGCTAATTTGATTTGCGTCCCACAAGTCAATACATTTGCTTCAAGTTAGTCGGCGGTCTAGATGCAAATCTTAAATATATATATTCCTCTATCCTCTGTCTGGTATAGTCAATTTTGGGTGGATATGCTCTTCTACGCAAGGTAGAAGCTACAGTAGTTGATTTTGTAACATTGCCTATAATATGCCGAGATTGTATCCACAGTTAATGATAAAATAATCAGTTAATAAAAATTCATGATCTTGTTTAACAGTGAACTGGTTACCTGTAAGGTAACATTTCGGTAGCCGAAGGTGTGGAGAAGGATCAAAAGCATATTGATAAGATATGTTAGATATAAAAGTTCGTGAGAAAATATTTAGTCTACGGAAGGGAAATATTTTTATATTAGAGGAAGAAATGTTATATAATTTTACAATATAAAAACGTTCGATCACATCTTACAAAATCCATAAATAACTACAAGAATAATCTTAAATGGGACCTTACCTTAGCTTCCTTAATTACCAGATATTAATCGTCCTAATTATTATTTCTTTCGGTTACCCTTGATGGAGTGCCTGTTCGAGCTTGTGTATAGCGTCAAGAAATCTTCCGATGAAAAATCATGAAGGAAATTGTCATGAATAACAATATTTTGAAATATAGCGCCCCTATTTGATAGATGTTTAATGTATTTTACAATAAAACCCTAAATATATCAATAATCACTGAGAATGGTAAAACTGCTGAAATCACAATAGAAATGATTAAGTGCGGTGGAGAAACATTGTTTCAACCCCTTAATATGCCGTTCGTATCTTTTTCTGATAAGCTGGTGTAGTAAGATGCTCTCACTGTCAGCACAGAAAACAGTGCAAAAAAATTTCTCGACGTATAAGTCGCCTATTAATTGACCGGAAATTGTTTATGATGATCATATCAATAAGACTTCAAAAACAGAGATTCGGCATTTATGGAGTATACTATGATTTTATAAACAACTTCGGATTGGATATTAGTTGATATACATGTTTACGCTTCTAGCATTCTTCACGATATAGCTGAGAATTAATGAAGAGAACAGCATTGTATTGAAAACTGACGCCTAGCCTCCTATTGCAAATCTCAACGGGCTCTAGTATTTAATATTTAAGTATTTAGGATCAATAATATAGGAGAAGAAAGTGGTATATACCGGCGAAGTTACAGGCTTTCACTTCTCTAATATGATGCGTATGGAAGAAAGGAATTGTTACAATCAAACATAAGATCCACCCCTTTCGAGCGCCTATCTCCCACACTGTTTTTCTTTCGGTCTTTTAAATGCGATTCTTAAATCAAATTATGCATTTTTATCTCCGAGATAGTAATAAAATTTAGTCCTGCGTTTATCGCGACAATCTGTCACAGTTCAAGAACATATTCAGAGATGTACATTACAATAGTTTGGACATGTCTGTCGAATGAAAAATGAGCGACTTCCTTACAGACTTCTTTGATGAAATCGACCTTTTTGGTAGAATATAGGACATGGAGGAAGATCATAGAAAGGGTTCTGTAACCGCCAATTGCGGCGAGATTTAGCTCATTTAACAATCATTTTCGCATCCTAATGTTTGAAGTTTTAGTGAGCTAAAAAATTTAAAAAAATTCGATTATTTATCTTATAATTCATTGTTAAAAAATGTGTATTCTACCCAAGACAGGATAAAAGAAAAAGCTGAGCTGGAATGTATCAAGACAAATAACTTTAATTTGCCCAGAAACGATACATCGATGATAACTGTAACTGAAATATAGAATTATTAGTGAAGAGTCTTTAGAATTGAAGTGAGTGAGTGTATCAGACACATTAATTATGCATATATCAGCGGTATATCATACCATATATCAGTATAACACTTAAACACATTAATAAGGGCATTTAGTAACTTATCCTTAACTTATAACTTTGACTATCCAGTAATAGCACAATCACCAGTTGAGAAGGATAGTTGGGGAGGATAGTATTATTGAAGTCAAGTGCCCTATATATAAAATAAATCATAATTATCAATTGATAAAAACATTATGATGAAAAAATGATAGTATGATGATGATATCACATTTTTCAATCAAAAATATATTAGTTGTCCTTAACGTGGTGAAGTATAACCCATCGAACCATTTAATGTAGAAAAAAGTGGATATTTTATATTGGCTTTTCTAATCTAGCCATGATGGGATTTTTTGTTTGTATTTTTAGAATTTTTAATCGTTCAGTGAATATTCAGTAAATTCTGTTATAATCCCATTTTCTTCTCTCTTGTTGGCATTTGAGTCTTTTAAAAATATATGCTGACTGATGACATTTGTACGGCTAAAGGCAGCACATTATATTAAATACAATTTTTCATATTAATTGGTAACAAAACCAAAGCATTCAAGAATACCTAGAAAACTTGACATCGACTAAGGCTACAGACTATTCGTTGTGGAAAGCAACAAAAAAGCTTAGGAGATCCCAGCAGCATAACCCACCTATTCAAACAAGCGAAAATAATTGGGCGAGAAGCAATAAAGGGAAGGCCGATATTTTCTCAAAACACTTAAAAAATGTTTTTAAACCTATCCAGTCTCAGCTACATAAAGATGACGAAAATAAAATTACTAGCTTTCTAGATTGGCCATTTCAAATGGATTTACCGCACGAGAAATTAACGGTCAAAAAAGTTAAACATACAATAATGGGAGAGATTAATATTAAAAAAGCTCCTGGTTATGACTTAATTACTGGCAAAATTTTAAAAGAACTATCAGAAAAGGGTATAAAACTATTAACATTTATATTTAATGCTATGCTACGAATTAATTACTTCCCTAGTATCTGGAAAATAGCTAAAATATTAATAATACTTAAACCAGGAAAAATACCAGAAGATGTGAAAAATTATTCCAGAACATCAGTTTGGCTTTCGCAATAAGCATCTCACTGACAGACATTTTATTGTAAATCAAGGCGATGAACATACCGAATTAAATCCCATATATTCAGGAGTTCTGCAAGGTAGTGTACTGGGTCCAGTACTGAATCTTCTGTATACGGCTGATCTGCCCACCACAAAAATAATTACTGTGGCAACATATGCAGACGATACAACAATCTTAGCATCCCAAGATCCAGTCACAGCACCAATAAACCTACAAACCCACCTGGAGCAAATACAATTATGGTTGAAGACATGGCGCATTAAAGCCAATGAATCAAAATCCACGCATATAACGTTTACCCTGCGTAGAAGAACATGTCCACCAGTGAATATCAATCATCGTCAACTCCGCCAAGCAGAGCATGTTAAATATCTTGGTATGCATTTAGATCGACGCCTAACCTGAAAGAAGCACATACTCTCTAAACGGAAACAACTGGGCTAAAATTATATCAAATGTATTGGCTCATTGGGTGCAAATGCAAGTTATCATCAGATAACAAGGTATTGCTGTATGAGTCTATACTCAAGCCCATTTGGACATATGGAATCCAACTATGGGGTACCGCTAGCAAATCTAATATATCCATCATTCAACGGTTCCAAAATAAGGTGTTGAGTGCCATTGTTGATGCTCCGTACTATACTTAAAATAAAGTGATACAATGCGATATTCCTCTAGAACCTATAACGAGTGTAATTCAACGTGTTTGTGTGAAGTACTTCGAAAGAGTGTCAGTGCATCCCAATGTACTCGCTAATCAGCTCAGCTAAATATGCGACGTGATAGTGAAGTGCGTAGACTAAAACGTTTAACACCACCTGATCTAATTACTGGACATATGTAGACTTTAGAATAAGACTAATTAATTAAGATAATATTTTATACAGAAGATTGCTTAATGAACTGATTTTCTGCATGCCATGTATATATAATATAGACAGAAGAAATACTTATTGCCAATAGGGCAGATTGTGGACTCACGAAGAGTAATAATAAAAAAAAAAATTGGTAATTGAAAAAACTATAAACAAAACAAATAATGCCTAACCTCAAATGTTATCAACAGTATTATTTACCTCGATATTACGTTAATTACACTGTAGACATAATTAAATGTACTTGAAATAGTAAATACGTACATTACAATGGTCTTATTGTTGTGAATAAATTACTGATGTTCCAAATATACCGACGGGTTAACGCATTGTGAGATTTAATAAAATTTATCTAACATTTTTCTGCCTTGGAACGAAAATGTTCAACTGGTTTCGAGTTTTTGCCGATGTATAATTATATTACGAATCCTCACACCATCGATACTCATTAGAATATATAATGATAAAACAAAACCATTAACATAATGTATAAAAAAGGCCTGTACCCATAAAAAAACCGCTTAGTGCGACCAAAACAACTACGTCACACAAAGATTTGCCTTTTAGCGCACCTTTGAAATTATTCTATTTTAAACGTCAATATGTCATTCAAATTCATTTTTTTACAGAAACAATTTTTATTTCAGGTAGGGTAAATAGGCATAATTGGCATGAAATTGATTTTCAAAATTTTAAATGGTTGATTTAGTATACTAAAACTAATTCTAGTTTATTGGTGCTATCTTTTTAGGTCATTAATTTCTTTAGTTTGTGGTACTAAGTAGAGGTTTATTAAATAAAACACAAGTAAACTATAATTTTTTTTTAATTATAAAATTCTTTAAACTTTGTTGTTAAAATATGTAGAAAAATGATCCATTCTCAAATAGATTTTTTATATCATAATTTTCATTCATGGTTCCATAATCCAATAAAATTAATATTTCTATACTGTCCTATGTACAGTGGTAAGTAAACAAATATTTATAAATAAAATACTAGATATATCAAGGTTACTTAACCATTTTTTAAAGAATTGATCAGAGTGTCTCTTGGTGTCGGTTTTATTCAATTAATTAGTTTATCTAGTAGATTAAAGTTTGATAGTACTATCTGTTTAATCTATCGATTTCTTTACCTTGAAGTACTGATTAGAGGTTCATTAAATAAAACACAAGTATTTTTTTGTTATAAAATACAACTTTGTTGTTAAAATATGTAAAAAACGGATCTATACCCAAGTAAATTTTTTATTCCTAAATTTTCAGTAATGGTCCCATGTTCCTATAAAAGAAATATCCCTACAGTGTTGTATGTACAACATGAACTACAGCTCTTTTTACAAACTTCTTTGGCTTTTCAGCTGTATGTAGTTTTACTACAAAGCTTCGTTACGGAACCTTCATTAGTAAAACTAATAAAAGTGCAAATAAAAAGCGTGCGAAATAATAATTATACAAACAAAAATTAGTCGTACAAAGTTTAAAAATTTAATTAATTTTTGTTATTTTTTTTCAAAAAATAATTTCAATATATAATATATTTGCACTTTTTACAAACAAATTTACAGTTTATTTGCTAATCTCTAAACTATTTATCGAAAAAACAACAATAAATTCCGAGATATACCTAGAATTCTAACTTGTTCCTCACTTCATATAAGAAAAATTGTCAAATACAATATGTATTCCTTTATAATAATATGGTATAATAATATTATGTAATATTATAATAATAAGTATATAAAAAATTAAATATTATAATCTGTTTCTTTTAATCATTGAATGACAGTCAACTAAGTATACTGCTGTTCTTAAACATTTACCAAACACAAGTTAGATACCTAGTTGGTTTCTTTTAATTTTTAATTAGTTGAAACTACAACACAAGGCACTATAGGTTGTCACGTACATCGCTAAAGTAAATATTTTTCTGAATATAACGACTTCAAGGCACTAAAGACTAGACTACATAGATTACTGGCAACGTATATCGATTACTTAACCTAGACTAGATTTGTTAAAGTTCTTTACACAAAACAAAACAAAGTAAATATAAGAAAATGTACAAACATATATAGGTTCCTGCGCTTTACATATGAACTGGAATATATACTTTGGAAATATTTTGGGACTAATGTGCTCTCATTTAGCACCTTTGTGGTCTTTTGGTCATTTGGTATGGCATCATGATCACGGGAATCTCAATGGCACATTTGACCTATTTTTGCTTAATGCAATATTTGCTTGCCTGTCTTACTTTTTAATACAGGTAAACCCGCAGGCATTTTGTAATGCCATACGTATTAGTACGGATTAAAGTTCCTAAGACACATCCAGATCTTTGATCTTTATAGTTCAGATCGGTACTTTGTTGTAAGATATTTGTAGATTCTGAGACAGCGATTCGGTCATCACAATTAAACGATTTAAACGTCATCGCAATTATGTCCGTAAAACCGAACTTTTAACTGCTACTGTTCAGTGATGTGTTGAAATCGACCGACACGTCTGCGGATCGATAGATAGTGTTTATGACCGATTCCGGAACTGTGGGGTGTTGAGATTCCCGATGTCTGCGGAGGTCCACTTTACGCTGGAAGGCCTTCTCGCACAGGCCGCACGAGAAGGGTTTGTAGCCGGTGTGTTTGCGCATGTGCGTGATGAGATTCGAGGATTGGCTGAAAGCTTTGGAGCACACCACGCATTTATGCGGTTTCTCACCTGGAAAAAGAGAATCTCGTTAGTTTGTTGTAAGGTTTCGCTCTCGAGGGGGCAGGGGCGGATCGGGTTGCTAGAGGGGATGGGCTTAATAGGAGCGCTAATCTGGATTAGATCTGGCTAGTTCGGTTGTATTTATTAATTGAAATATTGGGTTTTCCTATGAGTTTTCGTAATATTTTCAATAAGGTAATTGATTTATTAGTATTTCTTATTATTTAACATAAAAATATTCTTGAATAAGTCTTGAACTTGAACTGAATAAAGGCAGAATAGCAAATACAATAATCACCATTTTAACTATGCAATGCCAAATTATTTAATATAATAATGTGATTATTAATATATTCTATATGATACTTCATAGTAAAGGGCTTGTTATATATGAAGTTGTTTCACTGCTTTGGAAGTAATTTTTGAACATCACTTCCCAAAAAACTTTTATTGGCTCCGTAGCTGAAGCAAAGGCTTCACAGAACTCTTGTTTTGTTAATATAGTTTCTTGTATCCTGTGTATGTTAGGGTCACTTGCTTTGATCCAAAATTATGGTAACAGACGACAGTTTCATCACTAGTGATGAATTAAAATATATTTTACTTTAGATGCCCTTAGTACAAGTTTAATTTAAAAATTAATTATTAATATTGTTATGCTGCACCATCAAGCAAAGCCAGTGCAGTATAAATATATGCGGCATAATTATGTATTTCCCAATTAAAATTAAATTGGACTATATGTTGATTGTTAGATATTTTAGTATAATCCCATATTTGCACTTCATAGTTTTTTAGGAGCATTGTTGGATTAACTGGTATAACTGGTCATTTGTTTAAGTATGATCTGCTGAACTTATTGTTCTATGTGATGCTTTCAATTTAACCTACCATCGAGATGGATGTCAAGATATTTCGTTGATTTTGCTTGAGAAATTGGACGTCTCTCAAGTGGTATAACTAGTTTTTATTTTAAATGTTCACCGTACCGCAGAACTGGATATGCTATTAAGTTATATTTCCAAGTTTATAGTCCATTTGTGTCCACTTGTAGTTTATTTTATACCTTCAGAGATACGTCTATTTCTGTAATGACCATATCATTTTACAATATTCCAAATACTGTTTCTTTATTAGAATATCAATAGTCATCAGCAATATCAATAAGAGTGGTTCCAAGATCCTACCAATAACGATGGAATGACGTTAAAAATGTTTTCTTGGGTCTTTCTCGAGTGTATTATTGTCCAGTTGCGAGCGAAATGTTTAAAAATTGCCATGATTTTAGATTTTTTTGTTCTAGCCCAAAACCAGGCGGTTGAATGCTGAAGTGACAAGTTGGATTGAATTATTGTGGACTGCCATGGGCTTTCCAATACAGTACGAACCAAAACTGCCTCACAGCTGACCCCTGTAGATCGCTAATGCTACTACATTAAATTTGTGGATATGGCACCGGCAACCGGGTAGGTATACCGACAGGTATGCCGACACGAGGACCCGTCGAAAGAATAGATAGTGAAACTAACTATTGATTCGCGAACTTGAGTTAACACACGACTGGGTGCTGTCGTATGGGGCGAAATCAGCAGCGACAGATCAGGTATTTTTTCAGAGTTTCCAAGTTCAATTTAACATATCTATGAAATTCTGATTATATTTAGGTCATTTTCGTCAGAGAAGAAATATTAAAATGACATAAAAGTTTTAGTGCTACCGATAACGAATGGATGGTGCTTCCCAAAGTGATTGAACACAGAAGGACATTTGGATATTAATGAAGTGCATATGTTATAAAAGTAAATTGTAATATCATCTGTAATGATGTATTATAGGATGATGTATTTATTTAAAATAAATTATATTTGATAAGAATGTTCTAAAAAATACAGTTTCTAACACGAATCTGATTTGACTATCATGACCTTAATTAAAAGAACCTTCAAGCCTAATTGGATTTGTTCGTATAGTACTGATAAAAAAGAGAATGTCTAAATTGAATAACATGTAGTTATTGCTTGTGATAGCCTATATTTATTTTCTGTTGCGTCACTGAATAATAAGTCAGCCATATTGATAGCTGCTCAACAATTAGAATTGTTTAAATGTACAGTAATAGTAGAAAACATATTACTCAACGCATAGTTTTCTATTGAAAAAACATTAATCTTCTTACCAGTTGTAATATCGTTTTTAATTGCTTGATGTGATCTTTCCACATATCTATCTATAGATCTGGTATTCACAAATTTTGTTACAAATTGTACATTCAAATTTATGTAAGAAGCTCTCATGTATTTGTTTCTCTTCTTAGCTTAGAACATTTAATTGAAATTATTGCATTTAAATTGCTTCTAGTCTTGGTCTTATTGAAACTTGCCAATCTTTTACAATAATTGAATTTAACTAAGTCAAATAACTCTTGAATCAAATCGATTAGCGAGTGAGCAACAATTATTTTAGGAGCTGTACAGCTCTATCTAGTGTTATTACTGATTTAGCTGGGATTAATATTTAACTGTTTAACAACGTTATCAATGATGGCGTATTTGGTTAAAGTTAATTAGTTTACCTAATTATTATATAATAGATTAATGAAAAATGAATATATTCATTATTTACGAGGGCAAGGTGAAAAGTTTCCGGCTTGATGATGTTTACTGTCTGGATGCACGTATCATTAGTTCGTATGGCAAGTTTCACCTCGTTTGCGCTTTCATCGTTAAAACATATAAACTTGAATATCGATTTGGTTTCCATATGTCCATAAATTTGATTTTGATGCTTTAAGTATAATGTTCGCAAAAAGGGTGAAACTTTAGGATTTCAGATATTGATTGCTGAGTTTGATCAGTAAGGATTTAAAGGTTAACATTAAATATTTTTCTTAATAAAAATGCATACATTTTGTCACTTTATAAGAAGAATTTCTCTTTAATAGATAATTCGAAGTTTTATTGAGATTAGGGGAAGTATCTGATAAATAGGGCGTAAAATATTTTTGTTCTTATGCAAATAACTTTTCTTGCGTATTTTAACATTAGGTCTATTGTTTTTCTTTGAGACACTTTTATAAAACATTTCAAATCAATTTAATCGAAAAATAAAACGACGAAGGTCATCAAACAAATGTAACACCATTACAGACACTTTAACTACTATGTTTCAAAAATAAAGTTATGTGAACTTAGAGTACTATCATTAGTGCACTATCAATCAAGGTACTACAATTTAAAAGGTTTTTTCTAAAACCACTGACAATTACCGTTATCAAAATTTTGCAAAAAAATGACTTTGTTAGTCAACTAATCGCCTAGCCTATATTTAGTCATAAAAAATGAATCGGTCGCTATACCTTATCGTTCGAAAGCTTTATATTTTAATTATCTCGTTAATTGCGCCTTATTATTTCCTTATCAACAACATACACTGCTAATTAAACCATATATTCGGCTTAGAAGCGTATTTAATCTTTTCCTACAAGTTGAAAAAGAAAATGGATTCATTTTGTTAAAAAATAATGCGTCAAATTTGTAGTTGTTCAATTAGGTAGTCGGGTATTTTCAGTCGTATCATTAAGAACGACATTTTATGATTTTTCTGCTTTTGATTTCTTTGTTTCTTAAGGTCTCAAAAAATGCATTCTATGAAGACGATTTCTTTAATCATAATTGCAGTCAAGTATTTTCTTTATTTCTTTTATTACAAAAGTATTCCAAATCATGTAAAACATGAAATCTACTTCACATAAGAAGTTAATATATACTGTAATATAATATCTATTCGCTAGTTCCTTTTTCTGTTATTTAGTTCTTACATAGACCTTGACTCTTTCGAATTCTCACTTTGTTAGAAACCATTAATTGGATTATATTTGATTGAAGTTCGGAGATATTGTACTGGATATAAATATATTTAAAGTAATAAAACTGTACTTTACTTATATGACGGTGAATTTATTTATTGATTATTGAGTGTTTTAGAAGAGAATACATATATATATATATATATATATATATATATAATTGTTTATCATATAATATTTTTTTGATATTCAAACATGGTTCGCCTTAGATAATTTTATAAACTAGGAAAGACTTTTGAAACAGAAGTGAAGTTAAAGAAGTAGTATAAGTGTGATTGCATAGTGATACTAACGTGGAACCAATAGTTGGTGATGCGTGAGGATTAATACCATTTGTCTAAAAGGTAGCGGGGTAACAATTTGCAAAAGCCAGTCTCAAAAGCCATCCGATCTCAATTAAATTATAAGATATACTTGTTTATAAGATAGAGAGCTTGTTTTATAAGATATGCTTGTTATTTAGATTCTCACGGGTAGAATAACTATACTAAATTTATATCGTATTTTCTGGTGCAACGACCTCAAGTTGACCAAAAAGTGCTCCTCATGTGAACACTGAACGCTCCATGGTTTTTCAGGGATTCGCATGTTCACCGGGAGTTCGGCGTGCTACCAGTCGGGATATTTATCTCAATATTTCAACAAATATTCTGGAATTTTCATTCAAAATCAAGACATCCGTGATAAAATATAATATATCTCGGAAAGAATTGTCAGAGATCCAGGAAATCCATAATTCATGAGTAGCTGTTGCTGGCTGAGTGTGAAGATGACACACTGGTTAGGACAAAACAAAAGTATCTATGTCCCCTTATTCCAGAATATAATTAATCTATATTAATTTACCTATATTATCATTTACCTTATATTAATGTAAAGCTTTTCGTCAACTCCAAGAATAACTATGAGTAGTGTTTTCAATACACCACATTTTCGAAACCGATGGTAGTGATTCATGCTTTTATATATACTTTTCCATCATCAAGTGTAATTAATGGTAAAGTATTTGCATTTTTATATTTCAACAAATATTACATATTCTAAATAGTTTTTAGTAATTTCTGAATTATTCTTTTTCCTACTTTGTCGAATATAGTTAATGTTGTTAGTGGTTGTTCTTGTATTTGACCTGGATCTTCGTTGAATACTTTATTCTTCAGTCACTTTTTATTTTCCATATTGAAATCCCCATTGATTATGGTAAATTAACAGTGATTAAAAGTAACGCCTTTCGCAAATGTTGTTTTATTGGAACGTAATTGGCCACTTTTAGAGTAATAATAAACTTATATGGGCTTGCTTTTATTTAAAATAACTGCAAACCATAATGTGTATAATAATGCAATGTCTGTTTACATTAGCAAAGTTATTAATTGATGAATTTGACCGGTACAAATTTAAGGGCTAACATTAAGTATTTTTTTACAACAGTTCAATAAGTTTTGTGGCTCTATAAGTAATAATAAACTTATAAAATAGTATTTTACATCGTTCTTTTTTTTCATGGTCACTAAATGAGAGTGTTTGAATAAGCTACTATAGCTTAATTACGGAAAAAGCAATAAGATGATAATCGGGATAATGTGGGATTTAAAATTATTCATTACAAACCCTGACGCTTTTGTAATACCGATGATGACACATACTTTTTATGAATAGAAGGTTCAGTGATCACATCCTAAAGCAATATAGATTATGTATCATACATATTTATCAGAATAATCGAAGAATTGGATACTATCGCGAAAATTTGAGAAAGTAAATAGACTTGTCAGCTGTTCAAAAATATCTGGAAGAATTTTATTAGCCTCTTTACCAACCAGGGTCTATCTGTACTGGACCTACTGCTTAACGTGGGAATCGAACCAGGGAATTAAACTTACTATCTGGCCAGTGACCAACTTCGACATGATCCCAGATGAACACAATAATAAATTATTGACTAACGAAAGCACACTTTCTTTTAGTAGCGTCTTTTTTAAAAATAACTAGTCATAATTTGGAATAACTTAGTGTGATCTTATTCAATTTCTTAGAGATCTCAATCACCATGAAACCATATACTATTTTGAGAACATGTCATTTTTCAACATTAGGGGTTTAGCTTAATTGAGTTCATCTAAACGGAGTTAAAGAAAGATATAAAAGGAAAAGGTACAAAATCAGGTCCATAACAACGATATTATGCATATACATACATTGCGGATATGCGGAGATAGTACATTACTGGAGGAAGATTCGGTATATGTTATTTATTTGTAATATGTTGAAGAATTTGTTACCTGGAATTGGATGATCAATCAAAATATGCATAAAGGAAGGAGAAGAAGAGGAAGAAGAAACTGAACATCGACCATAAAACTGTTTTGAATCATTTAGGTAAGAATGGGTACCAAAAAAGTACTTGTCAAACGAAACGAAATTTAGCAGTTTCTCAAATTATTGAAATAAATTTCAAAATTTCAATATTGAATATGAAAAAAAGATCGTGGTCGAATTCTGGAGAAGGTTTACAAACGGCAACAAATTCCACAATGGTGCTAAAAATATTAAAGGTTTTGTGGGATTTGAAAGGGTATGTATATCATGACTTGCGCTAACCTGGTTAAACCATTAATTTAACTCTCTACTACCACTAATTAATGGGATCTAAAAAGGCAATTTAAATTAATAAGAAAGGCGATGCTATCACAACTTTATCAGATACTACGTCTTAATGACTGTGCAAAAATTGAGAGAGATTGTCTCAGAAGTTTTGTTGCATCTGACATGTGTTCTTTCCAACTACTATTTCCTTGTGTCTCTGCAAAACTCTTAATAATGTAAAATGTAATAAATTTGACTGAAAAAATTGGTGATTTATTTAAATACCCTTAAAAACGAAACTACTTTTTCGTCATCCTATAATTTTCCCCATTTAAAAATTGTTTAGAAGTCGTTACCAGCCCTATTTAATTTAATTATATATTTCTTTCTAATTTTATGTCAAGTTCCATTCCAAAACAACACTTTATCGAAGTAAAATAGACTCGAAAGATTTAATTATTATCAATGGACTTTTGTTTCACGCAAGTGTTAGACGACGCTGTTGGATAACAAGGAATTAATTGTTATTAATTATTCGATACGTTCGACCATTGTAGGTAACTTTTTTAACTGTTGTTTTTCGTTTAGTGTTGGAAATGCCAAATTATGGTAATCAAGTATATTGGTGTTTTTATGTAAACAAAATTAGTTTCATCTAGTTTTGCATAACAACAGAATATATAGTTAGTTTTGTTTAATTGAGAAATTACCGCAAAACAAATAAACCAAAAATTCCTTTTTAATCTCAACAAATTAACTCGATAAAACGTTTTTATACTCGATTTCCAAATAAGAAATTGCTTTTGAGAAAACTGCCCGGTTTACATGATTCACTATCCTCCTTACTTCACTCGGGATTACTGTGATACAACCAAGTTTCCTCCATAGTGAAGAAACGATGCTGAATATATTTTTATTCCTTTCTTTTCAAATTGAAATACATTTATGTTCTTGACTTTAAACCATTTTTCAGGCCTAAAATTTTTTATATGCTACAATATAATTTATAACAATTTATAATATAATATATTTTGCTTAAAAATAATGTATTTCTCATATCTAAACAAGGCAGAACTACATGAAAATAAAATATACTTAAATGTTTTTTGTAAATTCATTGACAAAAAAAATGAATTAAATAAGGTTGCCTGATGTGTCCTTACTGTATTGTAGATGCGGGTATTAACAATTCGAAAGCTTTGCTTTACTGCATGTTCAACCTCGGCAGCTGATTTGTAGTTACATAGTATACATATTTATAAACAATCGTTTAACATTATATCTTAATGAGAATTGGTTTAAAATGGGAATATATTATGTAGAGGAAAATATATACTAAAACTGTTATTATTTGTAAGAAAAACGACAAATTGTTTTAAAGATACAATCCTAACTGAGAGTATAAAAAATGACTTAAATTGATTAATTAAAAAATTATTATACCGATATATCCTCGATGATATGACAAAATTTGAGAGTGCTTACGACATTTACATTTGGCATCATTACATCTATTAATAAATTAAGATTGACGTCAAAAGAAAAACCCATGATTTAAACTGATGGATCTTTATTTGAAAAAGAAGTAAAAAATCATTACTCAAAATTGAAAATACCATACCCAATACCATATGGTACATAAAAAATGGTAAAATTACCGATCATCGGTCGAAGCCCATCGAAGCTTCAAAAACGGCTGTAAAGCTTTCCTTAGCGCAAAGGAGGCGATGTTAAATATATGGTATAATTAGACGGGAATTTTTTACTGATACAAGCGATATAAAGTCAACAAGAAAGATGCTGCTCTCACGACAGTACATACATATTTTGTGAGCAATAATTGAGATAGATTGGCTAGGAAATGTTGATTTATTCACGGTATAATCCGTGATCTTGGCAGTCCCGTTTGAATACAATTCGTTGCAAAGTATGTTAATGGTTTTTCAAAATGAATTGATCATTAAAAGTCAAAAAGGTTTTTAAAAATGAGTTTACTAATAAGTAACCAAAAATCGTCCAATCCTTTTTTCATGAATTTCCCAAAATTACTGTTTGGATAAACCAATATTTGATTTTTTCAAATATAAGAGTTAAAAACTAGCAACAATTTTTAATATATAAAATAAATTTTTACTATGTAGAAGAATACTGCTTGCTGTTTTCTATAACAGAATACAAAATAAAAATTTATAAATGTTTAACAATTTGATATAAGAAATATAATATTAATATTAATTTAAAGAATTAGTTATAATTTAATTTAATCATTCAAGAGCAACAAGAGAATGTTTTAAAGTGTATTTCTACGTTTAAAATAGTATAGTAATAATAGTAGTGTAGTAAATTAATGTTTGGATAAATCAATATTAGATTTTTTCAAATATCAGAGTTAAAAACTAGCAACAATTTTTAATATATAAAATAAATTTTTACTATGTAGAAGAATACTGCTTGCTGTTTTCTATAACAGAATACAAAATAAAAATTTATAAATGTTTAACAATTTGATATAAGAAATATAATATTAATATTAATTTAAAGAATTAGTTATAATTTAATTTAATCATTCAAGAGCAACAAGAGAATGTTTTAAAGTGTATTTCTACGTTTAAAATAGTATAGTAATAATAGTAGTGTAGTAAATTAATGTTTGGATAAACCAATATTTGATTTTTTCAAATATAAGAGTTAAAAACTAGCAACAATTTTTAATATATAAAATAAATTTTTACTATGTAGAAGAATACTGCTTGCTGTTTTCTATAACAGAATACAAAATAAAAATTTATAAATGTTTAACAATTTGATATAAGAAATATAATATTAATATTAATTTAAAGAATTAGTTATAATTTAATTTAATCATTCAAGAGCAACAAGAGAATGTTTTAAAGTGTATTTCTACGTTTAAAATAGTATAGTAATAATAGTAGTGTAGTAAATTACTGTTTGGATAAACCAATATTTGATTTTTTCAAATATAAGAGTTAAAAATTAGCAACAATTTTTAATATATAAAATAAATTTTTACTATGTAGAAGAATACTGCTTGCTGTTTTCTATAACAGAATACAAAATAAAAATTTATAAATGTTTAACAATTTGATATAAGAAATATAATATTAATATTAATTTAAAGAATTAGTTATAATTTAATTTAATCATTCAAGAGCAACAAGAGAATGTTTTAAAGTGTATTTCTACGTTTAAAATAGTATAGTAATAATAGTAGTGTAGTAAATTAATGTTTGGATAAATCAATATTAGATTTTTTCAAACATCAGAATTAAAAACTAGCAATACTTTTTAATATATAAAATAAATTTTCCCTATATAGAAGAACACTGCAGTCTGTTTTCTATAACAGAATACAAAATAAAAATTTTTAAATATTTAGAAATTTGATATAATAAATATAATATCAATATTAATTTAAAGAATTAGTTATAATTTGATTTAATCATTCAAGAGCAACAAGAGAATAATTTAAAGTGTATTTCTATGTTTAAAATTGTATAGTAATAATAGTAGTGTAGTAAATTAATGTTTGGATAAATCAATATTAGATTTTTTCAAACATCAGAATTAAAAACTAGCAACACCTTTTAATATATAAAATAAATTTTCACTATATAGAAGAATACCGCTTGCTGTTTTCTATAACATAATACAAAATAAAATTTTATAAATGTTTAGCAATTTGATATAATAAATATAACATCAACATTAATTCAAAGAATTAGTTATAATTTGATTTAATCGTTCAACAGCAACAAGAGAATGATTTAAAATATATTTCTACGTTCAAAGTAGTATAATTATTAACTATATATCATTTAGAATAATGAAAATTATTTCAATTCATACGGTTATATACATAAGTTAAAAAAGTGAAAATTGTAACACCTTCGTTTAGTGATAAATAAGTTAAATAAAATAATTGAATTATAAGATGGCCATTAGAATATTTTGAATTAAATATAAAGTTAAAAGCAATGACAAATGTACTTTAAACCAGTACAGTGGTCTTGTTATAATATGAGGGTATTGTAAAAATATATTGTTATGTTTAGAAACAGTGAAAACTGTGTCGTGTTCTAAAACGATGTGGAGCGCTTCAGCGGGAGCACATACGGCAAATGTTATTGGCCTATAAATTAATTTTAAAGGATGTTACCGGTGTATTAAATCGCACCGGGCTGATTTATAACCAACTTCATGTGCGACCATAATTTTTTCGTTGAGTGTGCTGAAAATTTCTGAATTTGTACCCAGTAAAGAGTAAAGGGTGTTTAATAAGGAAAAAAAATAAGATTTGGATTTGAAGGCATTATTCGATGATGACCCATGTAAAATGCAAGAAGAATGCAGAATGCAGAATATGCAGAATTGTTGTGAAACCATTTCCGATCACTTGAAGAACATGGGAATGATCCAAAATTTGGATATATTGTGCCGTATGAATTGATGCCTAGAGATACTGAAAAGCGTTTAGTCATGTGTGAAATGTTGCTTCAACAATATGCGGCAATATCGCCTTAATTTTGTGTATAGTATTACATCAACTACAGTGGTAAAGCTGAATAGCCATGACTTCAAGCTATTGCTCTGCATGGATGTGATCAGCTTGGTGTGGTGTACTATAAACTGATAGAACCTAATGATTCTATGAATGGGGATGGCTATCGACTACAACTGATGCGTTTGAGCTGAGCACTTTGGTGAGAAACGGTAAGAGTACGAGCAGACACGACAATGTTGTTCTTCAGCATGACAACGTTTGACCACATGTTGCAAAACCGGTGAAATGTTATTTGGAAACATTAAAATGGGAATTTTACTTTTTTCGACATATGAGTCATGACCTGATACCAAAAAATAGGCCAATTCGTGGATAACCTCAAAAGATATACCGTTCTTTTGGGATGGAATCCGTAAATTGGCTGAAAGATGAGAATAATTAGCACCTATCGATGGATAATACTTTGAATGAAATGCATTGTACCGTTTTTCACAATAAAGCGTCAAATTTAACTTCTTTAAAACCTATTTTATAGACCAATTGGTAAGTTTAGGTCGTAGATCTGGATTTCAAAAACAATATGCAGGAAAAAATACTATATTGTTGTAGATAATAACTAGTTGTAATATGTGTTTTTAAATGAAAAATATGTGGTATTGTAAAACCTATTGGCTATTAAACAAATAAAAAATAGTACCATTCTGGGTTAGTATGGTCATCGAACGACACATTGTTTTGATTCCGACTTTTCCACATCGACTCTCGCGTACGGAAAAACATTAATATGGATGCATCGAACGAGACTTGATACAGGAAAGAGCATTGTATGGTTATTTATTATTATTCGAATATTTTTCTTGAATGCGTTATGAGTATTTGACTTTAATGACCGTCATACGTATTAATCAAAGCCACTAGAATGTGAGCAAGGGGGCGGGCGAGCGGCGAATCGGCCGAGTGATTGATAGTTAGCCGTAAAATGAATCATAAATCTGCAGATTGAAACGGGTATCGGTGATCAGAGGAGACGTATGCCAATTAATAATTTATTTACGGAGGGCGCGGCCATAATTTATGCGGATATACGCGGGAATCGTTAATGGTATGTGTGCGATGGGTTGGGACATCAACAATCGAAACAACCGAACAGTTTTTTTTAATAACTGGCCCAAAAAGACTGTCATTCATCTACATCTATTCGTTTTCTAAAACTGGTCTATTTGTTCTCATTTGTAGTAAATATATTTAAAAAAATATTAAACAAACCCATAGGCCTGCGCTGCGAGCTAAGAGTTTAGCTCGCTGACCCGCTGATCTCGCTGGAGTTGAAGGCTTTTTTTAAGTTTATAAAATAAAATAAGTGATAGAGTTTGTTAAGGTTAAGTGAGTGTTTGAATAACACGACCATAAATAAATGAATTTTAAAAGATATATTCAAACCAAAACAAAAAATACAGTAGATTATCCGTCGTTTCGGTTGTACTTAAATCAGTCAAGGACGCGTGTATTTTAAAATCAAAATCTGGCAACGTCGTACCGCAAAATGCAAGGCAATTTTGAATCAGATAAATCCTTAAATATTACATTTGAAGCGATGTTAAAACGTAAAGTTAGTGGTTAAAACATTCTTGAACGCAGTTATCCATTTTTTGCAGAGAAAACAAATTAATATGTCTGCTTTATTGGAAAGCTTATACAGCTGTGAAAGAAAAACTCGATATACGTAAAAATTTCATCCCAACATAGATTAACAAAATTTGAGAATAACAAGAATCGTCGGTTTTCTTTGCTTACAAGATATTTAGATTTTCGAAATCAGCTAATGATTTAATTTGATGTCTGATGAGGAAAAGGAAAAAACGAAAAATTGTTGTTGCTTAAGGACTGTTATTAATTGATATGGTTCTGGAGACATAGTATATTATTGTACAAGAGGTTATTCTAAAGGTTGTTAAGAATTTTATGTAAATTATAGTGGTATTAACTTCCGATTAATTTCAAGTGTCATTGGTAAATGCATTTCTTAACAAAGCACTAACCGAATATTGCAGCTAATAAATAAAGATGCAGCAACGCATCAAGATTTAAAATGAATGTTTCATAGAATATTAACAGTTAAAAAATAACTTCACAAAATTCTAATTTCTCATTTGTTGTTGAGTTGTTAGTTCCTACGTGGGACATAAGACAAAGTAGAATAGCAATAGATAAATGAAGGCCATAGAGAACAAATTAAAAATAAACTATCAGTAAAGTCGAGATCGAAGAGTGAAATTATTGTTTTGGTAATATATAATTTAGATGAGAAATATATATAAAAGATGAAGACTATATGAATACATAAATGAAGTAAAGAAAATATGCAGGAGTTAAAATGAAACTAACTATATAATTACATAGATGGAACACATATGACAAATAGAAGAAATTTGGAATTATTAACAGTATATTTGTAAACATTTTAAAACATTGATAAATATTAAGGTGTTTAATGATTAATATTATAAAATGTGTGACTATATGATTTTATAGACTTAAGTCTCGGAAATTAGTGTTTAATTTAATAATTGTAAATACTGTGGATCTAAATTGTTAAAAATAGATAACTAACTGTGTTGTTTTCCATAACGTGAAGGTTCAAATAGAATGAATTCTTTTCCAAGAGGTTCTGTTCTAGCCGATAAATTGTTTTTTAACGTAAATAATGATGAGCTCTTACATTAAGTTTCACGTAGGTAGGTTTGTTTTTAATAGTACAGACCAGATAATGAAAGAAGAAAATATTGCTACAAGTTCAGTGCTGGGATTAGCTAGGTGCAAGGTCTCCTTTTTCCAATTATGGGTTTATCTGGACTGGACCTACAGTTTAACGTGGGCTCCGAACCACGGTCCTCAGCATTAAGCCTACCGACTGGCGAGTGACCAACTTAAAAATCATTCCCAGAAGGCATCTGGTCTTACCCGACCTGGTTACTGGTGTGCCTGGGACCATTTTCCTTGTCAGATTTTACACTCTTGCCTAGGATAATCACAAATTTTAAACAACCACAAATTCGGACCCGCGGCTATCGCAACAGTAGGAGGACCGTCCTATCGCCTTTACCACTGCGCCACCAAGCCGGCTTATTCTGCTATTGTTATTAGGTTATGTTATCTAAATGGTGCTTTTAGGAATCTTTTTTAATTCAACAGTGAAGGATGCGATATTTTGATAATTTTAATATTTATGAAATGTATATACAGTAGTTAATTTAACTAAAATTCATATTTATCATATAATCATATTTGGTGTTGGTATTTTTAAATACTAGTAAATATATAGCCTATTCAATAAGTCAATAGAGGTTCTAGGAGCAATTTTACATATATTTTTATGTAACATTTTTCATTAATGTTGAAAGGAATATTAGTTAAAAACTAAATAAAGTAAAAATTAAAATATTCGTTGACAATAATAATTGCCACATTAGATGTCTTGAAAATATTTCATACAAATTTTAATTATTTTAAAAATAACTAAGTCTTCTTCATTAGATCGACTGTAATTTGTAAACTAAAAGCTTTGAGATGTATCGGTGCTTTTCAACATAATTATTATCTATAAATCACATGAAAAATAATCTAGTGACAGATACTTATTGAGTGGTGTGTTATAATACGATATCCATCAGTAACTAAGTTCTGAAGGCTGTGTTGCCATTTATTCGACTTGTTCGCGATTAAATGAAGTAAAATAATATGAATTTTTAACACCGGTGTTATAATAAAATAAGTATTAGACGTAAATAACGTAATTATGTAGAATGTATAAAATAATTATTATTGTAAATAAATTGACATAATTGTACATAAACTAAATAATAATTTATTTCAGATAGTGGAATTTGCTTAAATAAATTTAACTCGCAGAAATATTATTTGCGCCCAAGAATTATGTGTTAATTGAAACGCTTTGTCAGCGAACTCACTGAATCATTAAAGCACAGTCGAAACGATTTACGACATTCATAAATCACCCTCACGGTCTGAAAGAGGAATACGAATAACTTCTGTCCATTCCATGCCAACTATCCTGACCCGTCCGGACAATAATATATTTTTTTATCATAACCCCTATCTTAAACGGGCATTTTTGTTTGTATCGCAGGAGAAGCGGGTTGTTTCATTCATTTAATTGAACGATGATTAATTAAAATTGATATATCATAAAGTCGGCGGGGTAATGGTGGTCTCGAGAGACCACGCCGGACGTCAATTGACGGAAAATATCCGTGGTGCATCTGATAAGAATAATAGCCGACGCATCAACTAATTTCCTAATCGTTGTTTGTCGTATTAACATAATGTGTTGTTATTATCGATGATATTCGATCTACGAAGCCAATTGTATCGACTTAAACTATTGTCACGTCAATTACCAATAGAAAAATAGCTAATAAATAGGTTGTTTGAGTTGCTCAATGAAGAAATTGAGTTATTTAAGGTAACAATGCAAATAGGACAATTTCAATTATGTATTGTAGCAGTTTGTTTAATAATTTGGTGGAGATCGATAGCTACATATATATAATTATGATAGTAGATAATAAAACATATGCATATGTATAGGGTGTTTCAAAATATACATGATATTTTTATGGTTACTATAGTTTCATTAGCTGTGTGTGAGTACGAAATTATCTATCAAATTTATTCATATCCGAGCTGATGTCTGAGATGTCACCTCTTTACTGCTCTTCAACATAGTGGATGGAATATACATCATGGACAACTAACTCAATGGGATCCACTTAGAGCAAGTGGAGGACTGCAATGACTTGGGATCGATATCGCTTAAATAATAAACGGAATCGGCGAAGTGTGAAAGCGAGTAAATATTATAATTAAGACTTTTTCCACCTTTTGAACACTTAACTGGTCATTCAGTTGTGTATGACTCAGAAATTTGTACACTGTTACAGTCTGGCATCTGTAAGTTTGCGATCAAATGCGATGCTTAGTACAAATGGAACCTGTTCCTCTCTCAGATCGTATTGGAAATGTTTCTTATTTGTTTGTTTAAGATGCGAAAATTAATTGCATTGAAGAATAAATTCAGAGACGCAGCCTATAATGGTTCGGAAATGTCTGTCGAATGAAAAACGAATTCCTCACAGCTTTCTGTGACGGAATCCGCTTTTTGGTTGGGATGGCTCCGAAAGGGACGTGGATAGATATTATTGAAAAAAATTGAAAAATAAGAGTCTAAAATTGTCCTAGGCTCGAACAGCTGCTGTCAATCGCTAACTCTGGCGAGATTTGGTGAAGAATGTTTAAGGTCCTGTTATAGTTAAAAAATAACTATAAAATATAAGAAAATAAAACGTTTTCATGGTTGTTAAACAATATTTAACATATGAAAGTTGTCGTCAACCACAGTTTGAAAATTTCTTCTGTTATGAAGAGAATGATTGAAAAATTCAGGACTGGACTATTTGTTGATGCTCAACCCACTGAAGCAGTGCTTCAAGGTATTAACTAAAATCTGGGAACATCAATTCGAAGCCGTGAACAAGAACTGGCAATTTCTGGAAGCTTTCTACGGTGTACCTAGTAATTATATATCTGTATTTCCGTGTATATAAAATTTAATTGACACAAAAGCCGAAATCTAAAAATCATATAAAACGTGCTGGAATGGATTTATGAACATCAACAAATAAATGTTGTTATTCTTGGCAAAATAATCCTAATACCATCCTATAGAAATGACACACATTCTCGAAGAACCTGAACCTTATTACTAGATGTTATTTATTTAGAAATAGAGCTGGCAGGTAATAACTGTTATTAGTATTCTACATCATGAGATGATAACCGAGTTTGTTCTGCATTAAATTGGACGATATTTACCAAACATTTACACAGTTATTTTCAGTGATCAAAGTTGGCCACTAGATCACATGAATGAATGATAAAGTCAAACGTGCTAGAAAGATTATAAGCAGGAGTATCAATGCTGCATCATCGAAATTCAACGATATTATATTTTAGCATAAACGTATGATGTACTATTCCATATAAAATTTTATACAATTTATTATTTCATACAATTATACAGCTTAAAAAAAAATATCTGAGTATCAATGCTGCATCATCGAAATTCAACGATATTATATTTTAGCGTAAACGTATGATGTACTATTCCATATAACATTTTATACAATTTATTATTTCACACAATTATACAGCTTAAAAAAAATATCTGTATTTTCTATTCAATTAAAATCTTACAGATAGGCTGGATTATCTAATTTGACTATTTTAAACATCCTTAATTTCAAAAAAACTGCCTGTAATATAAATATTAACATTCAGATGAATGGACTTATCCCATGATTATCATATGGGAAAACTTATATTGGATGTTAAGATAGTCCACTAGTATTTTTATGGGCAATCTTCTTGCAGTTCTACATATGTTAAGTCAATGTCGTACATTTTGATACATATTGGATAGAAATATGACTGTTGAGATTCAGTAGACAGATTTCTTTTAAAAATTTGATTATGTAATATCTTTTCAAGTAAAATCCAAGTATATATTACCTTTTATATAAACCTATATTAAACTTGAATCTGCGTTGATTATTTTATATGTTATTTATACTACTTATTAAAATGTGATCGTATTGTTGAGTTCAAAATACTTGAAATGTACGAGTGAATATTAAAATGCCATGCGATTGTTTTGGAAGGATATTTAATTACTTTACCTTTTTTTTTGTTCTGACATAAAAACAAGGCCGTGGAATGCATGACGCATACCTGTTCGCGGAGAGTTGCCCTGGAGTGACAAGTTGGACCGGGTTATGTGGGACTGCCTCTGGGCTTACCAATACACTAGACCGAAACCGCCTCACAGTTGACCCCTGTGGATCGCTACTGCTACTGCATTAAATTTGGGGATATGGCACCCGCTGATCGGGCAGCCGTTATCAGGTACGAGGGCCCGGCGATTCTATTGATTCGCGAACCTGAGTTAACACACAACTGAATACTGTTGTATGGGGGCAAAAGTTATGACTCTAGCGACGGATGAGGTCGTTTCAGCCTGGAAAAGGGGGGAGCTTGGCGGTGACGCGGTGCTAAGCGTTTAATATTCTCCTGAGGAGCTTATTTTGGAAAACTTGAAGCCGTTTGACCTGGTTGGGTGTAACAAACTTGAAGTAGACATTAGATCCGTAGAGGAGTACGGACCGAATTAACATCTTGTAAAATAAGCATTTGATGGAGATGGGAAGTCTGCTAGAAGGGCAGATCAGAGAAGATAGCAGGTTTGCTATCCCCGAACCTTTTTGGATTGCTTTCTGGATTTGGGAATACCAACCGAACCACCGATCGAAGTGAAGACCTAGGTACGTGACGTTATCCAGCCATGGAATTATTGTGGTGTCGATCTTAAGTTGCGAGACGCGCAGTGCGTAACGCTTCTTATGGAAAATGATGGCCTGGGTTTTTAGGGGGTTAATTTGCAACCTCCAGAACTTGAACCACTTAATCGCATGATCGAGCTGCTTCTGTAAACTTTCATGAATTGTACAGTAATTACTTTACCTCATACTTATAAACCTATTAAACTTTGGGAAACTTTTCGAAACTATGCTCCTTCGATTTCAACGTGTTAATACTGTATTCGACCTTTTAAAAGAGGCGATTTTGACACTGAAGACAAAAGGCATTCTGGACAGACAAAAGTATGTGACGACGAGGATTTGAAGGCATTACTCAATGACCATTCATGTAAAACGTAAGAAGAATATACCTTAGGTATTTTATACATTATGAATTGAAATCAGGAGGCATTAAAATGCGTTTAGTCATGTGTGAAATGCTGCTTTAACGGAAAAATCTAAAGGTTTTTTGCATCATTATTATTGTTAATGAAAAGTGGATTTATTACGATAAACCAAAAAAATCATGATTACCACCTGGTCATACACATCAATGGCAAAGCTAAATATCCATAGTTCTGGGCTAATACTCTGTATTTGGTAGAATCAACTTTGTATGGAACAGTTGATAAAATCTAATAAAACCCTAAATGGCTTTTAATAATTTGCGAAAAAACGCTTGAAAAACAAGCAAATATACAACAATGTTATTCTTCATGTTATTTACATGTTACACAACAAGTGAAAACCTATTTGGAAATATTGAAATTAGAAATCCCTCTTGTCGTATTCTTCAGACCTTGGTCCTTCTGATTACCACTTCTTTTGACATATGAGTTGTGAGCTACCTGAGGAGCGCTTTACTTCTTATGAAGATACCAAAAAATTATTTGATTTGTGGATAGTCTCAGAAGATACATCGTTCGTACAACTTTCCTGAAAGATGGGGAAAAACAGAGGCTATTGATGGACAATACTTTGTACCGAATTTTCACAATAAAGCTTAATTTTAAACTGAAATCGTTGAATATTTTATAGGCTTAAGAATAATTGAAAATATTTTGTAATGTAATTAATCGAACGTGTTATTATGGCGCCTTCATCCAGTCCTTATAAAATACAAAAATATATTTCACCGAACCTTACGTAGGTATTCCTACAGTTACGCAACGATTTAATTGCATCATAATCGATCAATACCAATAAAAATCATTTAACGTACAAGTTCTGCGTATGTAGTAATGCCCAAGTAGGCGACGGTTAAGTGCAAAATTATTTCGTATCGGTTTTAGAACGAAAAAGATTGTGGGTTACAAAGGTTCGTACTTAAATTTACGACATCTTCAACAAGCAATGATAAATTTGGATTTTCCACATGTCTTACATCGAAACTTCATTAGAATTAATCGATATATTTTGCGCCCTAATTATCGGGCACTGGTTTAAATGCATTCATTAAACAATTATGTTTGTTTCGCTACATTGTTAGATCCAACACTCTGGCAGATAATTAAAGTATTAGAGTAAAAAATATAGGGTAATATAAAAACAAACAATAATATAATATAATATACATAATATAATATACGTAATATAATAAATTAATATAAATTTTTTCGCAATGTTTTGATAATACCGAATTTTTAAAGAATATTGAAAATCCAAATATCGTTATAGGTTAAACTTTGATGCAATAAAACAAAAATGCAGTAAAGAATCGTATCAATTTTCAAGTATATTGGTTCAGTTCAATTTTAGATATTATGACAACCATCTCGAAAAAACCGCGTCGCTAAAACATCTACATCTTCCAAAATAATTAGAATTTTTAAAAATCCTCTTAAGAGCGTATTTTTAAAGAGAAGTGTGATGAGATTTAAAATATAGCACAAATTGTATTAAAAATGTTAATAAAATTATGGGAATCTCAATTGAAGTTTTATATTTAAATATTATGTCTTTTTTGACTACTTGTTTTGGCTTCAGTATACATGGTAGTCGTAAGGAATATGAGTAGATCTTGAGCGACATGCGAGCGCAATAATATATAATATCTTTTGTCGGTACGTTTTTTAATACCTAAGTAGTGTGGTGTGTGTATCATATTTGCTGTCCTAGGTTCGCTAGGATCGTCGGCTAGTCTTTTTCCTATCCCCGTAAATGTTCCCAGCAATTAAGTTGTCACTTTTATATATTCTGTTTTAGTGGTGTTATCTTATTTCTGTGTTTCCCACCCTGTTTAACTTTGTTACACTTCTTACTTACTTCTAATAAAATCTAAATCTTGTCTTTCCATCCAAATCCAAAATTTTATTTTTATACTATAGAATATTGTATAGGGAAGAATCACACCAATGTTCAAGTAATCAGTTCAGAAAAAATTGAGATAACATGTCAAAGGTTTCGTTAAAAGTAAGTTAAGCGAATCTTGGTCGTCGGACCGAAACTGCGAGGTCAGTAATATATAATACCTTTTTTACCATTAAGTAGTGTAGATGTGTGTATTGTATTTGCTGTTCAAGGTTTTTATTTCTTTTTACTTTTCCTGTAAATGTTTCCACCAATGAAGTTACCACTTTTATATATATTCCTTTGGTGGTAATTTCTTATTTCTGTGTTTCCCATCCTGTTCGTTTTTATATACTTCTTACTTACTTCTTCTAATAGTTGTTACAATTTTACTTTGGTACCACAGAAGAGCGTATGAGAATAATCACACCAATTTTCAAATAAATTGGTGCAGTAGAATTTGAAATAGCATGTCAACGGTCCCAAAAAAGTATTTTCGAGAAAAACGTGCTTAAAAGTTTGTTCTTAGATGTCGCACTTTAGATGTGTGTCACTAAACCAGTTATATCTCACTTGTTCATATTTATTATACTTCTTACTTAATTTTTTTAAATAAAAATCCAAATTTTGTTACAAATTTACATTGATGCCATAGAAGAATGTATAGAGAAGAAACGTACCAATTATCAAGTAAATCGGTTCAGTAGAACTTGAGATATCATGTCAATGATCTCAAAAAAAGTAGTTTCGAGAAAAACGTACTTAAAGTTTGGTTTTTAGATGGCGCAGTTTAGATGTGTGTCACTACACCAGTCATATCTCCGAAAATAATTCAAGTTTTAAATATATGAACTTGTTTTGGTTTCAGTAGACAGGGCGGTAACTAAGGAAAGGAAATTGATCTTGATTAATAGACTCAATGAACGAAGTCAGTAATATATAATACCTTTTGTACCACTAAGTAGTGTGGGTGTGTGTATTATATTTGCTGTTCTTTAGTCTTTTTACTTTCCTTGTAAGAATACCCACCAATTAAATTCACACATTTACTATTTTACTGGTCAAATATTGTTACCCAGTCCAAAAGCCTCATTTTTTCTGCTTCAAAATCAATTCTTCAAAACTCAATTAGTTCAAGCTTCGAAGGAAAATGATTATAATGTTATATAAACAAGAGCAGAACTGCTGGTGGACCGTACCTCATCCAAAAGAGAGACATCAAAGGTTGTTACTCGTTCCAAAGGTTTGATATTTTACACTTTTGGTTAGATGTGTGTGAAAAAGTTTGGAAGGTATCTTACACCAAGAACAAGACACTGAAATGAACATTTTAGATCATTTCTAAATTTTAACTTTCATATTGAACACATTGAGGTGACAATTTTATTCTGGATATTTTCAATTAAAATATAATAATTAAATAATAAACGTATAATTATTAATTAAGTATTAATTTATTTATTAAAATAGTAGATACATAAATTAATAAATTACAATACTGAATTTGCACAGAGCAATCCTTTGAAAAATCACTCGATATAATTTCGATTTTAAATTTTTTGAAAATAAACAATACGCGTGTACACTTCAAAATTATGCGTTATCGTTTTTTGTTAATATGCAATAACACTTTTACTTCATAGTCCTAGGCTACCCGAATTTCTTCGCGGAGTGGCTTCCAAAGTAGTTTCAAAGCAAGGAAAGAATGCTAAATGTATCGGTATAATTAATAGATAAGATAGAGTAATATAATATATAGATGGATAGGCAATAAGGATAAATATATAGATGAAAATAAATTTAAAATAGATTCACTTTGAGTTAACAAAGTGATTCGGAACATTTTAACAACAAATGGCACACAAATTTTTCACAGACTTTTTCTCTAAATTATACTTATAAACATACCTCACAATTTGCATAAATTTCAAACAAATAATTAAACTTATCTCACAAGCATCTCTTTCTCATAATTCCCATTTATGCATAATTTGACTCATTTAGAAAATATACTTCTCTTTGTTTCAATTTCAATTTTCTATTAATTCTCTCGACTAATTCCGAAAATATTTTTAGAAATTAGATACATTTTGGGCTCATTGTTTCTCATTGGCTGAATACATTTTATTAAATTTTTAATTTCGAAGCTATATGAATCTATAGTGGAAACTAATTTCAGGTGTTTCCTGTTGAAGTATCATAAAATATATTTAATAAGTCTCTCCACAAACAAAATTTATTATGTTCTATTTATTTGCCTATATTTGGACCGATCCATAAAATGGCCCAGCATAGTAAGATCGGCCGTTTGAAGATTATTCAGTGCACAAATTTTCTCTACTGCAGTTTCTCTATGTCAGCCTTAATGACACATAACATCCTTTTTTTGTCGGAAACAAACAATTATATATATTATTACCAAATAATTTTAAATTCGTGTAAAGTGTAGGTTTTGTTCTAACCATGAATAATTTTATGACTTTTTTTAAATAATTATTATTCGATATTGGCTATATTGGTATCCGTCAAATATTCAATTTTCAATATCTAATGATGCAGAATATAGTACTGAACTACCTCTGAGCTATAACCTTTTATTACGAAACGAAACAAATTATTTTTTCAATCAGATTGTTTGCATAAATTCCTATAGGCATTCATATACATGGTTTGCTGTCATTGTTGCATTATAATTATCTATTGAAAAATCTAATTAATAAATCACTTCAGCAACAGGTCTTTGTAACGACGATCCAGAATAATCAATTTTCTATGTAGATGTAACAGACTCATCATTATGTATATGACTAATAACATGTCATGGAACTTTAACTATGTGTTATAGTTCTTGTGGTACCCGATATATTTAGGCAAAAAAAAATCAGGGTTCTAACAACCGACAACTGGCCGCTCTACATCTCTAGATTAACATCCTCGGATTATCTATTACATTATAGTACTAGTTCTAAAACTTATTCCTCCTTCTTATTATCATTTTTCTGATTCTTAATTATTTGCTGTTTTTTCGTATTCTTTCTCTGTATCAACCTCAAACGCATACAATTCTAATTTCAAAATTAATATTTTTTAATCGAATAATAAAATAGTTCAATTCATTACTCTAATTAAACTATTTTGAGAGTCACTACATCTAATAATTATTTAAATATCGTCATTCGCTATTGAAAGAATCATAACCCAAATAAATGTCCCAAACACCTTATAACTCTTACAAATCTACCTAAAATAGAGGAATAAGAATAATTTAGTCTTACCCACTTGCTTCTTTCTTCGTGCTTATCTTTGACAGTGCTGCGTAACTCTGCCACTCAGCTAAACTGTTGAGCTTCTTTAATAACAACACAAAGGACCAAAAATATTCCAATATTCCTCAAATTCTTATCGCGTTCGTTTGTTCACTATTATTTTCTCGCACGCGAATGTTTTCTGGCATATTCTTACACGGCGTGACCGCAACGCTTTGCTAAAGAAGTATCGATATTAAGTTCTCCGATAACGTGTGCCGCGAATCCCGGTCTTCGGCATTAAGCCTACCGACTGGCGAGTGACCAACTCAGAAATCATCCCAGAAGATATCCGGTCTTACACAGCTTGCTTAGTGGCGTGATTCGGATGATTTTCCTTATCGGATTTTGCACTTTCGCCTAATGAACAATCTCACTGTCACAATCACCAGCTGGATTCCAACCCATGGCTATCGGAACAGTAAGACGACCGTACTGGCCACTGTGCGAACCAAGTCAGTTCAAGTAAACTATTATTTATATTATTTGGTTTCCGTCTTGTGTGTTATTCTCAGTTTATTGTTATTTTATATATAAGCTTATATTACCCGAATATATTAATTATTTCTGTTGATTTATATATACCGCTGTGTTATTTTTATTCACTTATTTTACATATAAGTTAATTGTTATATTGTTATTTGTTTCTGCAACGTACAAATTTTAGTTTTATACAGTAGGCAATAAGTAATAAGACACGTTTATCAAACCACTGAACAGGGATTTGGGCAAGTTTAATCCACGCGAGTATCAATTATATTATTTATTTTAATTCTGCAAATTGGATTCAATTCTATAGTCGATTCATTTCATTTTAGATAAAAGTGAGTCTGTAAAAATAAGATTTCAGAGGTATATGTCGCTCCGACGTGTGTTGAGTAGGAAAACCGAACAAGAAACAAAGAAATTTTACTCGACTGAATATTCTGAAATGTGGAAGGATAGCCTTGATAGATAGAAGATAGATAGTGCTAAAAATCACTAAAACTCTTTGGTAAAAATTATAGCATATCTAGATTTACTTGTCATCAATCAGGTATCATAAGATTATGTCAAAGACTGAGGGGCATTTAAAAAGTACTCATTAAAATCTCCTATTGTATGTATATGCTTTTTAACCCTTATATTTCGATAAATAAATTATATTTGCTATCTGACATATCTTATTTTTGCTTCTATAATAAAAAAATATTTCAAAGTTCACAATTTTTATAAATAATCCCTTCGTATTACTTTGTAATGAAATGATTATAAATAAATAAATTATTGCTTTAAAATTTAATATTTTATAATGGTTGTTGGTAATACTTTTAATATATTGTAGAAAATGACATTTGTACTAATAAAATTAATCAAAATTTTTAATCTAATTTAAAGGGATATTTTGAGTCAATTTTTGAACCCAAGAAAAAGAATATATATATATATATATATATATATATATATATATATATATATATATATATATATATATATATATATATATATACGAATAGAAATATACATATACAATTATTGGTAAAGTGGCGTCCCTATGAGTAGATTCTTGTTAATATACATGCTAATTAATCATTTTTATGTTAATTTTTGTTACGCCATGTAACTGTTAACCATGTTATTTACTGTACACAATGTTTAATATGCATCATAGAGAGAGATAGACAGATTATATTTAATGTATAAGTTTTGAAAGAATCGAATTACTAGTTGTTTCTAATTCATACGTGTATGTTTTCCAATATTTATATAAATTACGGTTTACTGTTTGGATTCCCAACTAAAACACAGAGGTCGGAAATGCATAAATAATGACGCGAAGCTTTTCGACGTATAACTAAAGTCATGAAAGTATAAACTTTACGAACATTTATTGTACAGCGCCGCAAGCGAAGGCTTCTAAGTAATCTCGCTTTAAATAATAGAAAAAGAAAACTTTTGCACGATCCATTAATTATTTAAACGACGATCTGTTACCATATCACTGTCCCGTTTAACTGTCAGGTTATGTTTATTCTTGAGTGGTTGGAAAAGTACGATGACTAGGATGGTGTCGTTGTGATTAGAGGGAGGAGAGGATGAATTAAGGATTGTTTGGTGATTCCACTTACCTGTATGGATATAAGTGTGTTTCTTCATATCAGATTTTTGGTGGAACCTTTTACCGCAGTACTGGCAGGGGTACGGCCTCGTGTCCGAATGAATCAGGAGATGTGTAGATAGCGTTGACGACCTTTTGAATGATTTACCACATTGCTGGCACTGAAACAAAAAATTGCATGCTAATTAATAAAAGTTGAACTGAATTATTATCTATTTTGAATAATTAATATATCATTTAAAGATTATGTTTATCATTTTACAACATTCTTTAGCAATAATAAATTAGTACAATTTCTAAATCAGTAATTATTATATGATTACTTCTTATTAAATCTGTAGCTATATGTTTCTTGCATATAATTGATGTAAAAGATTACAAAAAGTATTTTATTGTATTTTTTTATAAACCTGAAGAGGAAAATTCTTCCTGTATTCTAAAATATTTATGCTAACGTATTTGGAACCGATATATAGTTTATTCAAAGTTTTTTAAGTAATGCATCATGGACATTTGTGACATCCAAATATTGCAATGTTGCCGCATCGACTCTGAGTTTTAGTTCAGTTTGGCTTTGACATAAAAACAATTCTAGTCTAAATAATATAATTGAACAAAAATGTTATCAAATATAATTTATTAATTATTAACATTATATTATATCTAAAAACTACAGTTAGTTATACAGTTAATTATATATCACTATTGCTTTCTAGAATTTTTAATACATCTGACAGCCGGTCGCCGTCTGGTTGTCAGATGTACGCTAAATTATTCAAAATATTAGTTATAATTACTACAGGTTATAAACAGGCAAACATTATTTTAGCCCTCTATTTTGATAAATTTTAAGTCGCTCCGTAATATAACATATTACTTTGTTTGAAAATGCCAAAAACAATAGATATTCAGGGTCACAAATTCATTGCGGCTTTAATAGGTTATTTCGAAAACGAACTAGATAATGGAGGCCCCCTTTTGCTAGTAGATTGCGTTAGAGAGTTAATTATTGATGATATTAAATAATATAAGTCTCTACAATTTTATTTCAAATGTTCTTTAGCGGGTTGCTGCCGCTCTAAATATTAGTATATGTACTGTGAATAACACCGCTTATAAAATGAAGAACAATACGTTAGATTCACCCAAGAAAACCCCTCTACATACAAAGTGGGTGACGAATCCTAACCATCTTGATATTGGCTCTATTCGAGACCAAATATACGAAATGTATAAGAGCAGTAAGTACACAAACTATTTTATAAATATAAACACAACTTAATAACATTATTTTAGGGAAAATTAACTGTCTGAAAAGTATATATAAAATAATTAGGGACATGCAGCTTTTTGAGGGATGTAAGATCTCCTTTTATACACTCTTACAGGGCATAGGGTTTAAATGGTGTAAAGATAACCAGGATAACTCGGAGAGGTTTAATAGAACTTCCAGACATTACCTTGAAAATAATTAATTTTTTAAAGGCATAAAATAACACCAAGGAAGATAAACTATTTGAATTTGTATATCTTGATGAAACTTGGATATTTCAAAACAGTTCATTGTGGTACTCTTGGCAACACGGTAACAAAAAAAGTGTAAAGACAATAAAAATTGATAGAAAAAGGTAAAAGTTACAATAGCAGTCAATTAGGTTTTGTTGATCATTATATTTATTAATAATTAGTTGCAGATATATTGCTGGTCGAGAAGTATATTCCATCAAAAACTGTTTCGAAATGTGGAAGAAAGCATTGTCAACCATAACACCTTGGGTTTGGATGGACTCGATGAGACATACAGAGGAATTAATTGATAAATGATGGAATTGTGAATGTGTTTCAGACAGATTAGAAATTAACAGTTTAGTGATTGAATTGGAAAATGAGTGGGAAAGTGACTGAAGGAAACTTTCAGGATATGTGATAATGATGTGCAATGCTAGAAATTCCTGAGACAGAGTGATGAGACTGGAAACAAATATAGAGGAGATAATAAAGCTGTTTTCTTTTGAACTTATTCAATAGACGATGGGGATCAGCTTATTTATCAAGAAAATAATAAAAATTTTAAGAAAATTGACAGAATAATACTGAATTGGCGATTGTTCGGCATCACTCAAAACGTTCCTTGGCTTTGTTTAATATTAAATCAATTTCTAGCCTGTGCATCTTTGGCACAATCATCGCAATTCAGAGTCTAATAACACTAAGCACGTACCAAATTTCTGTAAACTAACCAAATCTAATTGGATTTTTGGGAAAACTTGGAAAAGTATTCTATATATGTTGCTCTTGAAAATTCTAGTAGAAACTGTATAATACAGGAGGTTGTCAAGGGCAAATTGGTTCGCACCAAGGTACAATAGATACAGACAAATAATTTTAAAACTGTAAGCTCTCCAGATGATAGCACTAAAAAAATTAGTAGTATATGGTGTATAGTAGGAAGTATATGGTGGCATGATGTGTTCCACATCACTTTAGCTTTATATTTGGACTCAGAATAATGACAAGTTTTTTTTTATAAATATTACTACATGTATTAAGATTAACAAAATATTATGTAAAATGACAATCACAAAACAGCATTTAAGTCGTCTACGAAAATTTTAAAACAAACCTCGTTAACTTACAAATCATTGTTTTTGAAGAACTAGATATTATTTCAATTTGAATGTTTATAGTCCCTTTTAAGTGTAATTGAATACCAACTATAGACTTTCTGCTGTTGTTATACATTTTATATGACTTGCAGTTAAAGAACAATTTAAATTTTCGTTCTGTTCTTATGAAAGATGACGAAGAATCATCCTTGACTTGAATTCATTGAACACGGTAGAAGAAAAAACTGACTTTTATATCTGAAAAATAGCTTGAATAATAAATATTGACCCAAATCCGATGTGAATTAATTACTACAATTAAAAAGATAAATATTATATAACTTTTTTCCGATTCTATTAAAAAAATCAAGCACAATACCAGAGAAACTTTTCACCGATATAAGATATAATTTTCACTCCCTATTTTACCCAGTATTATAATTAGTATTTTTGGATTTTAACGGTGTTGCGTGTCGGTATTTCGGACAAATTATTTATTCTTTTCCTTGGTGACAATTAACGGTAACATTTATTTTCTTTTCGTTCGACGCTCTTATTATTCAATCCCAATGAAAAGAAATAGTAATAAAAAAAAACTAAAATTAATCCTGCCGATTCCCGGCCACAATCGTGTTTTTACCCATTAATTATTTGTGGTTTTATCCATGGGGCTGTGTTGTCCTTCTACCTTGGGTGTCTTTAAGTTATACGTTTAAAGGCAACTAAGTGGCGTATTTCTGTTTTTTAATTGTCAGTCTGATGTGATTACTGTTTTATAATTAGTAATAGCGCAGGTTCTTTGTTTTCGTTTTTGTCTTGGAAACGTTCATTGTCACGACATAATGAATTAAAAATCGTGTAAAATAATTGGCGGTGTTTTTATGGTTGCTACTTGTGTCCTATTAGAATTACTTATTGTTGAGTTCTGAAATGTTGTTATGAATTTACTGGTTTTATTGTATATTACTGGTTTATGTACATATATATATATATATATATATATATATATATATATATATATATATATATATATATATATATATATATATATATATATATATATATATATATATATATATATATATATATATATATATATATATATCTAAGATAAGATTTATCAGCTAATAAAGCCTATTTTGGACTTAAGGGGTGCAAATATAGGATTGCACTAACTAACTGACTACCAAACCAACGCAGTCAAATCAAAATTCTTCGATTGATTACCAGTCCTTATCGCTATTAAAGTAAATGAGTAATAAGTAGATTTCGCCTTAAAACATGAAAGAACGTTTTTAAATGAGAATAAAGTGGAAGCTATATAACTAGTGGACACTACGTTGTTGTGTGATGTGTCGTTTGCATCTCAAGTGGTCAGAATGGCTTGCTCCAGTTTTAATTCTTTATAAACTTTTTAAACAAAAAATAGACTCATAATTCCCCATAATTCAGCCGTGTTCGTTTAAATTAAAACGTTAAAATTTAATTTAAATTTTATCTTTAAAAATTGTTTAGAAAACGACGTTGAATAAGTAATATAAGTATTTAGAATTATGAAATAATATATATGACGTTGTTGATATGCGCAACAATATTAGCAACAGAATAATATTTTTTTCTTAAATAATGAACATTTGTGTATATTGTCGTTTATTTATGTAACATCCTGGTTTATTACCTGTAATCATAAAAGGTTTAATATAGTACAAAACGTGAGATAAGAGCAAAATATTATCTTTTGTCTAGATTTTTTGATTAATATAGATTTCCTTTGATCATCTCTGGTATCTTCCGTGATATCGAAATATCAGATACCAACAATTTTCGGCAAGTTTTCGTTTTTTATGAATTAAAAATGAAACGAAAATCACCGAGTGTTGTAAAACCGTCAAAAAATTGAGTGTTAAAATCGTTAGACCGTTAGAGTAGATACATTTGTATCGGTTACGGTACTACCTGCCATGATAAGCGTAAGTCATATAAGACGATATGGCAATGTATACGAGGGTTTCTATTAGTATTTCTGAAAGATCGGAATTGATTTTTTTTAAATATTCCCTTATTAAAATCAAGGTACTCTTCCATGTGTTGGAACCAATTTTCGTAATGCTTTTTCCACTCCATATCAACGGCTTCTTCTGACCAACTACGTAAAGTTCACACTACCAACACCAAAAATATAGAGAACCTTCTTGTATAAAATTCTGTTAAGATACGAGTATTATTATAAATCAAACTAATGAAGTGCGGCTTCAGTATGAAATTGGTTACAAATGTAGCCTATGCGATTTAATACACAGTAACAAAATCTGTTGTAAATTCTTTAAAATTAATTTATAGGTCTGATAGTTAATTCTTTACTTAAGATTTTGAAAATAGTCTGAAAAAAGCCGTTCCACTTATCCACTTCTTATATAATATTCAAATACTGTCAAAAAGGTGTTATAGCTTAACGTTTTTTGTTATACTTGGTATTAAAAAAGAGTTTGTAGAGGTTTATCTATAATAATATACAAAATAAATTAAAAACAAGCTCAATATTTGAAAATCGTTATAATTTGATAATAAATCATCAAATCAATGATGTTTGTTAAACGTTCGTGTAAATATTTATGTTGCACCATGTCCTATCCCCACTTCCGCGACCAATACTTTCGAAGCGATAGATTCTTCGGTTGGACGGTTCTTTCTCTCTCTTTTTGGATGTATTCACCGCCCATTGGAAAGTAGTTCACCGAATCGATCGTTAGGTTTACTGAACACTTACAAGATTTTCATTTAAGGTCTTTATTATCCGCATAGAGCTGCTTATTGAGCTATAAATAATGCACGGCCGACTCAAACTTTACTAAAGGCTAAATTTACGACATTAAATCCACATCATGTTTATTCAGTGGCGTTTCGAGCCCGATGCGCTTGATAACAGTGTTTTGTTTCCAATCGCTGGGATTTGTCGTTTAGTAATGTTGACATGGTGATTTTAATCAGAAATTTGATAGTCCAGGTAAAAATTATTATTTATTATTAATACTATTAATTTTTATTTACTGAAAATTCCTTTATTTAAATATTTTTATTGATTTTTTTATGTTAATTATACGTTAAAGTCTCTTTTTTACCTACCAGAGTTTTTCTGGAGTAAAATGTATACAATTTTTAAAAGCCGGAGATACGAAATAATATGAACAGCATGCAATATAGTACATCTTGTTACATTTTAGCAGAACTCTTTTCATGTAAATGATGCGAAGCTTATACATTGCTCAGTTTACACGCAAAGTTTTGCAGACTATATTTCAGTTTATTATATGCTTTGTTCTGATGGTTGCTCTTCTGTTAAGCTGCGAAAGAAGTGTAATAATTGGAAGAATGAGATAACGCCCGATAAATCACCGTTTCATATTATTTGATACATCCCTTATATATTGATTTTCATGTATTTACTCTATATGTTTTATTTTTTAATCAATATGTTTTTTATCTAATAAAACTTAGTTTTTTAAATTAGATCAATTGATAGCATTTTAGTGTTATATTTTAAAATATCAAGAAATGTTTAATGAGAAGTATTGTCCATTCATGTAATATTTATTACATTTTTAGCATTTCGATTTTATTTCTTATGTTACTTTTATGAATACTACGTTAATATATTTGTAATTATATCAGATTTTGTTGTAGTTAACATTTATCCAGTTAAAGCAGAATGATGTTTAAATTCAAAAATATAAATTATGGTTAATGCTCAACCGCTGCTTGTATTATCGAAATATTGAAATTAACAATCAATTAAAAACTTGCTTTCTCTTTTGTCGGTGAAGCAATATTTCACTAGTCAATTTTCTAAAATGTGTTTCCATTTTTCTGAATAACAACAGTTCGTTAACTCACACTTAATGCTGTTGTCAGTTGTACTGTTGGCTTGGTTTTTACGTAATTATCTTATTTATTATGAATTTAGAGTCTAATGGTATTAGATGAAAGCAATTATTAATAATAATAAACGATATATCAAATTATTAAGTTTTAAGTTTTATTACACTTTTACAGAATCTTAGAATTTATTAGTGTTCAGATCTCTTTTCTATTTTACCCTATAAATTCCCATGAATTCCCGAACGAACGAGTTTTAATAAAATGTGACATACAGTGTTGGAAGTTAAATTAAAGAAGCCTTTTCTTGTTCTTACTTTCACTTACTAAAATCTCGCAGTTAGGCATTTGACCACCAAAACAAGACGATGAGGCACACACTGATTTACATCCAATATATTCAGGAGTCCCACATGGTAGTGTACTGGGTTCGATATTACATCTCCTATATACAGCTGAGCTACCGACTACAAAAACTACTATTGTGGCAACACATGCAGACGACACGTCGATGAAATGACGATCCAATAACGATTTATCCTCCAAATACACTTAAATAAAATACAACTGATAAAATTTGTAATGAAAACATGGCGAATGAAAGAAAATGAAAAAAAAATTCTCTTAGGAAGTAGATGCTACATTTCTTAGCATGGATCTACCATATACATGAAATTTGGATTTAAATTAAATCAATTGTATTGGCTCATCCAAATCCAAGTTATCATTACATAACAAGGTACTGCTGTATGAAAAAGTTCTTCAACTTATTTGGTCATATGGAATCTATCTATATGGTACTCATCATTACCGGTTCCAAAATAAAGTGTATTGTTAATATTCGCTAATGTAGCAATACAATAATAAGAAGTTCAATTCAAAGGGTTTGTGTTTATTAAGTACTTCGAAAGAGTGTTAGCGCGCTTCACCGTGCTTTCTAATCAAATAATTATGCAAAGAGATAGTGAAGTCTGTAGACTAAAAGGCCTAACGCCATCCAATGTGATTAATGGACAAAGAATAAGCTATTTTACGTAGGATCACTTAATGAAGTGATTTTCTACGTGATATATTACCTAGCTATCATAAGAAACATTTATTGCCCAATGGGCTGATTTTTGAACCACTATTGGTAATAAAAGAAAAAAGATTTTACGTATGTCGATATCTGTAAATCATATTAATATATTTATGGAGATAGAAATAATATAAGTATTAATAACAATTACTGAATTAACACAACTAGTTGCTTTATACGTACTATGTAGAACTTTGATACTAATAAACTTTTATAGAACTATTTTATACCAAATGTTAATGTTAAATATAGAAAAAAAAAGTTTAATTATAATTTTCATAATTTTTGTTGTTTTACTTTGTTTATATTTTTATAGGTTTATTACCCCTATAATATTATTTACATTAATAATACTAAGATTTCTTTTGAAAATAATTTAAATTTTTTCTAGTACACCGCTTTGAAATAAACTATATTTCTAGTGATATTTATTGAATAATTATTGAATGAAGATAATATAATGATGATATTCATTTAATAAAAGTATTTGTAAATAAAGAATATATACTGTTTGCTTCTGAAGATGTTTCCAGGTGTTTACGTGAACGCCAATCAGAACTGGTTTGTTGTTCGTCAAACGTAAAAATTTCGATAGCAAAGATGATATCACCCTAGCCAGTTGGCAATTGTTGCATAGCAAAGTTGGCGAAGTTCTTAAAAATCTGACATAGTTCATCTCACTACATTTACACGGAGTTTATTTAAACATAAAACAGATTTCAACCACGTACCCTAAATCTGATACCAAAAAGGCCGATATTTGAGTTTCACTTGAATTAACAGTGAATAGTCTAATGGACCCAGTTTGCGCTTGTGAGTCGCTATTGATGCAGAAGTAAATAGTGCAAATATTAAAGGGAATGAGCTTGGTGTGGTATACTATGAGCTGATAAAACTATGGAAACCGTTTAAGCTGAGCACTGCACAAAAAACCATCGGAATACGAGCAAAAGTTCAACAATCTTATTTTTTAGAATTACAACACTCGACTGCATGTTTCAAAACGCGATGAAAACATACTTCGAAATGTTAAAATGGTAAATACGACCCCACTGGCCGTATTCTTCAGACCTTGGTCCTTCTGATTAATACTTGTTCCAACATATGAGTCGTGACCTGTCTGAGCAGCGATTAACTGATTATAAAGATGACTAAAATAATTGGTCGATTCGTGGATAGTCTAATAATATATGTTTTGTTCGAGATGGATTCCGTAAATTGCTTGAAATATGAGAAAAAGTTGCGGCTCTCAGACAATGGCAAATACTTCGAGTTAAATACGTTTGTATCGACCTTGAGGCATGTCGAATTTTACATCGTGGAATAATTATCTACAAAATACCCAGAAATATAATCCCAGATGTTGAACACGGGCGGGGTGCCAGCAGCGCCAACTAGAACCCGATAACCAATAGCTGGCAACCCCGAGACGTTTATCTGGGATGTTATTGAAGGGTATTTCCAATCATTCAGTTACCAACCATTGTTTGGTTTTAGACGTGCCACCATCGACTGCCCAAGGCTCGTCACCAAGTAACACCACCGAGCCACATCATTTACCCTAAACGTTGTACCGATTTTTCACAATAAAGCTTCAAATCAAAAAAAACTGTATACATTTGATTATTAGCAATTGTAATTTATGATTGCTTGGAAAAGTACATGGAAATATGAATTTTAATATATTTTTTTTAGACAATATAGAGTTTTCTGAACATACTCGTAATTTTGTTAATATATACGTTTTAAAGCAGGTTAGTCGATTTCTGGTCGGACCACCACTGCCCTCAAGAATCACGAGTGGACTTTGTAGTTGTAATGATCCGGCCAGTCCTCGACTAATGTCTCAAATAAATAATGCATCGGGAAACTAATCGAACACTGTTCATTAAATCTAAGCATATATTTTTGTTCATTTGGCATTCTCAAACTTGCCGTAATGGATTCAATTATGAAAGTTTGATGTTGTCGGTTATTGATCCTCGATATTAACTTAATGTTTTCCCTCGTCCTGTCATTCACTATTGCCGCGATGACTAACACTTTCGCGGCATTATTTATTAATGAATCTAACGTTTTCGAGAGCATTATATTCGATATTTTGAACTGTCGCCTTTTTTATGTCGATATGTCACTTTAAAGTTCTTATAAAAGAATTAGATGAAAGAAACACCCAATACCATACATTCAGGCCAAAATCCGAGAGAACATTTAAATTCGTATTAAAAGGATTACATCACGGGACGGACTTTAACACCATCAAGGTAGCACTAGCTGAAAAAGGCCACGAGGTCGTAAATATTCACAATATACGACATCACACGACAAAAAAACCTCTGCCTATGTTTTATATAGACATAAAACCTAATGGAAACAATAAGGCGGTGTATGAAATCACCAAATTGGAAAATAATATTATTAAATGCGAACCACCACATATAAAAAGAATTATACCACAATGCACAAGGTGTCAAGCGCACGGGCACACAAAGACTTACTGTCGCAAATCATATAGATGCGTAAAATGTGCAGGAGAACATAAGACAGGAGATTGTACTCGTAAAGTTCGCGATGAAAAAGTGAAATGTGTCAACTGTAACGGAAATCATCCAGCGAACTACAAGGGTTGCGCAGTTCACAAGCAACTACAGCAGAAACTCTATCCTGCCTTAAGGGAAAAAAGGCATCAACAAAAACAATCCACTACTACCAATCTACCACTACCCAACAGAACAAGTCAACCAGACATAACTTATGCCCAAATAGTTGAAAATTGTTCAGCACAAAAACGAGAGACAATATCTCAACCTACTGAAACTAGCAACATCTCAAGATTAGAAAATATGATGGCCAAACTAATGGATCAAATGAGTACGATGCTTGGTCTACTCACAACCGTCGTAAGCAAACTTGCCTAATGCCTGAAACCAATAGCTACAAAATCGCCGTCTGGAATGCCAATGGGCTCCAACAACATGCCAGGGAACTAAAAATGTTCGTAATTGAACAAAATATTGACGTTATGATGGTTTCCGAAACACACTTTACGGACAAAAATTATTTGAAAGTTCCTAAATATAAGCTTTATCATACAAATCACCCTGATAATAAAGCACATGGAGGTACAGCCATAATAATTCGAGATGATATAAAGCATTTCGAAAAAGAAAAATTCCGCAAAGACTACCTGCAAGCCACCAGTATAACCATAGAGGAAGCCCATGGACCATTAACAATTTCTGCGATTTATTGCCCACCCAAACATAACAACAAGGCAGAACAATTTCAAGAATTCTTCCGTACGCTAGGTAATAGATTTATAGCAGGAGGAGATTATAATGCAAAACATTTAATGTGGGGTTCAAGAATAATAACCTCAAAAGGTAGAGAACTGCTCAAAGCCATAAGGATAGATAACTTACAACATATCTCTACTGGTGAACCAACATATTGGCCTTCAGACAGAAATAAAAAACCAGATACAATAGATTTCTGTATTACAAAAAATATTGATCCAAAAAAGTGTCAAGCAGAATCATGTTTCGACCTGTCTTCTGATCATTCACCAATAATAGTAACAATTTCTTCAAAAATTACCATCAAAGATAAACCCCCTTCTCTGTGCAATAATAGAACTAACTGGCCCTCATTTAGAGAAAACTTAGACCAAAATATCTCTCTAAACTTACCGTTACAAACTGAAATGGATATAGAAATAGCAGCAATAAATCTTACAAAAAATATACAGGAGGCAGCATATTCCGCGACTCCCAACATTGAAACATTTCCAAGAAAAAATACACATATATCATGTACAATACAGAAAAAGATAGCAGAAAAAAGAAAGTTACGACGAAATTGGCAACAGCAAAGGACTGAAGAGAATAAAAGAAAATTTAATAGGGCCATAAAAGAGCTGAGAGATCTAATCCAAATCGAACAGAACCAAGGCATTCAAGAATACCTAGAAAACTTAACATCAACTGAGGCTACAGACTATTCGTTGTGGAAAGCAACAAAAAAGCTTAGGAGATCCCAGCAGCATAACCCACCTATTAAAACAAGCGAAAATAATTGGGCGAGAAGCAATAAAGAGAAGGCCGACATTTTCTCAAAACACTTAAAAAATGTTTTTAAACCTTTCCAGTCTCAGCTACATAAAGATGACGAAAATAAAATTACTAGCTTTCTAGATTCGCCATTTCAAATGGATTTACCGCACGAGAAATTAACGGTCAAAAAAGTTAAACATACAATAATGAGAGAGATTAATATTAAAAAAGCTCCTGGTTATGACTTAATTACTGGCAAAATTTTAAAAGAACTATCAGAAAAGGCTATAAAACTATTAACATATATATTTAATGCTATGCTACGAATTAATTACTTCCCTAGTATCTGGAAAGTAGCTAAAATATTAATGATACTTAAACCAGGAAAAATACCAGAAGATGTGACCTCCTACCGACCTATAAGTTTATTACCAATAATCTCGAAAGTTTTCGAGAAGTTATACATAAAAAAACTAAACTATATAATAGAAAAAAGAAAAATTATTCCAGAACATCAGTTTGGCTTTCGCAATAAGCATGGGACTATAGAACAAGTGCATAGACTTGTAAACCAAATAAACGCTGACCTAAATGCCAAAAGATATTGTTCGGCTGCTTTCCTAGACATATCTCAGGCTTTTGACAAAGTATGGCATACGGGCTTGCAGGTTAAACTAAAGAAACTTCTCCCTCATCCGGACTATCAGTTACTAAAATCGTATCTCACTGACAGACATTTTATTGTAAATCAAGGCGATGAACATACCGAATTAAATCCCATATATTCAGGAGTTCCGCAAGGTAGTGTACTGGGTCCAGTACTGTATCTTCTGTATACGGCTGATCTGCCCACCACAAAAATAACTACTGTGGCAACATATGCAGACGATACAGCAATATTAGCATCCCATGAAGATCCAGTCACAGCATCAATAAACCTACAAACCCACCTGGAGCAAATACAATTATGGTTGAAGACATGGCGCATTAAAGCCAATGAATCAAAATCCACGCATATAACGTTTACCCTGCGTAGAAGAACATGTCCACCAGTAAATATCAATCATCGCCAACTCCCCCAAGCAGACCATGTTAAATATCTTGGTATGCATTTAGATCGACGCCTAACCTGGAAGAAGCACATACTCTCTAAACGGAAACAACTAGGACTAAAATTATATCACATGTATTGGCTCATTGGGCGCAAATCCAAGTTATCATTAGATAACAAGGTATTGCTGTATGAGTCTATACTCAAGCCCATTTGGACATATGGAATTCAACTATGGGGTACCGCTAGCAAATCCAATATATCCATCATTCAACGGTTCCAAAATAAGGTGTTGCGTGCCATTGTTGATGCTCCGTACTATATTTCAAATAAAGTGATACAACGCGATATTCCTCTAGAACCTATAACGAGTGTAATCCAACGTGTTTGTGTGAAGTACTTCGAAAGAGTGTCAGTGCATCCCAATGTACTCGCTAATCAGCTAAATATGCGACGTGATAGTGAAGTGCGTAGACTAAAACGTTTAACACCATCTGATCTGATTACTGGACATATGTAGAGTTTAGAATAAGCATTAGAATAAGACTAATTAATTAAGATAATATTTTATACAGAAGATTGCTTAATGAAGTGATTTTCTACATGCCATGTATATATAATATAAACAGAAGAAATACTTATTGCCAATAGGGCAGATTGTGGACTCACGAAGAGTAATAATAAAAAAAAAAAAAATATGTCACATAACTCAGCCTATTATATATTAGAATACCTGTTGAAGCTATAAATGTAATCTGTACCAAGGAACTCATAATTCTATTTATTTAGATTTATTTTTTATTTATTCTTTAGTGAAATACCTAAAAATCGGACGTGGCTCATGTAACAAATGAGCTCATCTCAAAAATGCTGACCTATTTACAGATTGGTGGTAAAAAACTCTCTTCTCTAGTTGTAGACTATAAAATATATTAGATCCAGACGGCATTGATGCAGTTATATTAGAGATTGCTAGAATATATAATTGAAAAACTAGAATCACCAGTGGATGTGAGGAAAACACCATTTCGGTGGTCTGCAGAGATTATATAGGCCATAGTTTAGAATGACCATTAAGGGAAACACTTCAGTAGATAGAATAGGGCAAGCAGTGCGTCATTTTAGGAGTTTATTACTAGATATTAGATTATTAGGCTAATACTACTGACGATTTAAAAATATAAAGCAGTTTCAGTTTCAGTTCGACTAGTTGATTTTATATTTCTCAGTTTTACACAATAGTTTTAGTACATATCTTTATGGTAAGTAGGTTTATGATATACCATTTATTCATTATCTATTTTTGTATCTATTGGTGTTCTATAATTATTTTTTGAATGAAACTTTTTAATAATATTATGAGGTATATTATTTTCTCCTTTAGATTTTAAAAATTGTTGCCTTTTATCCATAATTTTTTTTTTGAACAACAACCACATGATAAGATAAGGTTAAAATATCTGAAATATTAACATTTTCTCCAACGATAAGTTTAGATATGTTTTACTGGAGTGTATTTACAGCTTGCTGAGTGGCTATAATGCTTACTAATGAGAAGATCGTAGTGCATTAAGTAATTGTTTTGTATAGAATATAATTTTAGATTAATACATTAGTTATTCAGTCATTAGTCTAAAAATACCACAGGACCAAAATTTTGTATCTATTGGTGTTCTCTGATTATTTTTTAAATAAAATTTTTAATAATATTATTAGGTACATTCTTTTCTCCTTTAGATTTTAAAAAGTATTGCCTTTTATTCATAATTCTTTTGAACAAGAACCACATGATGATTTAAGATATCTCAAACAATGACATTTTTCTCCAACGATAAGTTTTAGATATGTTTTAGTGGAGTGTATTTACAGCTCGTTGAATGGCTATAATGCTTAATAATAAGAAGATCGTAGTGCATTAAGTAATTAGTTTGCACAGGATATAATTTTAGATTAGAATATTAGACATCCAAGTAAGAAATACATTAGTTATTTAGTCATTAGTCTAAAAATACCATAGTTTATTACAAATCAAATTGACATTAAAATGATGGTAATAACATAATGACTTCCTATAATGTCGTTTTTTATTGGTATTTGTCTGATATTTAAATTAATTTTTTTAAGTTCAACTTATGTAATTCAAATGAGTGAACGACGTTTTAATATAGACTTCTAAGCAGGTGGTTCCCCATTACCATTGTGTCTTACTAACAGTTTTTTAAAATTTTTTGCATAATAAATTTTAAAATATGCATTTTTATTCATTTTTTAAGTTGTTAAAAAATTATTTATAATTTTTAAATGTATGAGAAATATTATTCGTTAGACAACTAACAATCTCGACTAGTTTTTAATATAACATATTTTCAATTTTATAAATTTTGCATTTATAATTGTCAAAATTTTAAATAACAAACCTGCACTTTAATCATAATTTTAACTTAATGGTTCTTTAAACATTGTTGAAGCTTTTACAGAAAGATTGAAATTGTTAATTGGGATTGAAACAATTAGATATAAGTAAGTAAAAAGATACTTACTGTAAATTGCTTGTCACCTGTCGGACCTCCGTTGCTTATTCTTGCATGTATATCACGGTCTTGTTCCCAGTTCCATTGCGTGTTGAATAGCTTTACTGGAGTCATACCGGTTAGAGAGATAGGTGGATCAGGTCTTGATTCCATGTTTCTGCTCTCTTGCTCACATATACTTGCTGGCGACCAGATACTGTGCGTTCTCGTTCTACCTTTCAAAGATAGATTCAGGGGTGCATCATCATCTATAACAAAAATTAATATATTCATTATAATCGTAAGATTTTTTTAATCAGATTACAAATTAAATAGTACAAGAAGTTAGTTATAATAATATCCTGGAGTCTGGAAAAAGTTCGGTACGTTTTACTAGTAGAAGTAAATTGTTTTATTTTCGCAATATTTTTACCAAAAGGTGATATTTCCAACGAGATTAACTGCATCCATCAGAGAATACGCCCCGAACTATTTTCTAGGCCCAATATTTATTATAATTTTATTAGTTAGGTGCCATAGATTGGTAAACACCGAAAAGATACAATTTATTAAAAGTGAGTAAATGAATTATTTAGTTTAAGGTAACCAGCTCTACATTGTAGCAAAAAATACTATACTATGACGCAAATCAGCAATCAAAATTTAATAATAGCCTATATTATGACCGGTATAAATGGTCTGATATATCAACAACAAAGGAAACATTACTTGGAATATATGGTAATAACATAGTCATTATGGCATAAGCTATAGAAACCGTACAAGTGGCGGTCAACAAGATTTATCTGTGGATTGAACTAAATTAATAGAATGATAAATACAATTAAATGAAAATTAATAGTTTGAAATTTGTCTATGTCAATTAGCGCCGAAGTGATAAAAATCTAATTATATGAAATAAGGGATACCAGATATCTTGGGTTAAATTGGATACATCACGTTGGATAAGAAGCAGAGCAGATTAAAGTCAAAATGCACTGGTTACTTGGAATATATTTCCAACTTAACTTAAGATCAAAAAGGCAAGTTGAGCAACATAGGATTTAGTGTCGATATATAAAATATAAGTAAGTCATCACTTGAGGCTTGCATAAAAGTAAGAAGCTGAAGAGTTCTGCTCCTCAACTCCGAAGCAGGTTTGTGTTCAGAAATTGGTTTGTAAAATGTTGAACATGAGATTGTAGAGCACTAATTGTAGACTTGTTAGAAAAAGTATATTGGGGTTGTAGGAAAGTAGATTGTCAGTAAATGGTGATCTTTTTTTAATGATTAATTGTGCACAATAGAATAGAAATAGAAAAGTAATAATTAGATATTGGTCATTCTGGTGGATGAAAAATTCTATTCTATTATTTTAATTTTTAATTTTTAAAATACACAACAAAAAGCTGAAAAGGAAAGAGCGCAGTGATAAAGTAAAAAATAATGATTGATTAAATATGTATCTTTCATTAAAAACAAATTGTCAAGAAGTAACAAGTAATCTGAAGGGGTTTGTAATTTAATGATAGTATTGTTCTATAACTTACCAACTTTTGCATTTTCAGGTACATATCCGGTATCACTGGAAGTAGCTTGATCGGGACTAAGAGACTCCGGTCTGGTCACTGGACTATATGGTAGGAATAATCCAGGTATTGTATACCACATATACGGAGGATAGTTTGGGACAGATTGCCGTATGGAATTTGCGTACATAAGTGCTCCCATGTCTGCAAAATATACATTATTTTCACATTTAATTGATATGCTTTTTAAACACAAACTTACTAGATAGATAGTTCCTATTTAAGTCTTTAGGATAAACTAATGAGAACGCACTATGACGTGAAACTGAATTTTCTGGTGTATGTGGAGGTGAAGGGCTAGAACTAGAACTTCTACTTGATATTCCGGCCGCAGCGCTACTCGTGGGACTACATGGCGATGATCTTGGAGGTGATTCATCGGCATCGCCGTCATAAAGCCTCGATATTCTCGGCATCCTGAAACACAAAGAACATTTTCATTGAATTACTTGTGGAAAATTATTTGCGGAAATAATGTGCATTTGAATTTGTTTCTGGAATAGTTAATAAATTGATTTAGGGTATAGGCAAAATAATATGAATATCATGCCAATATATAACATCTTGTTGTATGTTTCATGAGCGATGGTATCCGTGGATTTAATGTCATTAGACAGTATAAACAACACATAGTAGAACATCATCGACGTAAAGTAATAGAAACCCAAAGTTAACAGACAAAGGTCCATGAACATAAAAAGGATTGTGGTTAGACAGCATAAACATGTTGCGACAAAAGCAGTACGATGGGAGCTTCATAAAGACACTCATGGAAGGGCTGCGATCGTGAAATCCTTTATAACGGAAGCCAAATTAAATAAAAGGTCGTAAATAAATAAGTCGTTGCGAGCATATTATGTTATGTTATAACTTAACGTCTTAAGATGTTATTAAACGTTGAATTTGCAATTGCATTCTAATCAGTATTCATTATTTCTATAAACATATTTGCAGCAAGCTAATATTGAAAATAATTATTTGTTATTAGTTAAGAAATTTCTTTATTATTTATGTTGAAAAATCAGAAGATATACAACAATACCATTATTTCATCTTACTATTTTTTGATATAAATAACTGTCAAGAAAAATTTTAGAGAGTAACTTTTGAAAATATAATTAACAATATTATTATAATATAATTGTGTCTTCCTGCACATCATAATTGTCGGTTTTGGCTTTGACTTTGAACAATGATTAAAATGTGGCAATTGACTGGAAATGACATTTTAAACCCTTTTAACAAAGCGTTTGTATTGTTCGCTTGCTAAAAAAATAATTTTCTATGGCGTATTGTGACTGTCGATGAAACGTCGATCAACTACTATAATACCAAGAGGAAAAAGTCAAGTTATGAAATTTTGTTGAGCATATGGTGGGATCAGCAAGGCATGGGGTATGACAAATTGCTAAAATCGACTGAAACTGTTACTATAAATAACCTACTAACTAATAAACTACTAACCTCAATTAATGAGACTTATTGAAGACTTTCATGACAACTTATTGAAGAATACAAGAGTTATACAACCTTACGATTTTTTATTTTTACATTTTTTTAAATAATTAGCAGTATTATTATAATATATTATAATATAATTGGGTGTTATTGCTTCAAATTAAAATCTTTATAATTAGTGATTATGTTCTCAGTCATTAACTATATGAGTAAATGAATTTGATTAAAATAAAGCTACAATTCAATGATTGACGATAAGAATAAACATTGAATTAAGGATGAAATAAATAGTCATTCAAGTAATGAACTTGTAAGATACAATAAATTCAGCGAAACTATCAATAATAGCATTTTCCTTTTTGTTTAATGGATCTATCTGTATTAGACGGCGTTGTACGTGTGTTGTAGCGTGTGCGCTTCATCGTCATCATCGCAGTATAATCAAAGCAACTAATGTCCATTTCCCATACATACCCTCCCCCCATTACATCGCAACAATTACAGTGACAATCTCGGGGATCAATGAACGAAATCGTCGAACGTTGCGTGATTGGAGACCCCGTCGACCTAGGGGAGGTAGGTGGGAGGCCACCGAATCGTCCTAGCTGGTCGCAAATTGATTTATAATCCTTCCTCGCCGGACAATATTCCAAATGGACCCGCGACGGTTTTTTCGACGCGTCATTCGCGTCAACCTTTATTCCATGCAACGATGTTATTTAACACGAACAATGTACGGTTTGTAACAGTCATTTGGGCGTTTTCTAAATAAACCCATCAGTTTCCGTGCCATAGTTGACATCTGATGGTTAATTGGCTTAACAATATTTCACCAAATTATCAGTAATACAGTTTTTCATGTAAATTCATTAACTCGCTCAAATAGATCAGTGGTACCACTGTTGATATTTCTTAATATATTAAATACTTCAATGCTATTCATTTCTTATTCATTATGTTTTGTTAAATTGCATAAAAATTTAACGTTTTTCTTCATCACAAGCTTTATTGGAAAAATCGAAAAAATTTATTTTATTCAAGCAATTATTTAACAATAGCCGCTACTTCGTCCATCTTCCAGGCAATTTATCGATTCCATGTTAAAAGAACGATGTATCATCTGAGGCTATCCATGAATAGACCCATTTTTGGTATCTTGGTAAGAAGTGATGCTCAGATAGGCGATGATTTATATGCCAAAATAAGTAATAATCAGAAGGAGCAAGTTCTGGATAATATGGCGGGTAGAGGATCTCTTCTCATTTTAAAGATTCCAAGATTGAGGCTATATTGTCGAGCGTTGTTATGCTGAAGAATAACATTGTTGTGTCTTTGCTCGCATTTCGTGTAGTGCACGGCTCAAACGCATCAATTATCGATAGCGGATCTCATTGATAGATTCATTAGGTTTTAGAAGCTCTTATAATACCACACTAAGATTATTCCGTCACGTAACTACAGAAAATTAATTTGGAGCCATGGTTATTAAAGCTTGACGGTGATGTTGATACCATGTGGTTCTCATATGTATTTTTTTGCTTCGAATCGATCTATTTTTTATCACCAGTAACAATACAATGCAAGAAATCATTTCGATTATTTTGTTGAAACTACATTTCACACATAACCAAATTAGTTTTTGTATTATTCCCATGTTCTTCAAACAATTGGAAGCGCTTTCTTGTGTTACCCACAGCAATTCTGCATATTCTTATTAGGTTTTACATGGATTATCGTCGAGTAATGCCTAATTATTTGGCTCTTCAGAGCGCCCTTTGCCTTCGGTGTCCAAATAACCACTTTTAAAACGTAGAAACCAGTATTCACAATGTTGAAATCAATCAATGTATACAGACGTTAATTGAAAGAATACCCAAATGCAATTTTATTTTTGATATTACTACTGCCGGGTTCATTAAATACTTTTACAAAATAAATAAAATTTCAAATGTCGGGTTTGGTTTCAGTGATTTAAAACTGATGCTTTTAATGTCAGTGATAAAGAACGGTTTGAATGAACGGCCGAATAAACCGAACAAGTTGAAATGCAATGAATTGCAATACTTATTTGACGAATACCCAGTTCAAACGCTTAAAGAATTATTAAATCGCTTAAAGTTAGACGCATTAACTATTTACCAGACGTTTATATGCGGTGAGAGTGATCCAAAACGAGGGAGAACATGCTACTACACAAATTGACTGAAAATGCCGTTTTGGACTTCCAGGCTTCATTAATTGACAGCCAAAAATAATATTTTTCTATGGCGTATTATGCCTGACGATGAAAAGTGGATCTACTACAATTCTAATCACAATAACTCATAGGTTAGTCCAGATATAATGCCTTCTGATTACTATTTGATCAGGCCGATACTGTAAGGCTTATCTGGCACACGGTTTCTATATGCTGAAGAAGTGTGAAAATGGATCTTTAATTAAGTAACTGTCACAGCAGCATAGTTTTTTGACATGGTATCGACAATTTACCAGAAAATTATAAAAAAGTTGTAGAAAATGATGGAACATATATTGATAGAAATATAGTGTACCTGTTTTTCTCAACAGGCACACAGAGAAAAATGATGATTCATACATGCAAGCATCTTCAATTGATACAATTGATACTGAATAATTCAGTTAAAGAAATATGAAGCTGACCGCTGTGGACGCCCAAATCAACAGTTAAGAAAGACAACGAAAAGTTCATAAGTAGCTTTGGGAAATTGCAGAATTAGAAAGAGAAGTTTCTAGATATAGTTGACATTTTAAAGGTGCCAAGAAGTTAGTATTTTGTCAATTTGACACATATATACATTCGACCATACATAATTTGTCTTTGTAATTGTATATGAGGCCACGTTTACTCATATCCTACCAAAAATCAAAAAATATACAATAAAAAATTACATCAGAAGTAACATAAGCTCAGAAGAGAGCAATATATTTTGCCATTAAAATGAATGGTTTTAAAGGACAGGAAACTTACTAAATACATTATTAAGTAAATGCTGTGATACAAGAAATAATAATAATATACAAGAATAATAATATCTTAGATACGAAGCAATTAAATCCCTTTTCTAAAAGTGACAGGATATTTTCTGTGAGATAGTATCAGTATGTCCAGTAATGTTGAACATTACTTTCTCCGATATATATATATATATATATATATATATATATATATATATATTATAGATATGGTGTTCTATGTTAACATTCATTATGTTTGATTTCTTTTTTTCTCAGTCTAAATATTTTAAGTAAGTATAAGTAAGTTTAATGTAACTAAATAATTAAAAATGTAGATAGATAAAAGCCATATATATATATATATATATATAACATAAAGTAAAGCCATGTAAAGACAAAATGAAATTTTATTATTCATTATATATATATATATATATATATATATATATATATATATATATATATATATATATATATATATATATATATATATATGGGTCTCTCAGTTCGATTCATGAGGAACTAATAAATTAATTGACCGTATTCAATCAAAAATATATTGAAAAGTATTTGTATGTATCATTTTTCTACCCGCGGAAATAACCGCAGAAAAGAAAAGAGTTTCAGAGAGAAAACAAGTTTCTTAAAATCCTTCTCCAGTAGGTTCCATTCTAAACATTATCTAAAACAGTGAATAATATAACTTAAACTACAGCACGACAATATACGCTAAATACAGACATTCTAAAACAAAATTAGTCGATTTATATAGTTGATTATTTGGGCAGTTGGAGCATGATTAATTTGGTAATGGTAAAAAAACATCAAAAATTATGAAAGAGTTTGAATAATATTGTTAAAGCAAAATTAAATTTCAAGACGCTTTTATTAACAACTGGAGATTTTTAAATTATTTAATATTTTATTATGAATATAATACTAGTAGAACTATAATAAATTTATTTTAAACATCGTGATTTGAAACAAGCTACACGATGATTATTTATAATAATTATGTATAATCTATTTATTACAACATACAGATATTTTGAGATAGCTCAAATCAAACTTAAGTTATTTTATATTTAATTGATCACTTGTACACTAAGTTCATTGAAATGAAATGGAAATTGCTGTAAAATGAAAAAATATAATTGTATTATGGTAGCTATTATCTCTTGAGCTAGAAGCTGGAGAGCTAAATCTTAAAAATAAGTTGGATGAAATATTTTGTTCTTTAATATACTGATTTTATCGATTATTTTTGGTGATTTCAGACGTCTTTGCAAAGATTGCTCTTAAAATTTACAGTAATAACTTAAGTTTTTTTGCTTTACCACATTGGGATGAATACACGAGTATAATACACTTTGCAGACCCAAAAATATTGTCTCTAACATTGTTTTTTGTTGATTGATTTGGCTGGCCTATTTCAGGATCGAAATATTTCGTATCTACGTTTTAAAATGATTTTTTTCCCTAAATTTAATTAAATGAATTCGAAAAATTGCAATAGATGCGATTGAGTTGAGTATTTAAGAAAAATAATGGTTGCAACTTTCCAGATTATATTATAAATAACATAGAAAAATATAGTTGGTTTTAAAATTCAATCAATTAGACTGTCGTATTCCAAGTGTCATGGATTATGTAAATATTTTTGCAGTAAGACACAAGGAAAGTATCCATTCCCATGTTAACGCCAAAGTGTTCTAACTCTCGGATAATATTAAACGAGGACGAAGAATCAAACGTGTGATCTTGTGTGGTTGTATACTGTACTGTACTAAATGGTACAAACACTAACGTAACTTTTATTTTATTAGAGACTAAGTAAGGACAGTGGGCCTTCTTAGGTAAGTATCCAGTTTCAAGTCACTGTAGAAACAAATTGTAAGTTGTCGGCAACGACTAGTAATAACATATTAACAAAAAAAAATAGTTAACATAAAATTAGTAGGCTATAATGGAGTAAGAAAAAAAAAAGAACTCCAACATTATTATTGGCGCCATCAAAGACCACATCGATTTAAACCGAGTTTTTTCGTCGGGAAGACGGAAAAAATAGACTTCAAATTAAAAGGCATATCAATGATCTCGATCGCGGCCATTTTTGGTTGAGCCGAAGATTTTCCTCATGAATTATACGGAACTAAAGAGTCGAAGGCAAGCGGACTCATGAAACATTCAGGCCGTCGTAGATGGACGCGTGCTGTAGAAATGGAAATCGCGAGTTATTAAGCCTGTCGAGTTGTTTATGTCGACGATTTGCTTGCAGATCACAGACATGTTCCGTCGATGGATCGATAAGCTTCAGCCTTCACAGCGAATCACTGTTCGAGCCAATATCTTATTTTTATTGATATATAATGTATTTATAAGACAGAATAAAAAGAGTGATTGGCGAGATAATGGGAAAAGGTATATAACAAAATTGAAAGGGTAAAATACAACATATTTTGCTTTAACATTTTTATGGGAACAGATATGTCTTCTATAAGAAAGTAAACAGAATAGAGGAAGTGTTGTGTCAAGTCTGCTTTAAGAAAATCAACTACCTCTCCTCATAATCGTAATAATCTAGTTAATTAAAAAGAGAATATACTACAAGTAATAAAATATTTTGAAACAAGATCAGAGTTATATTTTTTCATATTTACCATCACATATTTAAATAAATTAATAAACAAAATACGTAAGTCTTCGTAGTGAATCATTCTTCGAGTCAACATTTTACTATTATTTATATATAATATATTTAAGGTACAGTATTATAAAAGCATTGAGTGATATTGGCAAGGCAATGTTGTTTTAGTAGAATAGAAGTGTTGTGATAAGTCTATTTTAAGAAAATTTACTGCATGTCTTCATAATCAAAATAAACTAGTTAATTACAAAAAGAAAATATTACAAATAATATAATATTTGAAACAATATCATAAGCAGGATTTTTTATATTTTTACCATCTCATATTAAAATAAATTAATAAACTAAATACATAAGCCTTCGCTTCTCTAAAAAAGTGAATAGAATAATACAATTATTATAGTGAATCTGTTTTACGAAAATAATTTACATCTCATAAACTAGTCAGTTAGTTATATAGAGAAAATAGTACAAATAATCTAAAATCGGGAAACAAGACCGTAGTTTGTTTTCTTATATTTATCATCACATACTGAAATTAATATATAAACTAACTAAAGAATTTAACATTGATTAGCATAAAATTTATGGTTTTTGAAAAATAAATACTTAATAGTAGCTAATGAAACATATTAAATGTATTAATTAATTAAAGCTACAAAGAACATAATATGATTCGTATTCAGCAGGAAAATGTGTACTGTTAATATAAGTTGGCGATCGGTCGCAGTTGTTCTGGACTCAGACAATGCTAAACTTCTATTTTTCAGATTGTTTTCGATCATCTTGATTCATGTATTTTTCGGAGTTAATTTTTTATTAATTTGCATACGAATCGATGGGCTTATTACTTTGGTGGTAAATATCACTTTTTCTCATGTCTTACTAATCGCAAGTAATCGAACCATGCTGACTATTGAAACAACGTTTTCCTACCGGCACTGATTGTTTCCGTCATAACTTGGTCGGCTCCAGGGGTTTTACCACTCTATGATTTGAATGTCTCAAAAAGTGTTTATTGAAAGATGCGTTTGATTGCGATTGAAAGACTAAAATGTAATTTCACTGACAATTGAAAAACAACTAATTTTCTGTAGATAGTATTACATCGTGAATGGTCGAGACACTAAAATTAGAATAACACTAGAATACCATATATATATATATCCAGAAGAGGAAAATCTTTGATGTTAGTAATATGAATTAATGGTTGATAATATAATATTTATTGAATGATCTGACAACGTTACCTGCAAAAAAGATTTGTCCTAAATAGTACAGAAACAAATATCTATTTTGATGGCAAGATTATTTTTCTGTTTGCATACATTCACTAATTAAAATGATAGTAAATATTTCTGTTTGGACACATTAATCATTATTAGATTTTTCTATTACTCTATACTATTTTATACCGAGAAAAACTTTATACAGACAAACAAATTGGGGTTTATTAACTACATTTGCTGATGATACTGCGATGCCTGCTGTTACAGACAATAGCGAAGAAGCCATACAGCGAAGTAATGCAATTCTTGGATACTGCCAGAACCGAACACAGACTCAAAAGAATCAAACTACATAATCTTGTGTAATGTAAGAAAATAAGTTAAGTGTTACATAAACATTATTATAACACAGACTAAGATACGGCCGATGGGTTCCTAGATGCGAGTTATTTTAAAGACAAATTGCAGTAGGTTAGTCGACAGCGACTAGTAACAATGTCTCACATATAAAATATGCTGTTTGATTGAGAAACTAAGGACACCATCTTAATATGAGTTTAACAAATAAAATAGATTCAGTAAGCCAAAAGATAACTTACCTTGGCGAATCAAATCTTTCCAATATTGTTCGATTTCTTCCACACAAAATCACTAACGACAAAGACAAAGAAAAAAACGAAATCGCGAAACGTCCGAACTTGATCACAATCACGTATTAAATGAACTTCATCAACCTGTGACGAACGACACCTGACTGAAACTCAGCTTTCAGAAAATCCAGGTATACACTCACTATCACGCCCCACCAAGTCGTTTTACCTGTGAATCGAGGGTTTATGACACGTGCTACATAGCTCCGCCTCTCGATTTAGGTGATAGGTCAAAGTAATAACACGAAGGCGGAGCGAAACCGAACAGATTGGTCGGGATTGGTGGCTCCGATCCGGTTCTATTCTCCGGAAACTTTAAGGATGTCGCTAATTGATTTGATAACATTTTTTTTGCAAGGTGTCAAATTCGATATTTATAAAATATTACGGTTGATAGTCGGCCGCCCCGATTGCCAACGTGAGGAGTGGGGAACTGGGTGGAGTGGCGGTGTATTAATTAATTGTTGTTGGACCCTGACAAATAAAGTATTATGTAGCTGTCTAATTTTTGGTGGGGTTTTGTTTTTATTTGTCCTTACAACCATTCGATGTATAGCACTAAAATATATTGGTAATAAATTCGTTTTAATGGCCGAGGAATTAAATTAAAAATCTTTGTTTGATTTCTCTTTTTTGTGTTGATATCGATGTACGATGACGTCAGTATTGTTTCAATGTTAATATTAATTATGGACGTTATTTGATTGCGTTCCGTATAGATAACTGATTAAAATGGTGTTCTAATAATATTTTCTTTATTTTAATTTATTCTATTATTACTTTCTTAATGAAAACTTCTATAAAATCGTTTATAACATTCTTGCTTTTTTTCAAATTTTCTCCGACGATAACAATTCCTCGCGTGCTTAGATGTGTTGTCAGGTCTGATAACGATATTATGATTTTCAGATGGCATCCTTGCCAAAATTATTTTAACCATTTTCACTAAATCGTTATTCTAATGAAGAAACGTTTGCAGTTCATTTCACCGTTGGATTGTGATTGATTGTGATAAAATAAATTTGTAAGAATTGATGATTCGCATCTGATAGTGGAAATAGCCCCTAGTATGTGATAAATTTCTCCTTGTACCTACAGTTGGATAATATTTTGCTGCTAATACCGATTCGAATGGTGCCAAAAAAACTTTTATGGTATATACTACCTTGAAACTGAATATGAAATCGTCCTTAACAATATTTTAGACATATATTTTATACAACTATTATATATACATTATACATAGATATATACTATATATACAAGTAATAACAAGTACATTTTAACTGGTAAGCAAGAAGAGATTAGCGCCTTGTGTCAGAATGCGCTAAACTGCTGGGAATGATGGAATTGGCGCATGCGCACAATATTGGCGCTCTCTTATTCCCATCCTGCAGTGTATAATAGGCCATTTCAAAATTAGCCGTTGGTCGATTGAAAACAAATAATCTAGAATATTTAGATTAAAAAGAATAATTATGTAAAATTTTGTATTGCATTAACAAGTTAATAACAATATTAATTACATTGTTGTGTTATTCTTAGTATTGTAACATACATTGGTTATAAAATATGGAAGAACAAAAGTAAGTACGGAATGTAAGGTTAAATTTTATAATGTTAAAATAGTTAAACAGCATCAATGTTCTTATAGTGAGAATATTAAGCACCAAACTTGTAACAAAACATTTAGGACATCAAATAGAAGACAACATATTAGACAACAAAGAAGACAATTATTCTTTTTGTTGAAATAAAAATGTTGCAAAGGGTATGAGATAAATAATATGCAATTGTGCTAGAAGTAATGTTAAACGTAATTATAGCTTTTATACACATTTTGTTGTAATTAACCATGCATTCGTTTTAGGTTAGTAAATATACAATCAGTTCAGTAGTCGATTCATTACTGTCATTATGTAATGTAATTATGTCAAATGTAATTATTCTTTTGTTGTCCATCAAAAATAGTAGCAAAAATTGCGGTAACTGATAAAAATATCTTCAATCATGATATATTTTAGTAACAATTTGATTTTTCTTTTATAGGTGAAGTTGTATTATAAAAATAGAAAAAATTAGAAAGGATTTTGCAGGATGAAAGAGTAGTGGAAAACGATGCTTTGAAAAGATCAAATTTAAAATTATTTAGTAGGAGTCGATCTCAATCGAATAAACAAAACGTATAACATTAATCATCAATGACACCCTAACGATCTAGCGACTACTACTCTGAAGATGGAGGAGTGAAACAAACAAGGAAAAGACATATTAAAGACAAAAGAGCGTAGGTAAATAAATTATTGTTTTGTAAAAGGAATGATGTATTGACGGTGACTTCTTTCAGGTGAAAGGTGTGCAAGATGAAGATTTTGCTATATATATATATATATATAATATCATATCAATATAATCTCTATATGAATATGAAAATTTTCTAACAAAACATGAGTTTTTATTTTCAAATGGTTCCCAATTTTTATTTACTCAGTAAACAAAATTACAACACTCAATTATTAAAATGTGCATTTTGGTGGGCGTTTAACTTAAAATATTTCATAAGAAATAAATGATAATTTTCATATTACTATGTTTACTATTCATTGTAATGAGTTCATAGCATTTCCTTTACTATTGTAACATGTTTGATTATTGTTTTTTTATTAAATTTTATTGGGCTAAATTTCTCCGTCACGAACGATATACAAAGAAAAATATATTAGAGTAAACTTCCAAACACCGGTTACAAAACAAGGTATATGCGCTTGAGTAGAGTTTGCCACGTCAGTGCTTGTTTACTCAAACTATTAATTCAAATAAATGAAAAGGAATGCGTGTGCTAATCTGAAAGTACCTTTAGTTTACAGTATCCTCCCTGTGACGTGTCGTTGTTGTGTTTGTGCGAACGAGCTCGTTCCATTCTAATTATATCTACTCCATTTCCAGTCACTTTCCAAAGAAATTGTTAAAACTATTATCGTTTTGTGTCATATCGCAAAACTAACAAAACAAAACTAATTTAACAACCCTAATATTATGTACATTTTTTTGAAATTGAAACATCAAAGCACATATTGATTTAAGTCAAATAAGTTTCTAAGTTTAATTTGAATGTTAATATCGGAGGATTAGGTGTTAAAGACAAAGCACGTAGGAGAAAGCCAACAGTGTGTGAATATACAGACTTGGTTCAAAACAATCGAAATCGTCATGGGAGATCTTTATAAATTATAACCGTCTAGATGATCTGATGAACTTCGTATCAGTTACATCTATCTCGCATAGTAACAATAGCCATTTGGTCTATTGTTGGTGAACTAAACAACCTCGCGTGCTCACATAATATCCGATTCAATGCTAGTTGAACATTTCGACTGAATCGTTGTTCTGATGAGGGAATGTTTGTAGTTCGTGGACATGGATCATTCACTCTTGGGTTGAGCATCCGGATTTCACAAAAATCTATGACTGAATTATAGCAAATAGAATATATTTACAGGATATTGCTTTGCCATAAACTGTCACTACATATTTCAGTTTTATTATTGGTAAATATTTACTCGAGCACAATTAGGATACAACTCGAAATTACAATTAGCACATACTTATATAAAGCTTGTCATATATGTAAATATTTTTCATTTGATTTTAAAATACCTTTATTTTTATGAAATATTAATCCTGGTAAAGTATTAAACGGTATTGAATTTTATTCCAAAATTAAATTTTACTGCATCAATAAATATCTAAAAATCAACAAAAGTGTCGATCCTTTATGACAGTAAAACTATTAATGGAAATGACAGTGACTATTTGTGTCTTATTATTTTCTTTGCAATTATAGCCTAAACTACTATATAACTACACTATGTGCTTTCGCCTTCAAAATTAGCCAAATCGGTTCAGCTATTCCCGAGTTTTAGCGAGTTTCAAAATTAAATCGAATATTTATCAAAATTATGTATATTTATTAATAAAAAAATAAGTTATATATAAAAAAGAACTAAGTAAAGGAAGCACGTACCAAAATTGAATTATTGAGTGATTCCAAAATAAATGGAACCCAATATACATATGAGCCAAATCCTAAATTATTTGTCCATTAATCTATGCTCATACATAAATATGTCGGCTTAGCTCCTTTCTTTTTGACGAAAACGAAGGACCTGGAGACGTGGAATTTGACCGGTTGAAGCTTATATCGAGGAAACATTTTTAGGTCTAATTCTTTTGTGTAATATGCGCTATAAATAAATATATTCCAATAAAACGAAGCGACCGAACCAAGTAATCATAAATAACCGTCATATCGGTCAGTTAAATATATAAACAAATATTTTTTTACTCGAACTCTTATACGGTAGATTATTTTGTTAAACATTATTTTGTTAATGTGTTAAAACTTTATTATACGAAGTTATTTAAAATTCTTAAGCAACCAGTGTTATTTAAGATTTTGTGTTATTTTCGGTTATTGCCGTATTGTTTGAACTATTAAAGAGTTACGGTATATTTTACATTTTTTATAGAGTTTTTTTTACTCTTTGTGTTTCCGCATTCTGCCCTATAGGCAATAAGTATGTCTTAAATCACTTTATTAAGCGATCTCCTCTATAAAATATTATCTTAAATAATTAGTGTTATTCTAAAGTTTATTCGAAAGTCTATATATGTCAAGTAATCAGAGCAGGTCGTGATAAATGTTTTAGTCTACGCACTTCAACATCACGGCGCATATTTAGCTGCTTAGCGAGTACGTTGGGATGCACTGACACACTTTCGAAGTACTTCACACAAAGATGTTGAATTACACTCGTTATAGGTTCTAGAGGAATATAGCGTTGTATCACTTTATTTAAAATATAGTACGGAGCATCAACAATGGCACGCAACACTTTATTTTGGAACCGTTGAATGATCGGTATATTGGATTTGCCAGCGGTACCCCATAGTTGGATTTCATATGACCAAATAGGCTTGAGTACAGATGTATGAGAACAAACTCATACAGCAATACCTTGTTGAGCCAATACATTTGATCTAATTTAAGTCCAAGTTTTTTCCGTTTAGAGAGTATGTGCTTCTTCCAGGCTAGGCGTCGATCTAGGTGCATACCAAGACATTTAACATGCTCTGCTTGGGGGAGTTGACGATGATTGATATTCACTGGTGAACATGTTCTTCTACGCAGGGTAAATGTTACATGGGTGGATTTGGTTTCATTGGCTTTAATGCGCCATGTCTTCAACCATAATTTTATTTGCTCTAGGTGGATTTGTAGGTTTATTGATACTGTGACTGGGTCTTCATGAGATGCTAAGATTGCTGTGTCTTCTGCGTATGTTGCCACAATAGTTATTTTTGTGGCGGGTAGATCGGCCGTATACAGAAGATATAGTACTGGCCCAGTTTTTATAGAGATAATAAATTAATATGTGATATATCGGAGGATATATGCATCTGTGAAAGAAAATCCGGACATATGCTAAAATTTCATCTCAACATAGATTAACAATATTTGAGTAAAACAAGAATCGTCCATCCAGTCATTTTTTGTGAACAAAGAATAGCTAAGAGTATTGTTTTTGCTTAATGACTGATATTAATAGATATGGTTGTGGTGACATAGAATATAATTATACTAGAGTTAATTCTAATGATTATTAAGATTTTTCTGTAAATTTTAGTGGTATTAACTTCTTTTTCTATCTTATATTTCAATTGAGATATATAAATAAAATACGAATATATATATATATATATATATATATATATATATATATATATATATATATATATATATATATATATAAAGTAATGAAAATATGCACCAGTTAAAATTCAACGAACTACATAATTTGCATAAATTGAACACAGAGGACAAATAGAAGAAATTAAGGTGTTTAAAGATTAAAATAATAGGATATATGGTATAAGAATATATTTATATATGGTATAGGAATGTATTTATGATCAAATAACTAACTATTAATTGTTTGAAACTTGGGCCTATAAAGTACAAATTTCAAGGAATTAAGGATAATCAATCATATCAATTTCAAAATGGTTTTATTTTCATATATTCTGTGTTTTAATATCAAGCATGTGTTATTTCATTTATTTTTCCATGTTTATGTTTATAACATGAAAGTAAAGAAAGATCATGTAATATTATATGGGATGCTTTAAAGTTGTTACAGTTCTGAAAAGAATTTTACTTATGAGACTTTGTTGTAATCTTCAATAGTGTAGCAATTTAAACTTATCAATATTTTATTGACTCTTGAAACTTAATTCAAATTAGAATAAATTGTTAGGGTTAGTTCTTGAAATAGTTAGTGGAAAACAGTTTTAGTAATACATAATTTTTAAATTACTCCCTTTGCTCTATTACGAGAAAAACATTACTTAATGAATAAATAGTGGTAAAAATAAATTTACAACAATGCTCCATTCTCTAAGAAGGTTTCGGTCTCTATCGCAACACAACGGTTCTTGGCTGTCGCCTATACTAATGCGTCAACAAAGTCGGCTATTTTATTATTTTTACTTTATTGCTTTTTGAAATTATATGGGTATTTTATTAATATTCATATTATTCTATAATAATTTATATTATAGCTGTGAATGTATAAGTTATATTATATAATTTTCAATGAATTTAAATTCTGTCCTTTACAAATTGATTATTTCATTTCAAACAAATTTTGAATAAACATTATTTTGTTGTCCTTTTCTATCCTTTTGTTCTTTTTTATGTGTATTTTTAGTGCTTAATATTAACTGTAATAAATCAAAAAATACCGTTGCATTCATCGACTTGCCGCCTAAAATAAAATGCGGGGTCATCTATAGATTTCGCCAAAAAAAGGGACACGTCCTTGGATTCAGGAGGTGGAATAACACCGTTTGTAATTCGTCTGGTACTATCTTGTTCCGATCTTGGGGACCGTTATTTGTACATTTGCTATTAGAAGTTTATCCGACCCCATTTTTGATCTCTATCCGGTTATATTGATGGACTCTTGAAAATAATATCGTAGGCTATCGTAGAGAAATATTTGAGTATTGCCGAAAATTCAAAATTCAACAACAACTTCTATCTGAACATATATAGTCTATTCAAAATAACAGTGAACTGACGTCATAAACATGTTTAATGTATTGAGAAATTTTAAATCGCCGCTTATTATTACTATGATTGAACATTTCAGAGCCACACAACATATTGCACCACGAATAGGTTACTCCGAACAGAAATAAGAAAATGTACGCCCATTTTTGCCAGTAAAATTCGTTAGAGCGGCAAGCATTTTTAATGTTAAATATTAACTTGCTGTGGTTTTTACTGAAAATATTTTTCAGCGTGTTACAGCTGCACTAAATATTAGTATAGGCACGGTCCAGTGACTCTCAAAAAATGAAAGATATAATCTGGAATTCACCGAAAAAAAAACCGCCCTCATAAGAAGCTGGTGACGAATCAACATCAGCTTGATGATAGCTCTATTAGAGATCAAATATAATGTATAAGAAGGGTGAGTAGTTTCTTCAATATAATTTAATACAATTATTTCAGAGGAAACTGTTAGTCTGAAAATTATGGAGGACGTCTCATCGAAATTCTAGATATTGTATTTAAAACAATACAATTTTTATAAGCATATAATAAAATGGAGGAAGACTTTATTTCAATTTATGTATTTAGATGAGACATGGAAATTTCAAAATTGGACCAATATACCCAATGGTCGTCACCCATGGCAAGATGATAATAAAAATAGTGTTATAACAACAAAAGTTGATGGTAAAAGGTCAACTTTGGCATAATAATTGATTAGGTTTTATTAGTCATAATATTTATTAATAACTCATTGCAGATATATTGTATATCAGGTTGGAAACAGGAATTTTGAATAAATCCTTTGCTTGAATGAACTCGATTGAACACATTGCAGAAGAAATTGACAAATGATGAAATTGTGAACAAATGTTTTTTGAAAATGAAGGGAAAGTGATAGCATAGCTATTTACTTGAATAAAACTTTCTGAATATGAGATTATGATTCAATGCTGCCAATTTTTAATATAGGGTGACGAAAGTAGAAACAACTAATGGTGAGTACATAATTAATATACGATACGAACTCTAGGAAATGTTATAGTGGATTGTAAAATAATTATGTGCGCATATATGTGTGTAATTGTTGAGAATATACAGGAGCATTTGATTAAAATATGCCAGAGGAGAAAGAATAGGAACTGCTTTGCAGATATGCCAAATGCATTAAGGAGAATCTAGTGATTAAATCTAGTTTTATCAAGAAATATATGATCAAATAGTAACAGAAAAAACTAAGAAGAAATTCATTGATATCAAAATGTCTTCGCAACGAAACATCTGTCGAAGGAAACAAGAACAATACTATGTAAATGCTATGTGAATATTACTAAAATTTGTTTTCAGGATATTTTCAATGTAAGATCGAAATATATTTAATATATAATATTAACTAAAGTAACGGTGTAAAAGTAAATGTTTGTATACTAAAACATTAAAATATATGTAAGCTATCTCAAGAACTAATACTCACTAACCTTTCTAAAATGGCATTTAATTAAATCTAATTTCCATTAAGTTTCAATTGTCAACAAAGTAATAATAATTACTACATCATCAAATATTATAGCAAAATATCATAAATTAGATTATTTATTATTCATAATATAAAATACGTATTAAAATGATAAACTTGGAGAATAAAAGACCAATTATCAGAGTACCACCTATAAAAAATGATCGAAATGAATGAGTTCGACGCATCGATGAAAAAGCTGAATTATTCGAGAACGTTTAGTTAACGTTTTCTAACCGAGTGATATAGAATCTACAATAAATATGAATTCTGTTAGTGAGCCCGATGTAGCTGTAAATCTGATTTTTCCAATGGACGTTGCCAGAGAAACTGAAAACAACCTGAATCTTGAAACGGCTCTTGGAATTGATTTTACCTGGAACGTATATATTCAGTGCTTGTTTGAGAGTGTTCCGAAATGTTTTAAGGTTGCTGGAATAATTATTCTTAAAAAACCTGACAAATCGGCAGAGCAATTTTTATTTTACAGGCCTATTCCGCTCCTACCTGTGTTATTAAATTTATTTGATAAGCTGTTGTTAAACGTATTAAAATGATATATAAAAAATACTAAATGTCTAGTTTGAGTTTTATAATCACCACTCGACAATCGACTCAGTGAACAGAGTAACAGCGTTTGTTGAAAGGGCACTTGAAGAAAAGCAATACTGTCCCGCAATACTCCTGGGGACCTTATGCTTTTGACCAGGTCTGGTATTTGCAGTTAATCTACAAAATAAGCAAATAGTTATCGTGGAATTACTATAGACTGCCGGAATCTTATCTTGCCGAAAGAAAATTTAGAGTCTGTCATGAAGGGGTATACTCAACACCCGACCCTATTTCAGCTGGAGTTCTACAGGGCAATGTCTTAGGACCACTCCACAGTACTTTACCGAACATTGCCGACGACACTGCTATCATGACAAAAGATGCATTTCTGTTTGACGCTGTAGATAGGAGACTGAAAGATAAAGCTTAGTAGCTATAAATCTGTCCAGGTTAATTTTATGATGGGACGAAATGACAAAAACCTAATTATGCAACTCGACGGATGCGCGATTCCTCAAGCCTCGCAAAAAAACCTCGGAATACATCTCGATGGTAGGTTAAATTGGAAACATCATGTTAGCCAATAATCAGAGATTGGACTTATGAAGCAAATTTACTTAAAAGCAAAGAGATTGGTATATCAGTCAATCGTAAAGCCAATTTCTATCTTTCTATCTCAAACTAAGTTCTACGATTAATTACCAATGCTTATCGTTATGTAAACAACGAAGAGCTGCAGGATGACAAAATTAAATGGATATACAAAGTGATCCAAGATTTAGTCTCAAAATATGAAATCACCTTGCTAAAGCACAGAAACCTGAAAACAATACAGCTAACACTCAGGACAACACTCAGGAAATCAGAAGATTGAAGCGGACCAAACCACACCCCCTTATTTAGAGTATAAGTGGATTATTAATGTTATAATAAACTACAGTTATAGTTACAACTGTTACTACAACTACAGTAGTTCATTTAAATTTGGGAAATAAATACTGACGTATTAATCCCGTATTCGCCTTCGCTTTGCTTGTGTATTAATCCAAGTACAACAGAACAGTAGTAATACATTTATTTGAAAAGTAAGATTATACTAAGCATATCTAATGTAAGATGTAATTAATAAGCTTTTTTATTTAGGAAACCGCTTGAAAGATATTTTCCAATATCTGTGGTGTTAATTTTTAATTGAAAATGAAACCATTTAAAGAACATTTTAATTATTTTTATTAACTTTTACTATCAAAATAACTTACAAAAAGTTGAAAATAATTTAAAAGTGCACGCTTTTACTTTTTATTTTATATTCATAGGTACTATCTCTTAATAAATCCCAAATATAGTCTCCCATCATATTTTCATTGTATTGGCCTTGATAACGTTGTTCGAGGCTCATAATGTCCTGGTGAAAATGTTCTCCTTGCTCTTCTAATTACGCTCCCATGTTGTTGTTGAATTTATCTAAATGAGCATGCAATATATGAACTTTTAATGACATCTTGCAGCCCATGGCCTTAACATCTGTTAACATATTTTCAACTAACTCTTTGTAGTTTTCCGTTTTGTTATGTCCTGAAAATCCAGAAACGACTGCTTTGAAACTGTTCCAACTTGCTTTTGAGTACGATTCAACAGCGTTGAAATTTTTTTATCGGCGAAAATCTGTCTGATTTGCGGATCATTAAAAGCCTCAGCCTTAACTTCTGCCCTTAGCCTTGCTTCTGGTTATTTCGGAAAAAATTCTTCAAGTAATCAAACGCTTCAGAAGTTTGACCTAGTTTTTTAACAAATTGTTTCATCAACCCTAACTTAATGTGCAGAGGCGGCATTAACACTTTCTCTGCTTCAACAATTGGCTTAAATTTTACGTTTTTTTCTTCGATACGAAGTTCTGTTCTTACAGGCCATGAACGTTGAGTATAGTGCTTAGTATCCGTTCTGCTATTCCATAAACACAAATAAAATGGATACTTTGTATATCTTTGATTTGAAGTCCCATAAATAATCCCACCATTTTAAAATCTCCAAACAGTTGCCTCTTATACTCGATACTTTACAAATTCAAGCAAAACTTTAACACTTTCATAATTTTCTTCGTTGTGTTATAAAACAGCTTTTAAGCTTTTTGTAGAGCTCTCAATGAATAAACGCCATTCGCTAGCAACACAAGGTATGCCAGTTTCTTCGAACATACCTTTTATGTCATTCCAAAAACAAAGTCGGTCTTTTTTTGTAAAAAATGTTGCGAATGTTTCATGCCTAGTCCACTGATTCGTGATATTAACATCATCAAGCAAATTCCACTGTTTTAAGTGAGAGTCTAAAAACTTTTATTTACTTTTTGGTAAATTTAAATGCCGAATTAAATCATTAAAATCTTCTGTAGTAATACGATGGTGTTTTAGTTGTTTTGGTGTAGGTAAAAACTCCTTATCGGAATTACTTTTATGAGAACAAAGAGATGAGCTACTTTTCCGCGATAATATTTTCGGTGGCTCAGGTACTGGTCGTGTCAGATCATGTGCGACTGGAGCAAAAGAGGATTCCAGATCAGGATATTCGATAGGTTTTGCATTTTTACCTCTACGTCTCTTACTCAGATTCACCATGCGGAAGTAGCAGTCGTTAACGTAATCTTTTGATTCCCACCAAATTCTTGGTGTTGCAAATTTCATTGATCTTTTCTCACCTCGATACCAACCCAAAATATAGAAATAGAATTTAATATGTTTATTATATTTAATTCATCATATAATTAAAATTTCCTGATTACCTTCCAAACATCTTTTACAATAATTACAAGCAACATGTGGAGTCCATGTCTTATCTTGATTCCGAACAGGGCGTTTAAAATATGCTTCGTAGGCTTCACAAAGAACGTGAGATATATTTAATTCGTATGTTACATCTCAAACTTTAATACATTGCCCATATATATATATATATATAAAACAAAATGCATCACCATCTTATTTACACTTTTGCGACGACATTTTAAGGTATTCTAGACTTGTACAAAACACCTGATCCTTGATTATCACTCTAGTGCCATTGATCAGCACTGTGCGAACGCTTAAACACCACTCTGATTGCTTATGCAACTTTTATTCAATTCTTAATTGTAATTAAAATTTATAAAATTTCTAATATGAGTATTATTACTATAACTATTACAAAAGCAAATTTTTTATACCAAAAAGGTATTTTCTTTTCGTTTTTGTTCACAGCTAAGCGGAAAATCATTACTTTAGGATCATAAACTTTAGGACAAAGAACGAAAATTAAAACGAATCGTACATAAATCGTAAATTCACCGTACTTTTTGAACATATTATAGTAATATATCTACTATGTTATCAAACCCATATATAAGATATATTATTAGTTTAAAAAGGTGTAGTTACCAATAGGTTAGATCTTGATTTAATACTTGCTTATAAAAACATTATAATATAGAACACCATCAGTGAAAGACAAAGAATGAATATAAGACAATGTTTTACCTGTTATTTTAGAACAATAAATAATACACAATAAAAGGATCACAGTTATGCTGTTTGTTGATACATCTCCCGCATTTTGTCAAACACTAATAGTTATTTGTTTATAGAAACTGTACTTTTTTCTATTGTTAATAAAACTGTTGGAAGTAAACAATCGACCGCTGCTTGGTTGATACTGGTATGAATTCCTGTTTATTTATTTGTAATTTCAGGCTTAGTAAATTCAGTCTGTTAAAATACCACGTTTCTGTGGTCATCGGTAAATATTATGATTTGAAATTGAGATTAAGATTGTATATTTATAAATAAATAAATATGGATTTCTTGTAATAAACTTATGTATATATACTTTAACTATAACTTTAACTGAAGTTCAGCTTGTGTAACGATAAGTCGAGGGCAAAAGAGAAAAACTTGATGATGGCAGAGGAGATTTTACCGAAACCTAGTAAAAAAATACAGAGCCTTCTAAGAATCAAACGCAGATGATAGCATAGAATATTATCTTAGTATAGTATATAAATATTTTTTGTATATATCTTTATCTTCTGTCCTGTGTGTTTGTAATAGAGGAGAGGAGTTCACTCATAAATGAATGTTTATATATTGATATATTTTATGTTGGTATATTATTAAAAAAAAAACGCTGTCTTCGACAAGAGCTATAATGAAGTTAATTCCCATAACACCGCTAGACTAAGACAGTCATCCAACCTAGCAGATATTCGCTGACATATTTCTTTCATGGGTTATAGTGTGTATTATATAATACACTATATGTTAATTTATGATAATTTGAAATATTGTTATTGTCAGTTTTATTCAAACTATTTTTAGTTAACAGGTCAATTGAAAATTCCCTGGCCAACCTTAGTAAAACACATTTTTTTGGCAAAATTAGTTTTTTTATTCAACATGATTCCCTTCAAGGGTGATACACTGATTATAGCGACCCTACAACTTTTCGATATCATTTTTGTAGTAAGATTTGTCCTTTGCTTCAAAATAGGCCTCAGTTTCGGCGATTACTTCTTCATTGGACGAAAATTTCTTCCCAGTGAACATTCTTTTGAGATATGAGAACAGGAATTAGTCGCCGGGAAGCAGATATGGAGAATACGGTGGATGAGGAAGCAATTCGAAGACAAATTCATTGATTTTTGCCACCGTTTTCACCGACTTGTGACACGGTACATTTTCTTGGTGAAGCAGCACTCAATTTTTCTTCAAACGCGGCCTTTTTTGATCGATTTCGTCCTTCAAACTGTCAATAACGCTATGTAATAGTCGCTGTTGATGGTCCTTCCTTTTTCAAGGTAGTTAATAAAAATTATTCCATGCGCATCCCAAAATACAGACGCCATAACCTTGCCAGCCGACTGTTGCATTTTCCCATGCTTTGGAGAGGGTTAATCGTGTGAAGTCCACTCGGATAATTATTGATAGGACTTCGGAGTGTAATAATGGAGCCATGTTTCATCCATTGCCACATATTGATGCAAAAACTCGGGTTTATTACGCTTGATCATCTTCAAACACTGCTCCTAATCTTCAACTCGTCGTTGTTTTTGGTCGATAGGGAGCTCGCGCAGCACCCACTTTGAACAGAGCTTTCTCATACTCAAATATTCGTGAATGATATGATGTACACGTTCAGTTGAGAGCTTTAGAGTATCTGCCATTTTATTCAATTTCAATTTACGGTCATATAAACTTATTTTGTGGATTTTTTAAATGTTTTTGTTGGTAACAACCTGTTGTGGGTGTCCACTTGGTTCAGAGTCTTCTGTGCTCATTTCACCACGTCTAAACTTAGCATACCAATCCTTGATGGTTCATTTTCCTGGGACAGTGTCTGGAAACTCGGCATCAAACTAAGTTTTTGCTTCAACTGTATTTTTTCCTTTTAAAAAGCAATATTTTATCAACACACGAAATTCCATTTTATCCATTATTACAGTATTGTGGTAATTATTAAAGATTTATGACTAGTTTGGATAAAAAATTATTTAGAATAGTATGGCTACGTAAACTTATATTTTAAATTTTTTGCAGAGAAAACAAATTAATGTGTCCGCATTATCTGATGGTATATACAGCTGTGAAAGAAAAACTCGACATACGTAAAATTAACAAAATTCGAGAATAAAGAAGAATCGTCTGTTTTCTTTGCTTACAAGTTATTGAGATTTTCCAAATCAGTTTTTTATATCTATATATGTCTGACGAAGGACAAGAGAAAAAGAAAAAAAATGTCATGCTTAAGGATTGTTATTAATTGATATGGTTCTGGAGACTAATATATTCTGTATATTGTGTTGTGTATATTGTACTAAAGGTTTTTCTAAAGGTCGTTTAGATTTTTCTGTAAATTTTAGTGGTATTGACTTCTGATTACTTTCAGGATTCATTAGTAAAGGTATTTCTGAACAAAGCACTTACCGAATATTGCAGGTAATAAATACGTTAATTTGTGCATCAAGAGTTAAAATGACGATTGCATGGAATACTACTGTTACAGAATAGTTTGATAAAATTTTAACTGGGACACGTTGGACATATGACAAATTAAAAAGCAATAGATAAATGAAAGCTACTAAAGATGAACTATCTGCAAGAACGAGATCGAAGAGTGAAATAAATAAGCTAAGAACAAAGCAATTTTATTTATAAATTTAGATATGTTAAATACATTATTCTGATAATCAGCTTGGTGTATTTAATTGTTTTTTTGAAGTATATATTTTAGGAAGGAAATATGGATAAAACATATCGACTATATGGAGATATAAAGATGACTGCAAAATTTGCAGAGATGAAACCTACAGTACAAATAAAAGAAATTAATTTATACTTTGTTGATTATTAAAATATAATAAAAATTAGATAAATTATGTAGTTGTGTTCGCTATTGTTTTAATATATGTGCTAAAGTCAAATATCAATTACAAACATTTTTTTATATATATTCTCTGTTTTAATATACAAACATTTATTGCTTTATTTATTATTCCATACTTATGTTTATAACATAAAAGTAAAGAAAGATCATGTATACTTGTATACCTACATTTGATTCTCTGAAGCTGTTACAGTTCTGAAAATAATCTTACTTGATGAAACTTTGCTGTAATGTTCAGTAGAGTAGTAACATACACTTATTAATACATTGATTATTGAAAAAATATTAGTTAGTGTTAGTTCCTGAGATAGTTTGCACATATTTTAATATGTTTTAATATACATATATACAGAGATTTGATATATATTTATCATTTTTATTAATGTTAATAATTTTAATTTTAATAATTAACAAATTTTTATTATGACAAATACATTAAGGATCTTATATTGAAAATGCTATGAAAACAAGATTTAGTAACATATCATTTTCAAATTAGTCCTTTTACTCTATTATGAGAAGAATATGACTAATTTAATATATATAATATAAATTGGTTTCATGCATTAAAATTTTACTAAACATATCTGCTGTAGATGTATTAAAAAAAGTCGCTCTTAATGAAAAATTCTACACAATTCGATTAGCAAATTGATATAAGGATATGTTGGCGTACAATCATAACTAAAGTTTAATTGTGAATAGTGATATAGAGTAGGGTTTTTGTTTGAGAACTGTAAAAAAATTTAAAAATATTATAACGATATCTATTTGCATAAACTAGATAATGGTGTTAATGGATATATATTGAATGAGAATATTTTGAAAGTGGGTACATAAAATAATAAGAAATAATAGTGAACTCTGAATGTTTGTTAAGAACGTGTGCCTATTACGAGAAATTATGAGGGCAAAATAGCAAAAGAACCAGGTATATCGGTGATACCTGGATGACAATTGGATTATAACTTGAACAGGTCAATTGAAAAGTTCCCGGCCTACAATAGTAAAACTCATTTTTTGCCTTGATTTTTGGCGTTTCTTTTGGCTTTGTGATCTAATTTGAATTTGTAAATATTTAAAATTAAATTGAACAATGAATTTGTTAATAATTGAAATAAATTATTAACTAGTCGCCTAAAATTCAGGGATTTTTAATAAAGGCGGGACAATGTATTATTTAAACGAAATTTTTTTCTTATTATTTTTTAATTTTATTTTAAAATCTCTTTTTACCAACGAGGGTTTTTCTGGACTGCACCTACTGTTTAACGGGGGCTCCGAACCACGATTCTCGGCATTAGGCTTACCGACTGGTGAGTTACCACCTTAGAAATCATTCCAGAAAACATCCGGGCTTACCCAGCCTGATTACTGGCGTGACTGGGATCATTTTCCTTTTCAGATTTTGCACTCTTACCTAGGACAATCATAAGTATTAAACAATCACAAACATACGTTTACGACTATGCCCCAGTACGATTCGATCCCGGGAGGATCACAACAGTAGGATGACCGTCCTGTCGCCTTTACCACTGCGCCAATCCAGCCGGCTTTATTATTTAAAGTCTCCTTTTAATCACGGTTTACCTGGATTAAACTTACTATTCGTTGTGAGTTTCAAAATATTTATTGCTTATCGGATTTTGCACTGTTGCCTAGAGGCATTTTCAATTACAATCACAAATATTAAAGTACACCCATGCATTGCCAGATTTGAACCTGTTACCTTAACCAATACGAACACCAAGCTGGCTGAAACAAACTTTGTATTGGGTATTAGATAACACATTAATTATTAATAAAATTATTTTCATAGACCTTATGTATGAATATAACTGCGGATAGACAAAATAATATGAACACCATATAATATAGTCTAGCAATCTTGTTGCATATTAGGAACACTGCTTGTGTGACGCGTATGTATTGTTCAGTTTATGTATCAAATCTTGTAGTTTATATTTCACTGTATTACACCGTCGAAGAAATGTGCGATTTCAAATACTTAGAAGAAAGGAAGAATCCTTGATGCAAGGTTAGCAGGGGTGCCTGTGACGAAAATAGCTAAATATTTTAATGTTTCATGGGTTACAGTGATCCACGGTAATAACATGATACACAAAAAATGGTAAAACATCGTCGGCAAAGAGGAACAATGAGCCAAACTCGAAACTCGACAAATATTAAGAAGCTATAGAATAAAAGAAGAAATATTAAATGCGATTTACTCGGTACAAATTTAGATATTTTCATCACACTGAAAATGGAATTATTAAAGAGTGATGACCAGTTTGGATAAAATTACTATTATTACTATTTTTAATTAATTAAATAATTGAATTAATATTTAGAATAGTATGGTCACGTAAACTTATATTTTAATTTTTTTTTGCAGAGAAGACACATTAATGTGTCCGCTTTATCTATTGGTATGTACAGCTGTGAAAGAAAAAATCGACATACCTAAAAATTTCGTCCCAACACAGATTCATAAAATTCCAGAATAACAAGAATCGTCAGTTTTCTTGGCTTTAAATTATTTAGATTATTGAAATCAGCTTTTTATTTAATTTGATGTTGGACGAAGAAAAATTTTGCTTAGCACTGGTATTAACTGATATGGTTCTACAGAGAGGAGTATATTATTGTACTAAAGATTATACTAAACGTCGTTAAGATATTTCTGTAAATTTTAGTGGAAATTACATTTGATTAATTTCAGGTTTCATTAGTAAATGCATTTCTTAATAAAGCAGTAACCGAATATTGCAGGTAGTAAATATGGTAATTTGTGCATCAAAACGTAAAATGAATATTGCATAGAGTATTAACAGTTATAAAATAGTTTCATAAAATTTTAATTGGGACACAAAACAATATAAGTAGAAAGCAATAGTTAAATTAAAGTCATAGAAAACAAACCAAGGATGAGGATGCAAGAGCGAGATCGAAGAGTAAAATAAATGATCAAAAACAATGCAATCTTATTCAAAAGTATAGGTAAATAAATTATTATTTTAAACAGCCTGGTGTATTTATTATTTTTGTAATATATATTTTAAGTGAGAAATATGGATAAAAGATAAGAATTATATGAATACATAAATGAAGTAATAAAAATATGCAGGATTTAAAATGAAATCAACTACATAATTCGCATAGGCGGAACATATAGGACAAATAGAAGAAATTATGAATTATTAACAGAACATTTATAAACATTTTAAAGCATTGATAAATATTAAGGCGTTTAATAATTAATGCAATAAGATATATGACTATATGACATTTTATTCTTTAAACTTTCTATCAATTATTTTGCTTATTTTGGAAAATCACTAGATAATTTAATGATTGTAAATACATTTCTTTAATATATATTTCTAAATTTTAAAAAATAAACTACCTAATTGTGTTCGTTATTGTTTTAGTATATATGCTAAAGCCAAATATCCATTTCAAAATTGTATTATTCATATATTCTGTTTTAATAAAATTTTTTCGATTATTGAAAATTAATGGAAACTAGATGTAATTAAATGCAATTTAAAATATGTTGGTGAGTGTTAGTTCTTGAGCGAGCTTGCATATGTTTTAATATGTTTTGAAATACAGATATTTATTATTTTAATTAATACTATATATCAAATATATTTCTGATCTTATATTGAAAATTCTGTGATATCAAATTTTAGTAACATATAATTATTAAATTAGTTCTCTTACTCTATTATGACAGAAATATGATTAATTAATCGAAAAGATGTTTGCCCAAGTGAATTTTTTCAATTGTTCGCTTATTTATTGTAACTAATCCAATAAATATAAACTTTCATTTGAGATAGCTGACATTTACATACAAGTTAATTGATATTTGCTTAAAATAGCGTTGGTTTTTTTTCAAATTAATTAATTGTAGAGCTTTTCAACCGCGGTGCCGCAAGCTTTCAAAATATGGACTAATTTATTCGTTAGGTATCAGACGTTTCCCCGAGGACTATTTATTCAATGCCGTTCACGAAAGCGCATTACGGACAAGCGATGAACAACGTTTTATCGAAATGAAACGGTTTGTCGACGATCGTAGAAATAACATCGCTTAAATATTAATAGGGAACGACAAAAACGGGCGAGAAACGTATCGGTCGTGCCTCCCCAAAGGCCGTATTTATTTATTGATGCCATCGCGGTCAATCAAAACAAAACTGGCTCGAAAGCGATTTTCAATCGGGCAAATGAATTAATTTGCCGTGAAAATGGGGTGAGGTTACTCGCGATCGACGCTTTTTAACTGGTTCGAGTAATGACGTCGTAAAAACGGTAAAACATTAGTTATTACTTATTAGATGTTCCCATGCATTCTCATTATTTTTTCATTTTAAAAAGGCATTTATTGAGAGAAATTGGTATATTAATTAAAATATTTGTTCCGTCTTTGTGGCAATATGGTGGTACCGTGTTGAGAAAACAATATTGGTTTCACAGCGATCCAGTCATGAATCCATTTTCACACTTCAAAATCATTCAGCATTACAAAACTCGGTGCAGGCCCAGCCATGTGACACCAACCTGCGCGACTGGGAATCAAAAAGCCCATTTGAGCCGCAATAGCTTATCCTTACAACTCTTGCATGATCATTATAATCAATCTATATATGCCGCTTTTGGTCCTCCAGAACTTCAAATACTTGCAGTGAAGCGCCACAGTTGGCGAACGGCTCAATTTGTTCTAGCTTCGGATCAGGTTAATATTTTTATGCTCCTATTTTTTTGATATCGCTTTTTATGATCTTGATCTATGTCTTTTTCAGAGCTGTTGCTTCTTTCACCCAAAAGGTCGATTCTGCCACATATGCCTGTGACGAATTCGTCCACGTTTCATTCGACACACATGTCCAAACTTGCCGAAATCCGATGGTCAGAAGAAGCCACCTATCTCGGCCTTGTCTTCGATCGCAAATTTAGGTGGAATTCCGACATTCAAAAGTCCCTCCATAAAGGTCAAGGTATTGTTAATTTGCTGTTCCCGCTTATCAACCGGGCCAGCACGCTTCCTCTATCTATAAAATCTCTCCTGTACAAGATGCTGGTTCGATCAGTCGTTCTATACGGCTCCAGTGTCTATCTAAAATACGTCTCACCTAGCCAGGTGGAACGTCTTCAAGTCTTTCAAAACAAAATTCTCAGGAGAATAATCAATGCCCCCTGGTTCGTCAGGAACAATCAAATTCATAGAGAAACAGACGTCCCCCAAGTTCACGATTTTATATCCGAGGTTTACTCGAGATATTTCTCCTCTCTTCGTCTCTCGGACAATAGATGTATTACCGAGCAGGCCGATATTTTAGGCCAATAACTCATTCGGCTCTTCGTAGCCTTATTCTATCACAGCCGACACTACCCCGTCGTGCTCTAACTCCAAATTATCTCGACCTTCTCCGGCGAGCGATTAACTCATATACCGCAAGTTGCGTGGTGTGGTAACGACGCCACGACCTTGCCTGGCCCTTGATCCTCTTAACGGTGTTATCGGTTACGGGCACCCTCCTTACTAACAGTAAGAAGTATCAGTTAGGGTCATTGGATCAGCTGATAGGGTGGGGTTTAGTGGGTAGCCCAGAGGCAGTCTCCACATAACCAGTCCAACTCGCTTATTCCTGCGGGTCTTCCCGGCCAGGTATCCGTAACAGGATTCCCCTACCCGGTCCCAGGCCAAAAAAAAAATGTCCAAACTAATATAATCTGCGACGCTGAATTTCCTCAACTGTGCGGTGATAGCAACAAATGACTTTATTTCTAACAGAAGCTTCCTAGCTTCGAGCATCTGTATTACTTCTATGTTGTTGTGATTTAGTAACTTTAATTCACGCTTTAAGACGAAATATTGGATAATTTTGTAAATCCATTTGGTTTCGAGATCATCGTGTAGTTCTTTGTTGGTTAGGTAGGGATAATCATTAGTAATTAAACGAAGAACTTTGTTTCGGCATCGTTGGATTAGTAGTTGGTTTGATGTTTTAGTGAAACCCCATATTTGAACCTTAAATGCACAAAAATGCTAATAAACTAATCTATTTTATTTTAAATCAAGTTAGGACTATCTTCCAGCTAACCAATACAGTTCCTCAATGTTGAGTGTGATCTGTTAGAAAAATCGGACATCTGTTAATTAATATTTTTTAATTATTCTAATTAAAACACTATTTTAAGCATTCCACAATTTGTCTAACGCTCAGTAAGTATTTGATGAGATTTATGTTATACTATGGCATGTCCAAGATCGCTTCAATTAGTCATCTCCTGTACAAACTTATAAACTAGTATTGTACATATTCTATATTATTCTAAAAACTATTTTATGTGTCTATTAGTCTTCACACTTCACTGACATCGCGCACATTTCATTGTTTGGCGAGTACATTCGAGTACACTGATAATCTTTCAGAATATTTTACACTGAGACTTCAGATTACACTCATTATGGTTTTCAGGGGGATATCGGGCTGATTTAGGTTGTTACTGACATAGTATGGGGCATCAACGACATTACGTGGTATTTTATTTTGGAATCTCTGAGGCATGACTGTGTTGGCTATTAGTTTGCTGCATTTGTTATTAGTATTTCATAGTTAGATACCATAAGTACATATGGACCTAATAACTGATTTTTATAGCAATATCTTATTATCCAAAGATATTTTGGAGTTATGTCCTATTAGCCAATACATCTGTTTCAATTTAAGCTCAAGTTATTTATCCCTTATTAGTACAGCTTTCTTTCAATTTAAGATTCGAGCTAGACACATCACCAGATATTTAATATTATCTACTTGCGGGACTTCATTATTATTAAGACATACTAGAGGATAAGTCCGTCTACGCATAATAAACGTCAGATGAGCAGATTTTGCTTCATTCGACTTGATAGGTCATATTTTTAACCACAAAGGATTTTTGTTGATATGAAGTTGGAGGTTCCTTGTAGCTGATATTGGATCTTAAGATAAAATCGCTGCATATGTTGCCACAGTAGTGGTGTTTGAAGTGGATACGTCAGCTGTATACAGAATATATAACAGTGGGTCACTTACCTTGAACACTGCCTTGTAACCTGATTTTTTTCATTTTCGTTCATTAATTGGAACACTTGAATATATTGGATATAGTTTCACAATGAAATGTATGTCTATGATATATGATTTTAGTAGTTGAAAGTAGGGATGTGGCAAAATATTTTTAACTTGAAGTCCAGTGTCCCAAACCTTATCAAAAGCTTAAGATATATCGAAAAATGCAGCTGAGCAATATTTTTTTTCGTTTAAATTTTTATTTATTTAACTGACCAATCTGTGAACTTGCTTCATTGTTCTGTGTTTGTTACGGAAACCAGCGTGATGCTCTGGAATAAGACTTCTTTCTTCTGTGATTATTAATGTGGAAACCTTGCATATCACAGGTAATGGGCTTATAGGACGATAGGAGGAAACTTTTTTTGGTTTGAGAATCATATGATTTGGGCCCGGTTCCAAGTGCTAGGGAAGAGTTTAGAGTTTAGATGTACCATGACATTAAATGTAATTAACTTGAAGCTCTTCTCTGACAGTTGTTGTAACATTCTTCCAACTATTAAATTAAATTTGGGAGATTTTTTGGAATTAGTTTCATTCGCTATTGTTCGTTTTACTTCCCTCACTGTACATCTTTAGAGAGTGGATTTAGTTAAGAGAATGGATTAAATTCGCTTTTTTAGGTGTTAAGAAAAAATATTCGTTTTTTTTTGTCATCACTGGCCCAGTTGGCCACATTCTTTTTATTTTTTGGGGAGAATATTCCGTTGCATCAGCTGGCGTTAGGTTATCTAAATATTATTGTACTCCTTGGTTTTGTTTACTGTTAATTAGCTCTTTCAGTTATTTTGTTGTCTTCTTTTTGCAACAAGTTCAGGTTCCGTTCAGTTTTTTTTTTTTCCTGCGATTTTATTTTTAATTGTAAACAATAAATAAACTTAAATTATATAACTAGCTTCAAATTAAATTTCATCGGTAACATTCACTAGTAATAGTTCAAATCAAATTCAAAATATCACAGTCTTGGGTAACGTAAAGTCGAGCACAAACAATACAAAAATAATAATATAATTTTTTGACATATAAACAAAATTAAATCACCAAAAAAAAATTAAATTAGTAGAGCTGTTTGGGTTCGTCACCGACTTCAAGGTGATCAGTTGATGGTAGTTAAAATAATATTATAAATAGATGAATAGGTTTAGGTAGGTATTAAGGTAAATTATGTGGATATAGTAGAATACAAAATACGTGTAGTAGATAGGTTAAATAAGGTTTTTGTTTATTCTTGTTTCGTTATTACAACGATTATTATGTACATATTTTGTTTTAAAACTTTTTTTTGTATTAAAAATCTAAGTTTGATTATCTGTTAGGTTCTAGCGAGTTTCTTATTTATTTTTTCAGTTCGGTCGTACAATTTTTTTTAAAATATTTTATTCGTTCTTAGGTTTTAAAATACCAAAATATGTTTGAACATATCCTCCTGAAATCTCCATTTTCAAAGCTCAATAACGCTTGATTGTGAAAACGATTTTTTAAAATATTTTCCTACTAGATATACTATAAGCATTACATAATTTGCCCAATGCCCAATAAATATTAGCGTATAATTAATGGAATTTAATTAAATAACATGTAGAAGAACGCTGTGTAAACTTATAATCTAGCACTTAATTTAATTACTATCCTGTGCTATTCGAAGTGCTATTCTATATGTTTATTAATCAGATTTGACGGTACACTTAATTGTTTGACGAGTGCATTTGGATGCAATGATATTTTTTCAGAGTATTTTACACTTGCACTTTAGATTCGTTTGAACTATTTTGTTACAGGTGTAACATAGAGTGTGGAGGATGTTACACAGCAGTTTATTTTGGAATCTTGGAAGGATGATTATGTTGAATTTACTAGTAGTACCCCAGAGTTTGGTATCATTCATCTAAATTGGCCTAAACATAATTTAAATGTAAGCTCTATAAAACAATATCTGTTTCATTTTACGTCCAAGGTGCTTTATTAAAATATGTTTCTTCCAAAGTAAGCGTAGATCCAGATGCAAAAATTCTCTGCTAGCGAGAATTCATGATTATTAATATTTACTACAGGGCAAGTGCTTCTAGGCAGGATGAACGTCATGTTATGTTTTTTTTTGCCTCATTTTCCTTCATTCATCATATTTTGGATTTTGCTGAGATGAAGTTGTGATGTCTATAGTCAACATGTGTAGCCACAGTAATGATTGTCGAGGTCGGCAGATCAGATGTATTCAGAAGCTATGACAATCGGCCAACGACTTAGGTGTATTTCTGTATATTACTATAGATATATGAATTTAAGGGTATCAATTAGAATTTGAAGTACCAAATTATATTTACCATATGTTATTAATTCTTAACACTTAACATTGTAAACACATTTATTTATAGTTAAATAGTTAAACAAACCAAAATTACATTTTAAACAAAGCTACATATCTTTAATAATTTTCCAAACATCTTAATTAAGGTTTTGAGGAGTAAAACTTCAAACCAGTCCTATTTTTTTAAAATTTAGCATTATATCTGATTAAATTATGACGATTGCAAGCCCCGCTGACCGACCCTCACGCTGAAAATGGGGGTTTGTATTTTTTTAACTGTTTTTAATAATTTACCTAATCGTCGGGGGTTGGTGTCACAGTGAGTGAACACCAGGATGGACATCTGCACGTGTCTGGCGTCTATGCTGGTGCTCGTCTTCAACGGTTTTCCGTGTTTATCGTGAGGTGGGATCTGATCGCCAAGAACACCCACCGTACGTACACGTTTTTTATTCTTTTTAAGTTGTATGAATGCGGTCTAGAATTTATAGTCAGTGGTGTAAGTATTTTTCAGGCATTTCTCTGGTAGTATCTGGTATTTTAACGATTTTAGTTAAATATTTATTGTTTGGATCAATTAGTAAATAGCCGGCTTGGTGGCGCAGTGGTAAAGGCGATAGGATGGTCCTCCTACTGTTGCGATAGTCACGGGTTCGAATCCTACTGAGGCATGATTGTAAATTTATGTTTGTGATTGTTTAAAATTTGTGATTGTTCTAGGCAAGAGTGTACAATCCGACAAGGAAAATATCCCAGTCACGCCAGTAACCAGGGTGGGTAAGACCGGATGTCTTCTGGGATGATTTCTAAAGTTGGTCACTCGCCACTCGACAGGCTTAATGCTGAGGACCGTGGTTTGGAGCCCATGTTAAACTTTAGGTCCAGTCCAGAAAAAATATTGGTAAAAGGAGACATTAAAAAAATAGTAAATAGTACATAAAAAGATAATTACTTTTATACTTATTACATACAAAAGTTAGAAATTATGTAAATTTGAGTTGTCTTTTGTTTGTTATTATTTATTCTTAGGTATTTTTATCTTGAATATTAGGTGTCAGGATAGGGGACAATAATTTCATTTTATTTTATACCTTTCAAAATTAATTTATTTATATTTATGATTTCTGGAATAGAGATTGAACAATCATTTATGAAGAGATTGATTAAAATCATTTTCACAATACTGGTTTCAAACCATTAAAAGAGTTTTGTTGAATTAAATCAAGGGGGAAGATCTGGTTTAGATCTGGATCCATTCTCCGATAACTTTTACCGCGTTTAATGGTTTGGCCAGATTTAAGCAGCTTATTCTATCAAATAGTGAGCACCACCTTTCTTGGCATGAACTGGATCACCATATGGCCACTATATTTTAGGTAAATAATTTTTTATTAATGTGTTAATGTATTACCATACATTACTGTTGACCTACAATTTATAGTGTCGTAAAATTAGGTACTTATCTACTTAGTATCTAATAAAATAAAATTAGTAGAATTTTTCAGTACTTTTATCATCTAGTACACCTCACTACAAAATCGCACAAGATCACACGGTTTGCTTCTCTTGAGTCTGCGTCCCGATTCAGTGTTTTTCAAGAGTTAATTCAGCGCTTCGATATTAATATCGGAGTGGATTCAATTATCATGTCTTGTTGAAAATCTCTTAATATCCCCTTTTATGACAGTTACCGTAAACCGAAAGTAACCGTAAACCGTAAACCGTAAGTAAACCGAAAGTCTCAGTATAAATAATTTTTCCTATAGTTTCATGTTGTATCCATGTCCACAATACTTCTAGACTTCTAGACTTTATTCTAAAATACTTATTAACTATAATGTTATACTTGTGTTATGATAGTGTCGTATGTAGAGGGACAACTTCCATAGATCTATATAGGTTTTAGTATTTACTTGTACAGCGGAAACTTATTATGTAGTGATAATGTAGGTATTAATAAATATATCAGTCTAAATATCTAAATAATATATAATCTAGTATCTAAATAATATATCAGTTTACTCGAATTCTATTCTTTTTAATATGTTCCTCCCAAATAGGTTTTGCATCAATATTGATCCCAAGTTATTTAGCGTTATTGCTATATGGGATAAAAGTATTATTCATATTTATTAGTATATGTACAGTTTTCTTGTAGGTGAATTGAAAACGCACTCGTTTTTTCTCGTTGAATTTTACTCTCCATATTTATTATTTGCGGGTTACAGTTTTCGGGTTGGTTCTTCGCTATGGTTTTCAATAACAAGTATCGTTGTGACATCAGCAGATACAGCTATAGTAACAATTCTATTTGTAGGATATCACATGTATAGAGTAGGTAAATAACGGGACTCAAAACGTTAGACGTTTTTTCGTTACGTCAATATTGAAAGTTAACAATACTGCACATCTACAGTACATTAAATTATCAAATATCTTGTCAATTATCATTTTCATACTTAAACGTCTATTTTCACGAAGTTTCTGTGTATTAATTAAGTTTATCAATATTAATGTCCCGATGGATGATCAAATTCACATGACATGTATATGTACGATGGCGGCGATAGAGTGATTAAAGTGAATTAGAGTGCATTTATTTGGGGGCATTTTACTATTACCGCATCCCAATTAAAAGAGAGTTTATAAAAAAAATATGCAACCAGTTTTTTAAATTGTCATCTAAACTAAAAGGACCCATATTGGATTCATGCTTCTCATTTTCTAACTGGCAACCTTAGTTACAGAATCCTTTAGTCACCAGCAAGCATCACAACACAAGAGAAGCAAATTATACAATATCTTGCAATTCATGCATTGGAAGTACAAACACAATGCTTGGGATTAACAGATATACCAGAGTTAGTAAACATGATTATTCAGATGATTAGAGGTAATTGCCCACCACAGACATCAAAAATGGAGTTAGCCTAGCTCGGTCTATACCAAATATTTCTTCCAAAGTCTATATAAATCGAATTATTTCTATCTATATTTCCAAATATATATAATGTATTTTTATTATGGTTACTGGCGTTGATGCATTTTTTCGCATGAATCGTCGTCAAGGCTTGTGTTATGAACCAGACCATTTATAAATTGTTTGCGACGAATACGAAGAGCAAACTCACAAAACATATGTGACCTTGGGTTTCTGGTTCTACTCTTGAGGAATATATGGCGACCCAGAAACTTATTGAATGATTTAGTAATTATAACAAAAAACAATGGAGAAAAACTGTTTTGATAAAGAAGAAAGAGACTTTTAATGACTGCACGTATAAACTGGGTATAATGATGGAACGAATTGCAATAATGAATCCACATGTCGGGCATATGCAAAAACCACGAAAGCGGCTGCATGGCTCTCGCGCAACGCACCAAATCGAAATTCCGATACAGAAAAACTACCGAAGAAATTGAAACCGGCAATCTTTCGGCCGATGGTGCTGGTGGAGGCGGCGTCGGAGGGGGGCCCCGGCAGCCAAGCGCCAGATGGTAGGCGGCGGTCCGGCACGTGGCCGACGTAACCGATGTTCGATCTCCTCGGCCGTGTCGATAGGGGAGCGATGAACGTACCCCATCGTCTTAATTGATATACCAGAAAAAAAAACGGTTTTTAATTGGTATCGTTTGAAACTGATCTCGGTGCATATAAAGCTTTTCCTAATTTTTTGTCTGTTCCGAATCTGGTACTTCTTAATTGAGTTGAATAGATTATCGGCTTCAGGTAAATATTTTTAAGTCCTGCCGTATCTATTGCTAGTGACTTGCATTCAGTTGTATATTGCTTTAGAATGTCGTATTCGATAGTATGATTACCAAAACTTGCTTATTTTTTTTAATATAACATAATTTATTAGATTTTATTACTACTTCTCTTTTATATTCGATCAGTTCACAAGAAAGATAAATACGGAATAAATACATCAGTATATATAGTTCTTCCAATGAAATAGCCAATGCAACTAATAGGAGACATCGAAAAAATGCCAAATGCGGCTTGTAAAAATGTAAAATTCGTTGTAAAATAATTTATTTTACTAGTTAAAGTCTCCTAGTTAAAAAAGAGAGAATGCTGTATAACGCATCAGAATATGTAACCGAATCGGTTCATAAAATTTGATTTATATTGGTAGTGGTCGGCCATTTTTGTCTAATATCTACAAAATTCTTTAAAATATTAGTGATGATAATTAAATAATTAGACGTTGAAAACTGGAATATGATAAAGGAAAAGCGCGTAAAATGCGTTAGAGAAGTAAGTATTGCTAGTGATGCTGTTGATTGATGTAACTAAAATGTCTCAAAAGATTAAAACCAATATAATATTGGATTTGCCGAAAACGAAGCGGGTGACGAATCAAGATAACCCTCATATTAGTACCATTCAACATCAAATGTGTGAACTGTATAAAAACAAAGAGTAGTTTTTACGATATAAACATAATTTAATACAATTATTTCAGAGAAAACCGTTAGTCTGAAAAGTATCTATAGAAAACTTGAGATGTGCATCTTCATTCCTTCATACACTGCTAGGAAACATATGATTTAAATGGTGCAAAGATAACGTAGGAAGAGGTTTATTTTCATTTTCAGCCATTAAAATAATACCGTTTTTAAAAGAGGTTTTTTTAAAGCATATAATAAAATTAAGAAAAATGGATTATTTAATTATGTGTATCTAGACACTAACAAATGGACGCTAACTAACAAATAGAGTGTAGAGACATCAATAGTTAATGGAATAATGGAAAAGTTAGAATAACATATAATTAGATTTTCTTAGTCGTAATATTTTTAATAATTCATTGAAAATGTATTTTCCTTCATGCTGAAGACAGTAGTAGTTTTATTTCTGGAGCAGAAAGTTATAGTTAGTGGTTTCCTATTTCAAGGGCGATTACCATGGAGAAATGAACCATAATATTATTTTGCCCTGATTTGAAGATCACAAGAAGGGTAAGTGCTGAATAAATACATCAATATATATAGTTCTTCCAATTAAACAGCCAAATCACGTAATAGGAGATACTGAAAATTGCCAAATGTAGTTTGTAAAAATGTAACGTTTGTTATAAAATCATTTATTTTACTAGTTAATGTCTCCTAGCTAAAATAAACAGAATGCTATATGACGCAACAGAACATTGCTGATATTTGCTGACATTGATTTTGCTCTGTTTTGAAGACCAGTTGTTAAAACTTGTTGTTTAAAATAGTTAAGGACACTGCACTATAACATATAACAAGTAGATCGACAAAGGATGTAATTAAGGAAGTTTTGGAGATACAGGTACTAAAGAGTGAGTGAGTATTTGTCTATTTCAAACTATTTCAAATTTAAGTACTTTTTAGATTATTTACCAGGTGTCTGAAGAATGGTAACATATTATTATGTATTCCTCCATTTTATTGTCTATTCAATCCAATTAAATTCATATGGAATGTGCTAAAGATTGCTACAATGGACATGCAGGTTCAGAAGTATCTACAAGCAAGAACTGTTTGGATATATGGAAACATCATTCTGGATGGACTCCATCAGACATACAGAAGAATAAGTTGACATATTGTGTAGTCATGAATAAGTATGTGGAAAGATAGTTTGGAAATTAACGATTTAGTTATTGACTTGAATAGTGGCAGTAACTGAATGAAACTTTCGGGATGTGCAATTATGAGCCAATGCTGAAAATTATCAAGACCAGGTGATGACAGTGGAAACAACTGAAGATAAATTTATAATTAACATAGGATAACTGTAGAAAATTGTATAGATGTGTGTGAAATATTTGTGTGTTGTTTTTATCGAGAAAGATAGATATGTGTGTAATTGTTCAGGATATATATGATTATTTAGTTAGTATATAAGATGATAGGGTAGATTCTAATTTTTTTTTTCAGATATGGTAAATACATTGAGGATTGACAAGGAAATACAGTAACGCTGGAAATACGAACTAAATGTAAAAACCTTATTTTCAGATAAGGGTTAGTAAGTATTTTTAAGTAATTGTTTCAATAAAATATACAGCTAACAATAAATGTCTTTTCTTTTAAGAATTATTCAAAATTGGATTTTTGTGACTTAAGACCGATGAACTTCACGGAGTCAAATGTACAAGACATATTGAAAGAACAAAGGTGCATAAAATAGAAATATAAAATAGAAATATAAATCACAATTGATATAGTTGCATCAAATACTGAGTACTGTTGTTATAGGAGTAAATATACGATAAAGTGATTTTATACGTTGAGAATGTTGAGTTATATTTGCGAAAATATTTAAATCGAAAAATCGAAAGCCATTTTCAATCCGTCATATTCACTAGACATTGGCCTCTAAATACCGTTTGTTCCATTCGATGACTCACTTCAGTTTTTATGCAGAAATCTAAAATGGATCGGTTCTTCTACCGCCCCAAATTCAAGGAATTGTTCCAACTGTGAATAAGTATGTTGCCAAAAAAGCAAGGTAAAGTCGAAAATATAAACACAGCACAAACTATATGTAACTTTATATGAAATAGAGGTATTACATTCTTTTAAGATGAAATCTCCATGCAAATTCTCAATACTCTACAATGAAAGAAGCTAATGCAGGTGTACCACAAGGAATTGTACTGGGGCCAATATCTACTCTACACTTGTGATATACCACAAATGGAGAATATTGCGATGGCAACATTTGCCGGTCATACTGCGATTATAGCTGTCGGAGACAATAGTGAAGAAGCCTCACGAAAACAGGGAAGTGACAATATAAATAATTGGATACAAGCTCGGAAAATAAAAATTAACGAAAGTAAATCTCTGCATGTGCAGTTCACCTACAATCAGACCGTACAAGCACCAAGAACATTAAACAATACTATCATTCCATATAGCAACAACGCTAAATATCTCGGAATGAATATTGATTCAAAACTACTTGGAGGAACATTTAAAGAAGAAAAAATAATTTGAGAACAAAGTCCTGAGAGGTATTGTGGGCGCATCCAAATACTATAGGATCGATTACCTCCATCGAGATCTTCAGATACCCACAGTCAGTCAAGAAATCAAGAGAATTGCAAAGGAACATGAGGAAAGACTCCATTCTCATAAGAATATTGAAGTATTGCAGCTTTTGGATATCACCAGAACGGGACACAGGCTCAAAAGAATCAAACCATCTGATCTTGTGTAGTGTTATATAGTGAGGTGCATATAATAAAAAAATTACAGCAGTGGCATGTATAAACAGTATTTCACTAGAGACTGTGATAGGGCCGACGGCCCTCCTAGTTATCACCTAGGTTTAAGTTTTCATAAAGACAAATTGTAGGTTAGTCGGAAACGACTAGTAACATTGTAATAATTAAATAATACAAAAGAACTCTCAATGCAAAGTTTATATTGCATTGAGGAGCTGAATTAATTCAATACTAGTAAAACATATTTTAATCACTTTAGTGTATGACCACGTTCAGGCATATTCACGGCGATACTCTAAACGTAAAAACAAGACAAAAATATTTTACTTGAAATTTACTTTATTTTAACGGAAATGACCAACGAAACTGACAACTTATTGAATCGAGACATTGTCAGTTTAATACTATTCTAATGTAAACGAGACCCTTATAATGTAAACATACCACTTAGCACATCAGGTAACCAGACCCCTAACCGGTTTCTTGGAATATCCAGTGTTGTATTAATCGAGCTATATAACAGCGTTTACTCTGCTAACCATTTTAATTTTAAATGAAGTTGATATCAATAATACTAACGTTCCAAGACCTACACTAGGTATTCTTTTAAAATATTTGTAAACATGCCCATGAGTTCTTAAATGTGAAAGGGTTTAAAACACACAAACTTTTGCTTACTTTAAAATATTATTTTATTCTAAGGAAGGAAGAGACCACTTGCGATACAAAACCACACTGGCGGTTTAATTATATTAGAAAACAAGGCAAACCCTTCTCGATGTCTGTTTTAGACATTCTGACAGTTCTGTATCTTTATGCAATCTTAAACGTTGCAATTGGTTTCATATCTCCTACTTTTATTCAAGAATAGCAAGTTCCATCTCTTATAGTAACACATTTACTGCTGATATCAGTCACTGGGTCCAATATGGAAGCACATTTTTTCGTATCGTAATTGTAAATGTCTCTTGAAAACAGTGTAAAATACGTTGAAAAACACCCATATCTTAGTTATATTAGTAAACTGGGTAGGACCTGATGTTTTTTGCGTTGGTCCCTAAGTTAGTCACTCGGCTTAATGCCAAAGATCACGGTTCAGACTCTACTTTAAGTTCTAGCTTTAATAGACTCTTGGTAAAAATTGTACTAAAATGTATAAAATGGAAAAAAAATTTTTATATTTTTTTAATAGATTAAAGAAATACGAAGATGTATGCTTCGGGTTATGTGCTTACCCTAACATAATAATGCTGAATCGTGACGCTTCAGTTTTAATTAATCCAATATTAGAAACATGGGCGGTAGAAATTTGGTTATACTGTATTGTCCCATGATATCACGATATAATTCAAGTAACATCATTATAGGTTTTTTCAGTGATTTATTATTTTTCAATCAAGATGAATTTCATCTTGAATTTACCATATGTTGTTGCATAACGAATTTTTTTTAAAGCAGAGGGTAGATAAGTGTGGTGTAACCATTAGCTGATATTATTATTAGCTGCTATATTTTGAATAGTTACTGATAAAAAATTATATTTTATATTCAATACAAAAATAATAAATATTAATACGTATAATACGTATAATAGTGGTATAGTTTGATTAGATATAAAATAATGTACAATTAGGTAACAAGTTATAATTCAAGTCAATAAATTTAAAAATAGTAACATATATAATAACATTATATTATGGGACAGTATGTAATTAACAACTACATAGGGTGGTACACAATCTTAAAATCATAAATATCTATGGTTGAATGGGAAGAACCACACAGCTGTCTGTCAAAACAAATTTATGATACAAAAACTTATATATCATAAAAGCAGTAAGTGGGGGGAAATTTTGGTGAAAATGTCAATATTATCTATTCTGATCAAGATGATGTTCTAACATCAGCCTGCTAAGTAATAAATAATGAACTAAGCTTTAATATTTTTGATAATCATTAAAAAATAATCAAATTCAAGAAGAAATAAGAATTTAATCAAAACCTAAACGATATGATCATGATCTAAATGATGCAAAAGATGATGCAAAATAAAGGCATTACATAATTTTTAATAAAATTAATCAAATTGATTTATGGTATGGTGAAGTATTACTACAATGGACCTACAGGCCCAGAGAGATATACAAGCAAGAACTGTGAGGATATGATAAAAGCAGTATTATCTACAATAACACCTTTAATCTCCATCCTGACTCCATCAAACACACAGAAGAAGAAGTTGAGAAAAGGCGAATTCAGGAATAAGCGTTAGACGGATTGGAAATTAACAGTTTAGTTATTAACTTATTCATTCTTTATGACTGAACGAAATGGAATGTGGGATAATGATCCAATGTTGACAATTACTAAGACAGGGTGATGTGAGATGGGAAAAACTAATATGGTATAACTGTCGAAAATTTTATTGTAGAATGTGAAGGTTTTGTGACTATAGATATGTGTGTAATTGTTTAGAATATACATAAGTATTTGGTAACAAAAATTGCTTTTCAGATGTGGTAAATGCATTAGGGAGAATGCATCGATTAATTTTACTTTTATCAAGAAAAATGTATACAGGTAGAAACAACCTTAATCTAATCTACAACAACCCTAAACTATTGTGGGTGGATTAAAACTTAATTAGATACTTGTATTAGATATAAAATAATGTTAAAATCAGTAACATTTGAGTCGGCTTGGTTGGCGCAGTGGCAGGGGCGGTAGGACGGTCCACCCACTTTTGTGATAGCCGCGGGTTCGAGTCCTGCTGGGGCACGGTCGTATATTTATTTATGTTTGTGGTTGTTTAGTTTTTGTGATTGTCCTATACCAGAGTGTAAAATAATAGGGCAAGGAAAATCATCCCAGCCACACCAGTATCCAGGCTGGGTAAGACCGGATGTTTTCTAAGTGGGTCACTCGCCAGTTGGTAAGCTTAATGCCGAGGACTGTGGTTCAAAGCCCACGTTAAAGAGTAGGTCCATATATAAAAAGTTACATTTGATAACAGAATTTGTATTTAATTATTTTATGTTATTATTTTGTTATTCATAGTCAAAATAATCCAAAAGGCAATTTGATGCGGCAACAATGCCACCTGCTGACGTCATAAATATTGATGACGTGCATTGGATGTTTTATTAGATATATTGTGTATAAAGACAGTGCGGATAAATGAGAATAAAATTATATATATAAAAAAAACTTGTTGGTATTCACTTCATTACCGAAATACCGATCTACAGGTGAACCTATTATATCTGAGTCGTATCAAAGAGATAATGGTCAGTATTCATACTTAAATCAGCTGCTTTGACGACTTCCAACTTGATTTATTCGAACGTAGCGTCTAATTCAGGGAAAAGTCCTTTGAAACGTGAATAATTCAGGCGTCATATCACGGATATCTCCATTCCGTTCTATTTATTGCCGCCGTTAATGGATGACCATCCACCATCCATATTCGTTTAATTTCAATCCGCTTTACGACATAATAACGGAATGAAAAAAGGTTATTAGAAAGATCGAGAGCGGGAGATAACCGCCAAATCGACAACTTTCACCTTGGCCTCATTTACCTGCCGCTCTCGTTCGTCGTTTCCACTGGGGTTGTTTTCGGAAACCACCCTGCGTAGACACGGCCGTCTGTCGCGAGCAGATGGAGAGCCACGGGTCTGGGCCTCGAATACAAATGAAATCTTTTCCGGATTACCATTTTTCTTGTTTTTAATTTTTATTCTGGGGCACGGGGAGGGTTGGCGATGAAGAGATTATGATAGATTTATTGTGGAGGGAAGGTGGTCGGGTTTATTATTAAACAGAAACTTATTTGGATACATAAAAAATCATTAATACATATTAATTGAAAAATTTGGGAAATACATACTGATACGGCAAATATTAGTAACAGTGAACTTGTCCACACGTTGCATTAGTTGTGAAGGATGTATTGTTGCAGCTCAAATATGAAGTTCTGGCCCACCTCCTGTTTACCACTTATTGATATCTATATAACTATTAGCTGGTACATACGGAAATGTTGGCGAAATGCAAAAAATGAAAATGAAACGATAATGACCTCACTGTAAAAAATGTTCTTTAATACCGATTCATTTAGTTCGGCGCTCCTAAAATATGAACGATTTTTTTATAATAGTGATGATTCATCTTAAAGAATAAAGAAAGCCACACTTCTGCTAGCATTTCTTCAATTGGCCCAAAACTCTTTCCATGAACATCTGTGAAAAAGCCATTTGTCAACGCAGGTCAGATCTGATTTGTACGGTGATTGGCCAAGCAGTTCGAAGGGATATTAAAAGTGTTTCAATTTGAGCAATGTTTTTATCAATTCCATCCATCTTGTGATGCCGTGTATTGTCTTGGTGAATTTTATTTTCTATGTTTATTTATATTCATCAAACAATCAACTCAATCATCGTTTTCACATGTCGTAAAGCAGTTACAGATGTTACACCCTTGCCAGCTGATATATGAGTTTTTTTACCACTCAGTAGATACTAGGATATCAGCCATAACATTAATAATTTATTTAGTTATACAACGACAAATGAAATAAAGATGATGTTGAATTCTTGTTAGGAGTTCTGCACAATCTGATCTGATTTTGGATTTAAGATCAAGAAACAAAGAGTAAAGACTGTATAAGAGAAATACTGTATAATAAAGAAAAATTATGATTTTTTCAATGCTTGTTGTGTCTGATACTTACAATTGCTCGTCTTGCCTTGCCTTTAGATAAAATGAAATTATATCGTATCAGTCGTTGAAAGGCGAATTTCGTAATATTCCATTATACTTATTGACTCTATAACAGTTGAAATCCGAAGGTTTCGGTATAAGTAAATGTTCCTGTAATATCTGAGTGCATTAACAGTACTTCTTAGAAGCTTATCCTGAAATATTTGTATTGTATTGATATTACTTCTCGCAAAACAATCCCATAAGTGAATTCTATAAATCCATATCCGTTATAATATAGGCATGTGAAGCAGCAACTTATTATGTACGGATAATATAGATTTTCTTCCAATTAACCAATATATCTCTTATGTATTTTCATTCGAGTTCATTATTTTCTTTTTGATATGCTCCTTTCAAGGAAGTTTTAAGATAAGATTTCTAATTTTCAAGATTTTTCAAGATTTTCCAAGGTACTGATCACGAGGCATTGTTACTGTATGAGATAATAGCATTATTAAAATTTATTGGTATTTTGAACAGTTTGGTTGTAGGTGAATTCCATATGCACTGATTTGATCTGGTTGACTTTTATTATCCATGTCCAGGCCCACTTATATGTATATTTACTTGCTTGTAATTTTCTGGTTGCTTTTTCGTTATTGTCTTCATATTGCAGTGCTATGAGCAAATGTAGATCTAGTAACATTTTCTGTTCCTGGTACACACGTATAGAAAACAAAAACAAGAATCAAAACATTGCCTTGCAATGTATTATTGTCTCTTCCATTGTTGAGTAATTTTTTTTCGTTTAATTTTAAACATCTTGGCTGAGATATAGGAGTTTGATAGTTCAATCTATTGAACGTATAGCTTTGGTAACATTTTATGTAGCTTATATATGAGTTCCTTATACTAGACTTTATCGAAGGCTTGCGTTACTTCTAAGAATTATTGTTGAAAATTATTGAGCAAACGTTTTTCCTTTCACAAGCTTTTTCAATAATGTTTGCGATTCTATGTTCCTGGTTAAATATTGAATGTTTTCTCAAAAAAACCAAAAGGATGTACAGGTATTGCATTTTTTTACCTAGGATTGGTTTTAGGTTTTTAACAGGATTTTTAACATTGGATTTTTTTGAAATTGGTCGATAGGATTTTACTTTACTTGATGGTTTTCCAGGTCTCAAAGTTCCTCAACACTTGTCCGCTTTTTAAGTAATAGTTTGGGGCTTTCCTTGTGTTGATAATTTCATTGATGCAATATTAGATTTCGGTTAATACATGGTATACGTAAATCTCCTTCTTCACTTTATTTCATCTCAAATCATAAAAAGAAATCATATAGTGCTACACATGATTGTTACCACATGATGCAGAGGTAATTTCTGATCAACGATACAGACTTTCGTATTGTTGATCACAACAAAAATTACCTTATTTAGTAAATGAATTGTCATTTGAACGGCCTGTTATTTAAAGGTAATTTTTTTTTATTAATTACATCTTGTATTAGATATGCTTAGTACAATCTTAATTTACAATTAATTTATTACTACTGATCTGTTGTACTTGCGTTAATTCACGAGCAAGGCGAGTACGAGATGACATGTCATCAGTATGTGTTTCCCAAATTAAAATGAAACTAATCAACTTAGGTTAAAGTTAAGAATGCACTTACACACCTAACAAGTTCGTGTGATTTCTGATTTCCTGCGTGTTGTCCATCATCTATATTGCTTCCACGTTACTATGATTTAGCAACCTTATTTCATATTTTAAGGCGAAATCTTGGATCACTTCGTGTATCCATTTGATTTCGAGGTCAATGTCATGCAGCTCCTCGTTGATTACGTGGCGATAAGCAATTAATCGTAGAACTTTATTTTGGGTGTGATGGATTACTAGTTGGTTTGATGTTTTAGTGCAACACCATATTTGTAACACATAGGTCCAAATTGGGTTTATGATTGGCTGATAAACCAATCTCTTTGATTTCAGATTCAGTTGAGAGTATCTTCTGACTAACCAGTACAGATGCTTGACTTTGTGTTTAATCTGCCGTGCCTTTTATCTAACATTATGTTTCCAATTTAATCATCATCGAGATATATTTCGAGGTATTTGGGTGATTTTACTTGTGGAGTCGGGTATCCGTCAAGTGATATAATTAGGGTTTTGTCATGTCGTCGTAATTAATTAATATGGGCAGTTTTGGAGCTATTAAGCTCTACTTTCCAGTCTCTAGTCCTTTTGCAGATTTTGTTGACCGCTACTTGTACTTGTTCTCAGCCTTAGACAGAGATATATCTGTTGCCATAATAACTGTATCGTTGGAAAATATGCCAAGATTTTAATGTAAGTGCAAGCATCACTAATAGATTAAGTTTTTTTTTAAATAACTCTTTTCATGATTGACCAATTTAAATCATTTCATCGAAGATTTGAAATTAAGTTCCCTATTTTTAAAATGATCTTCAGTAGTGAAAAAAACTAACAAATTATTTTATTGTTAGGTTGCTATTAGTTTACTATGCATTACTATGTATTGGCAAAAACGACAAATTGATATTTTACATAAATTTTGGTACACCTTCCATATTCTTTTCCGTTTGATAGAAATATCACTTTTGTGCTACATGAATTCATGGTTTGCATGACGCATTGAAAATATTCTTTGTCTTTATTTTTATTGAACCTATCAACAGTTGTTTATAATATCTTATACTTAAAAGAAACCATTAGAACAATTGAGTAATATGTATATATGTAAATTAGTAACGTTCCATTAACATATTTTTAATTTTTTTCTTTATCATTTAAATTGAATATGTATTTTTTTCATTGTGTAACTATTTAATCAATTTGAAATAATTATTGACCTTAAACTTTACTTAATACTAAACAAACTTTTATTATTTAAGAAGTTTAACTCAGTCCAGCTAACTAACACAATCTTCCATTTTGATTTATTAAATATATAATGAAAACATGTTTTAACCTAATACATCAACAACTCTCATAATCTACCACTTCTAATAATATATCGAAGTTACCTTAAACACTTAACTTATGAGAGATTGCTTATCATGCTTGTATAATAAATAACATCAATTTATATGGAAACAGTTGATTATTGTTATTTGTTTTATTAATTTAATAATAAGATTTGTGAAAGGTATAAATACGGTACCATAAAAATGAACTCTTATGTTCATATGTTTAACAGTTATGGATAATTATAATTATTACTTCTAGTTTTGCATATCATAAATAATTTTGTTTGCAAATAATTTCATTCTCGAAGAAATCTTGACAAAAATCGGCAAGATTATAGCTTCTCGATTACATTATTAATATTGTTTTTTAAGCTTCTATTAATTCTTATCTTCTTCTACGTCTTCTTTTTATGCTTCTATAATTCTGGTTCTATCAATTAGAGTTTATCTGGACTGTGGCTGCTTAAACTACTCTTTTCGGTAATTGTGATCAACGTTTCGCTAGAAAATACATGAAGTTACAGAAAAATTATTTCGATTGTATTTCAACGCTAAATAGTCGCTAAGTGCTTATAAAGTGCTTATTCTAAGATAGATACTTAACATCCGTGTCTGTGTCATCTGTGTGAGTTTTACTTAAAACTTCGCTGAAATTGGTCAAATGGTTTTACTCACTGTAATCTTCTGACTTAATCATCATTATATAGGAGTTGGAGAATCTTAACAATGATGTGCTGATGGAGTCTCAGTTCATGTTTTTGTGCAAAGCCTTCTTAATAACGTTAACGACAGTTTCTAACTTCAGGTCCTTAGGCAGATTGTCGTTATGAATGTACAATAAAGCATTAACAATGTCTCTCAGTATTTTGTTTTGGAATCTTGACATTATATAACTGTTTCTATGGCTAGTACAACTTCAAAGTTGAACACCATAAGACTTGTTGGTTAAACAAAAACTTATATATTGACTTATATATTACTTGAGCTTAAATTTTTCATATTATTTTGAAATATGTTTCAATCTGAGTTTAACATTAAGGGTCTTGCCAAGATATTTGGCTGTATTTCCATACGGGACTATTTGATGATTTATATATACTAGCTTGTATTCTGTTAAACGTATAAGTCAAATCAAAATGGACTGATTAATTATTATTCATTTGATGCACTATTTTCTACTCAACCTATTTCAATAAGAACTATTTGTAAATTTTTCTTGTTATCTTTGATGGCTAAGATTGCAGTGTCATCTGCAAATATAGCAGCGATATTTTTCTTGAATGTAGGCAAGTTCCAAGTATAAAGGATTGCTCCCAATACACTTCCCTGTGATATGCTTGTATTTTCCTCAAGTCAGAGTAGGCATCTTCTTGTTTGACTCTGAAGTATGGATCAGTTATATATCATTCTGGTATGTTTCAAAATTTCCTAGTGAGAAGCCTTTTAATCTTATGTTTCAAACCTTCATGTCAAACTTTACCGAAAGCTTGAACAACACCTAAAATATTTCAGAACAAACTTTTTCTTCTACTGATTTTTCTATGACATTGGTCATTAATGCATAAAAAATAAGTTTATCAAGGGTTGATGGAATATTATTTTTGAAATTTATTATTGTTCGAGACGTATATGTAAATTTAGCAAGTACTAGAAATGGAAATCGAAAAAAGATTGATAAAATGCAATGTAATATTAGTATTCATTTTCCATAATTTATAAAATAATGGAAACATTTTAAAATTTATCAAAAACATCAATATGTAAAATTATCCCGCCATTTACCTCACTGTACTCAATAGTTGATTTTAGCTTCTTTCCCGTACTTTCTAGATGTAGAGGTATATATTCAAGAAGGTCTTCAAGGCCATAATATTGTCTACATAAATATATAATAAAATCCATTAAATACAGCAATTTTTGCAAAATTCACTTACCTATGCAATTTTTTAGACACCAGTTAGCATATCCTGTCCCATAGTCAGACAGTTTGTCTTTTAGTGTTATATTTTAAAATATTTTGGCACAAGGTCTCCTTGTTGACTGTAACTTTTCAATTCAAATCACCTTGTTCTCATCATTTTTTTTTATTGCACTTGGCTTTTGGGTCTGAAATAATTTCAACTCAGTTAACAAATATTTCATATAATTCTAATATAATTCTTTTATAAATAGATAGTCCAATATTGGAGTTCATTTATACATTTTGTAATACCAAGTAGAGGTAACATTTTCAAATTGCGGTTTTATTATGTCTACCTCTTTACACACTTGTAAGTGTTCGAATTCCGCTCTATTGTCAGTTATATTGCAACAGTAGTGTTTCTTGGGGTCGGTAGCTCAGCTGTATAGAATAGATATAACAATGGGCCAAGAACAGTGCTCTGAGGAACACCCGAACCATTTTTTGCTGCTATTTCTGTATCTCTTTCTGTTTGAGAGGTAAATTTTCTTCTAAAAATATTTCTCTAAAAAATGGCCAGTTAGTTTTGGTGTTATAGAAAGAATGTTTTAATTGTTATAATAACTGGTGAGTGATATATGATATATTGGGAGTAGGTCAGTGTATTCGTCACCCTGTTTGACAATAAAATGTCTGTCTGTAAAGTATGGTTTCAAAAGTTGAAGGTGCGTATGGGGCAAAACCATTTTCAATTTAACATGCAGCGGATCAATATTTTTTATCGTTTAAGTTTTTGTTAATTTGGTTGACTACTCTATGTATTTGTTCTGTTGTTCCGTGTTTATTACCGAAGCCAAATTGATGGTCTGCAATAATATTTGTCTCTTCTGCGTTTATTTTGAGTCTCTTAATATATAGTTTTTCGAAAAGTTTTGAGATGACAGGTAACTGGCATATAGGACGATAAGAGGAGACTTCTGATTTTTTTCCCAGGTTTAAGGATTATAATGATTTGAGCCACTTTCCAAGTGCTACGAAAATAATTAGGTCTTAGAATGACATTAAATATGAATGTTATTAATTTGATGCACTTTTCTGAGAGCGCTTTTAAGATTCTTGCAGTAATTGGGTCAAAACCATCTTTTTTAACATAGATTTCTTTAAAAATTGTATGTTTTACTTCATTAATAGTAAATTTCTCATGTGGCAAATCCATTTGAAACGGAGCGTTAAAAAAGTCAACTATTTTATTTTCTTCTGGTGCGGCTATTTCAGACGGGTATGGATTAAATACTGTTTTTAAGAGTTTAGAGAGAACTTCCGCATTATCTTTATCATTTCTAGCCCAAGTATTGTCAATTTTAAGGGGGTTTTAAATCCTTTTATTACTTTTCAGACAAAATATTCCGTTGCATCAGTTGGCTTTAAGTTTTCTAAATAGTTTTGAGTTCCCTGATTTTGCCTTGTTGAATTTTCTCTTGTTTTGTCCTATTCTGATTTGTTGCCAGGTATTTCGCAGTTTTCTCTCTTCAGAAATTTTTTGTTTAAATGTAAATGAGATATAAATAAACTTATGATATGTCGCGCTATTACGAGTCGCACTATTAGGAGTCGCGTACTATGCGGCCTCTTGTATAATTTTGTTATATTTTTTGCTGCTATTTCTGTATCTCTTTCTGTTTGAGAGGTACATTTTCTTCTAAAAATATTTCTTTAAATAATGGCCAGTTAGTTTTGGTGTTATGCAAAGAATGTTATGATTGTTATAATAACTGGTGAGTGATCATATGATAGATCAAAGCATGATTCAGCTATGGACGTTTTCAAAAGTCACTGTACATATACCATCGAAAAGTAATTCACCAGATAATTTTTTGTCATTGTAAGACTTGCGGACCAGAAAATATTGCGGAGTGCTGTTCTTCCCTGAATAAAGGCGCATGATATTGCGTACAGTTCGCGTAGTTCATATCTGTACTTATCATAATATAGACTATATTTTTACGTCAATTACAGAACGAATCGAACAGTATACCTAAAACCGATACTATAATTGTTTTGCCTTATTTTAGATCATCAATTTTCATCATATGACAACATATAGCAATTGATATTTTAAAACAAGAATCAAAAAACCGGTCACACATCAGCATAAAATATCCAGACTTACTTTAATGATATGGCCCGTCGATATTGTATCAATAATTAATCATAAAACCCATATCTCTGAATTAACATCACGCTAATTGATATCAGTGACATCAAACAATCATTAAGAATCTTTATCGACAGATAGTTCATTAGAATAACCTGACTGTGAACCACCTTAAACTTGCTAATGCCATTGATGTCCCCATTTAGGGGACCTGACACTTTTGTTTGCCCGTTTCTAATGGTTCTCCATTTCCTTCTGGTTTAATGATTCACCATCGATATGGCCTGTATAAGCGTCTAGGGGTTACTGATATTTTACAATTCAATATATGTTTCTCTTTTCAATTCATCGTATGGGTTCAAATTTCAATCTAAGATATATAAGAACTGGGAATTAATTTTAATAGATAACAATAGTTTTAAGAGCAATTGTGTATATTATTATTTTTCAAAGCATTATTAGTCCTATCCCTTGGCACTAATAAATTTGATTTTTCTAACAATGTTTGAATTTGGCCTGACACTATAAAATAATTAGGTCTATAGGTGATCGCCAAAATTATATAAACACCTGAAATAAATACAGAATATTTATTTATTAATAAGGTGTTATGTTGTGTTAAAGAGTTACAATTTGCCTTTAAATCAACTGCAGTTCTTAGCGGAATAGATTTCCAGAGTATTTGATTAATACTTTCAAATGGAGTGTTTTTTCATTCTTTCTCAAAACTCTCCTCAAAACATCCGGTAATTACTCCTGTTATGTTGATGCCCGGTGATTGTGTTTGTGTGTAATGTTATTCTGATGTTCTTTAATCTAAGACTCAAGCTTTTTGGCTGTGTGTGGGTTCATTACTCTCTTCTCGAACTTCATCATTGAGGTTATAGAGATATTCATTCGAAGTAATCCTGCCAGTGATGTGAGTAAGAAGAGCAGCTGAATACCATGATATCACCCTCAAAATCATCACGAAACATTGTCTTCTGCTTTACTGTAGAAAACAAGCAAGTTATGTTGCAGTTTTTTTGTAATTCTCCGTAAATATATCCAGTTTAAAGTTTGTCGAAAGAAATATAAATTAAGATTCATGGGGCCATACGAAAATTTTTCCAATCGTGTCAAGTCTCCAGGTTCTATGATTGTTACATCATTTCTTTCGCAGCTTAAAATGCTTCCGCTATGAAGGGTTTCGTAGACCTTCGGAGTGTTATGTCGATTTCTACTGTCACTATTCTTGTAGTAGTTTTATATTGTCTGATCACAATCCTATTTAATATTCAATAGGTCACTGTGAGTTATCTTTGCTTTAAGCCCATTATTCCTCTTCGTTGATGATGTTTCACCATGTTTTGTGTATATTGTTATTACCGTAGTTGGTGTTGCGCGTTGCTTTATTTACCCGTTGTCCTAAGTGTTGCGAACATACAATGAGATGTACTCTATCGCATGGTGTTCATATTATTTTGTTTGTCCCCTGAATGTCGAACATTTTTATAAAGATGAAGTCATTGGTTAATCAAACTATATTTGGTGAACATTGCAGTTATTTCAACACCATCACCAATTTTGTGAATGGTTTGGAAATGAGTGTTGCCATTATTCTTACTAAAATCATTCTGAGGAGTTTCTGGTTCTGCAATGTGACCGCTGCGCAAATATTATTTATTATCTATGATGGTATTCCATCATGATCTTGATGGTCAGTAGCGAAATTTTTGCTTAGCAATTATGCCCCATCATTAACATTCTACAAAAATTTAAAGACATGTTCTTGCGACTTCAGTGCGATACGTACTACTTAAAACTGATCTACATTTTGTGTTACTTTAAGTATATTCAGATTATCTATTGATTAATCATGAACTGACAAATGACTTTCTGCTGAAACCAAATTCTTAGCAATATAATGCAAAAAAGAGCCTTAAATGAAATGATAAATTGTTTGGTATCAAATGTTTTATTGGTGCAAACTATAACAAAATCAAATCAATTCCAACAACATTCGATGACTTCCAATCGAGACTATCCAATTAAAAAATGTAAGTAAAGTAGTAAAGTATGTTGTCTATATGTTTTATTCTTTAATAATTGTGTCCCACCATTATCGTTCTACCAAAATTTAAACACAGGGGCATTCTGATTGATTCATCAATTAAATGATGCTTACTGAGTAACACTGTTCAATGTTTCTTATTATCTGAAATATATTCAGCTTTAATAATGACTAATGAATCAATAACAAAATGGAAATTCTATCATGTTAGAGACGAAAGCATCTCTGAGATCATTCTGATGTAAACTAAATTCTGGGTAATAACAAAACGCGAAAAAAAGAGGGAAAAAACCAGTAGGAGTAACCTCGATTGAAAGTCACATGATAGATTGTTTAGTGTCAAAGGTTTTGATGACGCAAATACTCACAAAATCGATGACAATGACTATAAGAAACTATTCAAAATGTTGTGTATTTTTCTTTTATGTGTAGGGTTTCAAACAAAAGCTTATAATTTATTTTAAAACTATTAAAATTAAGATTGGATGAAATAACCACTTATTGGAATTGGAATTTCATTTCAATATAATTTAAGAAGATAACTTAATTTTAAACACTTTATTCATCACATTGCAGGGTAGTGCTTTGGGACTGTTATTGTATTTGCTCTACATGGTAGTGCTGATATTATAGTAGTAAAAGAAACATTATTTGTAACATTTGCCAACAGTGCTGTCATTATTGGCAAAAGACATATCTCTGCCTAGGGCTGTTTTTTCGCCGCGGTTTTTATTGAAAATATTTTTTTGCGCCTTGCAGCTGCGCTGTACATTAGTACGGACACGTTCACGGTAGGTTAAATTTGAAACATCACGTTAGATTAAAAGCACAGCGAATCAGACTCAAAACCAAAGTAATGTATTGGTTACCAGAAGATACTCCCAACTTCATTGAAATCAAAGAGATTGGTTTATCTGTCAATTATAAAGCCATTTTGGTCTTACAAGTTTCAATTTCCCTAAATTTTTCTGTATTTCTCTAAAACATAGATCTAACTAGTCCAAAAGTCAATTATGCCAAAATAAAGTTCTTCGAGTAATTACTAATATCGCTACGTAATCAACGAAGAACTACAGCATGACCTCGAAATCAAATTGTTTTAATAAAGTTATTCAAGACTTTGCCTTTAAATAAAAAATCAGGCTTTTGAATCACATCAATGTAGAAGCACTATAGCTACTGGATTACAGGAAAACCACATCAATCACGTATTTACCTCTATATAATCGGTTTGTTTGCAAATACAAAAGAATAACAGAAATGAATAAATTAAGATTTTACTAAGTATATTTAATTCCTGAACGTATCGAAAAGGAAATTTCGATGAAAAGTTAAATATTGGAATCAGCAATTGTAGAGCTCACATTAGAATCTCAACAAGACAAGAACAAGACAGCATAAAATTAAGTAAATTGAACATGGGAATTGTTAGATTTATTTATTGGTAAAAGAATGTACAAAATCAAATTTAAATAATGTTCATTCAGATATGTCAATGATTAATTATTATAACATCTTGACCAAGGCAATGTAATAAAAAAAAGAATAAGGTGTTGTTCTTTTTGGTGGATGAAAGAAATAAATAGTACTATAAAAAATCAAAAATAATAGAATATTACTCCACAAGGGCCGAAGGTTAAATTTTCAGCTTCGCCTCGGAATCATGACGAGCAGAACCGAGATTTCAACTTTTGGCCCGTGTGGTGTATACGATTTTTTTTTTCATAGCCGGTCGAAAGTACGTTATTAACAATATTCAAAGCAATATTGATGATTATTTTTAAGGTTAGAGGTAGCAACGTTAATGACAGCGGTAAAGAATTGGTTGTAGCGACAGAATAAATAGTCCCTAGTTATAAGTACAAATACGCATAAGAAATTCTTTCCCCTTGCCGTTATAGAGGGCGCTGGTGTACTTCTCACAGGGGGTAAATGTTTAACTTTCTTCCCTGTTATTAGGGACGAAAGTACACACTTTAGGCCGAGGTATGAAAAAAAGATTACCAACATATATAAAATAAAAAGATATTTTGTAATCAATATCCATTATGTAATTCTGGTATTCAAAAAATTTATATTTTGTATGTCTATGCATATTTTGGACAAATTATTATTTAATTTATGTTTTTTATAATATTATATTTTAGTATATTATATTGTATTATAGTTTTAGAAATAACAGTGGTTTAAGTTATTACATATTTTTAATTGACTTAAATTTTTCAAGTCTTTTGATGTTCAAGTTTGATGAATTAAAATGCAGAATTTCTCAATAAATGCGGATTAGTGTTGAAATGTAATGAAATAAGATAAATGATGTATTAACAAAAAAAATATTTAAAAAGGCATGGAGCTGGTATAATATTACATATGAAACATATTAGTTGTATGTTTTTTGATAAGCGATAAACTTAGAATTTTTCAATTTTGCATCAAATAATAAACGCTAATCGTGGAGCCCTACTCTGATATATCCGAATTGTCCGTTATGGTTCAAATTATATAAAACTACTCGTAGTAGTTTTTGAAGTCAATGGAAGATAATGGCATAGAGGACAAGAAAAGTTTGAAGATAATGAATTGCACAACGTATGAGACAAGAACCTAGCTCAAAATCTCAAAGAACTTTCAGAAAGCTTAGGATTTGATGAATCAACTGTTTTTGGATATTTAAATACAATAGCAAATATCAAACGTAGGGAAATAGTTATCACATTAACAAAAAATACTTTGAAATGTTTCAGTGTTTTCTGTAGCGTGTTTTGATTGATGATTAAAAGTTGATCTGTTGCGACAATATCAAGTCGAAAAAGCTATGGGTTAGACAATAATAGTCATTTTCATTAAGACCATACTGGACTATTCATGGCCATTCACTTCATAAGACCAAAACTGAATTATACTGTTACGTATTGTTTCAAAAAAAGACAGCAATACTGAATAATAGATAGTAGTTGTTTAAGTCTCTTGACATTTGTTTTTTGTTAGATCATTTAAGCAGATTTAATATATATATATATATATATATATATAATTTGATATTAATTTTTATTATGGATTTTACTAAGGTTTGGACTAAATAACTAAACGTATTACAATATAACTCAGCAGCATTGTTCGGTAACAAAAAACCCATTAATTATTTGGTTTCTGATGAACTCCGTATCCCACTAACTGACTACTACATATGGCGAGGCATCGATTACCCGATGAGCTGGTACCTAACACCTTTTGCAATTATACCCTGGTTTAATTTCACCTTCCATTGTTCTTGTTCCTAATTACCTATCAATTAATTCTTACACATTTCCTTTTCGTATATCATTACTTTTAGAATATATATTTATAAGGTTTTTGTGCTTTATCGAGATCTATTTTTAATTACTTTATTTTTTCAAGAATCGTAGAGGCGGGTTTTGTTCTTACGTGATCGTTGATTTTTCCTATATTATGACATGATCTACTTTGAATAATCCAGTATGTTTAAATGATTTATGTCACAGGGTAATGTTTTAAAATATAAATTATTTTTTTGAGATATAGTTGTAGTAATGACAGGGTATCTAAAATGCAGCATCTAACAACGAAACTTTTCGCAACGCATTTTTCTCGAGACATCTGATACTGATTTGATATGAAGTCTCAAGTTCTACTGAACCAGCTTATTTGGAACTTGGTGTGAGCTTTCTCTATACAATCTTATTTACTAAAATTTTATTTTTTATTTACTATTATTAAGAAATTCGTAATAATCGAAATGAAAGGAAAAAATTGATAAAGACATTTTTACTTTATGAAACAGACATAATTTGGCGAAAGACTGTTTTAATCTTTTTTTGATTTTACACGATTGCACCATTCCTCTAAATTAAGCATTTTATTTTTTGACTCAAATTATTAGCAAGAATGCAATCGCGTCAACGAGGTCCAATTCATCAGCTTGTAATTTGTGATTTTTTTTCAGTTTTTTCTCTTATGTATTTATAAATATCCAGTGAAAAATGTATAGTAAAAATATAATTTTTTATTTGACTTAAAAGAATACCTAAAATTCATCAGTAGCTTTTATATAAATAAAAATGAATTAGGGTCTAGTCATGATATAAAATATACGCCAAAACTTATTAAGTAGACTTTAGATTCTTTTAAAATCTACTATTATTTAATCATATTAATTTTTGACCATCATTATCAGCGGATGTTGCTTCTCGACGAACATGCTGGCAGTGAGTGACAGTAGATGTCTTCATATCTAATAGGATATCAGAGAGAAACATGTAGAAATTTTGGTAAGCATCTCATTTGGAAGATTTCTTCATCGCGTATGCGATGCCAGATAAAGATGTCACTTTAATAGTATTCTCCGAGTGATATAGAATGGTTTTAGTGTTAGAACTTTTTTCTACTTTCTTCTCTTGTTTTATTCTGGATCAAGTACTTGAACTCCTGCACATGTTTTAACTGGATGGCGTTAAGGTTTACATTAGCAGGCGAACTGTCATTTATCTATATGTTAATGATTTTTTGACACTTAGATAGTTATTACTGGACAGATTTTTCAAGCATAACGTAATTCAAGGCATCTGTCTGTTATAATAATGTAGTAAATTGACACTAATCGGCTATTTGTTTTTATTTTAATATTCTACGGTTTTAAAATTACGAACTACTTATTAGACGATAAACGACACTTTGACACACGCACTACTGAGTCTATTATTTTATGACTAGCGGTAATATTTTTTTAATGGTCAAATAATGTTAATTAGTTAAAAATGTTTTAATAGTTAATTATAATAATTGTTTTGTTTGGTTTATTTTTCCCCCTTTGACACTTTTGGTTCACCGAGGTGCCAATACTACATACTTTCATTGAAGGTTACCATATTCACCATAAGTTTGTAATGGTGCTGAAGCGGTTTTCTTTAAATTAAGTGTTAAACGTAAAACTGGACGAGTGACCGTTATAATGACGTTATGATGCACGTGGTTATTCTCAATTTCCGGAAATTAGGACAAACATTCACACGGTCCATTTCCATAAGACGCGGGTTTATCGTCTTCTTTATTCAGTTCCGGCCCATTGGTTCCCACGCTAAAACAAAGGCAATTAACAAGTGGGGGACAGCAGGGCGTTTCATAAGCAGGGCTTGTTAATGTCAGGGATGGAAACAGCGATATTAATGATTACGATAAGATAAGGCGATGTACTTAGTAAATTATATGAGAAACTCACATTTTTATACCTCTTAGTTGTACTAAATTAAAGCACACATATAGGTAAAATGCCATGTATGGGTATTCTGTCGGATGTTTTATGTTGTTTTATGATAATAAATTATAGCCAATAAAGTAGAGTAATTTAGATGACAATTCTACACGTTTTAACTATTACTAGTGATCGCCTTGTAATCGAAATTCGACCACAATCTATAAATTGAATCATGTTTCTTTCATAATACACTAAAAAGAATAACTTAAAAATGATATATTAATATTACTAAAACTTCTTTTGACAATATTTTCAATATAAGATCAGAAATATATTTGATATATAACATTAATTACAGTAGTAACTCTATATTACTAAATGTCTGTATATTAAAATACATACAAAGTAACTCAGGAACTAACACTCACTAACGTTTATAAGTGAAATTTAGTTAAATCTAATTTCCATTTAGTTTTAATAAACAACAAAGTAACATTAGTTTAATTACATCACTAAGAATTATAACAAAAGTTTCATGAGTAAGATTATGTTCAGTACTGCAACAATTTCGGAACATCTACTTGATGCTTATGAGTTATATTAACTATATTATTTTCATTTACTTTTATGTTATAATCATAAATTTGCGATAAATGAAGTAATACATATTTATGTATTAATTAAAACAATAACGACCACAATTAAGCAATAGTAATTGCAATAGTGATTGGTACTAAGATGAATCAATTCTAGAATCTACATATTAAGATTAAAGAAAATTTTTAGGCTCACATACAAGGAAGTGACAATATATTTTGACATACAGAAAACATTGATTTCTTAATAAAGTGTTACCCTGCGAGTAGCAGTGCGGGATAAGAGTTTGGCTCCCAAACAATAATGTGTTAGGATCGAACCTCGCTGGGCCTAAAGGTCGTTTAGAAAAATTTATAAAATAAAGGCTAATGTTGATCTAATCATAAAGTGTCCAGGTTTTGGGACCGTTGAACCACTTCTTTCGCAGCCCTTCTATAAAAGTGAGCTTTGTGGAACTCCTGCCGTATAGTTTTTGTCGAAAGAGTGTTACTATAGAAAATGATGAGTTCTTCTGTCACTTTTAGCGCAGTAGTTCTATATTGTCTGGCACAACAGATTCATCAGCTTTGTATATGCTATCATTAACATGAATAATGTTGCTCGTGAAACGTTAAACTGTTAATCATCCGCTAAGTGAGTTTTAACAATTTGCCCTCTTTCGTGGTCTGAGAGATTACATGTTTTATCGATCGCATGTTTCAACAGTCAAAAAGTAAAGCAATATAACGTGCAAGGCTTGCCACGTAAACTAAGCAATACATACGCTTCGCATCATTTACATGGAAACAATGCTGCCAACATGCACCACTATGTAGGTGAAATTACAACATACCGCCACTATATTAGATTTCTTCATACTTAGAAATATAACAACAAACTTTGTGGAAGTAGAAGGAAATTTTGACTTAATTCCAGGTCACACACCGGCGATTCTGACAAGGAGTGAAAATATATAATAAGTTAACAAACAAAAGATTGGTTTGGTAATGATCTTCTGGAGAATGGAACATTCGAATTCAAATACATGTACCCCTTAAGAAAACCGAATAATTAAATTTTAAATTAAAAATTCGTATTAGATATCCAACAAACTGCATAGAATTACACTCCTTATAATTAAGAGTAAGATTAATTATTAAAAAGAAATCAAGGAAATGGTAGCTCAAAAACACATGAAAATGGAAATATTTTAACAATATAAGGTAAAGTTAGCAATTAATCAGGTACTTAAAATCACAGACGGACATACTAAGCCTACGGAAGAAATAAGATTGTTCAACAATATTATTAGATATGGCACAGGTTTTCGATAAAGTTTGGCATGACCGCCTCGTTCATAAGCTACAGAAAACGTTTTCGGAGCAATACAAGGGACTAATAAAATCTGACATCACAGCCCGAATGCTTTTAGTCAATCAAGAGGAATTATGAGAAAATTATTACAGCCAACTCTATAATAAGAGAAGCTAAATCAGGTGTACTGAGACTAATTCTTTACCTACTTTATGTATGTTTTATATCACAAATGAAAAATATCACGATAACTGCATTTGCTGATGATACTGGGATTCTTGTTATAGGAGACAATAGCGAAGAAGCAAGCCGAAAATTTTAAAAGACCAATATATATATATATATATATATATATATATATATATATATATATATATATATATATATATATATATAAATCTGCACTGGTGTAGTTCACCTAGCGTATAAGCAGATATACCAATACTAATAAATAATTCCATATAACAACAACGCTTAAAAGAGCGTGTTAAAAAGTTCGATGTATTGCTTCTGTTAGATAATACAAGCACAGGACACAGATTCAAAATAACAAAACCATTCATCTTGTGTAGTATAGTGAGGTTCATTTCATAGAATAAACATAAGTCTAAATATATAAATACTATTAGACTCTAATCTAATAATTAGTTATGGGTCCTCCTTGATATATGCCTGGATATAAACCATTATAAAGACAAATTGGGTGGCTTAGACGATAATAACTAATAACAATATATTAAAAAAACTATATCACTAATCCTACTAAAATAATTTTAATATACTGAAAAATATTGGACCGAAAATCTAATTTCATTTAATGGACCTTGACTTTCACCACCTTGTTTCAAGCAAGCTCGACAGACAATTATGAAATTGAAAATTAATTAGAATCTAGCCTAGGTCACGGCCGAGAGATTTTCGGTGCAGAAAGAGGGCGATGAGACGGGGTGGACGAGGGCACACGCCGACCATATGTCGCGTGGCGTGGTGGTACTCTTGACGTACGCTCGCAATTTTACGCACCGCGGCACCGCTTGACGCTTCCCGATTGTCCGTCGGCCCCATACAATTCAAATTAAGGGATGGCGATAGGATACGTCGAGGGTTGGGACATTGCCAAGACGCGACATTTGCCGTCAGTTAGTTTCAAGGAGGGTAAATTCACCAGATGTCGGTTACGTTGGGGTTTCTGATCGCGATGCGGCCTTTTGACGGTACGAGTTTGGGTTCTCCTCCTCGTATGCGTGAAATAACAAATCATTCATTCAAAAAATAGAGTATTATACAGAAATTAGTAGGTGCTTGCATTTTCAGTGATATATATTGGTAAAAATTCGAGGAAACAATATAAACAACTCTTAAACTAATTAATCGAATTGTTAAATTCGACAGCTTTGACATTTCACTACATAAAATAGTAATTTTTTATTTAGTATTATTGAGTTATTTAATGTATACGATGTATACGTATAATGTAATAGGAATGCTCAAAATTATATGTTCGATGTTCATTACTTTGGTTATTATATTTGAACACTTTTATTTGAAACTTATGCTTAAACTTATGCTGCTCCGTCATATCCCATATATTGATTTTTGTTTCAAGGATTTAAAAATGGTGATTTTGATGTCAATTACAAAGAACGCCCTGAAAGATCAAATACGTTTGAAAACTTGTAAAAATTGTAAGACTTATTTGACTTATGAACTCAACTAAAACTAAAACTAAAACAAGCTTAGTAGTTGAGGAATAAATTGTTTGCCATTTCTAACAGTTTCAATATTCTTCAATATTCAAAATATTATTTTGCATACAGCGGGATTATAAATGCGCTATAGCTGAATGAGATTGTTACAACAGATGCCTACTATTTAACAAGAAATGTTGGAAGAGCGGCGTCATTCTTTCTCCAGATTGCCATTATGTTGTCCGAAAGATGGGAAAGTTGAAGAAAATGATGGAAAATATTTTGATGAAGATATATTGTCTGTTGTGGTTGTAATTTGTTATAGAGAATCTGATTGAATAGACTATACATTTTAACAATGCTGTGTGAAAATTACTACTAAATTAATGGACATGTTTTGCGAAAAATAACGCTGTCTGAAATGTAAAAATTAATGTACACAATTGTTCGTAAAAAAACCTTTATAATTTCTGTGTTTTGTTCTTTGTATAAAATTCTCTCCATAAATTTGTCACACATGTCTAACCGAAAGTGTAAAAAATAACACCCTGTGCTTCTTAAAAAAAAGGCAAATATTTCAAGCTGATAATATTATTTTATTATTTATAATATAAATTGTAGCTAAACAAAATAATTCTACTGAGAAAAAAGTAACATCAAAACTCAACATTCAATTGTGAGGTACAACGAAACAAGTGGTACAACGATCATAAAACCTGGATTATGGATACTTGATGACTCGAAGAATGTTATATTGTGCAAAGCATCGTTTGTATTTTTCCTCGCCCCAAAAAAATGTTATGATTCGGAAAGCCAGGTTGATGCAGTATTTATCTGGTTCTCTATAACTTCTTCTAAAGTTATTACTATGACTAGCATATTGCTGTCAAACACTGTAATTTTGAAGATGACTGTGCAGACCATATGTGGAGCCAAAAGGATTCAGTCTTGGTTTGAGGAGTATCAAAACATTACCAGAAAGCTTACCGGATAGCTCCAACATCACTAAAGCAATTTGCGCATGCTTTCGTACAATAATAGAAGAACATTCCGTAGGAAATTATTCAAGCATTCTATAGATCTATTCTGCGAGGAAATGCAGCTGCTTCAATAGCAATTGGTAGTTAAATATCTTATAAATAAATAATAAATTAATTAATGGCAGATGTTACATTATTTTGTTATTGTGTTATTGTGTTGTCATATTATTTTGTCCATCTAAGTATATATATAAATTTGAAAAATTACTTTCTCCAATAATTTTTTATTGCAGTGTTAGCGATTCATAACTAGACCACTGCTGTTTGACCGGTACCATCAAATCCCTCTCCATGGCCCTTGAAAAAAACAAAAGGACGCCTTGGGAACGTCGAGGATATTACACGCTTTAAACTATTTTACAGATGCACACCACAACATCCCGAATGAACAATTCGGTTTCCATGCCAAACACTCAAGCCTTCATCAAGATTCTTGTATTGCAGCAATTCACCAGGTATTAAGAAATGGTCGAAAAACTGGAGCCATATTTGTACATGTTTCCAAAGCTTTCGATAATGTACGGCACAACGGTCTAATCTTCAAAGCGAACCAGCCAGGTCTACCACATGACCTAATCTGACTGATAGATTCATACATGGACGGTAGATCCTTTCAAGGGCGGATCGGTGACGCAGCCTCCTCGCGAAAACAGATCTTCGCAGGAGTCTCACTGCAAGGTGCTCCAATAGCCCCTGCACTGTTTAACCTTTATATGGCTAATTTCCCACTCCACAAACATTCCCACATAACATTTTATGCAGATAATACAGCATTCTTTACCATAGGTTACAGACCCGATGCCATCCGTGACAGTCTTCAAGTCCAAGTGACCCAGGGAATTGCATGATACAAATTCTGGCGGCTGCAGATAAACCCGAGCAAAACGCAGGATATTCTGTTTCAACGCAAGAAGGAGTTCCGCATTTATCGCCTCCAAATCGATAAAATCCCTATGGCCTGGCTCCAGAACGTATCATACCTCGGTCTCCAGTTCGACCGCAGGTTTCAATGGTCAGCCCAAATCCAGCACGCTATCTGCAAAAGCAATGGCGTGTACAGTCTCTTCCCACTCTGCAGAAATAATAAACTCCCAACCCTCCAGAAAGCGACACTGTATAAAATGCTAGTTCGTCCAGTCTGCCTCCTCGGAGCACAAGTATGGACAGGTACGTCTCAGAGAGACAACTTTAACTGCTCCAAGTGTTCCAATCTAAAAAAATCCGCGCGTTACTCATTGCCCCATGGTTTATGAGGAACGTCAACACTCACCTCGAATCAGGTATCCCGCTCGTGAAGAGTTTCAGAATCACGAACATGCTGAGTAGAAGGTCCTCCCAAGGCGCCTAAAACACGATAATATCTTAAAAAAACCCTACCCATCCACAAACCCCGGTAGATAATCAACTACGACAATTCCAGTAACAATCCAGGGTCTGTGTCGCCCGCAAAACACTTGCCTATTCCGAGCCTGAAGCGACATCATCAAAAGACCATTTGGTTCTAGCTGGTCATTCTGGAATAAGAAAAAAAATGTTGAGGATACATTCTTTGGTACTATCTCATACAGTTCACATCTCTTACAATAATAACTGTCCTCTTCATATCTACGTGTTTATTGTATTACTCATGGCCTTACTTAATATATCTCATTATCCTCCTTTATATTTTTATTATTTATATAATTATTATATAATACGTTTTAAACCCGCTGGAGTATTATATTTTACGATCTAAATATCTAACAGTAGGATTTCTTTTAATACTTGCTTATATGTTGAGCTTTGAATATTTTTTTTCACCTTATATTTCGACGAGAAAAAATTCTAATATTCAATAGTATGATTATTTTTAATCTATTTATATGTAATCAATTTCCTGCTTTGTAATGATAGCGATAAAACCGAACAGAGAGAAATAAAAGAATATGTAAAATCGATTCCCCATCCTGTATCGCGGAATAAAAAAAACGCAGGATCCATGCCCCCACGTCTCACATAATAACACTCTCGGAGAGGAAACCAAATAAATATGAAAGCGTGAAAATGCAAGAGGAACAGCTAAATAAAAGGCAGAAACTCAGAAAATCTCGTATAAATCGACGTTTAATGCCTGGTTATTATATCGATTTCTAAATAACTCCGCAAGTAAGTACGCAACCGATGATTTTCCAGAAAGTTGAAACGTAATTGGCATTTTTACGACTCATTCGTGTTGTTTTCGTTTTTTTTTTGTTCGGCGTTCGGTACGGGCTCGGTTTGGCTACCTGTTATTGAAAACCAGTACTATTTAGCAATTTAAATAAATTAAAGAAAAGAAGAAACTGGAGTACCGGTCATTCAAACCACTGTTATTCAGCCTGTTTTTCCCTTAATGATAATGTCGGCGGCTTTGGCGCTATTACGATAAAAGTGGAATCGGAAGAACAGTCAATATGAAGCGTTGAAATGCTGTTCTTAAAAGGTCATTACAGAATTATAATAACTCGGATTGGTGCGCTTTAATGTTGGTAAAATACTATATCGAGCTAAAAGAGGCTTCTTCCTTACCTCGAATATATTTCCCGATAACATTTTAAAATTATCTTTCAAGATTAACAGAGATTTCTACATTTATTGATGATACTGCGATTCTTGATGCCAGAGACAATAGCGAAAAAGCCACACGCAAATTACTGCAAGAAATCGACAATATTAGACCCAAAGAAGATATCAATTAAATTAACGAAAGTAAATCTGTACATTTAGAGTTCAAGTATAACGAGACCACACAAGCATCAATAGCAATAAATAATACATGTAGTAACAATACTAAGGATCTCGGAATCAATCTTGATGCAAAACTTCGCTGGAAGGAACATGTAAAAATGATAAGGAAAGAACTGGAGTTCAAACATAGCAAAATTTATTGGCTAGTCGGAACAAAATCACATAAATTGCTATTTTACAAGTATAGAAACTTATATGAACATTCAAAATTCGATTATGGGGATATTTTGTGAAAATTAATATAAATATAATACAGGTTTTCCGAAACAAAATCCTAAAAATATGGTAGGAGCACCTAGATATTTCAGGACTGATTATTTACACCGACACCTTCAAATACAATGGTTATTCAAGAAGTCAGGGGATTCGCATTTAGACATGAGGGGCGACTCCATTTTCATGTCAATATCGAAGTATTATAACTCTTGGATAATACCAGAACAGGACGAAGATTTAAAATAATCAAACCATTTGATCTTGTGTATTGTAGCGTCGTGTAGTGAAGTGCATTTAATAAAACAACGGCAGCATTAAGACATAACATAAACAATTTTAAACCAGATATTATGATAGGGCTCATAAGTCCTCTCCTAGCACTTATATCGAATATGCAATTACACTTAAATTATCATAAAGAAAAAATGTAGGTTAGTCAGCAGCGAGTAGTAACAATGTAATAAATAAACAAATATCTTATATATCACAATTAAAACTTTGGTTTTGTGCAACCGAAGGAAAGAAGAGATATTTTAAAAAATTGAACAAGGATTTATCAAGGTAAGTAACTTAAATTTGCCCACAATCGATTCGTCGCTAATGAGTACTGAAGGAAATTAAGTAAAAATGCTACCAATATAATACTGGGCAAGACAACTAGGTAATGACCCTAAATAGTCCACGAAAATAGCACAACAACAACTTGGGCACTGTGAAAATAGCATTATTTAAATAGGTACTTTACTGAAACATTTTATGATGATAATATTGACGATATAAATACAAATGTATTTGGCAGGGCTACCAAAATAATTATTTAAGATAGTTGATAATAACTACAATACAAAAAAAAGGCTGAAATTATATAACAGGTCAGTTGAAATGTCCCCGCCCTGACACATAGGTGGCGCTACTAGAATTAAATCCATATGTTTTCTAGTTAGCCCTAACCCTCAAAAGATGCGTGTATACATTTGACAGCTGTCGGATCATAAGAAAATAACCCATCAAGGATTGGTATGCTAAGTTTAGACATGGTGAAATGAGTACCGAAGACGGTGAACGCAGTGGGACCCAAAAGAGGTTGTTACCGACGAAAACATCGTTACAGTAAAAAATCCACAAATTGATTTTGAATGACCGTAAATTGAAATTGAATGAAATAACAGACACTCTAAAGATATCAACTGAACGTGTACATCATATCATTCACGAATATTTGGGTATGAGAAAGCTCTGTGCAATGTGGCTGCCGCGCGAGCTCACTTTTAACCAAAGACAATGACGAGTTGATGATTCGGAGCAGTGTTTAAAGATTATCCAGCGTAATAAGCGTGGGAAAAGGCGCATAGAATAATTTTCATTGACTACCTTGAAAAAGGAATTATTACATAGCATTATTGGACCATTTGAAGGACGAAATCGCTGAAAAACGGCCGCATTTGAAGAAAAAGAAAGTGCTGCTTTACCAAGACAATGCACCGTGTCACAAGTGAAAACCGTGCCAAAAATCCATGAATTGGGCTTCGAATTGCTTCCTCATCCACCGTATTCTCCAGATCTGGCCGTCAGCGACTATTTCTTGTTCTCAGATCTCAAAAGTATGCTCTCTGTAAAGAACTTTTCGTCGAAGAGGTGACCACCGAATCTGAGGCCTATTTTGAAGCAAAATTCATACTACAAAAATGGTATCGAAAATTTGGAGGGTCGCTATAATTAGTATATCAATTATGTTGAAAAAGAAACTAATTTTGCCAAAAAAAAATGTTTTACTATGGTAGGCCGGAGACTTCTCAATTGACCTGTTACATTTAATGTTGGATGTTTCATTTTCTTAAAATTGTAGCAAGTATCAAATTACCTTGAAAAATTTGGATAAATAAAATAGGCTAATTGAAATTTCTAATTTTGTTTTAATAATCGCCCTATCATTTTATAAGCATGTGCAACTATAATGCTTCATCAAGTAGTTTACAAAATCTGTATTTAGACATGCCTTAACATATTAGGTTCTCCTGAAATCTTAAACTAGATTTTTGCTTCACTTGACTTGACTAGGCATTGCACGAAATGTTTGAAATATCTGTTTGTCATAATACACTTAACAGTCACACCAGTTGGATGAAATAAATTTGATTAATATTTTTCTTCTTTGAATTTAAATTAGTAAAATTTATTTTAAAAAAATTGTTTAAAAAAAATTAAAAATTAGTAATGCACAACTAAACCCGTTATAATATATAAATATAATTTTTTACATTATTCGGTAACTAAGAAACGAACAACATTATTAGGTAGTCACATACATAATAAACATAAGAAATGAGGACTAACTCTAACATTATCAACATGTTATTTACCTCGATATAATAGACAACATTTTAGACATAATTAAAGGTACTTAAAACTACTACCGAAGTTCAAACTATACTGTCTGGTTTCCGGCTTTCAAGATTTAATCACATTTTTCTTCATTGGAACGAAAATACACAATCTGTTTGGAGATTTTAACGATGTCTAATTACCGTAGGGATCCTCACCCCATCTATACACATTAGAATGTCGAACGCTAACACAAAATTATTAAAATAATGCGTAAATAAGACATGTACCCATGCAAACCGTCCAGTGCGAACAAAACAACTACGCCACGCGCAAATTTGGAGCGTTTTAACGCGAATTGAAAATTCCACTATTGTAAGCCTCAACTTTTCTTTCGAATTTAATTATCTCAGAAATAATTTTTATTCCGGGTAAAGTAAATACGTAGAATTGTCATAAAATAGTTTACTAAAAGTAATCATCTAGCCTACCGCGGTCAGCCTACAGGAAGATAAGTAGTACTAGTAAACAATCCGATCAAAGTTTGGGAATTAAGTTGAATACATAGTTCCCGCATCTGAACTGATGACGTCAAAATGTCGCAATGTTGCCACATCAACTCTGAGTTTTAGTTCATTTTGGCTTTGACAACAAATACATATATCATCGAAGGACGTGAAACTACAATTAATTATACAGTTGTAATTGTTTGTAGGTTAGAGTGGTGTTTTATTATATTTATATTGAACTCTCTTCCATATCACCTATGAGTTAGAGTGCGATTTTTTTTATGTAGTGGTATTACCTGGAAGCCTAATCCAGCTAATTCAACAGTATATCCAAGTAATATATTTTACAATCATTATAGAGCATGTTTACTTTCTTTCAGTACATTGTTTCCCTATAAAGTGATATCACTGCTTGCAAATAAAACCTAATCAATTGTTATTCCAACTTTAGACGTTTTCATCACCTTTTATTGCCTTAAAACTACTTTTAATATCGTCTTGCCAGGAATTATTGGTTCCTTTCTGAAACTTCCATGTCTCATTTGAATACACAATTTGAAATAATGAGTCATTGTTGACTTTATTATATACTTTTAAAAATTGTATTCTTATATCATATATACACCATCTTTACACCATTTAAAACATATATTACCCAACACTGTGTGAAAGCATATACTACATCTCTGAAAGAGCTGCATATTTAAGCTTTTTATGGATTATTTTCAGGCTAACAGCTAAAAACTATTCACTGTTTTTATATATTTCATATATATGATATCTCATAGAACTAACATCAAGCTGATTCGTAACTCACTTTGTATCAGAATGATTTCTTTACTGTAAATCCAATATTATGTTTGTCATTTTGTCACATATTTCACAGACCGTGTCCATACTAATATTCAGTGCAACTGCAAGATGCTAAAAGATATTTTCAATATAAACCACAGCAACTTAATATTTAGCAGTAAAAATACTTATCTCTCTAATGAGTTTTACTGGCAGGAAGGGCCATTATCTCGTTCCTGTTCGAAGTAAATGACTAGAGACGCAATATTTTCTGTCTGGCTTCGGCATTTTCAATTAAAGTAATAATAAGGAGCGATTATAATTAATATTTGGAAAAATTTTGCAGATGTTTGACAATCGGACGACTTTTGCAGTCTGGTTCGGTTAAATGTTCAAACTTATCAGTGTGTCTCTTTTAGTAGAATAAAATGAGAAAGAAAATATTTTCTGATTCTAAAAAGAATTTACAAATTGCGTCAGGATATTTTCATATGCTATAATAGACGATGGAAAATATTGTGACTGAATGTATATGGGTGATCGTTTGTGATGTTAACGCAGATGAGCATCTCGGCGAAAGATGAAACGCGCGTGAAAGTGCAAGTAGCACGATGGCGCGAAGAGCGAGAGCGGGACGTTCGCAGGTGCAGCCGTAGGGCCACCTGCCGATCGTCGCACAGGTGCCACCCTCATCGCGTCGCCTCTTCAACGGCCTTAACGGCCATCCGGACCCGCTTCTGGCCCAGCCGAAGTCGAAGAAGACAAACCGACAATATGAATAATGGTACCGATCGGTTGGGGGAGTAGTAATCGCCTTCCATCGACGGGAACCAAACCGCGAATCAAGTCAACTGTCGTGGACCACACTTCGTGTCCACTACGGGGGTTAAAAGATCAATTTAAGAAATCAGTAATATCTTTTTTAGACCTGATTCGTTCATTGATTTTAAATATGTAGATATTGCCTCATAAAAGTTAGTATTTCAGCAAATTTTTAGTAGACACTGCATATACGAAACAAACGGTACTCACAGGAGGTTAAAATTGTTGAGTATCAGTGATCAGTGACGGCTGGTATATAAGCGCTGCAGCGCTGCAGAACTTCCAAAAAAAACTGAAAAAGCTCCCAAAAATGATTAGGTAATCTTGTAATAAATGATTAAAAAAACTGCAATGGAAGTTGGAATAAATCAAATAATAATGACATCAAAGATCGAAATGCTCAACACTAAAGCGTATCAAAATTCAGAAATTCAATGGCCGAAGATCGTTTAAGAGCTCTTTCCATGCTACCTACTGAAAAACAGTTATCTTCGAAATAGACAATTATAATGACAAAGTGATTATCGAAGTTGCGAGCAGAAAAGAACTTAGGATGGACTAAATTTATACAAAATAGGTAAGGTCTTTTTGCAAAAATTGCCGAACGTTTTCTGAGCCGTGATATTGAAACGCATATTCACTCATTATTCAGTATTAAGATGATAGCCAGAGCAGATTTTCTAACGTCTATAACTGTACTGCTTTACCCATAACTGAAATAATAAATTTAAAAAGAATTGCATGAGTATTTCAGATACACCAACAATGAAATATGGTGAAATATAGAAGAACATAAAAACATAAAAATACTATAACTATAACAATTGGCAAGAACATTAATAATACAGGTAATAACTCGAAAGAGTACCCAATAATAGTATAATGGTCACTTGGGAACTATGGCAATAGTATTATTGAAATCAAGTTCCCTATGCTCTCTAACACAAATTAAAATTGTATCGATGGCAAACTCACTGAAAAATTTTATGCGGATAATTTAAGGATACAGATGGAAAAGTATGGGTAAATAAAAGGCACAAATTGTTATTTTAAAGTTAATCTTAATAATATCCTTATAATGTTATAAGCATGTACAGCTATAAACTTCATCAAATACTTTTGACATGCTTTAATATATTAATTAGGTTCTCATAATAGGAATATTTAAACTAGATGACAAGTGAATTCATAAAATGACAGTCAGTGGAGATTTTCTAACAATATCCATTGCTCGCAATGACCGCCAAAAATAAAGAATTGTTATATTAATTCCCTCAAATATTTATTTATGATACATTTCAAACCTACACTATAACAGATCGCTCTGTTTTTCTTCCAGTTGCGCCTAGTACAGCTGAAAGGTGTTTAAGTCAAACTCATTATTTAATTATAATATTTGTAGCTGTGTAATTATTAGTTGTCACTGTTGTATTTTAATGTTTTTAGCAATTATAGTAACAATAGTGAAAAGATATTGAAAAAAAAATGTATCAATTTAACACGTCATAGGAGAATTTTTATTGCAACAAATTAAAAAATATAAACAGGGTCACTTAACTAATTACGAAATACTCCAATAAAATGGATAGTAGTAATTTACATATATTTTTCATATTCAGGAAGTAAGGGTATTTTTAATACTCCTTTGTGTTTTTTTAAACATTTCTGAATCAACTAATAGCAGCCAAAAACTGATCGTAATAATTAGATCAGATCATCTGTATTTGATTGATGCGTAAATGTTGATTGTTAATTTCCACTAATTCGCCATGCACTGCATATCATATAATTTTAAAAAGCTTTTGTAATTTATCTTATATATTATTTCGTTAAAAATTCTCCTGTTTTCCTTTGACTGCTTGAGTAGTTACATTATTTATTTATTTTTTAATATCATTCTTCAGATTTAAGAACTCATTTAATTCCATAAGCGCATTTTAATATCGTCTGTTGGTAATTTTTTTCAAAATAATGTAAACCTAAAATTGACCTAACACATCTAATCTAACATGACACATTTTTCTGAATGACAGTCGAGGAGTAAATCTACAATAGTCTGGATTGTGATATTCTGCAGTTATCATTTCACTAATTTCCTGTAGATGGAATTATCGAATACAGATAAAATGTTTAAGATTCGCAATTGTGTAAAACTAATTACCTATTTTTCTGTTAAATTATGCATAATATAAATTTTTTTTCTGTTCGCAAATTTTGGTTCCTTTTATAGCCGAAAAACACCGTTTGGCATCTATTGTGGTCATGGGAGTTTCTTCTACAACCTTTAATCATTTTGGCCTACTTCAATGTATTTGCTAGATTATTTATTTTTAATTATTTTAGAATGGGTACTGAGCTATTTGCTTTCCTGCAATTATTTTTTAATAAATATTAAACATTTCTCCTTGTACACATGCTTTATGGTGTGAATGTATGTAAAATTATTTATAAAAGTATTCTAAAAAATTAATACACCTGCTAGATGATTTTTAAATTGAAATCGAACTGTTGTAAAATGTACAATAATATCACACACCTCTAAGGCAGAATTATTTCCTGGTTACTTATGACTTATTATATCTAATGGTTTACTAATGATGTGTCAATATTATTTGGAGCTACGATACACACCTCTAAAGCAGAATTATTTCCTGGTTACTTATGACTTATTATATCTAATGGTTTACGAATGATGTGTCAATATTATTTGGAGCTACTGATACTACAATTGTCAAAATTGTCGATACCTGATTTATAAAAATGGGTTTAATTTTCTTTCGTTAGTCCTAATTTCGAGAGAGTAATTTACCTTATATTATAAATTCTTTCTTGATGTTGGGGTAGCTTCTTCGGCAGCAGACCGAATTTGTTCAATTATATTTCGGGTTTGCTGCTATACTTTTGAGTCTCACATTTAATCTGTAATTTATTCCTACATTATAATTCTAAACGTATCCCAGTTAGTAAATTTGTTAATACGATTAAGATTCTTTGTTTTTTTTAGAATTTTCACGCCTAGTGTTAACAGTACTGCAGTGTGATCAGATGAGAGTTCGCATAAGTTCTCGATATTTATTTGATTTTATTTCCTACTCTGAATTATATTTAAAATTTATAATATTAATTGCTGTGAGTAATTTGTTTCTGTTCCAGGTTTTATTAATCGATCAATAATAAACCTTGTACCTAAGTTTAAATATAACTTTCTGTATTGTTGTTGTATTATTTTGTATCTTAGTGAACAGTACATAACTCCTATGTTTATTTCAGCGCAGTTCTTTTCAATGCCAACTATTGTACCTTGATTTTTTTTAATATTGTCTTGTTGAAAATGTTGTATATTTTGTTTTATAATTAGAGCTATTCGCTGAAATGTAGTGTCCAGTGGGTATGATAACCCCGGATTTTAATGTATTTTTTTAGCTTTTTTTATTTGCTAAATAAAATCAAAATATAATATCATATTTAAAATAGAAATGTAATGTAGTTTTTCGATAAATAATATCTACTTTTTTACGCATCATCACTTTGTCTGTATATTTTGTCAAGTAAGCAGAATCTATAGTCCTAGTATTAGTTTGATCACTAATAATGCAAATTTAAGATAACAATTATGAAGGTGGATTTTAGAGTTTTCTTGTATTCTTATCACCAAACTCAGTATTTCTGATCAGCGACTTCTATTTTCGTCTCAACTACAACTTTGGTGCCACCAAAAGGTAAGCAATTAATAAAATTAAAACCGATAATAAATATTAATTGCCTATCGGTAGAATATATAGTACTATGTACTCTGGTTTTCGAAGCAAACTATAAAGCACCAGCGTGTAGCCGACATAATAGATAACTCGGCGTTATCAACAGTAGTAAGATTTTCAAGGAAGAATATTCCACTGGTCAGTTTATTCGCACTTCAGATGCATTTTTTTACGATTATTTCTATTCATTATAACATTTACATTACATTTTGGAATTAGATTATATATATGTGATTGATCAATTATTATGATTGTATACACATAAGATAGTTAAACATAATGAATTATCTATTTGAATTAAGCTGTGTTTTATTTCTATTTCTTATATCTTCATTTATTATTATTACATATATTTGTATATATATATATATATATATAAATATATATATATATATATATATATATACAACAATCATTTCCAATGGAATTCCACAATCAGATTCCAGGATCAGAACTCGATAGTTCGTAACTGAGCTAATTAAAGATGTTTTTCGAAATATAAGCTGTTGCTTGACAAAACTTAATCATCAAATGATACTTTTTAATCTCCTTTAATCAATCTCTTTTAATCGATATATCAAATACACCCCTCACATAATTACGTTTAAAACTAAATACCCCGTAAATATGCTAACTTAAAGTGTTTTTGGACATAAAGGCGGTTGATTGATTTAATGGACAAACAGTTGTTTTCAGTCTCCAATACCGAGAAATAAAAGGCTACCTTCACATAATTACGATCAGAACTATAACTTTATAACTATGCTAATTTGAGGTGTTTTATGGAATTATAAACGGTTGCTTGATGATAATAAATCGACATTAAATAATCACTTGTTTTAAATCTCCTATACCGAAATATAAAAGATAATTCTGAAATAACTACGTTTAGAAATAAATATTATATAAATGTACCAATTTAAGATATTTTCCGATATATAAGTGATTACTGAATGATATACTGTACTACAATTAATCGATAATTTTTTTTTAATCTCTAATACCAGAATATTAAAAACAACCCCCATATAGTTACAATAAGAACAATATACTCTTTTACTTTGCTAATTTAAAGTTTTTTCCTATATCTTAACAGTTATTTAAATAAATTAATTTCACGAAAATTGTTTTTAATTTACAATATCGAAAATTAAAAGACAACCTTCATATACTCGTAATTGCGATCCGAACTATTATATATTCTCTTTTTTTCCAATAATTCAATTTTTTCTTTCAACATCTAAAACATTGCTTACATATATTGAATAGATAAATAATTATTTTTAACGTCCAATACCGAAACATAAAATACATCCCTTATATAATTATATTCAAAATTAAATATTTTGCCATTTTAATATTGTCCGGTCAAAACCTTTTTTTTTTAGTAAACTCAGGTTATGTCTCAGGTTATAATAAAAACGTAATTATTATTAGCACTATTTTTTATGCTTGAATCTCTATAGGGACAGTACTCGTATACCAATAAAAAATATTTACGAACTGTTGATGTAATATAATCTGGCGCCAGACCCGTGGCACAAAGCAAGCTAACGCGCGGGAATCCCGATTGTCCGTCTCGAAATCGAGAACGGAAGACTACAGAACCAGGAAAGGTCTCATTCAATAACTGAATTGTTTTACAAGTTGTATGTCATGTTTTATCGCGTGTAAACCGCACCAATAACATCGAATTTGCCAGGTTTCAACTGCTTGTCTGACCGCATTTTTGAATATGATTTTGGTCCAATCATGGCTTTTGTTCAATATCCGTACTATTTCGTACTATTTTAGTGTTCACATCTGGGTTCTTTGAACCCTAAAAGCGGCAATTTGCAAACAATCTGGTTAAAATTCAATGCATTGTTTCATTATAAAGTTTCGAAATATTGATTATTAAAATTCCTAACCAAAATGTATATAACCTATAACGTAACCAAAATAACCTATTTTTATATTATCAAATTAAAATATAAGAGCATAATATATATACATATATATATATATATATATATATATATATATATATATATATATATATATATATATATATACATATATATATAAACAAATGCCCAATATATAAAAGGCAACTCTCAAATAATTACGCTCAAAGCTAAATACCTCGTAATTGAGTTAATTTAAAGTATTTTTCGAAACATAAACGGTTGCTTGATTACATTTAACCGACAAACAAATTGCTTTTAATCTGTAATAACGAAATATAAATGAAAACCCCCAAATAATTGCGTTCAGAACTCTGAATTACTGCGTGACTATGCTAATTTAAGATGTTTTTCAAGATATGAAAAGCGGTTGCTTGATTAAAACTACTTAAAAAACAGTTGTTTTCAATCTCCAATACAGAAATTAAAAAGTAACCCTCATATAGTTGCGAACTAAATACTCTGCTATTTTAAAGTTTGTTTTGCTACATTTAAGGGGTTGTTAAATAAATAAAATCTAATAATTTCCAAAACTGAAATATGTTATAAAAGACATATTCTGTGATTTGATACTTGGATATTTGATATAAGGTCCAATCAATTTGTATTTAACTGTAAGTTAGTAAACGCCAGTTATGGCACAATTATATAAAAATTAGCTACTTGGACTTTTTTTGTGCTTGAATATATATAGAGATGGTACTGTTATATCAATAAAATATTTACGAACTCTTAGGGTAATATAATCTGGCGCCACCGCAGTGGCACAAAGCCAATCAACGTGCGGGAATCCCGATTGTCCGTCTCGAGATCCTTTATTTGGGGTACGACCAGTAATCGAACGATGGATGCGTTTTTATTGGGGGTACCTGCGCAAGAATAAATTATACCGCTGGTTCGTTTGTTCCTCATTGTTCGGTCTTAATTACATTTCGGCGATAACGAGCCTGATACGAGGATATTTGGAGTTTGTTGAACAGGTGCATTATGAGTAATACTGCTGCGCATTCCTTTTCTGTTGTTTTATTTCTTTGCTTTTGTTCCTCTTCCGTGTTAATCTTACGTGTGAACAATTAGTGAATATATCTGTTCATATAAAAACATTTATTTATAAATGATACTTTTGATTCATATTATTATATGTTGCCAGGCACCACTTTTTAAATTTTATTTGTTTCTGTTTTCTCGTGTGTTAACATCACCATGATAACCCGGTGAACTTATTATTATCTATATCTATTTATTATATTATCTATACCTATTTTAATGCACTTAATGGTGCTTAATGCACCGGCAGGTATTTCTATTGATGATGTTATGTCTTTCAGATGGAACCCGATGTAATACTACTTTGAACATTTCAACTAAACCCTTGTTCTGAGTAAGATACGTATGTAATTCTTGGACAATAGTTCACTTCACTACTGGATAATGGCTATCAATTGTAAGAATTCCTGATCTGCATCTGGCAGTGGTAACAGCGCTTCTAGTATACTATTTTTTTGTATCTTTAAATATTTAGAAAATTTTAACTAATTTTTGATACAAAATTGAATGTTACCAAAAAACCTTTAGGGTGTAATACCTTTAAATTCGTTCCTATGACTATAATGTTTTTGAACGTCATCCAGTTAGTAATGAAAGATCTCAGAAACTAAAGAGCGTAATGAATCGTTTCCATTGTGGGTATTGTACATTTTCACCAGCAGAACCTAATCAAGTAGATTCACTACTGTATTTTAATTCCTTACAACATTAACAAATGATTGTTATTACCTTAATTGTAACTGGTTTATTTTCACCAAAAATCCATTTCCGTATCGTAGTAGAATGTGGCTTGGTTCTGAATCACTTTAGTACTGCTGTTGTAGTAGCTGGAGTTACATATTAATCGAAATCGTTCTTGCTAAAAACTCACAAAACTTATTTATTGCTTCTAAAGGACATAATTTACTAAAAAATTGTCATTCGTGAGTCAAGGCCAAGTATACCGTCAAATTGGTTTATTGCCGATGTAAATTTATTTGAAATCCAATTGGAGAAAATACCTGTTTCCTATTAAAATACAATACTATTTGAAATTTTCTAAATTAAAATGTCTGTCGGGTACGCTAATGGATACATAATTCGTGAAAATAACTGTTCATATAAATAAAATTGATATGAGAATATTTTATTTATAAATGATAGACAATTTATATAAAAACGAATATCATGATTTTACTTCTTGTTTTGTTATTTACTATTTACTATTTTAGATACATTTAATTTTTCATTGATATATTTCATATATAATCTATTTAAAACAGTAGTGACGCACGTCATCAATATGTGTCGAAAGTTGTAAATTCGTTTTACAGTCAGACAATATTTTCCTTCCCATTTTAAACGTCTGCAAATTGCTTGAAAATATTATACTTGCGGGTTATAAACCGGTAAACGTTGTTTTAATAAATTTCAAATCGCCGCGTAATTATTGCAAATATTTTTTTGTGTTGCAGCTGCACTGAATATTAGTATGGGCACCGTAACTAAAACATCTCAAAAAATAAAAAAAACAATACAATCTTAAATTCTCCAAAAAAAAACCGTCTTTATGCGAAACAGGTGACCAATCAAGATCAGCTTGATGTTAGCTGTATCAGAGATCAAATATACGAAATGTATAAAAACATGAAGTAGTTTTTTCAATGGAAATATACATTAATAAAATTATTTCAGAGAAAATTGTTTGTCTGGAAGGTATCCACAAAAAGCTGAAAGATATGCAGAAATTTGAGGGATCTCAAATCCCTTCATACACTGTTGGGTAATATAGGATTAAATGGTATAAAAATAACCCACGAGGAGGTTTAATGGAATTTCCAGACATTCCTTTTAAAGGAATATAATTCAAAGACGAATTAGTATATCAATTTATCTATTTAAATGAGACATGAATATTTCATAATGGTACATGGGTTCGCTCATGGCAAGATGATAATAAATATAGTTTAAAGACAACAAAAGTATCGATTAGGTTTAATTAGTCATAATATTTATTAATAATTCATTGCAGATATATAGTTCTTCATGCTGGAAACAAGAATGGTTTTATTCCTGGTGTAGAATTAGTGTTTTTCGTGTACGTTCGAGAGTGACCACCATGGAGAAATGAACCATAACTTGTTTTTGCTGTAGTTTGATAATCAGCTTTTAAAGAACTTGCAGGAATCATCAATTATTGTTATGTACAATGCACCATATCATTGTACACTGGTGGAGAAGATCCCAACAAGTGCATCAACAAAGTGTGCCATTAAGGAATGCTATAAAGTACATAAAAAAAGTTTCGATAAAACCATGTTAAAGAATGAACTATTTCAAATTGTTACTTGGTAAATTTAACTGAAATATTTAATTCTATTTTATGTAAGTTACTGTTTTAGAAATAAGCATGAGAAAAAATACGTGGCAGATCAGATTGTTGACCGTTTTGAGTGGATATAGAGCATTGCAAAGAATTATTACAATAGACATTCAGGTCGTATTCAGGTATTCAAACCAGAAATATCTGGATTTATGGAAAGAAGCATTGTTGAAAATGACACCTTCGGTTTGGATCAGCTCGATCACACACATTGAAAAATAAATTGACAAATGGTAGAATCTTGAGCAAATTTTTGATAGATTGGAAATAAACAGCTTAATTATTCATTTGATTAATATTTCTAAAAGTGTCAGTGATTGAATAACACTTTATGAATGTTGTTTTTTGATGAAAGAGGACTAAAGGTCAGTATACAATTAATATACTTTAACTGTAGAAAATTGTATTATAGAGTATGAAAGATTTATGAGTATGTGTGTGTTATTGTTCAGAATATACATTAACATTCAGTTAAAATTATGAATATGAAAGATATAATACTAATTGTTTTACAGATATGACAAATGCATTAGTGAGAGTGCAGTGATAAAATGTAGTTTTATAAGAAAGATGTATACAGGTAGTAGCAGAACAAACTAAGAAGAAATATTGTAATATCCTAATGATTTTACAAGGAATCATTGCATCGAAGGAAACAAGAACTACACGTAAAACGTAATAAAAGTAAAATACATTACTCAAGTATACAATTGTTAATTAGGTGGATTAATCCTTCGGGGGATACAACTATATAAATAAACGCACCTAGAACTCCTGAGGCATTCATTTTGTCAGTATATTATATGAAATCGCTTAATATTCGAATAATAATAACGACCCTTCTCCCTTCCATGTTCAGCTGATATGAATCGGTTAAAATAAATAAAGTACGGCCACATTTAAAAATAAATTTATACAATAAAAAATATTTTTTTATATAGGAATGATATAGGCTAGTACAAATATGTTTGTATTAGGCCATTTTTATATATAATCTGATATTATTTTAATAACATTAAAGTTTATATTGCATTTTACGTTTTAACATTTTTCTAAAGAATCTTGACATTCAAGAGTTCATTATCATATTTCTTTAATATTAAAGTTATATATTATAAAAGTTATAACTTTCTTAAAAATATTTTTTTGCAAATATCTTTGACCTTTGATATCTGCGGATACGGGATTTTATGAGGCTTTTGAGATAAATTTTCGAATGTTAAAATAAAGGTTTCAGCGGACTTATTACCTACCATTCGGAAGTTCACCCCCTTTTTTAGATTTTTGACTGGACTACACAAGTTTTTCTAAACTTTAGTAACATCATATTTAATATTAACACATTCTATGAGAAGCAATAATTACGTTAAACAAGTTTTTAAGCAAAAAACATAAGAATGTTTCAACAAGTTGTTCAAAACAACACAAAAATTCAGCAGTATAACTTATCTAGTTTAATAATTACTAACTATTAATTTATTACTTACTAACTAGTTTATTTAAGTAGTGGTTCAAATGAAATATATTGCACCCGGGGTTTGTAAATTCGCGGAGTACTTTTTAGGCATTTAAGTTTACTTTAACCCGAGTTGAATCTTGAATTTTATTGAATTATGAGTTATTTATGAACCATGGTGTTCTTTGGCTATAGCCTAAAATCAGATGATTTATAGGTCCGATATTTATTATTGTAGTATTTTATTATATTTATTGTAGATAGTAAAACATAAATAGATGCAAAGAGGCACACATCCGGAATATAAATAGTTAAAATGAAGTATATTGCACCCAGAGTCTATAAACTCCGGAGTATTTAATACTAAGAACCAAATTTAAGGTATTAAGAAGCTTGGGAGTATTTAATAATACAATCCGAATTCCGTTGAATTTGAGTTTACCGTAATCAGTATAACTTTATTGATCCTTTCAGGTATATTTGTGCTTAATGATATATGATTCCCTAATTTATCGTTTCCATCTGATACCATCTGGCCATCTACGAATTTGATAAATATCGTTTTAGTACGATTTTTTTTTGCAATAATAATTCGGGTTTACTCTTTAGGCATTTCCGAAAAGACATATTTTTTAGTGTCAGTTTTACACAAACTGGCACTAACTTATCTGATTTTATTACGAATTGTGATGCTTTTTGATTATGAATTAAAACCGGCATGCGAAATACGTGTTGCATACCCAGCCATAATGACAAAGTATTATGCACCTGTTCTTGTTATGTTTGACTGGGTTATGTAGGATACGTATCTAATTAGAGCGCAAATATGGCATTCTTGATTAGATCTGGTCTGTATTTATTGAATTTGTCAATGTATGTATTCATTCTAAAGTTCCCTCTTTATTACGAAACCCAAATTAATGTTCTGGAATAATAATTTTATTTACCATTAATGTGGTAAGCCTCTTGATCTACAGTTTCTCAAATGACAGATAAGCCTGTAAGAGGTGATTTCTACTGGATTATTGCCGGGTTTTAGAATCATAATAATTACAAATATTTTCCTAATATGAAGGAAATCATTTATTCGTAACACTGCATTGAATATTGGTGTTATTAATTTTATGTAATTTTCTGATAGTTCTTCTGTGTGTGTGTCTAATAATGTTAAAATCAACAACGTATTTTTTTCCTTAAGGTAGCCTCGCCATATATTACTGCAAGGAATCTATACATTTCAGCTGTAAATTTTTTAAACTAAAAATATAAGTAAAAAATGCTTGCAAATTGCTGCATGCTTGCTCTTTAGCAAAAACTTACCTACGTTTATGGGTACAAATATGGTATTAACGGTTCACAATTGCAAATACTTAAAATTTTAAGATTTAATAGGTTTCATTATACAAAAGAGATAAAATTACAAAAATAAAAACAATGGATTTGTGAAACATGACAGACACAGTCATTTTTATATTAAGACAGTTTATTATAAATCTGACATTAGATTTTAATAACGTTAAATTACTATTTGTTTATAGCTTGCCTGATGACGTAATTAAAGCTTACTAAAAACATTTTTTAAACATAACATATAGGAATGTTTAAATAAAATATTTTTCTATAAATCCTTTATAATAAAATATTTTAATATACAATTTTTTATAAATTCCTTACCAGGTCAATTGAAAAGTTTTCGGCCTGACACATACATGGCGTTACTAAAATTACATCCATAAGTTTTTTAGTTCGCCCTAACCCTCAAAAAATGTGTGCATAAATTTGACAGCTCTCGGGTCATTAGTTTGTGCATTATAGTATTTAGAATGAAGCAACTCTTGTTATTGTGAAAAAAATGGAAATAAAAGAATTTGGAGTGTTGCTAAAATATTGTTTTTGAAAGAAAAAATACAGTTGAAGCAAAAACTTGGCTTGATGCCGAGTTTCCGGATACCGCCGTTGAAAAATCGACCATCAAGTATTGGTCTGCTAAGTATAGACGTGGAGAAATGAGCACCGAAGACGGTGAACGCAGTGGACGTCCAAAAGAGGTTGTTACCGACGAAAACATTAAAAAATCCACAAAATGATTTTGAATGACCATAAATAGAAATTGAATGAAAAAGCAGACATTCCAAAGATTTCAACTGAACGTGTACGTCATATCATTCACGAATATTTGGGTATGAGAAAGCTCTGTGCAAAGTGGGTGCGGCGTGAACTCCATTTTGAACAAAAACAACGACGAGTTGATGATTCGGAGCAGTGTATCAAGTGTAATAAACCCGAATATTTTGCGTCAATATGTGACAATGGATGAAACATGGCTCCATGATTTAACTCCGAAGTCCAATCGACAGTCATCCGAGTGGACTGCACACGATGCACCCGCTCCAAAGCGTGGGAAAATACAACAGTCGGCTGGCAAGGTTATGGCGTCTGTATTTTGGGATGTGCATGGAATAATTTTCATTGACTATCTTGAAAAAGGAAGGACCACCAACAGCGACTATTACATAGCGTTATTAGACCGTTTGAAGGACGAAACTTCCAGATCTGGCCCCAGCGACTATTTCCTGTTCTCAGATCTCAAAAGAATGCTCGCTGGGAAGAAATTTTCGACGAATGAAGAGGTGATCGCCGATATTGAGGCCTATTTTGAAGCAATGGACAAATCGTGCCTCAAAAATGGTATCGAAAAGTTTGAGGGTCGTTATAATCAGTCTATCGCCATTGAAGGGAATTATGTTGAATAAAAAACTAATATTGGCAAAAAATGTGTTTAGCTATGGTAGGCCGGTGACTTTTCAATTGATCTGTTTTTTGGGACTTAAAATAATTACTATAAGATTTTTATTTATTTTATATTAAAGTTATATATTATAGCTAGTACAAATTATATATTGTTACTATTAAAGATAATAAATTATTAAAGAGAATAAAATATCAATGAACTCAAAAAATATACAACTGGAACATAAGTAGTTCAAATGAAATATTCTGCACCCGTAGTCAATAAAGCTTAAGTACGGAATACTTAATAATACAAAACAAATTCAAGGCATTCAATTATTCATTTATATATGGTTCCCATTCCATATTAATTATTCCTTATTTTGATAAAAGTAGTTTTACCATGGTTTTGTTTTGTTTCAGTAGATATTTGGTTTTATTGTTTGACATTTCCCAGCAAGATTTAATTTACAACCTACTTTATTTACAACTAAATATTACACAGGCCACAAATGAAAAATATGAGTGATTTAAATGCATTATCTTATTTTTCATATGGGCGTTCAACACATAATTTCATAATAATTATTATTAATACAAAGGAACCTGTATGAAAAGTCTTCTGATGCGACTGTAGATGTAGAATATGATTCAATAAGTTCATTACCGCACTCATATAGGTCGGACCTGTCTATTCTGATGAGCGGCTTTGAATTTTAGCAGCGATTTGTGTCACCAATGGATCTGGCAATCGCGTCTAATGAAGAACTAGACAGATGATTCCGACATTGGATTCATTCCAGTTAAAAAACAGGAAGAAAAATAAGAGAAATGTAAAGTATTTAACCTCCGGAAAGAAGGCGCTGGATAAAAACTAAGACACCAAGCTTGCATCCACAATCTACGACAACAATCCCAACATATATAAGCTTAAACCTCTCGATTTATAGATACCATACTTCCGTCACCGTGGAAAAAAACATCATGGTTGAGAATAATATCCAGAAATCCAGATATTCAGCTAGATTAAGCCAGGAAAGAGCTAAGAATATCAGTGTCAGAGTTGCAAATGAAATTTTGGTCAGAAATGCCAAACATAATCATAGTAAAAGAATTTTTATCAATTTAAAGGATAATTAATATGAGATGGAAACCATAAATTAAGACCTTGAATTCCTTGAATTTAGTTTTATTATTAAGAACTAGTACTGCGTAGTTAAGCTTTATTGACTCCTTGTGCAATATATTTCATTTGAACTACTTATATTCCAGTTGTATGCTTTTTTAGTACATTTATCTTATTATCTACTATCTATAATAAATAATATATAGCCGACTTAGTTGGCGCAGTGGTAAAAGCGACAGGACGGTCCACCTACTGTTGCGATAGTCGCGGCTTTGAATCCTGTTGGCCATGCTTGTGATTTTATGTTTGTGATTGTTTTATATTTGTGATTTTCCTAGTTAAGAGTGCAAAATCCAACAAAGAAAATGATCATTTCTAAGTTCGCCAGTCGGTAGGCTTAATGCCAAGGACCAGGGTTCGGATCCCACATTAAACTGTAGATCCAGTCCAGATAAACACCTAGTTGCTAAAAGGACACTTAAAATATATTAAAAAATAATAATAATGTATAATTTTTACTAGTTAAAATATGTAATTTTAATGTTAAAGAAAGAAAACATTATAGTGAATCCCTGAAATTACAACATTCCTTAGAAAAATGTGTATTAAATGATTCGTTTAAATATTCCTATATTTTGTGCTCAACAACTTTTTTAACATAACTATAGTAACTATATTCCAAACGCAGCTACTCTGGGTTTTAGTGCATTTGGGTTCTGATATATACATTTTTTTAATATAAATAAAATAATTGAACAAATAATTGAACAAATATTCTATTAAATATAATTTATTTTAACATTATAATACATCAAATGCATTTATTATCGAAGAACCTAAAACTACAATTAATTTTACAGCCACAATAATTTATAGGTTAGAGTTGTTTTATTATATATACCTTGAGATTTTTTCCACACTAGTATCGGTATGGTTCTAGACGAGTTTTTGTATGTAGTTGTATCCTACAAAGGCCTAATCCTCTTAATTAACAATTGCATATCTGAGTAATGTATTTTACTTTCATTAGAGAGCATATTTATGTTTTACACTTAGTTCTTGTTTCTTTCGATGCAATGTATCCTTGTAAATTCATTATGATATTACTCTATATCTCTTTAGTTTGACCTGTTACTATCTGTGTACACCTTTCTTGATAAAACTACAATTAATCACTGCAATCTCATTAATACATTTGCCATATTTGCAAAACAGTTAGCGTTACTTCTCTACTCATACATGTTAACCAAACGTTCATGTATATTCTGAACAATAACATACATGCTCATAAAGCTTTCACACTCTATAATACAATTCCCTACAACTAAAGTATATTAATTTTATACTGGCCTTTAGTGGTTTCCTCTTTCATCGCCCTGTCTTGGTAATTGAATAACTGATGGTTCCTGCAAGTTATTTAAAAGCTGATTTTCAAACTATTGCAAAGACAAGTTATGGTTCATTTCTTCATAGTAGTCACCCTTGGACTTAGAGAAACACTAATTCTGCACCAGGAATAAAACCATTCCTGTTTCCAGCATGAAGAACTATATGTCTACAATAAATTATTGATAAATGTTATGACTAACAAAACCTAATCGATAGTTATTTCAACGTTTACCTTTTTCCATGAACCTTTGTTGTTTTTATACTATATTTCTTATTATCTTGCCATGAGCAACCGAATGTACCAATCTGAAATACTTATGGCTCTTTTAAATTTATAAATTGATATAATTCTTCCTTGATTTTGTTATATGTTTTTAAAAATTGTATTATTTTGAAAGCAATCTCTAGAAGTTCCATTAAACCCCTTCGTCGGTTTGTGTGAACAACAATGTGTGAACGGATGTTCTACATCTCTCAAATTGCTGTATACCTTTTGGATTTTTATGGATATTTTCCAGACTAACAATTTTCTTTGAAATAGTTAGTATTAAATTATGTTTCGATTGAAAAAAATACTTACTGTTTTACACATTTCGTATATTTGACCTTTGAAACACCAAGATTGATTTTGATTCTTCACCTGTTTCGCATAAACACGGTTTCTTTTTGGCGAATTTAAGGTTATATTGTTTTTTATTTTTTGAGATATTTTAATGACCATATCCGTAGAAATATACAGTGCTACTGCAAGGCGCAAAAAATATTTTTAATTAAAACCGCGGCGATTTCAAATTTATTAAAACAAAGCGTTAAAACAACGTTTGCTGGTTTATAACCCGTAATTATAATATTTTAAAGAATTTTTAGAAGTTTGGCAAACGGACAACTTTTGCAGGCTCACTCCGTTACATGTTCGAACTTTTCTAATAGCATTCTATCTCTTTTTAAATAGAATAAAATGACAAGGATAATATTGTGTGACTATAAAACGAATTTACAACTTTAGACAGCACATATTGACACTCGTGTCACTGCTATTTTGAATTGACTATATGTTATTGTAGAATACCGTAATCTTGACTCCCATGAACACAAATGCCTTGAATTTTATTATCCGGGTTTTATACTCCGGAGTTTTATAGACTTTTTTATAGTGTTTTTATATATCCCAGTTGTATTGACTAAAAATTAATTTTATTTTTTATATGTTTTGTGGCGTTTATCAGAAGACAAAAAGGAAATAATAATAATACCCGAAGGCGCATGCTTTTAAATGAAAAATTCTGTTCCATTTAGTGTACGTTTTTCTGAACGACCTAGTATAATCAATCATAAGAAATCTCACGACCTGTTTTCATTCAACACGAAACTGTGTCGACGGAAACTCCACGCTGCCCATTAAAAAAGAGTTCGGAACACGTAAGGCGCCCATATAATCAACGATAAAAGAAGCCATTCGGATGCCTTCCATTTTATTGAAAACATCAACATTAAAAACTTTCCCTATGACACTAAACGATACATATACGTGGATTTTGTTTTCAAATTATTGTTATTAAATCATTTTACACGCACGCATGGAAGCTTTCGAAAAAATCGAATGTTCGGCTTCGATTCGTTCTTTTTAAATATGCGGTGGCAACAATTTCATTTATATTTAAAACAAATAATTTAGATATTTCTGCAATTGAAAAAAGTGTCGTTGAAAGCGAGTGCTGGCTTTTTTCGATTTATTTAAAAGTCTTAAAGTGTTGCAATCTAAATGGACTAACAGACCCGACAGACCTTCTGTTCAAACGTTTTAAATTCGGAAAATAGAAATATTTTTAAATACATTATAAATGTTATATATATATATATATATATATATATATATATATATATATATATTCCGAATTTAAAACGTTTGAACAGAAGGTCTGTCGGGTCTGTTAGTCCATTTAGATTGTTAGTCCATATATATATATATATATATATATATATATATATATATATATATATATATATATATATATATATATATATATATATATATATATATATATATATGACTGTCACTGTCACTGTCACTGTCACTGTCGCTGTCGCTGTCGTTGTCACTGTCACTGTCACTGTCACTGTCACTGTCACTGTCACTGTCACTGTCACTGTCACTGTCACTGTCACTGTCACTGTCACTGTCACTGTCACTGTCACTGTCACTGTCACTGTCACTGTCACTGTCACTGTCACTGTCACTGTCGCTGTCGCTGTCGTTGTCACTGTCATTGACACCGTTACTATCATTGTCATTGTCATTGTCATTGTCAATGTCATTGTCACTGTCATTGTCACTGTCATTGTCACTGTCATTGTCACTGTCATTGTCACTGTCATTGTCACTGTCATTGTCACTGTCATTGTCACTGTCATTGTCACTGTCATTGTCATTGTCATTGTCACTGTCATTGTCATTGTCATTGTCATTGTCATTGTCATTGTCATTGTCACTGTCACTGTCACTGTCACTGTCACTGTCACTGTCATTGTCACTGTCATTGTCACTGTCATTGTCACTGTCATTGTCACTGTCATTGTCACTGTCATTGTCACTGTCATTGTCACTGTCATTGTCACTGTCATTGTCACTGTCATTGTCACTGTCATTGTCACTGTCATTGTCACTGTCATTGTCACTGTCATTGTCACTGTCATTGTCACTGTCATTGTCATTGTCACTGTCACTGTCATTGTCACTGTCATTGTCACTGTCATTGCCACTGTCATTGCCACTGTCATTGCTACTGTCATTGTCACTGTCATTGCCACTGTCATTGTCACTGTCATTGCCACTGTCATTGTCATTGTCATTGTCACTGCCATTGTCACTGTTATTGTCACTGTCATTGTCACTGTCATTGTCACTGTCATTGTCACTGTCATTGTCACTGTCATTGTCACTGTCATTGTCACTGTCATTGCCACTGTCATTGTCACTGTCATTGCTACTGTCATTGCCACTGTTATTGTTATTGTCAAATCAACAGTTATAAAATCGTTTTATAGAATTCTAATTCCTCATTTGTTGGTGGGTTGCTAAGACAAACTTTATCTTCAAGGGCGAGGTTGAAGATCGGAATAAATATGCAAAGAAAAGTACACTTACTAATACTTTGTAAATTATTGAAAGTTAATGGATAAATTGATTTAACTAAATGCAATTTAAAAAAGTTAGTGTGTGTTAGGTCTTGAGATAATTTGCATATATTTTAATAAATTTTAATATAGAGATTTATTATATTAATTAATGTAAAGTAATACATACTTTTCTAATCTTATATTGAAAATACTGTGTTAACAAGTTTTAGTAACATATTAGTTTTAAATGAGTCCTTTTACTCTATTATGAGAGAAACATCATTATTTTATTACATTGTGGTCGAATTTCGACTAAAACTATAAAAATGTCTTTACATTTCACACCTGATTTAGACATTTTAATGCCAAAATAATGAATTTGCAGGTTTATCATAAATTGTGGTAAAAAAAGGTAAAGTGCTGGTAAAGTATATTATGTTATACAAAAATGTTTCTGGACTACCTGTAAGACCAATATATTATTCCATTGAGTCACCCGTAGGCAGGGATTATTTCTTATTGCAGTTGTCATAATTTTTTGTAATAATTTAAATTTGAATGATGTATTTGATATTCAACGTTTTAAAAGCATTATTATTAGTTTATAATAAGACTGTTAAATAAGCCTACAAAAGAAGGTAGTTTATTGAATCTAAAGACAAAATTTTATGATGTTATCATGTTATGGGTAGGATCATGCCGGCGCCAAGTACCAGGTCATAGTTTGCAGTTTGTGAGGGAAGTATTGATAGTCATGTCTAAATAACACAATAAAGTAACAAACCACCTTTTTTGCGTGGTATGCGGTAGAGCTTATTTGTAATAAAAGAAAAAAAGACAATTATTTAGGATTAGTAAATTTACCCAACTATAAAAAAATCGTTTCCTTTATATAATCAAAAAGTGAATATCATAAGTAAATTTTTATGAATGTATAAGGCATACTTTTTGTGGCTTTTCTTGGGTTTGAGGAAAATAACAGAAAAAATATTTGTCATTTATTGCTTTACAGCTTATTCATTGTTTAATAATTGGAATTATTATTAATTTTATTCTATATTTATTAATTAAAAGCTCGTCGTTTTTGTTAGAAGGCTAGGTACAAATAAGATATTTTATTAATTAGCTATAGTGGTCTGGTAATGATTGTAAAATGTATGTAAGTTTTTAGGTATGTATCTATAATTATCATTTCAATATTTTATTAAATTTAATTGTAATTATTTGTTTGATATATATAATTCTTACGAAATTATAGTGCTTATAATTTTCCTGGACGAAAAGAAAAACAATTTTCTCTTACATAGTTAAAAAATCAATATACTGGTAGGTTTTATGAAAGTATAAAACAAACTTTTTAGGCTTTTTGTTGAGTCTGAAGGAAACAAACACAAGAAAAATTTACCAGTGATTCCTTTCGAAGTTCATTTGTGGCCGAGTGAGGAATTTATTGTTATAAATTATTTATTAATTAAGATTATGTTAATTATGTTCTTATTTGACGAGGTTTAATTATTAAATTTTTATCGTTTCTATTAGACACCTTGATAGACATAACATATTTTATGAATTAACTATAGTAGTTTGGTAATCATTTTCAAATGTATGTAGTTGATAAAGTATATATCTGTTACACTGTGTGATATTTCTCTTTGTTATATATCATTAAATAAGACGTCTATTTGGTCTAATTGTACCTGCTGAATACAAAAACTTCAATGTTTTATAACACTTACAATTTTAAAGTTATGATAAATTAAAGTACTATAAATAAATAAAGACAGTACGAGTATTTATATAATTAATTTTATAAAAAATAGTAATATCTATTTATAAATAAAAAATGAATCAAAATCGCTCAGGTTTGAGTGGTCAATAAAAAATGAGCTATGTATTCTGAAATTTCAATATAAACCAGCAGTAATTTATTAACATTTTAACCTTCCATCTTCCTTGATAACGCTCTTCTATCTGTTATATCCTGGTGAAGATCTTCACCTTGTCCGTTACACACCATTTCAAAATTAGGGGAAAAATCGAAATAGGAATGTAAGAAATGTATTTTTAGACATTCTGCACCCCATCGTTTTAAATTTTGCAACAAATCAGTCACTAATTTTATCTTCTTTAATAACATCTTTATTAGATACGCTAAGTACAATTTTAATTTACAATTAATGTATTACTACTTTTCCTATGTACTTGGATTAAAAAACAGGCAAGACGAGTGCGAGAAAATATATCATTATCTATTCCTCAACTTTAAAATTACAATTATTTACTAATTATTAACTTATAGCTATAGTTTACACTAAATGTATACACTTTATATAAGTTCGTATGGTTTTGTTCGCTTCAATCTCTTGATGTCCTGCGCGCTGTCCAACAGTTGTATTGCTTTCACGTTAGTATGATTTAGTAATCTACTTTCGTGTTTCAATGCGAAATCTTGGATAACTTCGAAAACCCATTTGATTTTCAGGTCCTCGTGCAGTTCTTCGTTGGTTACATAGCGATAGGCATTGGTAATCAATCGAAGAACCTTGTTTTGACAGCGTTGTATGACTAGTTGATTCGAATTTTTAGTGCAACCCCATATTTGCACCTCATAGGACCAAACTGGCTTTATAATTGTATTATAGATCAACCTTTTTAATTTTAGATCAAGTTGAGATTATCTTCCGACTAACCGGTATAATTGTTTAATTTTGGTTCTGATGTGTTTTGCTTTTAGTCTAACGTGATACTATTCACTAAATGATCGGTATATTTAGCTTTAAGATTGTCTAAATATCAATAAATTACTTTCGTTAGAGATAACCAAGCCGCTAACACTATCGCGATAAGATTTTCATCGAATTCATTGTTTTTTAATACGATTTCTTATTCGTAGACCACTAATAAAATTTAATTTGGCATCACTTAATTTCGGGAAAATAGTTTTCAAGTACAAAAATCTTTTACCATTTCTGTCCAAGGCCTTGACAACATTTTTCATTAAACCAAGTTTTATACGTAAGGGCGGATGAATCGCATTTTCTTGCGGAATAATAGGTTTATAATAAATGTTAACTTATCACAAATAAAGTACGTTCTTTTTAGCCAATTTTTAACTTTATAGTGGTTTCCGGCGTCTCTACAATCTACAGTGGATACAATACTTGTTTATCAGTCCGAGATAGCTATAAATCTGGCACCTCTAGTAGAAGTTGTCACGGAAATTGGAAATTAAAATAGCCTCATTACTATAAAGATTCATGGAATTGATGCTATATTATCATGCTATATTATGATGCTATATGTAGATTATAAAACTATCAGATTTTCAGTTTGGATTTCAAAATCACCATACAACAATTGACCAAGTACAGAGTAACAGCGTTTATTAAGTAATTTAAGGAATACTGCTTGGAACTGTTGTCAAACTTTGGAATTGTAGCTTTACGAAAGAAAATTTGAATTTCGCATTAAAGAACATTTTCAACGTTAACCGAATTTCGGTAATATATTTTAGGAATAAACTATAGTAATTTGGTAATTATTATTAAATTTATTTTGTAGTTATTTACTTTATAAATATAACAATTACAAATCTTGTGAATGAAATGAAGTTGTATCTTGAACTTATTAACATTTGCACGACCATCGGAATTTGATTGTCAAATGTCTTGTCATTGACTTGTTAAATGTTGAAATTTTAATAAAATTCCTTTTGTATGTATAGTAGTAATGGTAAGTAGTATGTTATTTATGATCATTTCTGATATAGAAACATTGATTCTAGCGATATCGTCGCTAAATATTACTGGTTATTTACGAATACCATAGAATTTAAAAAAATAAATGTACCATGGCGCATTCGCCATTTCCCTAACATGATATCTGGGTAGGGTTAATACTTATCATTAATAAATAATAAAAAGCTCGGCTATGTTAAGTGTCGAAGTTATATTGATATTTTATAATCTAACCGTCAGATGTTGCTGTAAATTCAAATAATGTAGCAACCGCTGAGATTGTCAGGCAACTGCACATTAACCAGCATATCTATTAATTGGCAGTACTGCTGAATTGTCAGCGTTGAAATCTTGAATATACAAACTTCTCGTACGTATGATCCCTTCGTGATGTTCACAAAACATAGAGAGTATAAAGAGGAATCTCCCGTGCATTAACCGTTAAAAAAACTTTTTTCGCGTTAGAGGGCGCGACAAGTGTTAATATGAGTACCCATACATTTAAAATAATAATAATAATAGTAAAAATAAAAGTAATAATAAAAAATACAATAAAAGTTAAAAAATAAATTGTATTTAATTATTATTATTTTATATTACCATTACATTTACAATTTACATTTTAATATTTGGAAAATGTAAGTAAAAATACTATATAATTTAACAAATTTTATATAACACACAAAAGTAATATTATTTTAATTTTTAGTGACAGTATATTACCATTTAACACTAATAATACAAAAAAATTGAGATTTGAAATATACACAATTTTATAAAATATATAAATATTTATACAAAGCATAAATTATTTTTAAAACTATTTAAGAATCCTTTAGAACACTTTAAACAACGAACACAACTTACACTGAACTATTATATTTCTATTTATATCTCGTTTAGGATGCTCAATACAGTTTATTGCATTAAAAGGCACAGTCATTTGCTCATATAATATGAAAGATTCCTTGTTAAGTGTTGTGCATAATCTGGGGATCAATTCTGCAGTGTGGACAGTGTCATCCTTTACTGGGATGTTCGGATGCTCTTGAAATAAGTTATAAAAATTATTGGGTCAATTATACTCAGATCAGCAAGATGTTAATTTACATTTCTTTTAACATTATCCTGACATTAAAAATAAAAAAAAACTTACTAAATCCTAGACATTTCATCCTCAAAATTACAGCAGTTTTACTAGAGATGCAGCACTTTTTCACAGCAGCCGTTTCTCCATTGAAATTTGCTACGGAAATTGATAACAAACTCAATGCTAAAAAACGTCTAATTAATGATATTTCAAATGAATTATTGATAGATCTATCACCACAAACAATTGTCATGTTAGAATATGTGTTTAATGCCTGCTTGAGACTGAAACATGATCCGGAATATTTTAAGATGATTCAAATAAACTTTCCGTTGGCCTTTGACATTTGGCTGGTACCGGCGATATTAAAATTTATTTTAAAAAACTACTGTTATAATTTTACCATATTTCCACTTTGGATTTTCGATATCACTATTCAAAAATCGATCAAGTGCACAGAGCAACAGCGGTTGTTGAAAAGTAATTTGAAGAAAGGTATAGTGCCCTGCAATACGTCTGGAGGTCCCACGAGCTTTTACCGGTGTATGGCACTTATAACTAATCTATAAAATGGGCAAATTGCTAGCGCGGAACTATTATCAACTACTGAAGTCATATATTTTCGAAAGAAAATATAGAGTCTTGGATGAAGGGATATTCTCAACACTTAAACCTGTATCTTAAACCTAATACCTTGGGGCCACTCCTGTATCTACTCTATATTACTGATATTCCGAGAACAAAAGAAACAGTACTTGTTGTTGTTAGATTAAATTAGAATCATTATATTAGACAAAAAACAGAGCAGGTTAAGCTGAAATCAAGCAAAACTGTGCTAGCTAAAATCAAAGATATAGGTTTATCAGTCAATCATAAAACCAACTTGGATCTATGTGATTCACTAAAAGTTTAAACTAAGTAGTGATCGAACTATTACGATATGATACGATTCTAATTATTCTGGAATTTTGTTAAACTATATTAGGATGGAACTTTCACATATGTATGGTTTTTCCTTCACAGCTGAATATACCTTCCGACCAATGAGTGTTTATATAGACTGGATCCACAGTTTAACGTGGACTCCGAACCTCGATCTTCGGCATTAAGCCTACCAATTGGCGATTGACCAACTTAGAAATCATCTCAGAAGACATCCGGTCTTATCCAGCCTGGTTACTGGCGTGATTGGGATAATTTCCCTTGTCGGATTTTACACTCTTGCCTAAGGACCATTCACAAGCAGGATGCAAACCCGCGACTATCGCAACAGTAGGAGGACCGTCCTGTCGTATTTACCACTGCGCCAACCAAGCCGGCGGGTACAGATCTGAATATTCGGTTCGAGTGGCTTCGGCACATTCGGTCAAACTTTGTATGATTATATTTTTGTTAATCGCTAAATCGTAACGATCATGACTCTTTACTAGTCCCAATTGCATGAAAATAACCACAACTAATAGAAAATATTAAACACTGCTTACTATAAATTAAATGATTTAATAATATCTTTACTCGTTCACTTTCACATGTTAATATAGTTTCAAATGCAAAACCTAAGGACTTGTAGATGTGTTGTGTAAGAACAGAATAAACGGCGAATGCTCTATATTACATGAGTCGAAAAAATAAAGAATATTAGAAATATTAAGAAAATTTCTTTTAAATATCGGTATTTTTAACCAATATGTCGATATATTTTTCAGCCGATATTTTTCAATATTTTTTCAAAAAAATTAAATATATTTCTTAAAAATTATAGAAAACCATTTAATTATATTTCTATATTTTTTCTCCGATTCTTTAAAAAATATCTATATTTTTCTCGGTGGCCGACACCGCTACTGTATCTATTGGATCTCTGCTGCTTTATTGAAGTTGGAACTGATAGCGAGTCGGTCAAGTCCAATGAAAATAGAGCCTAAAATATGTGTTTATATATTTTCTGTCACCAATCTGACGGCTATTCCTTGATACTTGACTTGGATGTATCTTGTTTTATTGGAATTTATTTATCTTCAGCGCATATTACACAAAAATTTTAGATCTAAAAATTCTTCCTCCGAATAAGCTTTAACCGTGCCAAATTTTAAGACTCCTGGTGCTCCCGTTTTCCATAAAAAGGGAGGCAACATTTTTGATAAACCGATTAATATATAGTCTTAGAAATAATTTGTGGATATTGGGGGTTCGCCCAATATAACTTGTATTAAATAAAATACATCACACACAGCTTATTTCATTCTATCTCACCGACCCAATAAATTAATCATCTAAAGACAATGAATATTTTGGAAGATGCTGTTAAAGAACCGGTTGCCTAAATTATCCAAATCATTTAAGCTTTCTATAGTTTTCTTTTTAAATTAATTAATATACTTTAATATGAGAAGCGCATTCGATCGCTTCCGTATATCCATAAAAAAATTTTGAATGTCATGGCAATTATTGCGAGTAATAATAATAATAGACCCCCTTTTAGCGCCGATGGCTGAATCAGTTTCGTATCTCGTAAATACGATGATTTTTTGCGAAATTACGGCTTTAAAAATTAATTTCGCTACCTAATGGATACCGAGCCGATTTTATTACAAGCTGAGCTCGATACGGACTAATGATCGATGTTAATTTATGACCTGTGGGGAGAATATTCCTGACGGTTTCGGATAATTCCGCATGAATTTACAATTTATTATGCGCCACCAAGCCGTGTGCACCTTTACGCGCTGGAATTGGCGGCTGTTCGGCGTTAAAGATGCGACATCCCGATTTCCATACTTCGATTACTTTCAAATTGTCAATTACGTCGATTAACAGCCGTGACGTTTACAAAACATACGAACACATACTGTAGAAAATAGTTTAGGCCTCTAAACTATTTTCACTGTATAGATATTTCACTGCATAGATATACTATTTATGTTAGGTTTATTTAGGGCAAGTTTAAATACATATACATTAGTTTAGAACTTTTAGATATAGTTTACGTTTAACTTTGGCATTTTTCACATTTTAGTTGATTCTATATTTGATATTAGACAACATCTAAATATAATAATGAAATGAATAATAATGAAGCAAAAATGTAATTAATGTTCTAGTACAAAAGTCCAGAAACCATATTTGTATATGAAATGCATCTATCTCAAAGCAAAATCTGCATCTTGCACACTATCGTACTTTTCACCTGAAAGAAGTCACCAGTCAATACAATAGATCGTTAGGGTTTCATTGATGATTAATGTTATATATTTTGTTTATTCGATTCAGGTCAACTCCTACTGGTAAATTTCATCTTTTCAATGTGTCATTCTCCACTACTCTTTCATCTACAACATCCTGTCTAATATTTTCAATTTTTCTAATTTAACTTTCATCAGCTTTGTCTCGACAACTATTAGCACCTATAAAAGAAAAATTAAATTGTTACTAAAATATATCATGATTGAGGTATAGACATTTTTATCAGTTACCGCAATTTTTGTTACCATTTTTGATGGACAAACGCCAGTAATGAATCGAGTACTGAACTGATTATATTTTAATTAACGTATTGTACATTTACTAACCTAAAACGAATGGCTGGGTAATTACAACAAAATGTGTATAAAAGTTATAATTACCTTTAATATTACTTCTAGTACAATCGTATATTATTTGTCTCATATCCTTTGCAACGTTTTTATTTCAACAAAAAGAATAATTGTCTTCTTTGCTTCTTGTTATTGTTTTGAAATCTGTAGCTATATCGGGGTGAAATGTTGGCGTATGTTGACTTCTATTTGATGTCCAAAATGTTTTGTTAGAAGTTTGGCGGTTAATATTCTCACTATAAACAAAATTGAAGCTGTTTGGATATTTTAACATTATAAAATTTAACCATACATTCCGTACTTACCTTTGTTCTTCCATATTTTAAAACCAATGTATGTTAAAATACTAAGAATAACACAACGATTTAATTATTATTGTTATAAACTTATTAATGCAACACAGACTTTTAATCCAATAATTTTTTTGTAAAATACGTATTCTAGGTTATTTGTTTACACTCGATTAACGGTTAATTTTAAAATGGTCGATTATACACTGAAGGTGGGGAAAGGATGAGCGCAAATATTTGGTGCATGCGCACAATATTCCATCATTACATTCAGTTTAGCGTATTCTGTGAAAATAAGAGAACATTCACTTTCAAGAAGTTAAAAGCAATAAAGATAGATAATTTACAACATATCTCTACTGGTGCACCAACATATTGGTCTTCAGACAGAAATAAAAAGCCAGATACCATAGATTTCTGTATTACAAAAAATATTGATACAAAAAAGTGTCATGCAGAATCATGTTTTGACCTGTCTTCTGATCATTCACCAATAATAGTAACACTTTCTTCAAAAATTACCATCAAAGATAAACCCCCTTCTCTGCGTAATAATAGAACTAACTGATCCTCATTTAGAGAAAACTTAGACCTAAACATCTTTCTAAAGTTACCGTTACAAACTGAAATTGACATAGAAATGGCAGCAATAAAGATTACAAAAAATATACAGGAGGCAGCATATTTCGCGACTCCTAACAATGAAACTTTTACAAGAAAAAATACACTTATATCGTGTGCAATATAGAAAAAGATAGCAGAAAAAAAAAGTTACGATGGAATTCGCAACAGCAAAAGACTGAAGAGAATAAGAGAAAATTTAATAGGGCTATAAAATAGCTGAAAGAATTAATTCAAAATGAATAAAACCAAGGCATTCAAGAATACCTGGAGAATTTGACACCAACTGAGGCTACAGACTATTCGTTGTGGAAAGCGACAAGAAAGCTTAAGAGACCCCAGCAGCATAACCCACCTATTAAAACAACGAAAATAATTGGACTAGAAGCAATAAAGAGAAGGCCGACATTTTCTTAAAAAACTTTTAAAATTTTTTTTTAATTTTCCAGTCTCAGCTACATAAAGATCACAAAAATAAAATTTGCAATCTTGGCATCCCATGAAGATCCGGTCACAGTATCAATTAACCTACAAACCCACCTGGATCAAATACAATTATGGTGGAAGACATGGCGCATTAAAGCCAATGAAACAACATCCACCCATGTAACATTTACCCTGCGTAGAAAAACATCAGTGTCGTCAACTCCCCCAAGCAGAGCAAGTTAAATATCTTGGTACGCACTTAGATCGACGCCTAAACTGGAAGAAGCACATACTCTATAAACGAAAACAACTTCGAGTGAAATTATATTAAATGTATTGGCTCATCGGGCGCAAATCCAAGTTATAATTAGCCTATACTCAAGCCTATTTGGTCATATAGAATCCAACCATGGGGTACCGCTAGAAAATCTAATATATCCATCATTCAACGGTCCCAAAATAAAGTGTTGCATGTCATTGTTGATGCTCCGTACTATATTTCAAATAAAGTGATACAGCACGATTTTCCTCTAGAACCTATAACGAGTGTAATTCAACGTGTTTGTGTGAAGTACTTCGAAAGAGTGTCAGTGCATCCCAATGTACTCGCTAATCAGCTAAATATGCGACGTTATAGTGAAGTGCGTAGACTAAAACATCTAACACCACCTGATCTGATTACTGGACATATATAAACTTTAGAATAAGACTAATTAATTAAAATAATATTTTATACAGAAGATAATGAAGTAACTTAATGAAGTGATTTTCTGCATGCCATGTAAATATAATATAGACATAAGAAATACTTATTGCCTATAGGGCAGATTGTGGAATCACATAGAGTAAAAAAAATCTTTCAAGAAGTCGAGTTGAAAAGACCTAGAAAAAGCATGGCCTTGATTCACTCCAGTGTAAATAATTAATTATTAAATTAGTAGTAAGTACAGCAGGTGCTTTACTGTTTACATTGAAGTCCAACTAAAATCGTCAGCTGTGATCAATCAAGGAAAATTCAAGCTAGTGTTAGTCTGTGAATCGCTGATGCTAACAATACAAACAAATAAGATGGCTTCAAAGGCAACTTACTACGCGAGCTATCGAATAAAATTTCCTCTATCGACAGAGAATAAGTTCTTTTAACAGCTCCCTCTATGCAAATTTGGAATTTAATAGGGTTCTGACGAACCAGGGGGCATTGATGATTCTCCTAAGGAGTTTATTTTGGAAATCCTGCAGACGTTCCACCTAGTGACGTGTAACGTATTTGAAATAGACATTGGAGTCATACAAAACTGCGAAACGAATCAGCATCGTGTATACGAGGGATTTGATAGGAAGAGGCGACCGGCCTGCTGACTCAGTTGGGGTGCGGTAACAGTAGATTGGACATGCCTTGATTCTTATGGATAGATTTTTGGATTAGAGGGTTCCACCTAAATTTCTGGTCGAAGAGAAGACTGAGAGATATGGCCTGTTATATTCCTAGAATTTGGGTATTCTCAATCGTGTGAGGCGAAATGCGTAGTTCAAAACCATTGTTGTCTGGGTTTAGCTGGTCTAGTCGAGCTGGTTCTGAAGACTGCCCTGGATGAATTCTACATTTCTCAAACAAGTGAAAAATGTAATATCGTCTACGTACAAAGGTGCTTCAATATGATTCCTATTTGGAACATCTATCTTAAAGCTTAAAAGTGTTGGTGTCAGGGGGAAAAACTTACTAAATTATTAATAATATATAATTAAAATTGATTTAAATGCATCCTGATAATGAAAAATATTGTGTACTTGAATGTAAAGCTATTAAATAAAAGATACATCGTTTAAAAGAAATAATACTAAATTATTTGAATTAAGCACAATACGAATCTATCATGGTAATGGTGTGTATCTCTCCTGTAGTACAGTAGTCATACTAATATATTTTTATTATGTTGCAGCTGCATTGAACAAAATAAAAATATTTGCAATAAAAACTCCAGCAGCTTTAAAGCATTTAATATCTTCAATAAATGGATCCTATCAATAAATCTCCCAAAGGGCTTGGCAGTGCATTTGTGCTCAAGGGAGCATTCAAGCTCCCTGAACAGGGTTCAGTACTGATCCCTGAATTCTTCCCGATGTTCAAAGCTTTATCCTACATCACACCACAATCCTTCAAAAAATCGACTGAGATTGGGCCGCTGTGGTTTCTCACTGTGTTTCATACTGAAAGACTGTCAACGGCTCATCCAGATTAGAACTAAGTATGGTCTGCAAAATATTAGAAATGCCTTAACAGGAGAGAATACAGACAGACTCCTCGGATTTCTACGATAAATCGATTCTATGAAAATCTAGCCTATGCTAAGTTTAGTGTTACTGACCAAATAACCATTGCCACTTCGGTATGGGTACTGGTGTGTGCTGTCTGGACAGAACCTCTACTTCGTTATGGTTGTGTTTGTAGACCTGCATTTAAACCCCCTGTTTGTGCTATTAATTTTATTTATTTATTTATTTATGTATTATTTTATATATACACTTTATGTCTGTCCCCGTCCCCTCAATATCAACACCGTACTATTGTATAGTCGCGAAATTACAAAAATAACCGTCAAAGCGACAAAAATAACCAAAAAAAAATAGTATCAATTCTTAACTCTCTAACGTATTTTATTGATATGAACAGGCACTCATTACCTCCTATTGTTGGAAATTATTGATCAAAAATGTAATCTGCGTCTGACTAATTATTTATTTGGCCTTTTCTACCAATAGTAATTACAAATATTAAACGACGAATTGAAATTAAGCAAAACAAGCAAAGCGCCAAAACAACGTTTGTCGTTTGTCAACCTCTTATTATCACTATTGTTTTGAATAATTTTGCAGACATTTAACAAGTGAACGATTTTTGCTGGCTGATTCGGTTACATGTTCCGGTGTTAAAACGAATTTACAAACTGCAATAGGCAATACGTTAATTCACTGCTACTTTGGATAGACTAGATAATCTAATAATACATGTTTCTTTGTAATATCTCTATGCGATATTGTTATTATAAATTAATATTTGGCGATTCTTTATTATTGTCATCATGCATATTAGGAACATTAATTTAAACTTAAAAAAACTTTGTTTAATATTCACATATCATCTCAATATCATCGCAGGACCACAAAATATGCTGATTATACCGTGAAGCGGAAACCGAAAATAATTAAAAAGGAATACGCGTATTATCTCTGATGAATTTTCCACATCGGCGTTATTTATGACGGTATAAGACACCGAGTTTAAAAAAAAGCACCGCTTAATCAGCTGTTTGAAAGCTCAAGCCTTCGTCGCGAACTCCGAATAACTTGGATCATGTCGAGGAAGTGCCCTCTCCCGATGTTATCTAAATGATAATCGGTTCGAGTGTACGGGCCTCATCTGAAATGCTGATCGCTGCGTCGACGGTGCACGTGTTGCCCAATATATAGGTCAGTGCAATTTCCGAAAGCACTTCATTCACTTTCGACCGACAGCCGCATACGTTTCCGTATAATTAGTGTTTGTGTTTCGCTTAATTATCATAGCTAATATTTACTTTAATGGCACGACTTTAAACATATCGTTTTAAAATATCGGTGGGATGTACCTGTTATGATAACGTATGGGTTGAGGAGTCCCGGACCTAATACATAGGCACTAGTCTTATTGTATTTGTAGGAATGTTCGTCTTATCGGCCGGAATGTGTGGCTGTCGCTGTGATTGTATCGGAACATTTACTACTATTTTTGAGGGAAGAATTCGCACGGGAACAGAAAACACCGGTTGAATAAACATTTGTTAATTTGATCTTAATTACTACATGTGTGCGACGTGCGGATGGACAGGATATTGGGTTAGGTTAAGGAAGTACCGAAGCGCTATGGAAGTGTTACAAGAGAGTACGTTTTAGCAAAGTGGTATTGAAGTGTTGGAATGATTGTGTGACTCTTGATAGAGATTACGTTGATAAATAAAGCTAATTTTCTACAAGAAAAAACGCGTTTCCTTAGTTATGCCCAGGAATTTTCAGGCCATGTATTTATAGGAACTCAAGAAGGAAAACTGTGGCATAGTAAATAAACAGCATCGAATTTTGATGATCATTTTTGGTAGTCAGTGAGTTTTGGGAGTTTCGGCCTAATTTTGCGACATTGCCATTTACAAGCGATTCGGAGCATACGTTAATTAGAAAACGGTTCTGGATGACCCAACCCTTTTATAGTATTTTCAAAGAACCAGTGAACCTACGTGATCCCAATTTATGACGTCAAAACGTGGCGATGTTGTCGCCTCAACTCTGTATTTAGTTTATTTTGGCTTTGGCATATAACAAAATTCTAGTCTAAATAAAATGATGAAATAAACATGTTATTTAATATAATTTATTTTAACATTATGGTACATCTAATGCATATTTCATCGAATAATTTAAACCACAGTTAATTACACAGCCACAATAACTTATCGGTTAGAGTAGTTTCATTATATTTACATTGTACTCTTCCTCACCACCTATGAGGTAGAGTTCTAGGTGTGTTTTTTATGTAGTGGTGTCCACCTAATTAACCATTGTATATCCAAGTAATGTATGTTTCTTTCACTAGAAAGCACATTAACCTTTTCACGTTTATTTCTTGTTTCTTTTGATGGCGTGTTTCCTTGTTGAGGAAAATTATTCTTGGTTATCAAATAAAAAAATTAAAAAAGGTATAAGAGAAAAAATATACAGTTGTATTAGAAGTAAATATACAGTATACGTCAACCAAAAACTAGTCAATTCATTAATGTGGTTTGTCCATCAAGAATAATAGCAAAAATTGCAATACAGATCATAGCTGATATTTGAAGATTTTGAGGACTTTTAATGACTTTTTTTTGTTTAGTTCTGGTTGGCTTTTTTGCATAATATTGTTTGGGTTTGATCTAAATATTATCAATGATATGGTATATTTAGTTAATGTTAAATGTTTAAATACGTAAATTTATTCAAATATGATGTTTTTTTATAAAAATAGAAAGGCTGACTTATCATTTCATTTAAATATATATTTTCTATTAACATTAATTATTAAATATATATATTTACTTCGTTCACCTATTTATATTGTTATATATAATTTCAATCCAAAACAAATGAAATAAAATAGTTAACAAATTTATTTCTATTTATATTCTAAATTTGATTTAATATATACTCTTCTTTCTATATATGACGCTGTATATAACGTATGCTGCGATTGAGAGGCAGGATCTAATAGAATGCAGCGAAGTTAACAAGATGTAGTATAAGATTGGTTCGTGTTGCGCATGCGCATTACGATAATTTAATGAACAAATTATAGCGAAGCTAAGATGGCAATTTGAGTTTATGAATATATACTAATATTAGCGTTGGAAACTATCGACTGAAAACAGTTGAAACAGTCGATAGTCGCAAAACAGTCGATAGTTAAAAAAAAATGGAACTGAAAATAGTAATTACTATTTTCAGTCAAATGCATGGTTCGACTGTTTTTTTTCCATCCATTCGTGATGTCATCATCCACCATATTTTCCAGATTTGGCCGCCAGCTACTATTCCCTGTTTTCGGATCTCAAAAGAATGCTCGCTAGGAAGAAGGCGAAACTGAGGCCTATTTTGAAGCAAAGGACAAATCGTACTACAAAAATGGTATATAATGGTATATAATCAGTTTATCACCCTTGAAGAGAATTATATTGAAAAAAAAAACGTTGCTAAAAAAATGTGTTTTACTATGGTAAGCCGGGGACTTTTCAATTGGCCTGTTATTAGTATAATTACATCGCAACTAAAAGAAAGATTCGATAATTTAAACTGTCACCTGAAATAAATGGAGCAAGAATGGTGTTGTTATATCACCATGGTTGCAAAATGCATTGATTGCTAAATCGAAATAAATGCAAAAAATTCAAAATCTAGCAATTCATGCCTTATAGTCAAGTTACAAAGAATATGAAAGCAGTACTAGTAATAAATATGACGATTTTGTTGTTTTCGTCATTAGGGACAGTGGTCAACCTTCCTTCAAGCTTCCTAAAAGATAAAAGCAAGGAGCATAGCAGCATAGCTACTGTAAAAAAGCAAATTTAGTGGGCAATTCGCACGATCAATTTCGCATGAAAGGAATTTTTCTTTCACTGATTAACATGCCATATTAACATGGACTGGTTTAGTTCTATTTTATATAATACCCGACTGTATTAAAAGAGCTAGTATCCATTCTATTTTTATACATCAAAGGGTCATGTAAATTCTGAGCAATTACAAATATATCTGTACACAGAAATCTTCCAGCCACTTATCTTATCAGAATCACCGTTCAAGTCAATTAATAAATTGTTAATTTCAAATCTATGGAATACTTATTAAATACATAGAAGATAGTATTTTCTAATTTGTATTTTAATTTATGTAAAGCATATATTATGCCCAGCTTCGTACCGGTCGCGACATCTATACGTAGACACTGCAAACTGATAATCACTCTAATGAAATGGTGAATGTGCTTTAATAACGGTAGTTCAATGTTATAAGAATTTAAGGCGACCTATTGCATTAAAAATATTTATATATAACGTTTACTGACGTCCAACACCTGCATTGTATGAAAATGGCCGTATCAGATGGTTTGTCTTGTCACAACAGATAATAAACGGCAAATTTCTTGAAATAAATTGTAATAAAGCTTTCCTATAATTTTCTCACTATGTCTTTCGCGATTATCGGTTAATAACGATAATTAATATTTGTTTGAAAATGTAATCGCAGCTCAAAAATACCTTTTGGAATTAATTATTTATTAGAAGAACTATTTTGGCTTTGATATCTATTTGATCTTTTAGAAAGCGGTAAATCACTACATAGTATAAAACAAAGTCGCCTTTTCTGTCCCTGTATCCCTATGTGCGCTTAAATCTTTAAAAGTACGCAACGGATTTTGATGCGGTTTTTTTCAATAGATAGAGTGATTCAAGAGGAAGGTTCATGTGTATAATACATGCATAATATACTAAGGCAACATTGCTAATTTTAGAGGTTTCTAACGTGATGTCGTAAATTAACCTATTTTTTAAGGCTTATTTAGCAATTAGCAAAAACGCTGCCTAACCCTACGAGTTAGATCAAATTAATGTACTACAGTATTGTACACCATAAAAAGGTCTACAAAAAAGTCCGCGATGGTATATGTTTATCTTTTAGGGATAACCTACATTAACCATTTTTATTGTTTACTTTTTACGTGAAAAAATGGCTTATTTACGAAGCTATTTTAAGCAATACGGCATTAATCCTTATCGAATTAAGTACCTTAAATACAGTGTGCAATTAATATAGATCAATATGGTTCCTTACAGCATGTAAATTAAACAAATATTTTCGGAGATATTAGAAATTTAAAATTTGCGTTTAAAAATGTGTAATGTAATAAAAATTGTATGAATTTAGATATTCCAAAGATAGCAGGAAATCTTCATAGTAAGTATAGGGGAAGAGGAATTGTTTTACCCCAAATTTAATGCGTGCAGGCCAAGGGCAGTAATGAATGAACCAAAAATACTGGATCGATATTAATCATGTTTTCATTGAGTGACATAGGCATATATATTTTATGCCCGTGCAAAGTCGGAGCGGGCCGCTATGTTTTTATATACAACGTTCATATTTTTTCTGTAGTGTATTTAATTTAATATCAGCATTGCACCCGTGCGAAGCCGAGGCGGGTCGCTAGTTATAATAATATAATAATATTTAATCATTTGAACAACTATAACAAACATTATTAATATGTAAAAGTGATGTTCATTTTGTTTCCGTTAGGGAACGAGATGTCAACAAGGAATATCAAGTTGTTGAGTCAATCTTCTCAACAGTTAATTCAGCAATCGAATTTAATAACTTTTGCGAGGTTTGGAAGGCTCTATTTTGATCGTGCGAGATACATTTGATTTGTATTTAATTTAAAAATATTTAGGCCACAGTGGGGATGTGTGGGCTCCGCACTCAATTTTGATTTTGCCACTTTCCCACTTCCTGTATAGGTTATGAAATGTGAAAGGGTTTAAAACATAAAAACTTTTAAACTTTCTTTTAAAGTGGCGATTTATTTGACGCCGAAACAAAACGACACTGAGGGTTTTTATAAGATACTAGCTGACCCGACAGACTTCGTCCTGTCAAAAAGATTTGTAATGTGGCAGTTTTTGTGCCTACGAATTTTAAAAAATTCTGCTGAACAGAACCATCACCCTGGTGATAGGGCGTTGTGAATAAAAAATAATTAAATCAAACATATATAAGGATTGAAAAGTAAGTAATCGCTTTATTGTTAATCATGTGAATCATAATTATTATTATTATTATCATTGTAGTGCTTTGTGGTATACGATGTTTTTTGTTTGATTACCTGGCGCATAGATAAACAAATCTGATGGTTTTCCAACACGGGAACAGGCAACATACAATTGACCATGTGAGAAACATGGGTTTTCTAGATTAATACCACCAACACTTAATGATTGCCCCTGGGACTTGTTTATAGTCATAGCAAAAGCAAGCCGCACTGGAAACTGTAGTCGTTTAAACTCAAATGGCACATCAGTCGGAATCATTGGGATGCGCGGTATGAGAACATCTTCTCCTTTATACTTTCCTTTGAGTATACTTGCTTCTATCACATTGTTTAGTAATTTTTTTATCGCTAACCGTGTACCGTTGCAAAGACGCGGTTGGTTGATATTTCGCAACATTATAACCACCGATCCAACCTTTAATTGAAGATTGTGAGGTGGCAATCCTGGCAAATCCAGCGAGTTTAAAAATTCCGGTGGATAGTTGACTACATCATCTTGATTAGTAGCCGAATCAACTGATTTATATATCCTCAATTCGCCTGTAATTTGTTCTTGAATTTTGAAATTTAATTCATTTACATCTATGTTTTTTGCAGCCAGTATAGCTCGTTCGCTCAACCAATCATGGTTTCTGTAATTTTGAGAAACATCTGGAAACACCTTCTGAATAAGTTCATCTTTTGATCGAGTTAACTGACAAAAACTTTGAGGAAAGTTAATGCAGCCAGTCAACATGTCTATAGGAAATTTGCCATTACCAATGTCAATGAGTTGTTTAGAGAATATGTTTCTATATTGGTCATTTTGCAACTCGACACGCATATTCTTGCTTAAATGAAGTACTTTGACATGTTTCCACAAATTGTCCTTAATTGAAATCAATGCTTCATTGTAAATTTCTTCACTGATTTGTATATTTGGATTTCCCATTCTATTCCGTACTTGATACAAAATATCATCACACATATAATCTTTGTACTTCATCCACAAATCAATTGGGTTTGATGGGAAGCATGTAGATATGATTATAGAAAACAATGTTCGTATTTGATGAGCGTGTGATGATATTACAGCATCATTGAGAGTTTGATCCCAATGAGCGTCATTTTCAAGCAATTGCAAACGTTGACAGGCTTCTCTGTAGGATCCACACAATTCACCATCAACAGTTCGTAACTGTTGGAATGATGTTGGGCCACGTACATTGACTAATAGCAGTCGTAAATAAAAACATTCATCATCGCTTGGATGTACTGAATAAATCCGGCCAATCGCATCGGTGGAATATACATGTGTATATCCTGGAACTGGTTTTCCTTGTTTCCGTCGTATAAATCTCCTTGATTGATTCCAGGTATAATATTTTGGCATTTCAGAATATAGCAATGTTTGTGCGAAATCATCGTTTTGGCATGTCTCAAAAAAACTGGTTAGTGTAGTAGATGGTGGCTGAGCAGCCCTTTGTACTGCGTTCTGTGCTGTAAAATACACTCTTTGTCCATTTTCTAAATGCACAGCTAAGTGAACAACAGAAGGGTGTCTCTCATGAATAGGAAAAGAAAATATTCGACAAACTGCTTCATTACTACTGACATAGCGGCCCATTTGGTATTGGGTAACTTCATCATTAGAATTATCTGCACCAGTTCCAATCACAGCCATATCACTCCCTTTGGTTACATATTTGCAAATGTATTTAATCGATTTCACTGAATGGCAAGATTCAACGTTGATGTGTGCTTTGAATGTCTTTGATAAAATGGGTGAATATGGAACAATCCAACGATTATCTATTTCAATATCTTGTTGATTTAATTTGACAATTGTTGATTTTCCATTGTCTGCTGTCGATCTGCGACGATACAATGGATAACCGTCATTACCAGTAATTGTTTCCGATATTAATGTCCGTGGATATCGTTTTGAACATTTACCATCCATCATACACGGTGAATTTTGATTAAGAGTTCCACAGGGACCATGTATCATGTTTTTGATAACTACCTCATGCAATCCAGGATCTACTTGTACATTAGGGATTTCAGCTGATATCACTGCATCAACTTCATTTGGCCTTATCTTTTCAACCAACCAAATCAAAATGTGTGCATGTGGCAATCCTCGTTTCTGCCACTCCACAGAATACATCCAGCGTGTCTCACCAAACACATTATGTTTTACGATGAAATTCATTAAAGATTTCAACTTTTGTCTAAAGACTCTGGCTGTAATATCATGACGATCAATGGGTGATTGCCCAGGGAATAACTCCTGCTTAATTTCTATCCATTGCGGATTGCATGTAAATGTGATGAACAAATCTGCTGTACCATAATGACGAACATACGACATGGCATCTTGAGCATATTCGTGCATATGCCGAGGGCTTCCGATGTATGTTGCTGGAAGAATAGTCATCCGACCGACATTCTGTGCATTTCCATCAGTATTAATCGCATCTCGAAGGTGAATATACTCTTCAGATCGGAGTTTGGTTTGATTCAACCTGATGAATGTTAATCTCTCCGTTTCAATTTTAACATACATGTCAACAACATATTTGTGATATAATCGCCGACATTTCAATATGTGATTATCTTCATTTTCCCGAATCATTAGGCGGTATGAATAATAGTTCATTGAACTGACTTTTTTGTTGGTTTCAGAACCTGTAAACAGATTTTGTTTTAATAACATTCAAATACATAATATAGTGATTGAGATATTATCGCCATAGCTAAACTAATATTTTAGTTACCTGTAATGGGATTTATCATTTTTATTGAGAAATCGTAGCCATCTTCACCTTGCCAAAATATAATGGGATATTGCAGTGCATCATATGAGCGGTGTGTTTCCTTTATACGTTGTAATTGATCATTCCGACGATGTAAAACAATATCACGGGATTCCAAATTTTCTCCAACTACAACGATAGCAACTTCATCAATAGTTTGTGCGTTAAAACGTCTTGTATGTTGACCTGCAGGTGTTTTATCAGCTCTGATTACAATTTTGTGATTATCGGATGGCATCAGATCCAGGGCAGTTTTAAACAATATAATCAATTGATTATGTTGATGAAATAAAGTTTGTAATTGTTCTACAATAGACCTCTTTACTAAATTATTATGTGCACAACGCAGATCAATTTCTTGTGGTGAATTGCCCATAAAATAAATTTGCAGGAATTTGTTGTCGTATCTGACACTGGTAACAGTGAACCTGGTCTGTGATATATTTGCCCTTGTATCTGTAAATAAAAAAAATATTATGGTGGGGTATAAATTAATGGATTGTCAGTGATCAAACTTAAATAATATTTGATTTTAAAAAGTATATATTTAGTTTTAACTAATATCTATCAAATATAAAATATAATAAAAGTGTCACTGAAACTGAATCACCATATAATATGATGACTAAATGATATATTTCGTAATGATTAAGAAATTGAAGATTAGTAACACATCTTAACTTTGGTGACAGAAAATTTTGTTCGCTAAAATAATTATGAGTAACTGCTATAATACATACCTTGAAAGTTGGCATAAAATTTTCCCGAACTGCATTTGTTGCCCCAAATGAAGTCATTTGAAAGCAATTGTTATATTGTTGGATATGTGTCAAAAAGTGTATAGAATCTGTTCCTATTCCTGAAACCAATGAGTACAATGGTTCTGGTGATGGATCCAATGGTATCAATTTCACTTTACCATTTGCGCAACACAATCCATTGGCTTCGTTTTTGTATTTTAATGCCTTACAGTGTGAGCAAACCAAGTTCATAGAACCAATAACAACACATTGATTCTCGCCGTAAAAACCATCCTTGAACTTCAACGAACATTTTAAAAAAAGATTTGGCCAAATTGGTCCAGGCGTTGTTGAATTATGCGCTTACCAACACATTTTGCGATTCATTTTTATATACAAGATAAAGACAAACCAAATCCCTATTATCTAGGACGTATATATTTAGACCTTTTAGTCATTACACCATTCAATCGTTGTACACAGTCGTGATTCCTCGATTAAGCAGTCCTTAGCTAGGGCTGTATTTGTTTCGCGATTGGTCGAAAAACGACCGAAAAGCGGATATATAGTCTATCCAAAGTTATTTTGTACATACGTCATCTAAATTTGTGACGTCAAAACGTCGCAATGTTGCCGTATCAACCCTGAGTTTTAGTTCAGTTTTGCTTTGGCAAACAACAAAAATCTAAACTAAATAAAATAATTAAACAAAGTCATCAAATATAATTTATTTTAACATTATAGTAAATCTAATGCACATATTATCAAAGGACATAAAACTACAATTAAATACACAATTATAATAGTTTGTTGGTTAGGGTTGTGTTTTATTATATTTACATTGAAATATTTTCCATACCACTTATGAGTTCTAGGCGCGTTTGTGGTTGTATATTGGTGTCATTCTGAAGTATCCTTGTCTGATCTAAATACATAATTGAAATAATAAGTCTTCCTTCATTTTATTATATGCTTTTAAAATTTTTATTCTTTTAAAAGCAATATCCAGAAGTTCATTTTGACCTCTTCGATACTTTTCAGACTAACAGTTTCCTTTAAAATAACTGTTTTAAATTATGTTTGTATTGTAAAGCCCGTCACTGTTTTTATACATTTTATATATTAAATCTCTGATAGAGTTAACATTTATTCTATATCGGCAAGAGGGAGCCTCTATTATCTCGTTAGCCTCTTTAAAGTAATTGATTAGAGAGGCAATTTGTTCTGTCTGGCTGAATTTTCAATCAAAGTAATAATAAGCATCGATTTAACATTGATCAAATCAAGCAAAGCATTAAAATAACGTTTTTTGATTTATAACTTCTTATCACTATTGTTTTAAAGAACGTTTGCATACGCTTGACAAGCGGATCACTTTGACAGGCTAGTTCGGTTACACGTTCGAACTTATTATACAGCATTGCGTCTCTTTTTAACTAGAACAAATTGAGAAGGATAATATTTTCTGATTATAAAACGTATTTACAAATTGCGGCAGGCCATTCTTTAAATATCTTGGTGATGTATGTATGAAGAATCTTTGGATAGACGTATAGTCCATTCAATAAAATAATGAACGCACGTTATATAAATGTATGATGTCAAAATATCGTAACGTTACCGCATCAACTTTAAATTCTAGTTCATTTTGGCTTTGACACGTAACAAAATTAACACACAGCATATATGGTTACCACTAATAATTAACAATCCAACTAATTAACAATTATATATCCAAGTAATATATTTTACTTTCATTAGATATCATATTTATCTTGTTACAATTGTTGTTCTTTCCTTCGTTGTAGCGTTTCCTTGTCAGGTCATTTTGATTTAACTTATTATTGTTTAGTTTCTTCTGTTGCTACCTGTGTAGATTTTTCTTGATAAAATTATATTTAACCACTGCATTCTTCCTAATGTATATGCCAATGCTGCAAAACAGTTAGTATTCATTCTCTTCTCGGACATTCTAATCAAATACTTATGTATATTCTGAACAATTGTACACATATATTAAATACGATTAATTTGATCACTATGACATTCTGAGATACTGTTCAAGTCAATATAACTGTTAATTTACAATCTATCTGACATTTATTTAGTATTTCACCATTTGTCAATTTGTTCTTCGGCGGGTCTGATTGAACTCATCTAAACCGAATGTGTTATTGTAGACAGTCATTCTTTCCCCGTATCTAGACTAGTTCTTGCTTGTATATCCTTTGTTTACCTGTATTATAACAATTATTTGTTACACCTATATCAGTTCGATTTGATTAAAAATTCAATGATAGAAAAGAAGACGTAATACTCCTTCGTAATACGTCATAATGTTCAGTCAACTGATTTACTATGTATTTTCTTTTCAGGCTTATTTCTAAAAAAGTAAATTACGTAAAATGTAATGAAATATTTAATTTATATATATTTACCAAGTAATATTTTCAAATTATCTTTTTTAATTTATGTTTTGCAAACCCTTTCCTTAATTACAACCTTTGTCGATCCACTTGTTGGAATCTTTTCTTTTAGTGTACTAAAGTATAGTTCATTGGGCATAACGATAACTGATGGGTCAAACCAGAGCAAAAACATCTTATGATTTATTTCTCCATGGTAGTTACCCTTAAACTTAGACGAAAATAGTGACTTTCCGCCAGGAATAAAACTATACCTGTTTCCAACATAAAGAACTATATATCTACAATACATTTTTAAAAAATGTTACGACTAACAAAACCTAATAAAACGTTATTCTAACTTTTGCTTTTTTCCATTTTTCTTTTTCATACATTTCTTGCCTGTATACTATTGTAATTATTGCCTTGCAATGAAATATGAGACATTATTATATTCATGGACACAAATTGAAATAACAGGTCTTCCTATTGCATGCTTTTAAAAATGTATTAATAAAAGCTCTCTGGAAGTTAGAACTTAGAACTTTTCGTGTGTTATATTTAGACCGTTTAAATTCCATTTTTCTCAACAGTGTATGAAGAGATGTTTTACTTTCCTCAAAGAGCTGCATATCTCTAAGTTTTATCTGGATACTTTACAGACTAACAGTTTCCTCTGAAATAGCTGTATTATGTTTATATTGAAAAAACTAGTGACTGTTTTTATATATTTCATAAATTTGAACTCGGATAGGGCTAACATCAACATGATTTTGATTTGTCACTCGCTTCGTATCAAGACGGATTCCTTTCTGTAAATCCAAAATTAATGTTTTTTATCTCCTAAGAAAAGTTTACTAACGTCTAGTACAGCTGCAACACGCTGAAATATTTTAGTGGATATTAGTGGCAAGATGGGACTTCCATTATCATTCCTATTCGCAGTCATTGATTGGAGATGTAATCTGTTTCTGACTGTGACCCTTTAATTGTGATATTTTGAATCAGAATAATAACATAATAAATATTAAGCAGTTATTTGAAATATATTAAACAAGCACGCCTGAATAAGGTTTGACGTTTTATAACCTATATAATTATCACTAATGCTCTCCTAGTTGCTTTCCGGAGTGAGTAATCTTTGTCTGTTTTCGGGCATAATTTGTTTTGTCGACAGCATTTCTGGTTTTGTACTATACTCTTCTAGCTATTCGTTTTTCTTTTATCAATTCTCTAATTTTAATGGGGCAATTTACCTCATATTCTGATTTCTCTCTTGATGTCGGGATAGCATCTTTTGCAGCAGTTCGAATTTGTTCAGTTACCAATTCAATTCAATAATCTTTTTAGTCTTACGTCCAAGCTTATTCGTTCCTGCGTTATAAGTCTAAACTTATTCCAGTTAATAAATGTGTTACTAAGATTGGGCTTCATTGTTGTTTCAGAATTGTTGTGCCTAGTGTTAATAATTCTGGAGCGTCATCAGATGATAGTTCGTACAAGCTCTCGATTTGTATTTGATTTGATGAGATGCCCTTTAAATTGTACATTTTCCGGTAGGTCTTACCCAGTCTGGTACTGGGATGGTTATTCCTCATCGGAATTTCCACTGTTGCCTTTAATGACATTTAAAGTTATAATCACGAACATAATGTACATCCAGGCCACATTAACAGTCGAACCTGTGACTATCGGATATATCGTCCAATCGCCTTGACCACTGCGCCGACGAAACCGGCCTAAATCGCTAGTTTTGTTTAAAAACCTTTCATAAATTATATATCATATAATAAAAGTATAAATTATATTTTGTATAATAAAGATATAAATTATATTTTATATAATAAAAATATAAATTATATGTTATAAATAGGTTTTTTAAGTAATTAGAGTAATTTTCTTTACTGTTCGTATTCCAGTTATCGTCATTATATGGTATTATTTTGTCACTTTTATAGCTGTGTATAGTAGAGTTCATAATTACACAATTTGCCTTTTGCAAGATTTCAAAACTTTAAGGAGCTTCTGGTTTTCGTCGCTACTTGTCATAATCAGAAATTATATCCATGATTTTTTTCTTTGCTTAGATTTTAGACGTATCTCCGTTAGGTCTCTATATTACACAATGAAAGATAAATCAAGGTTTAGGCAATTAAATATATTAAAAAAAAACAATAAAATTTATTTCAATTTGTTACTTTATTAAACAGACAGCATTGGTAATATGTAGTAGGTAATCCGTGAAGATTGAACCAAACGTTTCATTAATTACATACTTAATATTAGGCATAAATATTATATATGGCAGTGCTTAATAATAAATCTTTTAAACTCTAATAAAAAAAAACAAGCAGTGATTGAACTGTCACGAATTTTTAATAACAATTTATTTATTTCGATTTTGACTAGAATTAAACAAAATATGATCGAAAAAAAAAACCAAATAGGAATGTGAAGAAAATTGAGACTTGCAACTGATTAAATAAACCACTGCATATATAGCACCGATAAAACAAGAAGATTCAAAATACATTTGATAATTAAAGCTACTGTAAAAAAGGGCAGTTTTAACCAGCAATCACAAATAACTATCTAAAAATATATATTTATAAAAAAGCACACAAATTTTTATATTACCCAGAAAGAATGAGAGAACAAATACAGTACCTACTTTTAGTTTACATACATACAATTATAGTTACTATACAAAATATATACTTGCTCTAGTATTTCAATGGCACAAGAGTATTAAGATATTTATTTTTAAGCTTACTATACATGATTTTTTTATTTAGCTTTTAATTTTGATAAACCACGTGATCATGTACTTGATCTTCTGTTACTAGTAACTGTTATCACAGCAGATGATCAAGTACGAAAAGAAAACGAACACTTATCGGCTGTTTTGAACACATGTTAAGCATCGATATTTTCTTTATATATGTAGATTATCATAAAGACAATATCGATTCAATGAGATTTAAAGGAATCGATTCTTCTAAACAATTCATATGGCTTACGTGTTCTTTATACAAACTTGGCATCTGCTAACACGATCCCTGACATTGCCGGCTTTAAGAGTTTGTTTTTGAGGCTTGTGGAACTGTTGAGAGGACTCAATGGTTGCCATCCAGAAGCTGAGCATGTTCGAGAAATAATGACAATGTCCTTGAGCACCGTTACATTCGATGAATGGAGAAGCTCGGAAGTCCTCCAGGCAAGATCCGGGACTAGACAGTGATTGTCCGCCTCCGTTTCCTCCAGCTCCGGTGTGCTGCAATGAACACATTAGTAGACTCTACCTCGACATATAGATAATGATCATACCATTAGGAAGCTGTAACCTATCCAAAGTGAGCTCCAACCATAAGGACATTCGGGCAGTGAGAGCGACTGGCTGTGCACAGCGATAACACTGGCTGGTGTCTCGCAAACGACACATCTCGAAATATATTCTTCGATTTGTCTCTCTTCGACAGGCATCATTGGAATAGGCGCGCTGGTTGACAGCCAGTATGATTTGTCGTTTCTGCTAGCGTAATTGCAAACGTTGTCTATGTCGCAGAATACTACGGGCATTGTAGAGAATTTCCTTATACATGAGCCGGCCATACCAAGATCTTGACTATGTGCTCTTTCATTACCTTAAAAAACGAATAAGAAAGCATTATGAAATGACCGTTATTTATCTAAAAGTGGTACTTTTTAAGACCACGTATTATGTAAATTTGGCCACCTATTCGTATATCGACACAAAAAATTAAATGCGATATCCATTATTTTATAGCAGTAATATTCTTTTATATATTAATCGTCATAGCGAAAATTTCTCCTCCCGTTTTGAGGAAACGGGAGTACCTGGAGGTATATACCGCTGTAAAAATCTGACATATGCGAAAATTTCATCCCAACATAGATTAACAAAATTCGAGAATAACAAGAATCGTCTGTTATCTTTGTTTACAAGATATTTAGAAAGTAAACCTGCTTTTATTATCAGAACTGATAATAATTGATATAGCTCTGGAGACATAGTATGTCATTGAACTACAGGTAATTCTAAAGGTGATTTTTTTTTCTGTACATTTTAGTAGTATTAACTTTTCAAATTTCTTTAGTAAATCCATTTCTTAACAAAGCACTAACCGAATATTGCAGGAAATAAAAAAAAGGAAATAAATATAATTTTAATTTCTCTTGTTGGTGTGTTGTTACTTTCTATATGGTAAATAAGACAAAGTAGAAAGCAGTAGATTAATGAAAGCCATAGTAGGCAAATTAAAGATGCAAGAGCAAGATTCCAAAAATAATAGCTTGAAATAAATAAATCTACTGACAGAAAAAGATTAGTTAAGTTACTGTTTTAAACAACAAAGAATGTTGAATGAAAAGAACAATGCAATATATTACCCTTTTAATCCGCCGGTGCATTTATTCTGACTGTATGACTTTTTTTCTTTGAACTTTTTGTTGAAAGTTTTGAAAATCAATAGTTAATTTAATGATTGTAAATCATACATTCCTTTTTAATATACATTTGTAAAAAATAAATTACCTAATTGTGTACTAAAGTGAAATAGCAATTTCAAAATTATTTTATTCATATATCCTCTGTTTCACTATACACACATATATTATTTCATTTATTATTTCATAACATAAAAGTAAAGAAAGATCAGGTATACTTATATTTGACGCTCTGAAGTTGTTATAGTTCTGAAAAAAATAATACTACTTGATACTTTGTTGTAATGTACAGTGCTGTAGTAATTTAAACCCAATACCCTGTTAATTATTGAAAATTAACGGAAATTGTATTTAATTAAATTCTACTTAAAAAAGGTTAGTGAGTGTTAGTTCTCGAAATAGTTATTTTAATATGTTTTAATATACAGACAGTTATTTTTTTAATTGATGTTATTTATCAAATACTTTTTTGATCTTGTTGTAAAACTTGTAAGAACAAGTTTTAGTAACATATAATTTTTAAATTATTCTCTTTATTCTATTATGAGAATTTATACCATAGGACGGGTTTAGTATATATAGGGTAAAACAAATTCACGAACGATGGCTCAGGACTGGTAATGTTTGTTATTAGTTAATTCTGTTCTTTGTTATATGGTTATTTAATGATCAAAATCTTCTGAAAAAGTGCGAAACTGATTTTATGAATGAGTCGCTGCTAAATCAAAATCGGTCTTTTGACACAGTATCGCTATTTTGCAAGAAACATTTTTTTTCTCAATAGGTATTTCTTAAAAGTGAAAAAATTATCAAAAATAAAAAAATCTGAACACAGAAAATTATTTACTAACCAGATACATAAAGAAGCGAGTACCCTTCCCACAGTTTGGTGTGTCCTCGTTCACATTGGGGTATCTCCCTACTTTGACTATGTTTTACTACCAATGTTCCAGTCAAATAATCGGATACCTGTTGGCAAGGTTCGCCGGGTTCACCTTTGGGACCTCGATCACCGATAACACCATCGAGGCCAATGCGACCATTAAGACCCGCCTCTCCTTTCTCTCCTTGAAGGCCTTGTAATCCTGGTGCTCCCGGATATCCCCTGTCTCCTTTATCGCCGGTAAGACCAATGGCACCGACAAGTCCGTCCAAACCGGGCGCACCGGGTCTACCAATTACACCCTTCAGACCGATTGGTCCTCGTTCTCCTTTAAGGCCATTTAATCCAGGCCTGCCAGGTTCTCCCTTATCTCCCTTAGCTCCTACGACACCGATTGCTCCAAATTCTCCTTGAATACCTATTGATCCTTTGAAACCTCTTGGTCCTATTTCTCCTGGGGTTCCGGGAATACCGTCCAATCCCCTGTCACCTTTTTCGCCAGGTGCTCCTATAAATCCTTGTAAGCCAGTTAATCCTTGATCGCCCTTCTCTCCAGGAGCACCTATTAATCCCGGTGGACCGCGTTCTCCTTTTTCACCTGGAAGACCTGATGGCCCAGTAGATCCCGGTCTTCCCTGGGGTCCTGGAAAACCGACCTGTCCCTCGAAACCTCTGTCTCCCTTAGGTCCTTGAGGACCTAACGGTCCTGGAAGACCAGGCAAACCTTGTCGGCCTGGTAAACCAATAAGCCCCGGCTCTCCCTTTTGGCCTTGTAGACCAATAGCACCCTCTCGGCCATGTTTTCCTGGTAAACCAGGTAGGCCTTTTTCTCCTTTAACCGTTATTCCTGGTAATCCTGGAGCTCCTGGAAAACCGGTGTTACCTACGGAAAAATGTGCATTAAAACATTTCCTTTGAATAACTAAAAACATTAATTATGTTTCTAATTTTTGTAAAATGTAATTTATGATTTATTCTATATAAAGTAGCAGTTCAAACATGTAACTGAATCAGCCTGCAAAAGTCGTTCGGTTATCAAATGTCTGCAAAATTTTTGAAAATATTAGTGATAGGAGATTATAAATCAGCGAATGTTGTTCTGGTGCTTTGCTTGTCTTGATAAATTTCAAATGGCTGCTTACTATTTTTGATTACTTTGGTTTGAAAATGACGGCGTCATATAGTCAGTCAGGAACAAATTACGGCTCGAACAAGTAACTCACTTCGAACAGAAACGAGATAATGGGACCCGTTCTTACCAGTAAAATGTGCTAGAGAGGTAAGTATTGGTGTTATAATAAGCAGCATAATAATAAGCAGCTGGGGTTTTTATTGGAAATACATCTATTGTATTGCCACCGCACTGAATATTATTATGGTCACTATAACTAAAATACCCCAAATTAAACAGAAACAATATAATTTTGATCAAACTCCAAAAAAAGTATCTACATACCTTGATATAAGTTCTATTCAAGATTAAATTTATGAAATGTATCAAAATGGTGAGTAGTTTTTTTAATATAAAAATAATTGAATACAACTATTTTAGGGATAACTGTTAATATGGAAGATATCTATAGAAAACTTAGGGATATACAGCTATACATGTACATGTACAGAGATAGGTATTTCAAAATAGAACGTTAGTCCACCTTTGGTAGGACTCTAATAAAAACCATATATAGATAACAAAAGTTGATGGAGAAAGATAAAAGTTTTGTTTCAATTCATGCTAGAAACAAATGCCAACAGGTGGTCGGCAAAGACTGTAATTAAAGATTGGCTTGCAAAACCTAAATTAAGAATGGAATATAAAGAGTGAAGTATTTCAAATTGTTACTTATTAAATATTAATGGAATTATTAATTGTGTTTTATGTAAATTACTTTTTTAGAAGTAGGCCTGAAAAAATATTCTCTGCAAATCAAGTGGTTGAATAATATGGTCACAGAGTGTAACGTCTTTCCCCCTATTTAATCAAATTGAATTGTTATGGTTTGTGGCAAAGAATTACTACAGCAGAAAAAAGAAATGTTTGGACATGTGATAAGCAATAGACTCCCTACAAATTGACAAATGGTGGAATTGTAAACTAGTGTTAGAATGGAAATTAACAGATTAGTTATTGACTTGAATAGTGGCTCATAATGTGACGGAGAGTGAATGAAACTTTCTGGATGTGGGATTATTATTTTATGCTGACAATACCAAGACAGGGTGATGAGAATGGAAACAAGTAAAGGTGATTATATAATTAATATAGGATAACTGTAGAAAAACAATCGTAAATACTATTATAGAGTGTTAAAGATTTATGTGCATAGGTATGTGTGTAATTGTTCAGAATATATCTGAGCATTTGGTAAAAATGTACGAGGAGATAATGAATACTAAGAGAATGCAGCGATTAAATATAATTTTATCAAGAAAAATGTACATAGGTAGTAAAAGAAGAAAATGATGAGAAATATAGTGATATCAGAATGATTTAACAAGAAAAAGCAGCAACCAAGGAAATAAGAACTAAACAAAAAGATAGACATGTCGTCCATTGAAAATAAAATACGTTACTTGGATACACAATTATCCAGACGATACCATATGTGGTTTGGAAAAGAGTTTAATGTAAATAGAATAAAATAATTCTAACCTATAAACTATTGTGGCTGTTTAATTAATTGTAGTTTAAGTCCTTCGATAATGATATGCATTAAATGTACCTACTGTAATGTTAAAATAAATTATATTTTATAAAATATTTGTGTCATTATTTTATTTATATTAGAATGTTGCTAATGAAACTAAAAGGCTTAAAATATTAACATTAAATGCGGAAATATTGTACCGTTTTGACGTCATAAATTGAGATCACGCGCGTCCACTGCTACTTTGGATAGATTATAGAGTTGATGTATAAAGTTGGCAGATAGTTAGAGACAATAGTTTAGTTAGGATTTTCCAATTCAAAAAGTTCTTATTCTCTTTGGAATCATAGTATTGTAATAATATAAACAAAAAATTACCTTTTTGTCCTTCTTGACCTGGCCAGCCACGATCACCTTTGATTCCAATCAAACCTCTATCTCCTTTCTCACCGGGTGCGCCAACAGGGCCCGGTAAACCTCTATCACCTTTTTCACCAGCTCGACCGAAAACACCCGGTGGTCCTGGCTCGCCTTTTTCTCCCTTAACTGGTATAAAGGGACCTGGTAAACCCCTTTCTCCAATATTTCCCTTTTCTCCGGGGACACCAACTGGCCCAATAGGCCCTTGTATGCCTTTTTCACCTGGAGCTCCATCGAGTCCATCCCGTCCTGGAAAACCGATCTCACCCTTAGCGCCTTTCAATCCAGGTATGCCGGGGTAGCCCGTGTCTCCTTTCTGACCTGGTAAACCGTCTTTGCCATCCATACCAGGAAAACCTCTTTCCCCAGGGAATCCTCGATCACCTTTAAGTCCCATAAAACCTGGGAGGCCTGGTTCACCCTTTTCCCCAGGTATTCCGGGAGCGCCATCAAAACCTCTGTCGCCGCGATCTCCTTTTGGTCCTATAATACCAGGAATGCTGTCTCCTGGTAGTCCTATGTTACCTTTCGGTCCTCTAGGGCCTAGTATTCCTGGAGTGCCATCAATTCCTGGGAATCCTGTCTCTCCTTTTTGTCCTTTTTCGCCAACCGTTCCCGGTTCTCCTTTTCTTCCTGGTAGACCAGGTGTGCCATCTTGGCCTGGCAGACCAGCCCTTCCTGGTAAGCCAGGCGATCCAATAGGACCACTTGGACCACGATCACCTTTTTCTCCAGAGAAACCTCTTTCACCTGGCATTCCTACTATACCCTGTGGTCCTGGTGGCCCAGGATATCCCTTGTCGCCTTTTTCTCCTCTAAGGCCAGGAAAACCGTCCATTCCTGGTACACCTGGATTTCCTGGTCGACCTAAGGCTCCCTTCGGTCCTATAGGTCCGGGTAATCCCATATCTCCTTTATCGCCTCTTAGACCTGGGAAACCTGGCAACCCCGGTTTTCCTGGCGTTCCTATAGGCCCTGGGGATCCTTTTGGTCCTTGTGGTCCTTGTTGACCAGGTAATCCTGCAATACCAGATGGCCCTATTGGTCCTGGTTCTCCTTTTTGACCTGGAGGACCCGGAAGCCCATTCAGACCAGGTTCACCAATGTCTCCTTTTTCACCGATCAAACCAGGTAAGCCGTCATTACCTCTCGGTCCTGTTTTCCCTGGGAAGCCTGGTAAACCTTTTTCTCCTTTTGGTCCACTGGGTCCAGGAATACCTGGAGGACCTACTTGAGGTATTCCTGCCTCTCCTTTATCTCCTCTTAATCCTGGAAGTCCCGGGAAGCCTTTGTCTCCATCCCTACCATTATCACCAGGAAAGCCCATAGGTCCTACGTTGCCTTTTTCGCCTCTTGGTCCTGGCAAACCCCTATGTCCAATTGGTCCATCTTGTCCCTGATATCCACGGGGTCCAGGTGGACCTTGAAAGCCCGGTTCACCTTTTTGCCCAGGGTAACCATCTTTACCTCTATCTCCTGGTTCTCCCTTTGGGCCTACCGGCCCCATTTGACCTTTTAGTTTGGCAATTATGTTTTCGGGACATCTTCCCGGTGAGCCAGATGGACCTGGGGGACCAGGGTCTCCTGTATCACCTGGTGCTCCTGGTAGCCCCTTTATACCAGTAGCACCCTTTACACTTTCACCTTTTTGGCCTTTGTCACCTTTAGCTCCATCTCTTCCAGGTAATCCATCGCTACCAGGTCGTCCCGGATAGCCAGCTTGTCCTTTCTGTCCTGGGAATCCAGGAGGACCCATTTCGCCCTTGATACCCATAAATCCAGGTTCACCTTTTGGTCCCATGAATCCTATCTCTCCCCGATTACCCTTATCGCCTTTCTCTCCTTTTACTAAATCAGCAGGAATAAATGCTGGTCTGCCTGGGGGGCCCTCAGGTCCAGGCGGCCCGTCTAGACCGTCCTCTCCCTGAAAGACATCAGCGTGTATAAAAATATATCAGTTGCGAGTGTTTCTAGCTTTCATTATTATATACTTATACTTACAGGCTTTCCTGGCAAACCAGTTAGACCTGGCGCGCCGTCCTTGCCGGGTAAACCTGGTACTCCTTGTGGCCCGGGAGGTCCTCTAGGACCGATATCGCCATCATTGCCATCGTATCCCCTTTCACCTTTATCGCCCTTCTCTCCTGGACGACAATTTAGACAGGTGCCACCTTTCTCACCCTTTTCTCCTGGAATACCTGGACTTCCTGGAATACCAGCACGCCCTGGACTGCCTTTTTCTCCAGGTGCACCAGGGAAACCAATATCTCCAGGAATTCCATTTATGGAATCACCAGGGGCACCTCGAGCCCCCTGATAGCCCTTTTCGCCTTTCGCCCCTTTCAAACCATCTCTTCCTGGTAGACCATCATCACCTTTTGGACCCTATTGATCAAATTCAATTATTAGTACATATTTCATATTTATTGTAAAATGAAAAGAAATATATAATAAAAATGTTTCTCATACACTTACAATAATTGATAGTCCTTTTTCACCAGGTATTCCGCGAAGACCTTGGGGGCCTGGCGCACCAGGGTATCCTCTTGGTCCCTCGCCACCTTTTGGTCCAATGTTTCCTGGTTCACCTTTTTCTCCTTTATCACCAGGCGGGCCTTCTGGACCTGGAGTACCGGGTAATCCTGGTCCTCCTACAGGACCTACGGGACCTCTACTACCTGGTTCTCCAGGGAAACCATCTAAACCTTTAGGACCAGTAGGACCTGGGTATCCTCTAGGACCAGCAGGTCCTGGCGGTCCGGGAGTACCTTTGCCACCACCTGGAGGTCCGGGGGGTCCTACCAAACCTTGAAGACCCTTTGGACCATCCCTACCAGGTTCACCCTTCAGACCTGGTCGTCCATCTAAACCAGGTAATCCTTCTAAACCGCGGTCACCTTTCAGTCCCACCGGGCCTGGTGGACCTGGATACCCATCACGTCCCTAATTGAAACAGATATATATAATAATTGAAAAATTAAGTATTTGGCTTGAACTTACTCTTGGACCGGGTGCTCCGGGTAAACCTTTTTCTCCCTTCATACCTTGTGCGCCTGGAATGCCAAAGTCTCCGTCTGGTCCAGTGTCACCTTTTAAACCATCTGAACCCCTTTCACCCATATCCCCCTTCATTCCAGATTCACCCTTGGGTCCGATTTGAACTGTTCCATTTAATATGAATCCGTCAATTCCGGGAACACCCTTTTCACCTTGAGGTCCCTTTTCGCCCTTTTCACCCTTCGCCCCCGTAAATGATATACCCATTACACCTTTTTGGCCTTTCAGTCCAGGCGGTCCTCGTGGACCCTGTAAGAATAATCAACTATTAAATTTCTAAATGCACTGAATTATCTTAATAGTACCGTAGCACCGGGATAACCTTGAACACCAACTGGGCCAGTTGGTCCTTGGGGCCCGGGATTACCCTGCTCCCCTCTAACACCATCTCGTCCCGGTTCTCCCTTTTGACCTTTCAAATTTATTTCGCAATGAGCAGCCTCGCCTTTCTCTCCTTTTGTTCCCGTAGGTCCCGGAAAACCTCGAGGGCCTTGTTCACCAGCAGCTCCAGGTCGACCAGGGCTTCCCTAAATTATCAAACTTTAATTAAGAATACATTTCTTTGCGTTTAAGATTTACGTCAGTTCCATTACATCCATCCAAACCAGGAAGTCCTGGCTCACCTTCATCTCCGGGCAGTCCAGGAGGTCCATTAAGCCCAGGGAACCCAGGTGCACCGACCCTACCTTGATTACCCTTGAGTCCCCGAAGCCCTGCTGGACCAGTTTCACCACGGTCTCCTTTTTCTCCCTGTAGACCTTCCTCTCCAGGAAAACCCCGAATACCCTTCTCACCGGGAATGCCAGGGATACCAGGAAAACCCTGCAGTTAATTTTAATCAATGAGAATTATTCAATTCAACGTCACTTAAAAATAGTGAAGACATAAGATTACATACCCTTGAGCCTTTTTGAGCGAAGCACTTCGGAATACATCGTTCGCTTCCATTTCTTGGCCCTAATACACTACCAGGAGCGTCCATTATGTCATAGCTACTCGAATAATCCCTTCTTGTTTCATATGGGCTGCTTGGATAAGCCCCGCTGGAGTACCAAGATGACTGACTAGAACCACTACCAGAAAGATAGCCACCAGTGTTCACATTTCTAGTGGATTCTATAATAAAATATTGGTACTTAATTGAATAACACGGCAGTTGCTAATAAATAAGTATGATATCATATGTTATTAGAGATTATGTCACGCTTATTTGTCTTATATGTTGGTAGAACTGCATAATAAGTAGAATAAGTCGAAAAGACAAAACACTAGTTATATTTGGGGTTATATAACGGGGTGATCTTGGAAGGATTCTTTGTTTCTTTTAACAATAGAGATTTTGAATATAAATATACAGAAGTAATAGTAACTCATCAAGGATATTTACACTTTAAAATCAATTTTAACTTAACTTCCATAACGTGACAATTGTATATTGGTACACAAATCGGCAATAAAATAACTGTAGTGAAAATAAAAAGAAGAAGAAAAAGTGAAAAAATAAAATAAGAAAGAAGAAAGAGAAGCGAAAAAAAAAGAAAGAAGAAGGTGGAAATGAAGAAAATTAATATTTGTGGAGGGATTATTTACTCGATACATGACCGCCTATCATATTCAAAATACAGATGAAAGTTTAATTTAAACAGGTTGACGATTGGCTTCGAAACATTTGCATTTTGGCTATATAGTATATATGTCGAACGAAGGAAGGTCGAAAAGCTTAAAAAGAACAGCAGCAAGCCACACAACAGCAACTGACACATATGAAACTGATAAAGAATTGTAATATGATGCTAGGATAGCTGATTAATTAGTAAGTTAATTGGCTAAAAATCATAAAAATGATCCGAAATACGCCGTCCTACGCCCATTTCTCTCCTTAATTAGAAATTCTATTAAGGTAAATTAATTAGCATTCTATTTTTTATATATCAATGGAAAATCGTAATATTTGCTAGAGTTAAGCTCATCTGTTTATTTTTATCTGTATATATATTTTAAAATTGTTATTACCATTTAATATTATCAAACAGTTTCAATAAATTGTAAAATCAAGATTATTCTTCAGGACATCTTTGTAATAAATAAATAATTGGACAAGCACTGTATAATTAATATGGTAGGTTTTCACATATTTTCTATATTATATATTTTGTAGATAATATCGTTCAGAATGAGTTTCCTGTTACTCATGCCTTCGGCTTATTCTTATTCTACTATTACATTATTAACTCTTCTTTATAAGTTCTACTTATTATATTATTAACTACTATTTTAGATTCAACTAAATTAATTAATAAAATTAAGAAATAATTAGTAATAAATTAATTATGTTAGAATTTAGATGTAATTAAATACAATTTAAAAAAGGTTAGTGACTGTTAGTTCTTAAGATAACACGCATATATTTCAATGTTTTATATTATATTTTATATTATATATTAACTGATCTGATGATCTGATTATTAGATACTGATCTTATGTAGAAAATATTATCAAATTGAGTCTTAGTAGCATAATATATCATATTAAAAAGTATTATTTTTACTCCATTATTGGATAAACATGATTAACTTAACAAATCGTAGTCGAATTTCATTCAGTAGAGATCAAATTATGTCACTTTGTTTACAGCCCTTGAAAGCGGTCAATATCTTCATCTATATTACCAAATATTAGCATCCTATAGTACCAAATATTTCAACTTTTAAATGCTAAAGGCCAATTAAAATATACTAAAATTGTAAATTATTTTTCACCTAGCCTAATTTCTAAAATTGCAAATTATTTTTATTTAAATCTAATTTTCTTTTCCCTTCTAACATTTTCTTATATTAGTATTTTATTCAGGTAATAAAAAAACCAATTTGAAAACCTTTAAATTAAGATTTACTATTTACTTGAAATTAATTTAGTAGAAGAAATAATAATTATTTACCTCTTGACCCACCGGAAGCCCTGGAACCATAGCCTCCAACACTAGATCCATAGACCTGCCCGGTGTTACTACTGCTACTCGATGACTCATATGTACCTAAAAAAAATATTGACTCATAATACATCACTGTCAAGTGTCTAGTCTGATACATGGATTGAAAATTGTATGGAATTTTAACCACCAGTAAAATTTTAGTAAAAAAAAAACTATTTCATTTGTGTACGACAGCAGCACTTCTCTAGATTAATACTTTTTTAGATTACTAGGAATGTTCGCCATTTATTTGAGATTTTTCATCAGCCAGTAACATATGATTTAAAATATTTCCATTTTTTTCTTTTATGTATTCTTTAAACATAAAAATTAAAAAATGGTTGGAAAAACTCTAGACTAGAACAATCCTGTGAAATATATTCACGTAAATTTAATTTACAAAACGCTTGATTGTCTGTCAATAATGACATAATATGCATAGTGTGAGACTGCCGCGAAAATACAGATTTAACTTTATTTATAGGTAATTTTGGAGAAATGCTTCACGACGTTTAAAATCTAGATATCATTACTGACTAGTTTTAATCGCTATACTAAGAGCAGTAAAGGCATTTGATTGGTTCATTTTGTTTCTATGGTTCATTTCTTGTATATTTGTTTTGGATCCCAATTCCAGAGCATCCTTGGTCTAGGAAATATTGTGTACCCAGATACACAGATCATAAAGAAACACAGCATAATTTTTCTCTCAGTATCCGTGGATGCTGAATTCGAAGATGTCCAAGAAGCTGTCTTTAAAAAATGACTTGATATTAAAAGTTCTAAATTGGCTGGAAATATTGACTGGAATATGGAAGAAATTGATGATCGTTAACGTATGATTTAATTTGGATCTATCAGAAATTAATAACCTTCCGAAAGAAACTATAAGAACAGAAGATACATTTGATCAATCGTTTATTAGTTTCAACTCCACTAATATAATAGCTTCTGAATACAGGCTTTTTAAAAGAAGATTAACAGTAAGTTCAATACACGAGGAATTTTGGTAAAAAGCCTTTAGATATTAGAGCCAGCAATTAAAAATTTAATAAAGATTTTGAGGGGGTTTATTATTTTAAATAACAATATTTTCAATAAGTATCTAAATAAATATATTCACTTAAAGTTACTTAATTAACCAAGATAGTTTTCAAAATTTATATTTTATAATTATTATATAACTAGAGCTAATTAGGTACAGATATTAGATTGTGTAGATATATTTATTTTTCCAGATTATTACTTTAATGGACGATTATAACCCCATCTAGATATTAGATGTAACGAAACTTTTCTCCAGAAGCCCCTATTGGGTTTTCTATCATCATAGTGTAATACGATGAGATACTGGCACTGAATGCGAAGGTCAAATGTAGAGGGTATATCTAATATAAACGAGCAGCATTTTGTATTAAAGTCAAAAAATTACGTTTTTGTTGGATTAATACTTCGGCTTCTTCCTACACAACAACTTAACAGATCTGTAAGAATGAAGCAATTATGTAAAGTGTAAAACTGTTGTAATGCGAGATATGTTGTCAGAAAAACCTTTTATTAAATTGAATTTTCCCATTTGTTTAAAATTAAAGTATTATGAGTTATATTAAAAATTGTAATTGCTTTACCTCTAGCGTCATAACCCCCAACATTGGATCCATAGACCTGACCGGTATTACTACTGCTGCTTGATGATTCATATGTACCTAGAAAATATTTGTGGGAAACTTTTTATAAGATGCAAACAGGAGATTTTTTTTCTTGGATCAACCCTAAGGATTAACCGTAAGTTCAATACACGAGGAGTTTTGGTACAAAGCCATTTAGTATTTAAATAGTGCTATATAAAAAATGTCATTAATTAAAAATTGAATAACTGCTTTGAGGGGGTTTATTACTATGAAGGAAAATATTTTAGAAAGTATCCCAATAAATATATTGGCTTAAGGCTACTTAACCAAGATCGTTTGGAAAAATAGAGATCAATTACCTGCAGACATATTATATTTAAATTATACCGATATATTAATTTTTATATTTTATAAATATATATTTTTATGTTTTTACAGAAATTTATTTGATAAATTGATTGCTTGATTGATTGTCACAGAGCTCTAAAAATGAAGCACTTATGTAAAATGTAAACCTGTTGTAAAGCGAGATGTGTTACTAAAAAAAAATTCTGTTAAATAGAATTTTCCCATTTGTTAAAAATTATTTTTTATGAACTGTATTAAAAATTGCAATTGCTCTACCTCTAGCCCCGCCGGAAGCTCTGGCATCATAACCCCCAGCATTGGATCCATAGACCTGACCGGTATTACTACTGCTGCTTGATGATTCATATGCACCTAAAAATTGTGTGCAGAAAACTCTTTCAAATTTCAAAAGAAAATGACTTTAAAGTAAGTATTTTACCTCCGGATCCATAGCTTCCGTAACCTCCTCCGCTGCTGCTACCGGATGTAAGAGGTCTGCCTTCGCTGTCCCTGTTATTGGATGACGAGTAGGATCCACCATAACTACCGCCAGGAGATCCATAGCCTCCTCTACTCGATGAACCGTAATTTCTAATACTTTCATAATCGGGATTATCACCTCTGTTACCAGATTCTCCATAGGAAGCTACAAACATTAATTGCCATTAAAACATGTTGCATTATCTAAGAAGAACATAGTCACATAGTAACATAACTAAGTAAATAATATAATATAGTAACATATACAATACATAGAAGCATTATGAAATATTATTTTCCATCAAAGGTAAATTGTAGAACCTCTTCGAACTTAAGGGTTGTTCAAATTAAATGCATACCAAGATTTGGGCCTATATCAACATAATAGGCTAGATTACTATTTCTGAAAAACTACTTTATAGCAATTCTACGCATTTACTTTACCCCGAATAAAAGTTATTTCTGCAAAAAAAATGTATTTGAGAGAAAAAATAACGTTTGAAATAATGACATTTTAAATGCACGCTAAAACGTTTTTATGGATACAGGACAGTATTTTAATAATTCTGTGCTATAATTATACATTTTAATATATGTCGGCGATGTGAGGGTACCTAGAGTAATTATACATAAAGCAGAAATTATACATAAGGCAGAAAAATGTAATTAAACCTTACAAGGCAGGTACCAGCCAATTTAATTTGAATGTCCGTAATTTATTCACAGCGATAAAATAATTATAATATAAATATTTACTATTTTAGGTACCCTTAATTATTAACGTAATATCGATAACATTTGAGGTTAAGTTAGGACAATGTTGATAATGTAATATAGAATTATATTTAATATAATATGACTAGCTTAGTGTGTCTCAAATCAGTATATTTACAAGATTAAAATACCAACTAGGCAGAAGAAAATGGGCTTCTAAGTGAACTCTGAAATTTTACTGCTGTTCACTACTGAACGACCGTTTATTCTCAAAATACAAAAAAAAAATTAATTAAATCGAAACCTTCAACAAGAGTAAAATCCCATCATGGTTAGATTAGGAAAATCCAATATCTAATATCTATTTTCTTGTACATCAAATAATTTGATGGGTTATAACTTCACCTGAAAAGGGTATGTGACACATATTTGATTGAACAATGTAATTTTACCAGCCTGGTGTGTGTTAGGGCAGACAAAAGTTTCAAGCATGGTAAACAATACTTACGTACAGACGATGTATGAACACAATGTTGTCAGAGAAGTTAAGTAAAGTAAAATAAACTAAGCGGAGATCTAGTTTAAGAATTCATAGGAGAACCTAATAGGTTAAGACATGTTTAAACACAGATTTTGTAAAGAACGTGGTGAAGTTTTGCAGTTCCACATGCTAATAAGATTGTAAGGCTATTATTAAAATGAACTTAAAAAAATGACAATTTGATCATTTTATTTATCAAAATATTACAAGGTAATTTCATAAAATAGCACATATTATTGCACAGAGCTGCTAAAAGTTTAAGAACATCAAACATCCATCATTGAAAGTATAAAATTTAAACTTTTTTTGTGTTGTAGTTACTATCAATGATATAAAATGAATATTTGTGAAATAAATTTGAATCTCTATCTTCAAATTATTATCAAAAATGTTTCAGTAAAGTTTCCTATCTTTTTTTTTTTTTTTTTTTTTTTATAATTATATACATTGTTACTAGTCGTTGCCGACTAACCTACAATTTGTCCTTATAATAGCTTAAATCTAGGTATATATCTAATAGGACTCATCAGTCCTACATAGTCTCTAACATAATAATAATTGTTTTAACACTTTGAGTTTTTTCTAATGCACCTCACTGCACTACACTACAACACACTACACAAGTTCAAATGGTTTGGTCCTTTTGAGTCTGCGTCCGGTTTTGGTGTTGTCCAAGAGTTGTAATACTTCGAAATTAACATGAGAGTGAAGTCTCTCCTCATGTCTCTTTGCAATTCTTTTAATTTCTTGATTGACAGTCGGTATCTGAAGATCTCGATGTAAATAAATGGTCCGGTAATATCTGGGTGCACCTACGATGCTTCTTAGGACTTTGTTCTGGAAAACTTGTATTAGATTTATGTTGCTTTTTGCGGAACATCCCCATAATTGTATTCCGTATGTCCATATAGGTTTTAATATTTGTTTATATAGAAGTAATTTATTATGTATAGTTAATTGAGATTTTCTTCCAATTAGCCAATACATTTTTCTATATTTTAACTCAAGTTCTTTTCTTTTCTTTTTGACATGTTCCTTCCACCGTAGTTTTGCATCAAGTGTCATTCCGAGATACTTAGCATTATTGCTGTATGGTATGACAGTGTGGTTTATGGTCAATGGTGTAAGCGCGGCCTGTTTATAGGTGAATTGAACATGCACAGATTTGTTTTGGTTAATTTGTATTTTCCAGATTTGGGTCCATTTATTTATAGCGTCAGTAGCCTGTTGTAGGTTTCTGGTTGCATCTTCGCTATTGTTTCCGACAGCAAGGATAGCAGTATCATCAGCAAATGTAGCCATTGTAATGTTTTCGATTTGTGGTATATCACATGTATAAAGTAGGTACAGAATTGGCCCCAGTACACTTCCTTGTGGTACACCTGCTTTAGCTTCTTTTATTGTAGAGTAAGCTTCCTCTTGTTTCACTCTAAACATTCTGGCTGTGATGTAGGATTTTAATAGTTCGGTGTGTTGCTTCGGTAATATTTTCTGTAGCTTATGGACGAGGCCTTTGTGCCATACCTTGTCGAAAGCTTGTGCTACATCTAAGAATACAGCTGAGCATACTTTATTATCTTCATAGGCTTTTTCAATAACATCTGTTATTCTATGCACTTGATCAATCGTTGAATGTTTGGTAATAAACCCAAACTGGTGTGTTGGTATTAGGTTTTTTCTCTCTATAATTGGTTTTAATCTTTTCAAGAGGAGCTTTTCAAATACCTTAGCTATCATCGGTAACAGTGAGATAGGTCGATAAGCTTTTATATCATTTGGTGATTTTCCAGGTTTTGGAACCATTATTATTTCAGCCATTTTCCAAACGTCTGGGACATATTTCAGTCGAAATGCTGCATTGATTAAGTTAGTGAGCTTTATAATACCCTTTCTTGGCAGATTGTGCAGCAATTGCCCTGTTATTAAATCATAGCCTGGTGATTTATTTGGCTTGATGTTTGTTTTAATAACGTTGGTGACTTCTTTCGGAGTTGTTAATTGAATTGTCGAATTTTCGCCGTCTATGTCCGGTAAAGTATGTTCAATTTCACTTTCGTTTGGTTTGAAAGTTTTCTCTAAATGGTCAGCGAATGCTTCTGCTTTCTCCAGGTTGCTGCGTGCCCAACTTCCATGCATGTTTCTTATCGGAGGACTATGTAGACAGGATCGTTTTAGGTATTTAGTGGCTTTCCAGAGCGAATAGTCTGTGTTCTTGTCGTCTGTTAAATTTCGTAGATAGTTATTTATGGAATTGTTTTTAATTTCCAAAATTTCCCTCTTCAACCTTTGTGTTATGTTGTTTAAGATATTCTTATTTTCAGGTGTTCTATTTTGCTGCCATTTTTTCCGTAGTTTTCGTTTTTCAGCTACCATTTCCTTGATTTCTTTCGGGTAATTTATTCCTTTGGTTGAAGTTTTAATTTCTGGAGTGTTATTCCAAGCAGCCTGTTGGATGTCTGCAACGAATTTTTCGGTTTCATAATTTAATTGGTCTTCTGTCTTAAGGGGAACATTTAGTTGAATTCGATTGTTTATTTCTTCAACAAATCCTTCCCAGTCTGTCCTCTTGTTGGTTAATGTTGGATTTTGTTGTTTTCTTATAATGTTTTCACTCAGCGTCAAAATCACAGGTGTGTGATCTGAACTTAAGTCAAAATTTTCTTCAACTTCCATGTAGTTAGTGGTTATGTTTCTAGCTATAAAGAAGTCTAACAGGTCTGGAGTTTTCTCTGGATCGGTAGGCCAATAAGTTGGTTTTCCTGTCGACATGTAACTGCACCCTAGCTCAGCAGCTGCTTTATGTAATTCATTACCTTTAGTTGTCGTCATTCTAGATCCCCATCTTGTATTTTTAGCATTGAAATCACCACCGATTATAAATTTTTCTCCTAGGTTGTTTAGAACATTCAAGTAATTTTCTTTTTTTTGGTTGTATCTTGGAGGGCTATATATGGAAGCTAATGTAACCCTGTATTTGCTAGATATAACAGTTACTGCCGTTACCTGATTTTCTGCTAAACTGAGTCCGGGTTCTTGATGATGGCATATATTATTTTTTATTATTATTGCACTTCCTCCTCTTGCTGTGTTAGCTGGATGAGTGGTGTGGTAAAAGTGATATCCTCTAAATTTAATAAAGGATTCCTTTGTCAAATGGGTTTCAGATATTAAGCAAATATCTATTTTTTGCAATTCTAGGAATACTTGTAGGTCAGCGTGATGTTTCTGAATCCCATTAGCATTCCAAATTGCGATGCGGATGTCTTTACTTGCCATTTTTAGTTCTTGAGGCCACCGCCCTATTGTTTTCGAGTTTAAGTAATCTTTCAGAAAACGATTCAATAATCTTTTCCTGGTTGTCCAGCTTTGCTATAAGTTTCAATAGCAGTTCGTTGGTTGTAACGTCTTCTTTTTTTGTTTCTTTTTGAGCGGTTTGGTTTATGCTTTGAGCATAGGTCATTTCATCGTTGACTTCGTTGTACATTTTTGGTTGTTTATTTTGAGTCACTGTTTTTTGCTCTTTAGCCTGACTGATTTTATTTCTTCTCTCTTGGAATGTTTTCGCAACTACGCATCCTCTGTAGCTTGCTGGATGCGCTTCATTGCAATTCGCACATTTCGCTTTTGTTCCTTTGGGTTTTTTGCATTCTCCCGTGATGTGTTTTCCTGAGCATTTTACACACCTTGGTTCCCTTTTACAGAATTTTTGTGTGTGTCCATGTAATTGGCATCTCTTGCACTGTGGCACAAGATTTGCCTTTCTAAGAGGTTCTATTTTTACTTCGACTCCTAGAATTTGTTTAATTTCATAAATTGCTTTTATGTCCGTGTTATGTTGGAATGATAACATAAACAGTGGTAAAGGCTTCTTCTGGACAACTATTTCTCCATTGTTATTTTTATTTCGTTCTTTTTTCAGGATATTTGTGACGTCAGTACATTTAAGTCCATTTTTTATTAACTCTTCCACTATTTTAGTAGTTTTAGCTGTCGGTGGAAGCCCTCTTGCCATTACTTTAATGTCTCTGGTTTGCTTATCTTCATACGAGTGCCATTGTAATTTTAGGAATTCCAAGCACTCAGCAATTTTCGTAAAAGTTTTACGACATTCGGCGTTTAATTTGATTTGTCCATTGTTTAATGTTGTTGCTCTAAATAGTATATTATTTGTTTTCATTGTTTCATATAGCAAGTCAAAGTCTGTGACATTACTTACTATAATTGGAGGTGGTCTCGGCACTTTTATTTCTTTATTCAATTCTTGTGCTTTAATGGTTTTTGGTTGTTGTGGTGAAGCTTCAGGTGTATAGTTTGCTTTTCGTTTCTTATTTCTTTTAACTGTTATCCAGCCTACTTCTTTTTGCAATTCTTCCTCGTCTGTTTCATAGTTTACAGGCAATTTGTTTTCAGTGCACTGGTTCACTACGGGAATGCTAGTTGGATTGTATGTGTTTTGGTTTTTTATTAGGAGTTGTAGTGCATCTAATTGTTTTTGCATATTTGTTAGTGCAATTTCCAGATTCCGTCGGGCTGTTTTTTCGTTAATATACGCATTATAGAGAGCTTGCTCATTTTGCGTTCTCTTATGGTTTTCTTGACAAAAGATTTGATTCTGTTGTGCCAGATGAGCTTCACCTGACGTTGAGGATTGTGTTTCCATCTCATTTAGTCTCTGGTTCTCTCTATCAATCATTTTTATTTAATGAATAGTTTAATTCACGTTTTTACAAAAATTTCAGTACCGGTATTTGTTTCAGAACCGTTATATCGCCGCATTTGTGGTACAGATGATGCACCTCCGACCCTTAACAGCCCCCAAAATTTTACCTTTGTTACTTTATTGCAGTGACCATCGTTTTAAACACATTTTCACTAAACATTTAACGCGCAGTTTTAACACTGTTATTGTCGTCACGGTTTTTACTTATTTTTTAAAATCGCATTTGTGGCACAGGTAGTACACTTTCAAATTTATTACACTGACCGTCGCTCCAAACACGTCTTTACTCTACGAAGGTCGAACGACAACTGAGTTTCCTATCGATACAACTTTGTTTTGTATTAGCAAATATAGGGCTCTTGATTTCAATAATACTATTCTCATAGTTCTCAAGTAGTGATTATGCTATTATTGGGTACTGTTTAGATTTATGACCTTCTCATATTCTTGCTAAGTATTATGTTGGTAGTATTTTTATTTAATGTTCTTCAATACCCTATCAGATTTCATGGTTACTCTTTTTGGAATACTCACTCAATTATGTATGAGTCTTAGTATTCTTTTTAAAATTATTATTTCAGTTACGGTCACATAGTACAGTCATTTCGACGAATCGATTGTTGGTAAATTTAGGTTATTTGCCTTGATAAATCCCAGTTCAATTTTTTCACTTAACTTTTCTTTCGTTCCGTTGGCTACAAAAAACCAATTTTTAACACTGAATTATAAGATAAATATTCCAAATAAAACTGAAGCCCCCTAAAAAGTTCAAACGTTTGAAACGTTGAAACGTTTGAAGGCGGATTAGTGTTTGACTTAACATGGCTAATTTTGAAATGTGTTTTTATTTCTGGTAGAATAGTAGTAATTCCACTTTTAATTGTAAAATATATGGACTTTTAATAATTTTTCTATAACATATTATCATCATAAATTAATATCTATAGTAACCTATAGTGGAAGATGGATATAATAGAGCTTATAGAAGAAGTTGTAACCTAATTCATAGAAAGGCATTATTTGAGAAGGTAAAAATGTTCTTTTAGTATTGCACATTTATTTTAATTTACAGTAGTCACTCATATATTGTTGAAACAAGTACCCTTGAAGACTTCATTTAACTGGGCCCCTTGAGTTTTTATTTAATGCCATCGACAATTTAGCAACAAAATTGTTTACAACAGAAGTATTATCTTATCTGCGAAACTTTAACTAGATTTTGAGAATGTATTAGGTGCTTACAGGTATTCTTTTTTTTTCACTTTAAAAATGTATTTATTGAGAAAATATATATTAATAAAATTATTTTCCATAATTTCTTACAAAATTTTCCTTCTTTCTGACAACATGGCGATACCAGCGTGTCACAAAAGCGATGAAACAAGTGGTAATCAGAAGCCGATAAACGTAGATGAGTACGCTGGATGAGGTAGAACTGCCCATTCGAGCAGCAACATGGCATGTTTCACAACTCTTGCAACATGAGCTAAGCTAAGCAGCTAATCGTTTACATATAGGAGGATAACTTTGCCTCCATTATTCCCTATTTCTGACATGTTTGCTGAGCCCATTATTTAAGGGATTAGGATGAGAACAGGAGACATAAGGTTATCACATGGAGACTTTGTGGCCGTTAATATTTCGCTTCGGTGTCGATATAAACGCGGAGAAAAGAGACTTTATAACTTTATAGACAACTTTAGAGGAATGTTTTGCAGCGTCCATTATCTAGATGACACTACAATCGCCTTTTCGATCAATTTTATTGGTTTGCTTAAATCGTTCTGCTAAGTGTCGTGAAGGAATTTGATTGGTTAATTTCATTTTCACGTGGCTTTTTTGTTGCATTTGTTGTTATTGTTGTTGCTATTTGGGCGCACCTTTTTGTATGTAGGACATAAAGAAGAATGCGTTGAAACATATGCTGTTTTTTTTAGAAAGTTAACCTATTTTTAACCTTGATAGCATCAAATGGGTGATGGTTGTGGAATATTGAGTATAATTACAAAATGTGTTCAAATGGAATAATATTAAAATTATGAAGGCAAATGTGACCTATAAGATTTGTATCGCAAAATGAATCAATACTTGAATTCCAAAGAATAATAATGCAAAATTGTATTATTCTTTGAAAAGATTCTTATTATAGTATAATTAACTTTAGGGGTTAATTTAGTTAAATACATTTATTCTGGCTAAATATTCAAATTCAAATATTGTATGGTATGCCAAGATAGATTTTTTGGAACTATCAAAATGCATGGAGTTAAAGTTATGTTAAAAAAGAAATTAATGGTAATTTTTTAAAAATCTGTTATGGCTAATCTGTTGACCAGAAAACTCGGATAAGCTTAAAGACAAAACCCCACTTAGCCTCAACACAGTCAAGATTACTTTATTTTGTATTAGAATAAGTTATTTTGTATATTATTATGTATAAGTCTTCAAGGTATCTGCTTCATTATTTTTGACGGACATCTTTAAAAATGTAAATTTTAAACATTTTCGTTGTATAATATATAAAGGTTTTCAGGACAATATGTTACAAATGTTATATTAAGACAATGAATGATAAAATGTATAATATATATTAGGACTGAAGAAGTTTTTAACATTGTAAAAGGGAAAAATGAAAGATTTCTTTTCGATTTAATAAAACAAAAAGATGGAACTCTAATAAGTCCTCTGAAATTGAAGACACTAAAGTATGGCACTTCTTGCATTTATTGGTCAATAAAATGTGACGTAAGTATTTCGTCACGTGATTTCATGGTGTCATATGTTGCGCCTGAGCAATAAAATGTGTTTAACCAATTAAGCAATCGAATGCCTTTACAATATTTTCTTTAAAATATAAATTTCCTTTACAGATGCCTATAATTCAAATTTAAACTAACCAATCAAATTACTGCAGAAGTAGAGCATTATTTAGATGTTAGATACTGCGAAACTCTTCTCCAGATACACCTAGAGAGTTTCCTTTCCATAACTCTATGGATATAGATAGGTCTCGTCGACTAACCCATGCCTTCTTACCCATGCCTAGTAAATTCACTTCTCATCACCAGTCACAATACGCCACAGAAAACTCTTCTTTTTGTCCGGCAAACAATGAAACCGCATTATTAAAACGGTTCGTCCATATTTAATAGGCATATCAAAGGATTAATTCGTTGATTAGCGTCTGTACACCTGAAGAACTCTATAAATGGGAAAGCAGATGACAGAGAGAAGTCAGTACCTTCACAGCGGATTTAACAGGTTGTTTACATTAGCTTTTCAATACCTTTTCATCAATAGATATCGCTAATCAAAATACGTGGAAGCGCCTAATAGCATCCGTTTGCTTAAAGCTATTTATATTTATTTGGTTTTCTACAGTAATATATATTACATAAAAAATACTACCTCCATATTGTCCACTGCTTGAAGCTTGAGATTTATCATGTCCGCCATTCAAGGAGACATCATACGATGAAGAAGCTGAATATGATCCCTTTATGGCATAGACGTCCGTTGGTTTAACTGTTTGCCTTTCGTTGTTGTATCCGGAATTATCATAAGGCCTACAAAAATGTTCACATTACCCTTATATCAGGTAAAATAAACAGTCTTGCTTACAATTCCGTGTCTTCTTCCTGGTTTTCACTGGACTCGTAGTACGGTCTGTAATCTCCGCTCCTATATGCACCTCCGGACACTCGTTGACGGTTGCCATAGCGTCTCTCATTGGGTCTTCCGTATAGACCCGACCTATTTGCAGCCCGATGATTATTTAAATATTGCTAGAAATAAAAAAGTCGTTATACCCTCACATAAATTAAATTATGTAACTAATAATAATATGGTTAACTAAACAATATTTCATTAATGAAATTATCACACCATAAATGGTTTTATATGTAGTATTTGTCATAAAAAATGTTTCTAATTACTTTCAACGATGACTTTGATCATTATTGAAAGTAGCAAATACAATTAATAGAGGCAACGAGAAACCATCTAAAGACCCAGACTATCGACTGAATGATTCATCGCGATCACGATATGGGCTAAAATAAATAGTATATTTCATTGAAGAGCAAATTTAGTTGATCATTGTTTTCATTTTGTTTCTCTTTTAAATGCAGTTCACCACAATGCGATCACAATTATTCATATTTCAGAGCAACTAATGGAATTGTTAGTTGAGAAACATAAATCAAAATGAAATCAAACTTGTAACAATGGGTACTTATTTTGATTCTTAAATTTACTAATATACGTTTTTTCGTCCCTAAATAATTTCAAATAATATAAATAATTAACTGAAATATTCCAAACTGATTACTGAAAATGAAACGAAAAAAATAAAATTGATATTAAATATGATATTATTCCTTTGCATTCGGTTTTCTCATAATACCTTTGATCTATAAACACCTACTTTCTATCTTCTATCTGGTTTCGTATATTTAATTTGCATACTTCAAACATGTATAATATTGGAACAGTGTCAGTTCTTATACATTTTTTGTATATTCTTATCAAATCTACACGCCTATACATCATGTTAATAAATACTAGGAATGATAACAAAAACATTGATACATACAAACTTAATATATCCTGCCAAATAGTGTAAGATAACTCTATATTTTCTGAAATTATTTGAGCTTCTTGATAAATTTGTTGATATTGTCAAAAATATCTACAATATGTTATATTAAGTTATTTTTTAATGAATTTTGTACTAATAGTATATGTAGTCCTTCCGTTAAATATACCGCCAAATGCAGTTTGTAAAAATTTAAATTCTTTTTAAATTCGTATCATATTTTTCCTTCTCATTTTACTCTGGTAGTGGTCGATACTATTATCAAATGTCTACAAAATTCTTTAAAACATTAGTGATGATAATTAAAGGTTACAAACCCGCAAATATTGTAAACCAAAATTCTAAGTTAACGCGGCAACACTGCGACGTGCTGACATCATAAGCATATATATATATATATATATATATATATATATATATATATATATATATATATATATATATTATTATTATTAGTTATTTTTTCAACAAATCAAATACTACAAAATAGTAGGTAGTGTTGTCTGTGAAGCTTCGAAGTCCAACTGATTTTGAAGCTTAAAGTTAATAGTCAGATAAAATCGTTTCTGCACCTTTCAGGACCTTTATAACAGGACATCGCTTTTGACCGAAAAATAATCTTTAGCGGCAAGACACATTTTTGGATGAATGTATGTTATGTTAACGAGCATATCTGCCTTATATGGAATGACGTCAACACACATAAGGTTCACTAGGTGGCGATGCATCCACACAGAGAGTTACTTTTTGATGTAGATGATTTTGTGGTAGTGTATTAAGTGTAGGATATTGTCAACCTATAAAACATGGATTAATTTTGAAAAAACAGCTTATGAGAATTCTACATATTTACTTCATCCGGAACAAAAGTAATTGCTGCAAAAAAATGGATTTGAAAGAAATTTTGTTTACCTAAATATTACAAGGAAATTTGATCAAATATCCATCATTAAATGTGTATAATTGAAACTTTTTTTCTGTTGTAGCCACTATCAATTACGTAACATCCACATTCGAATGTGAACATTCTTGGCATGAAATGAACAATCTAATGGCTTACTCGCATTAATAGTATAACATTTTGTAGGAAAACTAAGGTCAGTTTAAACTTACTGTTTTATTTCATAATATTTTTTTAATTTTGTGTCAATGCTCGAAATTATAAACCCAGGTTCGATTACAAAATTTCACCGAAACCATAAAAAAATCCTGGCTAAAATCCAAGTTTTCTCAGGTTTTCCATTCTTACTATAGCTAACAAAAATAAATGATTTGCGTTTATATTAACGTGGATCAAAAAATAAACGTTCAACTATAAAATGTCGGTTTTCTTTTCAGCAGGCTTTCGATTGTTTATTTAATTCCGAAAAATTACGTACATAATCATCGACGTAAAATTATTTGGTCTAGATGCCATAACCGCACTATGGGATACGAATTCATTCGTACATATTGCAATTGCTTTGAAGTGGTGAAGCACTTAGTTCCTCAAAAACTTCTCTGGTATCACACTTCTTTCAAATATTGTATGCTAAAAACTCAATAATCAGAATAACCTGCCCAAAACTAACCTAATATTCCTAACCTGCAAATGACGTGTATAAGTATAAACATTAAATGACAATCTGGCGTTTGGTTTTAAAGTGGTTTTAGTGAAAAAACTTTTTTATATTCCTAACAATACACAGTTCCACAAGTTGGTGGAAGCTCTAGCCAAATTGAACTAATTAGAAATCGAATTGATTTGACGTCAGCTACATAGTCAAGATCAGGAGGGTAAGGACTACTTACTGTTTACAAACCTCAAAATAAAGTTTCAGGGACAGAGAATTGGTTCAAATAACTAGGTAATTGCGGCTGTTCATCTATCGAAAAGTTGAAAGTATCCATAGAAAATACAAATCGTTTTATGAAAGACGTATAAAAACTGAATATTATATATATATATATATATATATATATATATATATATATATATATATATATATATATAATATATATATATAATATATATATATATATATATATATATATATATATATATAATATATATATATATATATATATATATATATATATATATATATATATATATATATATATATATATATAGATAGATAGCCAAAGAGTACACGAACATGGTAACTTAATAGGCATAATATATCTATTAATTATTATCTAAAACCGATCATATTCATCCATATTCTTGTATGCTTGTTTGGTCAAAAATTTTTAATTAACTACAAGTGTGCAACGATCAAAAGCTGGAATATCTACTTCAGTATATATATCCGTATCTTACAATTCTTTAACAAAATCAATGATTAACAAAAGGTAATATCGAAATGAAAACGAACGTCCTGCTATATACACTGCATTACATGATCTTTTATTTTACGTAGAAGGGCAGGCCCACCAGTGAATAGAAATAGTTGCCAACTTCCCCTAGCAGAGGGTGCTATAGATGTGCGTGGCATCTAGACCAACGTCTAACTTGGAGAGAGCATATACTTGTTGAATGAAAACAACTTAATCCTAAATCGAAATTATCCTTAGATAACATAATGATGTACAATTCATATAAAGATTCTAAAACAAAGTTTTACATTGTACATTGAGATGTAGTCGTGAAGTATTCAGAAAGAGTATATGTGCATCCAAAGTAGTAATCAGCTAATGCTCGTGATGGCAGTGAAGTGTTTAGACTAAACTATATGATCTAATCAATGGTAAGACTTTAGAGTACGATTTGGAATAAGATATTGTTAGAGGAGATCACATACAGAAGTTATTTTTTATTATACATGCCATGTGTATAATTATTATCATAAAAAATATCCTAAAATAGTTCACTGCTTTATTTCATTACTTCAATTATTCATCTATAATTTGTTTCACTATTTTGACGTACATACATATGTTATTTGTATTTTGGTACAATACAGCAAAAGTTTGCTCCAACCGAGCGAACAACGTAAGAAAAAGACTTCTGCCAAACATAAATTCGCTTTCTTAAGAATTGTACCTTGAAGGGATTGAGAGATAGTTATCGATATGTGAACATAAGTCCAGATCTCTCTAGTTGCAATCGATGCATTTAAATGGCGTGCTGAAGGAACGACGAACAAAATATTTTAACTGACACGATAAAATTACTTTTTAATACAACAATGCTCGTTCACACGCCTTAAAATCGGGCAAACATATCTCTTTGATTTAGAGTGCTTCACATTTTTGAGAATGATATGAAGTTTATATTAAGATTTGTCTTGAGACTACTTTTAAGTAGTCTTTCCAGGTATGTCGATAATTCCATAATGGTTTTCTTGCTAAAGAAATCACATTATTGATTATATAAGATCGAGCCTTCGAAATGGTCGAAATGCTGCAACCGTCTACCCCATTGATGCAAAGACGCGGTAGTCCGATAAAACCAAGTTTGGAGAGTATAGAGGGTAGTATCCTCACTTCCAATCTAGGTCATTTCAATACATTTTTATTGCTTTAGCTGTATAAAATGGTCCGCTGGTATGTTTCAAAATCACCTTATCATCTCTTTAAGCGTACTGTGGAGGTTTTTCTATGAATGCAAAGTTCAAATTGATCATTTGTTGTCGGTAGCGATTAGTATTGACTTGGTCCCACCAAACTTAGCATGGCCTTACGACCAAAGCAAATTTGCCTTGCTATTGATGGGCTGGTATTTCAAAGTGATAATTATGAGTTTTCTTCGCTTGGAATTTTCGAAATAGATCCATTTTTCATCTCCCATTATTACTAGATGCAGAAATGACTTCCTTTCATACATTTGAAGCAGCATTTCACAGACGTTCTTCGACTTTCTTATTGCAGGCTAATTCATGTTTACGCATCTTTCCAATTACACAAATTTCGACTAGGCTCCCAATCGACTATTTCGCCATTTGTTTCTGGGTTTGTATAGTTTATCATGAATTGTCGAAACATCGCATATTCTTTGGGTTTTCTCTCATTTTCGGATAAGTCTCTACCAGCAAACGGTGACTTTTCACTACTTCTTTTTCTGATGAAGCACAAAAGCATTGCGTTCAGCAAATTTACGTTTCTACGCAAAAAAAAATTCGACGTTTTCAAAAACTTTAAACCTATAACCATAGACCCTATAGCGCTGTTATTTTGGCGAAACGTCACTTTTATTGTTTTGAGGTTAATGTCATGAATAAATTGACACATAAATCTAATTATTACTCTACGCTACTCTCTGCAGATGTGGATCCTTTCGATGATTGTCATTTTGGCATAAAATGTGAGGACATAAAATGGATATAGCAGCATGCGCAAATAGTAAACAACAATTGTTTTTGTGACTTTTCACATTTCATCAGATTATTCACCTATCGAGCGAGAAATACAAATATTCTTTCCAATTTTTATTAACTAATACGTTAAAAAGAATTTTCTTGAAGAAAAGAGCTCAATTTTGTTATGAATTGTAAAAAATTCTAAAAATATATTTTAATATTAAGATTATGATAAAATTCTCTTTTAGGTTGCAGATAATTGGTGTCGGCAATAATTTATTTTGTTAAGTTGTTCGGTAGATTCCTCAACAGCGATTAACACTGACACAAAATACTAATTCCCCGTCGAATGGCTGTAGATTCTGCCTTCTAAAAGCCGGTTTTTATCGACTGGAAATCGACGCTGCAGCGAACGGATTGCAACGAAAAAGCGGACTCGAGGATTTTAGCGAATATTTTTCTCAAGCACCATGCGGCCTTAATGGACTTGAAAAAAATACGATTATTGATAAAGTACCGTACAACTTTATATATTAAAGCCGTTACCAGGTTATAAACTGTATAATTCGAAATTCATGTAAGAAGAAAATGTTTTTTTTTAATTAGTTTCAGAATGAATTTATTGTGCAGACTTGTCGTGTCCTCCGACTTATTTATCATGGTATTTTAATGTAAATTAACACATCGGGTAATTAGTTCCTGGTTTGAACTATGTCGGGGTTTTCAAAATTTAAATAATATTTGAATTTGCAGTGGTGCTTAATGGAAAAATAAACAAAAATTAATAAAAGTTAGCCATACTCCAAGCGAAAATATTAGAAAACTAAACTTCGAGAGACCAGTACGTAAGGTACTTATGTAAACGTAAGTACATTAACGTAATAGCAAATAAATCTGGGCAGCCTTCATTCCTCCTACTGTTGCGATAGACGCTGGTTCGAATACTGCTGGGGCATGAATGTCCTTTATGATTGTAATTGCAAATGTCTTTATAGGCGACAGAAAATGAGTTCTATAATAATCCTAGTCACGCCACTAACCAGGCGGAGTAATACCAGATGTCTTCTAAGAAGGTCTGTAAGTTGGTCACTGGACCGTAGTTCGGAGCCCACGTTAAACTGTAGGTCCAGTTTAGATAAGCCCTTGTTGGTAAAAGGAAGATTTCATGATATTAAGAAAACATTTTGAAAATGAATCTGAACCTGGAAATGAAAGAGAGTGCCCCAATATGTTGGTGTTCGTATGTTAGTTGGTGCTTCGAATATTCTTCATCAAATATCGCTACAGTTGGTGAAACGTTTTGGCTTCGGAGAATGTTAGTCTCCTACATTTCAATTTTCTTCCCGTTATCTCGATCTATCATTCACCTTTCATACGACAGACATGTCCAGTCAATCTGTGTTTCTAAATTTGTTCAACGTCAAGGATTTCATCAAAGACTGTGACACTAAGACAGTATTGCCGCAATATTACCACAGTTATAATTACTGGGAAACCAGAAAAACTAGGTATGATATATTTTTAGCTAATAAAAATGTTAAACAAAAAACTTACACAAAGAACAAAAAACTACTCAAGTCCTGATTGACATGCATACCGGCCAAAACCTGATAAAACTAAACTTCGGAAGTAAATATAAATATCTAGGATATGTAGAAAGAAAAAACAACACATACTACTTATTGTAAATCACCCTGAAAGGAAGAGACAACTTGGCAAAAGGAAACCAGTTTGGATAAATAACATCCAGAATAGGCTAGATGACAATTTTGGAAAAACTACTTTATGAAAATTCTACGTATTTACTTGACACGGAATAAAATTTATTTCTGCACAAAAACTGAGAATTTAATTTATTTATTTTGCCATTTAGTGTATAAGTAGCTGTTATATCATTTATTTCGATCTCGATTTATTTATTTTCGATATTTTTATTTTACGCCTTGGATTTCAATTTAGCCCTACAGAAAACGTATTGTGTAAAAAGGAAATTATATTGAGAAATAAAACGCTATTTTGCCGAAAAAAGATTTAATTCTAGTAAAAATTTAATTAAAAGTCCTCAAAATGAGCAAATTGCCAGCGTGGAATTATTATCGACTGCTGGAATTATATCTTTTAAAAAAAAAGTGTAGAGTCTCGCATGAAGGGGCATTCTCAACACTGAAACCTAATTCTGCTGTAGTTCCACAGGGTAGTGTCTTGGGACCACTCCTATATCTGCTCTATACTGCTGATATTCTAACAACAAAAGAAACAGTACTTGGAACATTTTCTGACGACCCAGTTATCATGGCAAAGTGACGCATTCCCGATTCCTCAAGCAGAATTAGCTAAATACCTCGTAATACATCTCGATGGTAGGATAAATTGAAAACATCATGTTAGACAAAAAGCAGAACAGATTACACACAAACTCAAGTATCTGTACTGGTTAGTCGGAAGATACTCTCAACTAAACCTAAAATCAAGCCAATCGTAAAGCCAATTTGGACCTATGGGGTGCAATATGGGGTCGTACTAAAACATCAAACTGACTAGTAATCCAACGCACTCAAAACAAAGTTCTACGATTAATTACCAACGCTTATCGCTACGTAACTGTTTATTGTATAAGTGTATTATTAACTTTAGCTTAAGTAGATTAGTTTTATTTTAATTTTGGAAATATATACTAATGTATTAATCCCGTACTCGCCTTATTTGTGTATTAATGCAGGTAAAACAGAACAGTAGTAATAAATAAATTTAAAATTAAGATTGTCTAAGCATATCTAATATAAGATGTAATTAATTAAAAAATAATAATAAAAGTCCTAAAGAGGACGCAGTAGCAGCAACGGCTATTTTAAATATATTTTAAGTAATAAAATGTGTCAGATGGTTTCATTCGTATTAAACACCAATTAGCTGTATTATTCTAAGATGATTTATTGACTGGCGACATCCTTATATGCAACATTTCATCCCTACCGAGAAAATTAATTTATGACACTAATCTTCTCGCCCGCCACTCACTAATAGGTTTTGTTTTTACAGATCCGAATCGTTTACCTATTCGAGGAATTGGGGTCGGCTTTGATGGTACCGACTGCATCGCTAGACGGACGACCGGACACATGTCTATGAATCGAGAGTCAACAAAAACTTCCGCACGACCACTTGTTCTCAGCCTCGATTTATCAGTTTCGGAAGAGAATACCGGCTCAACTGTGCGTTGTAATGAAGCGAGATGACTTTGCGATATCTCCGCGCCAGCACCAATACAATGGCCGATTAGAAGAAGCCTGTTTACTATTGTTTACACAAAACATACACAAAGAGGCGGCGTGTTAAGGAAAAATTCGATTGATGCTCCTCGGTGTATAAAAGAATCTGGTACTGGGTCATTGACACCGAATCAAACCAAGAGATATCTTGACGATTTTAACCCTTCGAAATTTGATCGAATTTATCGAAATAAAACTATATATAATATATAATATAATAATATAATTAATAACAGCCGTCTTGATTGGGTCAGTTGTAAAGGTCACATGACGGTCCACACCTACTGTTGCGATAATTGTTTAATATTTGCGATTGTTCTAGGCAACAGTGTAAAATCTGACAAGGAAAATGATCCCAGTCACGCTAGTAACCAGGCTAGGTAAGATCGGATGTTTTATGTGATGATTTTTAAGTTGGTCACTCGCCAGTCGGAAGGCTTAATGCCTAGGACCGTGGTTCGGAGCCCACGTTAAACTTGTAGATCCAGTCCAGAAAAACCCTCGTAGGTAAAAAGAAGACTTTAAAAATATATAAAAAATTAACAATTTTTTGGGATTTTATTAATATATATAATATTTCAATATTTTTTGTAGAAAAAAAAGAGTAAGAATAAACTAACTAGAACATATAAACACAGAACAGGTAACCAAATATATTACAAAACAGCTGACCCAAAGACGTTGTCCTGTTTGATCTATAAATATTAATTAGAACTGAAATAAATTATTTTAAAAATATTTCAAAAACATGGTGTTCCTTGTAATGCTTTTTATTGCACAATATTGTTAGTTTTGTTTTCTAGCCCAAGAATAAATATTGCCGATCGAAAAAATTCACAGTGACGAACTAATTTTAATTGAAGACATACACTTGATGCTAACAAAAAAGGAGTAACACAATTAGGAATGACACCGCCCAACACACAATGCACTTGATCAAAGAATTGGGAGAAATCGTTCAAAGAAACGTTCCCCTTTAAATTCAGCAACAAAAATATGCCTACGATATGCTCATGAAGGTAGTGAACAATGAAACTGGTGACATTTTTTTCTTAGATTCTCCTGACGTAACTGGAAAAACTTTTTTAATATCAATGACTTTGGTAATTTCGCATGTCCTTCATGAGGTATTGCAGCTGCGTTGTTGGAGGAATTCTGCCACAGTCAAGTGTCGTCCATTAAAACGACGAAAAAGGAATAAATGTTTTTTATGAAAATACAAAACAAGAAACAATATACTAGTAACTGCAAATATAATTCATTAGTTACCACCAAAGAGGTGGATGTAGGCAATAATTATAGATAAATTCATTACTAAATCTATTGTAAAACAACTTTTCGCTAAAGCATCGGCATGCTAGAAAGCCATAAGCTTTGCAAAACGTTTTATAACAGCAACTTAACAAGTACAACAGGAGTTTTATTAAATTCTAACTATATATTTTAGATGATTCTTGATTAGAAACAAACTGAAATGAAAGGTTGAAAATCAATTACAAATTCCGTAGCTGCCTGTCAGAAATAAATTATTATGTAAATATATATTAAAGCCTGTATTCAAGATAGATTAAAATAGATGGTGAAAGTAAAATGGAAACTGAGATGTATGTTTGGGTGTGGATATAGGTTCTTATTCTGAAAACCTCTATAACTATGTTGAAACGGTTCAGATATTAGAAAAATTGAAAATAATAAGAATGTTGGCGAGTAAAGAAGTCTTATAAAAACACTATAGTTATCTTATCTGTCATTATAAAGTAAAAACGTGCTAGACAATTATTGTTGATTTTTCTCACATCTAATGACTCAACAATAACACCTGCTCTTGAAAAACACACCATAGAAGTCCTCAAAGTTTTCAAAGTAGCCATTCAAGTGGAAACAGAACAAAGCTGATAAAAGGAGTTAATGATATCATCAATGCAAAACAAGAATGTTACACTAAATCAAATGGAAAAAACAAAAGTATTAAATCTAACAAGAAATATCTATGTCACTAACGACAGTAAGCAGGCTGAATAAAACCAGATGTATTCTTAAGTTATTTATGCGTTGGTCACTCACCAGAACACACGAATCATTTTTTTTTTCGTTTGGTGGGAAGAAATTATTTGCTAATGACCAAATAGTAGATGTAACGGTTGAGAATTGTTAGTTTTTTTTTCGGAAAAACTCATTTAATTTATAATAATAATGAAAATCTCATCATTGTGATGTTATGATTCAACTTATTATTGTGTTTGGTGAAGCATTGCCGCTTTTAGACGTTCTCAATCTTGCATTCTTTGTCCTCCAATTCACATTGTCACCTAAAGTTTTTATGTAATTGTAACATCTACCCATACAGTAGAACGCCAATCATATTCAAACTATTCGAGAACATTTGAAATATTGATGATGTATATCATATAAAAGAAAACTAATTGACATATTTTTTCAGCTATATTTCTAAACATAGCTCAAGATTTCGGTAAAGTATAGGGCCTTGAATGCTAGTTAGAAATAAATCACTTAGATAAATGAGGTAGATTTTAAAACCATATAACTTTGATCGTCTGTTCTATTTAAGATACAGCTTCTGCGGATTTTCATGGTATTGTTATTATATTGGCTGTAACCAGTGATATTTCAAAAGGTGATGAAGTAACAACCATTACATTTACTGCAATAGCAATTAAATAGTAACTAATAAACTACAGGCAGATATCAAGAATGTTTTCAATTTGACCAAGAAATTACTCACCTAATTTAAAGAAATCTGCTCACCAAAATTTCAATTAAATAATATCAGAAACCAGTGGTAATTAATTATCAAATGATCCCTTACGATAGTCCAGCGCATGTTACTGGGTGCCAACCTTATATTCAAAATAGTGTCATATTTGCTTGGACGATAATTTTAATTGTTTATACATAGGTTGTCACTGTGCCAGCATCCATTTTTTGAAACCAGTCTGAACTTGTATAGAGTAATTTATCAGAACCAAACAAGTAAGTTAGTATTGTCTACGCAGTATGATACATCATAGTCAGTGAAGAGATACAGTTTACGTAACGTAAGTAAAACAAAATGAGCCTACCTGAACATATAAAATGTATCTGTGTCATGAAAAGAAGAAAACATTTCGAACTGTTGTAAGTATAATTAAGTCAAATTTAATCATGTGAATAAACGGTCACAAATGTTAAAACATCAGCCAATCAGTTTTGGCTGAACACTGCAAGGATGCTGGCAACAACATCCAAAAAGTACAAGAAAGGCCGGCCATTCCACAATGGTATTTTGAGAGAAAACCTCGAGTTACTTTTGAGGTGTATAAGAACCATTTGATCATTATGAGAATGAATAATGATGAACGATGATTATGAGACCTTCTAGCATTTGAACAGAACAGAACATCCTAAAGAAACGTCGTTTAGTTTTAGTCAATAAACGTGGCTCTAGTTTGGAAGCCACTGGTTCAAATAATATTAATGAAGTTATTTATCTTAATAAATTAATAAATTTATTAATAAACCTAATAGCCATGCCAAGACGAAATCTGTCGACTAACTATGGTCATAAATAAAATGGTAACTTCGAAAATTGGGGAAAGGTTTTGCACGGTTCAATCCGAGGTAAGGTTTTAAGTGTTATAGTGTTTTAAAAGCCGTTTTGAGCATGATAAAATAGAACGAAATCATCATTTTGCTTTGAGCATATTTTCTGTGTCATAACAACAATTTTACTATATCATTAATGAATACAAAAATTGATTATAATGCATCCTGATAGTAAAACATATTGTGAGTCTAAAGCTGTAAGTATCTAATTTATGTTTTAACCTCTTTCTGGAGGATCTCAATCGGTATTCAGTGATTTTGCGACGGTGCTATTTACAAGCAATCAAGAGGTAGAATCCAAAATTTGTATCGTATCCAACATCCATCGTACTACAACAGCGATATTGGATTTAACCCTGGCACTCGTAGGATAATTTTTTGTAAGGTTAGGAAAGCTGTTGTTTATAGTTTGTTTGTTCTTGCACTGTTCTTATTTTGATTATACATGGTAGGCAACAATGGATAAATCATTGATTTGTGAATATTGTCAAAAATGTACAGACATATGAAGACATTCCATCCAGGTGCGTATCCATTTAATTATTATTTTAATTCTGCAAATTGGATTTAATTCTATACCAAATTCATTATATTTTAGGCATACTTGACACTGCGAAAGTAAAAATACAGCTAAATATGACTTGATGTCCTTTATGTGAGTAGATATCATCAAAATCATAGCTCGTTCATCACAGCGTTAAAATTGAACAAGAAACATTGAAGTTTAACCCTCTTGAATATTTTTAAGATTGGGGCTTCCATTTTGGTAAAAATATTGTTACTTCTAAATTTGAGCGTAATAGATCAGGAATTCAGAAGATTTTATCAAAGGATAAAATAAAGAAGATGTTATATTAATCATGATAAATGAAGGACAATATGAAATGTTAAAAGAATATAACCCATATTTCTATATATTTCTGTATATTCTACACAGGCTTAATGCATATCAATTTGAACGGCATTCCTTGCCTTTATTGAATAAGTTGAGAGAGGGATTTCCATGCGGTTTTTACATATCGAAGAAATTCGTTGAGGTCACAATGAAGGTATTTTTTAGAGCCGTGGAACATATATTACTGAATAATTATTTTAAGATAAACGGATGCTTGCGTTTTCATATATTGGTAAATAAATTATTTATGTTACCTTACATGTTGTTTTATTTTCTCCTTTTAAAACTAATTATGTTTATAAAATATTAAATAACTTAGACATAATATATAAATTGTAAATTTAGTTAAATTATCATAAAATGACTACATTTTTATATTATGTGGGACGGAAAATATACCAAAACACTTTAACTTGTTTCCCAGCAGAAATATTAGATAACTTGTGAATTCAAGATAAATTATTCTATTTATATTATATTCTTCAAATATACGTATAATTTTCAACAACTGGCAACATTGCAAATTCAAATCCTTGCGCGCATGCGGGGATTCTCCAGAATCAGACTCTTATCCCCCAATTATTGAACCGGCCAAAACATCCCCAAAAGTGACTATGGTGTTAAAAGGCTGTGTTATGACAATAAAATGAAATTAAATATTGTGTTATAATGTAACTTTTGTTTTTAGCATTAATTATCAAAAAATTATTAAAACCGTTAACTGTTAATGTAACCTTGAACTTACAATATATAATTATAAACATAACATAGCTCTAATATAATTAATAATAGTTTTCTTAAAAACAATGAGAACATTGTAGAAAAATAGTTAATTTGAGTTAATTCATTACACTGAGCCTCTTTTTAGTTTAACGGTTGGCAACCTTGTGTAAATGTGGCACGCTGAAAATAAAAAGAGCTTGGTTCGTAGAAAGATGATGTCACCCCAGAGACTGAAGACGCTTTTTGTCGATAAAAAACGTTCCGTTTGGAAGCTTCGCGAAATATTTGTTCAGTAATATATAAGTCGTTTAACCCAATGTTCAATATATGCTCTGTATTTATCATGGCAAATATTACAGAACCAATGTGTATGCCTGCGTATTATTGATTTATTTCTTATTATACGTGCTAATTTTATTTAAATACATTCTGCGTCTCTCATAAATATCTAAAACTCAACTATTTATACTTACTCCGGATATACTCGATACTCCTATACACAGTACCATGAACCTAAAAACAAAAAATATGTTAAAATATTTGTTATATATTAACACTATTCCATTTAAGAACAATGACATTTCTTGATGTTATGGTGAAGCCGCCTAAATTAATTTTTTTTCCTTAAGTTTTATTTATTTATATAAAATTTTCGGTTAAAACTGCAATGTAATGTAAACTGTAATTCATATAACATTACACCTTGGAAAGATTCGTGGCATTTTTAGTGAAATTCAACTCGTTTAACGGGTTAATATCTAGTCAAAATTAAACATGTGTATGCTATTGACTATCATAGAAGAGAAAGTCAAGTCAAACAGGAACAATAGTAATAAACTATGTTCCAGAAATTCGGAGGTATAAAAGCAAGAACAATTGACACATTTATTGTTTTTAGTTTTAGGCCTAGGTCTAAAATTTTGTAGGACATCTTTGATTACATTAGTTTTTCTTCTCTATTTTTGTGTATATTATTGAGGAATTTTGTTTTTATTACGCCAATTCGGTTTTAAATATTTTAAAGTCTCCGTTTTACCAACGAGGGTTTATCTGGACTGGACCTACACTTTAACGTTGGCTCCGAACCATGCTCGGCATTACGTCTACCGACTGGTGAGTGGTCAACTTATTAATTATCCCAGAATACATCAGGTCTTAACCAGCCTGGCGTGACTAGGATCATTTTCCTTCTCGGATTTTGCATTCTTACCTCACAATCACAAATAATGAACAATCGAACAAACATAAATATATGACCATGCCCCAGCAGGATTCCACGACTATCGCAAGAGTAGGCGGACCGTCCTATTGCTTTTACCACTGCACCAACCAAGCCGGCTATTACGACAATTGTATAGTGTTTATGGTAAAAATAATTTTTTACAAAGTAAAAACAAAATAAAACTATTGTGTTCTAGAATGTGAAGATTCAAATAGAGTGAATTATTTTCGAAAAAAGCAAACAAAGGTAGATTTGAAGGGGCCTTTTTTTTAACTACTGCATATTTATTGGAAATGTGTTCCTTGTACCTCAAATTGGATGGATATATGCAAATATGCAAGAGCATTCCTCAAATAATTTGTTATTCGTAATTCCTTTTATTCCTAGTTCCTTTCTGTAAGTAATTCGTACTCATATTTTTATTTCATATAGCTGATTTATTGTGTAAAAAAAATTATTTCACTTTGCTCAATGTACATAATTGAACATGTGTTAGTAGATCGTTTATTTGGAAAAAGAATATATGGCCCGTATAAGTTCAATATTGAAATTGGCAGGTCAGTTCAGTCCATATTATAATTTAGTAAAATAATTTGTAATATTTTTTTCAAAGCAAGCAAATTAAGAGATTTTAAGGCTAAAGATTATAACAGGTGTTCTTCCACAGATTTTTTTGAAACATACAAATCTCTGCCTTAAACTTCAGGTTGATAGCTACAAGGCAGTATAACAACAAAATGGCGAAAAACTAATTGTGTTATAAAATTGATTAATTTTCATAGTATTGTTTGATTTAATGAAATATTCAAAATTGAATAGAATTTAAATCAAAATGCAATCAAAATATTTTTTTATTTTTAATTTCCTTCTATAAATATTCCCAATTTCTAGCACCCTCTGGTCGTACCGAATGTTAAAATTTGGTTAAAATAATCTTTATATTACATAATTCATCAAAACGTCACAACCAACTGAATGTTTAACGAAGCACTAAAGAAGCTTGAGGTCGGACGTCGACATGACACGTCGCCATTTTTAACAGACTTCGAAAACGGAGGAGGTTCTATGTTCAACTGTATATATATATTTTAATATTTGTTCGCCGATTATCTACCGATTTTTAAAACTGGATTATTCGAGAAAATGCACTTCCGAGGTCGTCATTCCGAAGCACTAAAGAAGCTTGAGGTCGGACGTCGACATGACACGTCGCCATTTTTAACAGACTTCGAAAACGGAGGAGGTTCTATGTTCAACTGTATATATATATTTTAATATTTGTTCGCCGATTATCTACCGATTTTTAAAACTGGATTATTCGAGAAAGTGCACTTCCGAGGTCGTCATTCCGAAGCACTAAAGAAGCTTGAGGTCGGACGTCGACATGACACGTCGCCATTTTTAACAGACTTCGAAAACGGAGGAGGTTCTATGTTCAACTGTATATATATATTTCAATATTTGTTCGCCGATTATCTACCGATTTCTAAAACTGGATTATTCGAGAAAGTGCACTTCCGAGGTCGTCATTGAAACCAAGTCAGAATATGTTGGGGGGAAGGGGAACGGGTAAATCGAGCCAAACCCTCAGATTTCAAAGGCGCGTATAAGGTTTTCCCATATTTTTCTATCTAAAATAATCAGATATTTGTGTATAATATTATTGCTGAGCTCTGAGCTGAGGAAAATCGTAGATAGTTTAAGCCATTGTTTGCTTTTTAAGCACTAACCAGATCATATGGAACGCCGTAAAAGTATCGTAGGCAACCGGTTCTACGATGTAACAGTTAGAGCGTTCAGCTCATACGCGGAGGTCGGAAGTTTGAAGTCGGCACCGAGCCCAATCAATACAAAGATAATAAATAACAAAACACATTTAATTTGTTGCTCCTACCGACTTCAAAGTGATCAGTTGGTAGTAGTTAAAATAATATTGTAAGAAGATAAATAGGGTTAGGTAGGTATTCAGCTAAATTGTGTGTATATAGTAGAATATAAAATACGTGTAGTAGATAGATGAAATAAGGTTCTTGTTTATTTTTATATAGTTATTACAACGATTATTATGTACATATTTTATTTTAAAACATTTTTTTTGTGTTAAAAATCTAAATTTGATTATTTTTTACCTTTTAGTGAGTTCCTTATTTATTTTTTAAAGTCGGTTCAATTTTTTTATTAAAAATATTTTTTATCATTAAATTTGGCCGTTTTCTTTCAATTATCTCGCGTAATCTATATCTCTATGTGTGCATGTTATCTGATAAAATGTAACCAGCAATTGATGGACGATTTTTTGCAGTCATACCACACACATTCTCATCGTGTTTTTCGGACTCCATCAAGGCCTCACCATGCTTTGTCCACAATATATCATGAGTGTCTATAACACAAAATGCTCACAAAAATGCTTGGCTTTTAGAACGTGTCTATATTTCGCTAACTTTTTTCGCATTTAACCAGCTCAAAACAATTTTGTGGTCAATGTTTAGTTAACTAATATCGACCATATTGAATATAATTGAATTTTAATTTTGCACAGCTCTCAAGAATTTCATTTCCCTGAAATATTCACAGTGCCAATATATTAAAACCGAAGACTATAAGCTTAGGTATCTTCTACCGTTTTATAGGCAAGACGGATATTATATTATAGATAACATTTATGAGTCTTAACATTTATCTTCACCTAATTACTGATTGCTCGTCTGAATTGCTTAACGGAAAATAAATTTATTAAGGTTAAATAAAAAAAAGTTCTCATAGGCGGCCAACAGCAAAGATTTATGGCTTAGATATGCGTTAATTCCAACAGACTAGAATATTTTATAATTTAAGCTTTTCACTGCAAATTGCATATATTGTCAGCAAAATATTTCCGCGGAAATTTAAAGTACTGTACTTTTAATTTTTTTTTGTTCGCGAATACATTTATAGGATGTATAACAGTTTATTAAATATTATTATTTCTTCCAAGAAGACCATAGTTATAAACAACAATGCCGTTTCTCGTTTAATATATTCCTTTGATAAGATACTCCGGGTACAAACTTATTATTATATTAATTTATGATTGCTTTTGATTTGTTTTTGGATCAATCTTGTGAAGTGAAAGAAAATTCAAGAGTGTTTATTTCCAAAATTAAAATTAAATTTTTCACATTGTCTAGTAGACATTACTTTTGAGAGTATCACTTCCACGTTAGTATGCTATGTATTGCTTTCATGATTTTGACATTATCATGCAATTCTTTGTTGGTAACCATACTTGCCATACTTGCTCTACATGCGTCGAAATAGGCTTTTCTAAGGATTGATAAATCAATTTTTTTGTTATTAGATTATGTTAGAAATATTTTCCTACTAACCAGCATACGATCCAATATAATATATTTTATCGACCTTAAGGCATATCGAATTTTACATCGTGGTATAACGGTCTACAAAGTACCCAAAAATATAATCCTAGATGTTGAACACGGGAGGGGTGCCAGCAGCGCCAACTAGTACACGATAACGAATATCTGGCAACCCCGAGACATTTATCTGACATATTATTGAAAGGTACCTTCATTCAGTCAGTGCCCGACTATCGTTCAGTTTAGACATGCCATCATCGACTGCCCAAGTCTCGTCTTCAGGTAACACTATTGCCAGCCCTCTTTTTTTATCTATTTGTATTTTCCACTTTTTTATATAACTTCAATAAATAACGGCCACACCATGTAAACAACCACTGTTTCATTTCGTTTTACCTCCATTCACCGAACCATATAAACTACCTTAAAATATGACTGAGGCGACTGCTCTATTTCAATGATTCTACTTGAAGAATTGGACGTTACCCAAGCGATGTTGCGATGTAAGCAACTAGGTTCCTGCAATGTAAAATTGACATAGACAATTTTGAAGCTATTGGGCTGTATTCTTCAGTAACTAGTCAATTTGTAGATCTTGTTGACTGACACTTGTAGTGTTTACATAGCTCTAAGTAGAGATACATATTTTGCCATGATAACTGTGTCATCGGCAAATGTGCCAAGATGTGTGTCTTGTTGTTGAGATATGAAGAATGTATACCAGATATAGAGGTGGTCTCATGACACTCCCTGTGGAACTCAGCGGAAATAGGTTTGAACGTTGAGAAAATTGAGAAAGCCCTTTATGTACCACTATATATTTTCTTTTGAAAAAAATACGACTTCATCAATTGATAATAGTTCCACGACAAAAATTTACGCAAATTGCAGATCAGCCATCAGTTGAAGGGTAGTATTTCTTTTCTTCAAACGACTTTACTAAAAATTTATATAGTAGAACTTATGAATAATGATAATAAATATAATGATAATAATTAATTTACAGTTATCAAAACATGTAAGCAGAATATATAATTTAAATCACCAGGGAAGGGCAATAAAACAGGAAAGCCTAATAATAGGTGTATCAATACATAATATTTGTTCTCATTTCAATAATAATAACTGAAAAGACTTAATTGTTAAATGTAGATAGCAATTAAAAAATTAAATAAAAAATCCGCACCTTATCTTAGTAGTACTAACATTGAAAGGGCAGCTATTATAAATTTATGATATTTCAACTATAGGATAATTAATAGTACGCAGTATAATAGTACAGATTTTAAAATATCTGGCTAAATTTAATGATAATAAGTTTTCTTCTTTCAATTTCAGTAATGCCCTATATTATGACATTATTGAAAATAGAGTATGAGCAGGAAACTAATAGTACCATCTTAACAATAAACTTGATTACTGACGAAAATATCAACACAGGTAAAAAAAGTTTGTCTTTAATGATTTAACTTAACTGTTTAACTTTATGCTATATGAGAAAGATCTGGGCTACCATATGCAATTAATAAAAATTCTTATTTTCAGAACAACTTTTTGATGAAATATCTTTAAAGTGATAAAGTGTTCAGAATGTTCTCTATGATCTGAATCCAGGTGATCTAGAGAATCCATCGTGATCCAGTGCTGATACCAGGATTTGGTGTTAATCCTTACAATACTTTTATAAAAAGGATTCTCAGCCATGATATATTCGTTGATGATACCCCTATTTTCACTGATATATGTACATGTTAAGGTTTCAAGCATTTTTCGCAATGTGGCTTGCTTTTCAGCGCCATATGGCTCGAGAATTAATGAAGAAAAGACTAAAGTATTAATAACTGTATTAATTGTACAGGGAAAGAAAATGTGGAATCTGCTGCTAAAGTAATATGCCAGCTGAATCATAGCTCCGAGATTTGGACACTATTACAATCCGACATCTGTAAGCGTAAAATGTTTGATGCGATTTGATGAATGCGATGATTAAGGCATCATTAAGGCTCTCTCTAATATTGTATTTGAAATGAAATAATTCCTTCCGCGAAAAATCCATAAGTCCTTTATTTGCGTAAGTCCATATTGCAATTATTTGGAAATGTTGAATGAAAGATGAACGAATGTGGAGAGACCAAAGAGCAGCGTATTAGTTGAGAAGGGCACTCTGTCTAAGCGCTAGCTATAAATTGATTATCAAAATAGTGATGAGATAAAACAAACATAGTAGAATCGTACAAACTAAGAATCAATTTAAAGAAACAAATACAATTAATGCCAAAAACGTCCGAAAAGTAATATAACGAAATATTTGGATATCCATCTAGGAATTGAATGAAATTATAAATAAAGTTGAACTTTCCATGTTACAATATTTGAAGTCATATCTTGTTCGCTATGTTAATACATGGATAAATAAAATAGTTATCACCAAACAACAAGTTTTCCAAAACAAGATGCTTTCGACCATTGTTAAAGTGTCTTTATTAAAAAGACGTCTACTCTGATCTCAAGATTGCAACTAAATATTAGAATGAGGACATGAGCGAAATCACAAATATAGAGGCAAGACAACTTAATAACATCAGAATATAATGACAGAAAATAAAAATCGTTTTACCTTGGTATTTCGAAATAATTACTAATGGAAACTGAATTTAGGAAATAATCATTTAAAAATATTCAGTAGGCAACAAGTTTACCCACATATATAAATTACGTTTTTGCAATTTTTAATGACATCACAGAGCTAATAAAAGGAGAATCGACTTTGTCTAGCGTTGAAAATTAAAATATTTCAATTTAGAAATTGATGTTAAATACGAATTTTCATTATTACAGACTATGTGATATATAATTTGAAAGAATATTTAAATAAACTGAATTCAATCCATTAAAAAGTTCATAACTATTAGTTACGCCATCTATTAGAACTCATTCGTGATTCAGTACCAGTACCATAAAAGTCAGTAATAGCTTTTTAAGAGTATAATTACAGCTTTATACTGTATGTTTAATTATTATAATACGGGTATGTTTTGTAACGTTTTTTATTAACTAAATGAGATGTCACTTAATTTAGTTGACGGCTTAAGACCTTATTTTATTAATAATTTGAATTGCATGACTGCCAACAACTGTGTTTTACTTTGTGGCGTTACGATGTTTTGTTAAATGTGATTTAAATAATAATTTAATTAGTCTCCCATATAGCTTATTATAAAACAAAATTTAAAAAATTATACTTTTAGATGAGATGATGGGAATAATCAACAATTACAATATTGTATTTATCTATTGAAATTGGATTAGATTCCTAAAAGATAACCAGAAAATTCAGCAATTCGTCATGACAAGTTTAACACCAATTAGAGCGAATGACGTCAGTGTATCGAATGTTGGAAGACAAAATAGGACAAGAAATATTACCTATCGTTATTTTAATATAAAAATGAAACATAAATTTATTACTCTAACGACAAAAAATCCCTCAGACTGGAAATACATCGGTTTATTTGTTATTATATTAATATAATATTCTGTTATATATTTGGCAAAAATATAGATTCACCACAAGCCTGGGTTTTTTAATTGGTTTATCTGCATTTATTTAGGATCGCACACCACTTGTACAATTTGAAATTCATAATTAATACGTAAAATAAATTTCTGTGGAGCTTTCGCATCCAACCTCATTGTATTTTTTTTCGCATTAATTTTTTCCATGAATCATCTGCTTGGGGTTTGCAATAAAGTTAAAAAAAAAGTAATCGCTGGTGGTCAGATCTGGAGGGTAGGGTCGGAGAGGAGGTATTTCGATGCGTAATTCATCTAATTTAACCATTGTTTCCTCAGACTATGGCCAGGTGCATAATTTCGCTGAAACACCAATTTGTTTCTTGTGTGTGTAGTGCTGTTTTCTTAATCTTAGATTCAGTTGATCCAATAATGACAAATAATATTCGCTGATGGTGCTTTTAGCGTTCTCAAGTTAGTCTATGATTAAAATATCCCAAAAGACAGATGAAGCAAACTAGCAGTCTATTTGACTGGCTAGTATTTACTCATCGATTATCTTTTTGATTCAGGTGTGTGGTATTGAATTCATAGTTTTAATATAACTTTCTGCAAAGAGCATTGAGTGATCGATATGTTGTTGTATTTTATTACAAACACACTATTACTGTATGTAAAGCATCAGCTCTATCAAGAAACCAAAACTATTTTATGAAATTTTTTATGTTTTCTGGAATAAATCTTAATTTTAGTTCAATCCAACTACAGTCACTCATGATTTATCACTATTTGGTTTCACCACTATTTTGTTAACCTAGAATAACAATAATTGCTTCATTAAAAAGCATGTTAGCATTTAGTTCCATATAAAATTCATATTCATCAGATCATAGGAAAACAAAGATGTGGTTATTGGCTAATTTCGCACATGCGCACTTCAATTAAAAAATATATCAAATATATATCACATGTTTTTATTGTTTAAAGGATCATATTTTGTTGAAGAGTAAATATAGTATTGTTTTCATTGTTATTTAAACCATTTCTTTTAAAAAATACAATTTGGTATTATTGTAATTACAGTTATTAATATTTTATGACAATTAATGAACTTGAACTTAAACCTAACTCAAAATAAAATCAAACCTATCACTGGATTCGTATTATATTGCTTAAATTTAGTAATATGCCATTTTTCTTCACTAATTTAGAACTTCACTGAAACTAATAGTATAGCGATAGATAGTGTCACATATAGAATATATCTTATAATATTTATTTATATTTTAGTTTTAATATATTATATTTAAATTTTTCAGTGAATTTGGCACTAGTAATATACAGTTTACTAACAGAGACTTCAGGGGTGCACTAATTATTTTATTTCTACTATTACCAATAAAAATCTAATGTTCTGTTATCATTTTCTAAATTTTAAGAACTTTTCACAACCATATATAAAAAATTAATAAGTAAATAAAAACATAATCATATAATTATTACATAATAAACATAACCTTAGATTATCAAAATGCGCATGAGCAGAACGAACCGATCATATATATGATCTCGTTTGTCTCTCTATAGTTTCTTATATCGTATACTTTTTGTTGTACAATCAATACCAGCATACTTCCAACTATTATTTTTATCGGGTTCACGCTGTTGCATTAAGCGATTTACTCACGAGTTAACTGTCCTCTTACTATTTACTAACAAACAAAATCAAATTCAAATTTAATCGGCATACCATAAAAGTCGAAACTTTTCGATTAACATCAGGGTCGGATGGCTCTATCGACCCTATCGAGCACGTCCGCCGTGATTGATATTGAAAAGCGTCTTGTTTTACAGTGTATAGACCGTCGAGGTGGATTGACGTTGATAGGATTACGGTGGTATATTCGAGAAAAGCCGAAAAAAAACCTATACAGAAACAACCTGATATTTATCTAGTGGCGATGAAGTCGATCTAGGACGGTTTTCACTAGGACAGGTTATCTGATTTCGACTGATAGGGGTTTTAATGACGATTTACTAATGAAGAAATAGCATTCTTTTGATATTAACGACGAAAAAGTTAACGTATTGGTAGGGAGTTATACATACGCAGCTATATTAAAGCCGATTATTTGAACTTAATTTATATAATAATACAAGATAATTTTTCACGTATTATAAAAGTTATCTTGGTACATTTATATTGTTTTAAAATAATTATAAGAAAATTAGTTACTGCCTTTATGTCACCAAAAGTATTTTTTGAATTTTGAGGTTTTCTTCAGATAAATTGGTACATTGTATCATTGGCTACGTCTTCAGTCTTGTCTTAAACTGATTCAATCAGATGCACAGCATTATTTTCTTGTCATGAATACTGGATTTCATCCATGCAATTTTTTACAATTTTAGAGTGCTACATTTAAATATGAATTACAAAAATAACTGATATTAGAGAACTCATAAGAAATATAATTATTTAATCAACAATTTTAAACTAATAAATGTCTAAATGGTAATGCAAAAATAAATCAACTTAATTGGTAATACCTTAATAGTGTCTTTTCGTAATTAATTAAACCGATTTTTTGCAAGGTTATAATACTAGATAAAATTAAAGAGTTGATTACAAATTATTAAGTACTTGATGTATTTTAATCAGCGATATCTATTAGTGAGAGTGAGAAATATTAATATAAACACTAACCTAATCTAATTTTGATATTCCTCTACAGACAATTTTACTGAGTTATGCAATATGTAGAGACGCTAAAAACGGCCTGGTTAATCAAAATAGTTCTACTGCAAGGAATTGTAAGATTTATTGGATGAGCCCAGCTCAAACTCTTAATGATCTTTCGGAGAGCTTAGTTTTAATCAACTCCTTCTAGTAACTTATGTAAGATCGATAAGATCAATCAATTGAACGAAACATTGCTATCGCAAACTGAAAATATCTTTTTAAACCGTTTCAACATCATGGTTTCATTGATTGCCTGGAAAAATGGAAGAGTTTTCGGTGGCATATTATGATTACCAAATAGTGGATATACTACGACAACCCCAAATTCAAAAGTCGTGGATTTTCCAAGAAAACCACTCACATCGTCACGGAAGCTGGACGGAAGTCTTGCTGTGCATATAGAGGGATCAGCCAAGTGTAAAGTATAGCCAGGTGCTAAAAATTAATGAAGTTGTTATTATAGTTTCTAAACACTAAAGAAGTGCGAAAATAAATAATTGGTTCGCTTCCAAAGCAACGTTGAAATCGACAGAAATGTAGAAGAAAATTTTTATTAAAAAATGATGGAAAATATTTTGATTAATACATATTATACCAATTTTTCTCAATTCTCTTATGGAGTGAACCCTTGTGGACGTATTAGGATGAACACATTCGTCGACAATATTGGAGAATATTAGGAATTATTAAATATCCTATGTAATAATGCTACTTGATTATAACAAATACCGCTAATTGATGACATCGAATTTGCATGTAGTTGATGTCAGTAAAAATACAAAATACTCATAAAAACACATTGCCGTCAAACAATTGTCGTTAAACTTTCTACATGGAGTTAACATATAAAAAAACTTGAAATATTGAATTAAACCATACTACGAATACTTTACAATTTTAAGTCTTTTTTAATATGAGTAACATCTTATTAACATATCAGTCAAATGCACAAAATAAATATTATGAATAAAAAACAATTGATAGATAAACTTGGCTAAATTAATCTTGTTCTGCACTGAGAGAGGAAATAAGCTGTAACTATATATAACCGAGAGAATAAGTTAAAAGTAAAATGTGATATGGGGATTAGTAACACGTCCAAAAATGTGCTGTTTTGTAAACATCTGGTGAACTCGAGACTTACGCAGCTTTACCTTTGTGTACACTAGCTGAAATCATCCTAAATTATAAAAATACATTTAGATCCGGTTAGTGTCAATGGATCTTTTTAGTAGGTTTTTTACGATATTGATTTTACAATTCTGAATCTAAAGTTAAAATAAAATTTAATATTCCAAAACTGTATTCAAATAATATAAATTATTTAAAATTCTGATTGGTTGAATTTGGTGGTAATATCTATATTAACATGTCGCTCTTATAACGTCTATCTTAACTGATGTCGAATCATCATGACAAATTAAATATATGAGTAGAGCGGACAAATAATAGAATTTTATTATAAAAATGCGCTATCAACATTAAAAAAACACCCGTTTAAGGCGCTATAGACGATGATGGCAACATATCAATAAAAAGTGTTTGCTTAATAACAATTCGTACAGCGGTGTCTGTAGTTATTTGAAGACGATATTAGTGAAGTTATCAATGACGCTACAGAATGAGCATGAGCGCTGCAGAATTATGATTATCTTCTTTCGGTCCAATTTGAACGATGTGGATATAGGCGATAATGCCAATGTGAAATGTACCGTGTAAAATTGTTTGAGGTCGCATATCTATGCATGCAATGGACCGATGTCCATAAAATCATCAGCCCAATTTAAGCGGACATAGTTACTGAAAATTAAACCACTCGTATGTGTGTTACCTTGAGAAGCTTCGACGGATCTATGAACCAGGTTACATTCCATGCATAATGGCATGCATATGGGAATTTCAAATAATAAAACTTTTTCACCATCGCTAAAAAATCTTATATAACATTAAAGGTATTTAACATTATTGATCATAGGCACTATAATGCTGTCTAACAGGGTAAAGTTATGAAGAATTGAAACAGCATTTAGAGAACTAAAAAAAATTGTAACTTGTTTCAGAATACTCAGAGTGTGTGTGTAACTATATTAATATCAAAAATCTGCCTTTAAATTTGCATTGTGTCATGTTCCAATTTCATTTTTAAATTTTCTGCATTTCGAGTACACATTGAAGGAAAAACCGTTTGTACAAAAGCAAAAAAGGAAAGGTACTTCAAAACTTAACAGTACCTGGATATTTGCTGTATATATTCATAAAAATCCCAACGAAAATTAAACGGGAAGCCTTGTAACATCTATAATATTTACCACACGGTAGTATTAAAAAAGCAGGTGGCCAGCAAATTATAGGAAATTGAGAAAAACTAACATACGCAATTTTTAACACGTGCAACAAAACGCTTTCCAGGAATTTTTTTTTATAACATCTTTATTAGATACGCTTAGTACAATCTTAATTTACAATTAATTTATTACTGCTTTTCCTATGTACTTGGATTAATTAACAAGCAAGAAGAGTGCGAGAAAATACATCAGTATGTATTCCTCATTTATAAAATTATAATTACTTACTAATTATTAACTTATAGCTATAGTTTACACTAAATGTATACACTTTGTATAAGTTCCTATGATTTTGTTCGCTGAATCAATCTCCTGACACCCTGCGCGCTGTCCAGTAGTTGTATTGCTTCCACGTTAGTATGATTTAGTAATCTTTTTTCGTGTTTCAAGGCGCAATCTTGGATAATTTCGCAAATCCATTTGACTTCCAGGTCATCGTGCAGTTCTTCGTTGGTTACATAGCGATAGCCATTGGTAATCAATCGAAGAACCTTGTTTTGACAGCGCTATATGACTAACTGATTTAAATTTTTAGTGCAACATTGGCAAATTGGCTTTATAATTGTATTATAGATCAACCTCTTTGATTTTAGATCAAGTTGAGAGTATCTTCCGACTAACCAGTATAGTTGTCTTGTTTTGGTTCTAATATATTTTGCTTTTTGTCTAACGTGATGCTTCCAATTTAATCTACCATCAAGATGGATTCCAAGGTATTTAGCTGATTCTGCTTGAGGAATTGGGCATCCATTGAGTGATATAATTAAGTTTTTATTATTTCGCCTCAATGCAAAATTAACGTGGACAGATTTGGAGCTATTTAGTTGAATTTTCCAATCTTTCGTCCATTTATATATATTATAGATTTTGTTGACTGCCACTTGCACTTCTGCTATTGCCCTTGGCAGACATATATCTTTTGCCATAATAATTGTGTCGTCAGCAAAGGTTCCCAGAAGTGTTTCTTTTGTTGTTGGAATGTCAGCAGTGTAGAGCAGATACAGGAGACGTCCTAAGACGCTACTTTGTGGTACTCCAGCCGAGATATTTTTAAATGTCGAGAACGCCATTTCGTGCGATACTCTAAATTTTCCTCCGAATAAATATAACTCCAGTAATTAACAATAGTTACGCGGTAACAATATGCTCATCTTACAGATTAATCCCAAATGCCAAACCCGATCAAAAGCTTATGAGATATCCAGGAATATTGCAGGGCAGTATTTCTTTTCCTCAAACGCTCTTTCAATAGCCGCAGTTACTCTGTGCACTTGATCGATTGTTGAATGGCGATTTCGAAAACCAAACTGGAAATCTGGTATTGTTACCAAATATTTAACACGTTTAAATATCAGTTTCTCAAATAGCTTTGATATTACAGGTAGTAGCGAAATAGGCCTGTAAGATTCGACTTGTTCTGCAGGTTTGTCAGGTTTTTGAGCATAATTATTTGTGCCACCTTAAAACATTCCGGGACATGCTTCAGCCTTAAACAGGCATTAAATATATATGTCAACATGATGATTGCTTTTCGTGGCAGTTCTTTCAATAATCCAGGTGAAATGTCATCTATACCAGGTGCCGTTCTAGGATTGAGTTTATCAATTTCAGTAGCAACTTCCAGTGGAGAAATTAAATTTAGATCTACATCGGGTTGATAAACAGGAGATTTTTCCAGGAAATGAAAATGAATTATGAGGCCCATGCTTACATATCGGTCAGTGATATATATTGCTGAAAATGCGAGTAGTGTATATAGATGCTAATTATGCTTTTGTTGTATTTGATTTGAAGAAATCTGCTGCCGAAACCCATCAAACACTTTTAGAAACTTACGGTGATATTGTAGGTAATAAATTGTAAGGCTGTTAAAAGCGAATGAAATGATAACTGCAGATATCTATTGACAACAATTATATAAATTGAACCAAATATTGTTGCAAAAAGAACTAGATAAGTCATCTTCTTATATGACAAACACTATCCAATAGTTTTAAAGGAGACACGATTGCAGCTCTAAATGGAAATTTCTATCCTACCCGGCGTATTTATCAGACATGGCACCTTCTGATTACCACTTGTTCAGATTAATATGGCATGGCTTTGGATGGAAGACGGTTCAATATTCTGATGAAGTGTTAAAAGTGAATTGCTGCTTGGATCGCTGCCAAACGAATGTTGTTTCGACATGATATCACCATGTTGATTTGTTGTTTAAATATATTTCTATTAATATATATTGTAACCATATTTCTCAATAAATGCCTTTTTAAAATCCAAAAATGACAAAATACATGCAAGAATCAAGTAGTTACCCCAAACGAGTTGTATTCCAATTTGCCCCAATTTGAAGATCATTGTAACAGTGTATAGCATATGCTAGTTATTAGTTATTATTTTCGGAAATATCGAATAGCATTAAACAATTTAAATGTAAGAATAATTATTCTGAAATAAAATCACAACAACAATAAGCATCAGAGAATTATATAAAAAAAATAAAATGTTGAACATATTTATAATAAATTCGAGACATAATAAGGACGAGCTATTGTCTAGTCCATTTGCTACGAGGTCTAATAGAAAACCCATGTTTTCAATCAGAACTCAATGGACCAAAAATAAATGAAGCATAGCGTTTCATGACATTATCCACTTCGATCTATTATATATCGTATTTGGTGGATTCATGAGTCGCTACCGATTATAAAACTCTTCGATCTTTTCGGATCTAATAATAGACGCCACTTTATTTCTGTTGTGAAAAAGAATTCGCCTTGAAGAAACGGAACGTGAGGCGGGAAAATCAGTTCTCCATTTTTTAAAAATAACTCTTCAGGAAACTGTTATTGTGGCGGATTTACGAGCCTCATGGCTATTAAAATAGATTCCATTCTGGTGCTGGATATGCAATTTTTTGTTTCTCACAGTAAATTTTCTGTTCAAACAAAAGCTCATTTTTGTTATACGTTTGACAATTTTTTTTTCGATTTAAAAGAACCGAACTTAAGGCTTCAGAACACCGACTAACAAATCTATATGGGTTACTTTAAGTTCTCGGTATCGCAAAGTTTACGATAGCAACTGATAAAAATCACCGTCAGTATTGCATTCTATAAACATTCCAACAAAGAAAAATACTTTTAAAATACGGTTGTCAATTTGCAACTTTATAATTTGTGTTCTATCGTCCTCATTACATCAGTTTTTCTCGTTATTAGTTTGATGGTGAACTAGGGGATTATTGTGTCAGTTCCTAGATTATTTCTCCAATCCACGATTTAATGAAGACCACAAAAGAAATAGTTTTTGAGTATATTTCTGAATTAAGAACAGCTCAGGTACTCCTTATAATGTGGGGTAAGGTATCCGTTAAGACTATTTATACAGTGTGTACAAAGTAGTATCAGAAATCATACATTTATGTTAAAAATTTTAGTTCTTTCTATATATATATATATATATATATATATATATATATATATATATATATATATATATTACACTTAACATTACACTAACTATTATAATACACTAAACCGTAACTACCTCACAGTTGACACTTGTGGGTCGCTACTGCATTAAATTTTGGGATATGACACCCGCTATTCCGGCAGCCGTTATTGGGCACGAGGACTCGGCGAAATAACAGATAGTGAAACTAACTATTGATTCGCGAATTTGAGCTAACACATGACTGGGTACTGTCCTACGGGGGCAAAAGTTATGACTGCAGCGACGGATGAGGTCGTTTCAGCCTAGAAAAGGGGCAGGTTAGCGGTGACGCGATGCTAAGCTCCCAGAATGTCGACCAGCTCGCAAACAAGCGCGTTTTCAGAAGAACTTCAGTTTAATTGTTGTTTGTGGAATGATTGAGATATGATTGATTTCTGGCGTGCTCTCTTTATTTCCTTATAAATTTGGTTATTTCTAACAAACCATGGAGGCCAATTAAATTATTGTGTGATCAATTATATCAAAATGATACATCCACTTAAAGCAGATTTCTTAGTTATATGATGGGACATGAAGGAGTTACTTTATTGAAAACTCCCCGGAAACTTCCAATAAATTAATAAATGAAGAGACAAGCGAAACACTAGATCAAAAAGGCAATTTACACGGCCAAGGAAGCAAGTTGCTACATGACTCACGCTGCAATATGCCAACGCTTAACCTTTTTTAAAATAATTTATGACATATACAATACATTATATACAACATAAAAATAGGTCTTTTTTAAGTATTAATCACCTTAAGCTAAGACACTTTATATTATTATATAATTATATATTTTAATTTAGTGGAAAATCTGTATATAATTCATGATGTCAAGCTGAAGGAGCATGTCAATAAAAGAACAAGATAAAAATAAATTAATATAGAAAATTATATGCTAAATATTGATGGTAGCTTAAGCGCTTTAACAATAACTATTTAAAAGACACAAGCTGCACAAGACGCTTGCTGGTAGGCTTGAATATGATTCTGGTGCACGACATACAAAACGGAAAAATAAGGAATACCTCTTATAATAATCTTACAAAAATACAGCAATCATACAAACGAAGAACATCATATATCGGTTACATCGCAAAACGTTTACAATCAATAGTTCTTCAACCAGTTCAAATAATATAAGTTAAAATTACATATATGTTAAATATTTATATTCCATAATGAGCGTTAACTCCTAACAAAAAAAACATCTTAAATAATTGTTAGCAGACCAATAGAGACCAATCCTCTGTTGTTATCTTGTAATTTTTTACTTAATAATATGGGATGTATTTTTTTGTTATATTTTAATCTCATTTTTACCACCAACTAGAGTTTATTTGGATTGAACCTACCTAGAAGACATCCGGCGTTACCCATCCTGACCACTTGCGTATATAACACGAACATAAATTTACAATCATGCTCCAACAATATTTGAACCCGCAATTATCGTAGCAGTTCTGACCGTCCTGTTGCCTTGACCACTGCGGATATAGAGCCGTCTGTGGGCTGTATGGTCAAGTGTGCTCGACGTCTCATTTTATCTAGCAAGTAACCAAAAACCTTTATCATATCAAGATGCTTGAAGAAACTTTTGCAATTCTCATTTAGACGTAATTTAAATTTAACTATTTTTTTTATATTAGCTGGAGTTTTTAGCTTTAATAGATAAGGATTAGGATAGATTTAGGATATTTACGTAAAGGTTTCAATATGAATATTTATATAGAAATGAAAACAACTTGTAAGAAGCATCAAAAATATATACAGAAGAACCGTTTTAGAACTAATCAGTAATCAAGAATGGTGGATTTTAAGTATTTGTTGAAATCTAGCAAAAATTAAAATAGATTGCCCTAATCATTTCAAACCAAATTATTGAAACAAAAAACTTAAATATGTCAAAAATATACTCATCATGACGTTAATTCTGTTTAATATTGGAAGCATTTTTAGTTTCGCAATTCATAATACTAAAAAATAGTATCACATATGAATTGTTTCAAAAGTCATTAACATTGATTAAATAATATTATTAAATATATAAATACATTTACAAAAGATTGCGCTGATATAACCATATTCATGTTAATGCTTGTTTTCATTTAGAGAAAAGCGTAGCTAATTCATCGATCATGTGTTGTGTTAAACATACGCAAAGGCACACTCCATCAACAAGCACTAGTTACTGCAGCAGAATAAAGCGAGGAAAACACGAGGGACCATCGGTTAAGTATGAAGACGCTGAGCTGAAGATATCAACAATAGTAAGCTCAATATTAGCTCGCTAAAGCCTTGAAGTAAATCAACAAGGGACTTTATCAAGAATATGATGCAAATATGTAAATTGGGTTTCAATGAATATCAATATGAGTTTTCATATTCATATCAATATGAATTCTAGATAAGAGGCGTCGATGACTGTTTTTCTTTCGTGTACGATCTAGTGCTGTTATCATAGCAACCGACCAAAGCAGATCAGATGCCACCAATATTCCTTTCAGTTCAAATTCTATCACATGCATATAAAAGTTGTTAATGAATCTTTGGAAACACTTCAAGAATGTTTCTAAAATGTACTTCGCCCCCGTATTCTCCAGACATACTACTTCTTCTAATTACCACTTATTCGTTATGGCTCTTGGAAAAAAACTAACATTATACTTCAGGTACTTCATATCAGTTTTTCTGAAGAAAATAGAGATTCAAGTTGTCTTGTCTTATTGAGAAATAATATTAGTAACGAAACAAGAACAATATTATACTTTTATGTATAGTATATTGTGCAATAATCACTTTTAAAATTAGTATTATAAATTATACAGGCGTTATTTCACCTGATTTATCAAACATAGGAGAATAATAGTATTTAATATCAGCTTAACAAAGTTATCGTAAACAATCACACAATTCAGTCGGTTAATTACCAGATTACAATACAAAAACATCAGTGCTTTCTTTTGTAATTAATCCCTGTTAATGTCGGCACTAATTGGATTGATGTTTCGTGTGACAGCTAATAAGTTTCAGAAGTGTAATATAATATGATATAGTGCTATCTATTATTTGCCTTGTCATTGAACAACGATTAGAAAAAATAGATTCGAAAGTGCACTGCTTGAGTGGAACAACTTAAATACTGTCATTAATCAACTTATTTGTATATTTGAGAAGTTCGGATTTAAACATGGTGTAAATTAGAGATATTGAGTTAAATATATTATCTGATTAAAAAGACAAACAAATGAGAATTTATTAAAATTATTTATTAAGAAAAGTGGGATTAAGAATGTTTAAAAATAGTTGAACAAATAATTAAATAATTTTTAAGGCGCTAGCTGATAAGTCTTTGGTCTGATATTAATGATGGACAATTAATTACTTGTATAATACAGTATCAGTGACTTTGGAGACGCTGATTTTCATTTAATATTTTATCAATTAATCTAAATTATTTGTTTCACTTCAAATCAGTATATATAGATTAGTTTTTGATTATCATGCTTATAAATTAATTTAAAGAATTTACAACAAATGGTGTTACTGTGTCTTAAATCGCATCAGGATCATTTGTACCCAACTTCCTGTTGAATTCCCACTAGCAAGATTCTCTTTTCAGTATGTGTAAACAAAAAAATTGTTCAGTGCATTGGAAGTATCTGAATTAGTACCAAGTAAATCACATTTGCGGGAAGTTTTATGTTTTACTTCAGTTGAAAAAAGGCGACTAACTGAATGAATGTCATCAAATGCTGTATGAAGCTCCATCGATTTCAACATGTTAATACTGGCTTCGGCGTTTTAAAAGTGGCGATTTTGAAGCCACCGAATCCCAAGAATGTTCTAGACAGCCAAATCGATTTGAAGAAAAGGATTTTAAGGCATTACTCCATGAAACCATCAATGAGAATTTGTATCGACTACAATTGATGCGTTTGAGCGTTCGAAAAACGACCGGAAGATGAGCAAAGACACAACAATGCTATTTTTCACCATGACAATGTGCGACCACATGTTACAAATCCGGTAAAATGTACTTGAAAATATTAAAATAGGAAGTGCTACCCCACTCGCCGTATTCTTCCGACCTTGCTCCTTCAGATTACTACTCGTTCCGACATAAAAGTCTCCAGAGATGTATGGTTCTTTCAACATGGAATCTGTAAATACCATGAAAAATGGGAAAAAGTAGCGGCTATGTATGGACAATACTTTGAATTAAATATTGGTTTTATACTAAATTGAATAATAAATTGTACTAATTTTCTACAATAAAGCTTCATCAAATTGAAAAAGTCCTTTAAAATTAATTTATAGACCTTATAATAATAAGATGTTTTTTTCAAATAAAAATGTCCACGTTTATTTCTTTAAGTACATTTAGTTTACAAATATATTATAAAAGGGAATTATAAACATTATTGTTAATAATTCATATTTATATTAAAGAAACTAAAGCGGTTTAATGAGTTCTCACAGATACAGAAAACTGTTTTCTCCCTCCCTGCCTAAAACTTATTTAACTTAATGTAATAATTTTAAGAGTCAAGGTCACGTGCCGCTTTTTGATTTAGAAACATCGTGTTCAATCAAAACATAAATGTTTATCCTACTACTCCCCCCCCCCTCCACGGGTTATATTTCGTGATTTCTTTCCGAAAACCCTCCTCATCAAACATCACGTCATTAATGGACTATCCTTTAAAAATAGAGTGACCAGCGCATCTGTCAACAATGGATCAAAACCATATTTAGTTAAGATTTGTGCTGGGTAAAACATAACACACAAATTATTGGTAAACTTATGGTTAATAGGATGAAAAAACTCATGAAAAATACCCGTGCAAGAAGTACCGTAATCATAACAATCAATTAATTAAAACACAATTTTTTTCTATAAAAATGTATATTATTAGCCAGGTATATCATGCATTGAGCTCTGATTGATCAAATAGTTTAAAAAAGTATTTAATTGAAAATGATGATCACCAAATGGAGAGACAAAGGGCTGACATCTTTCTAGAAAACCACTACAGTGAAAACAATGGAATGATAACAGTAAAAAATTATTGGATGACATACAAGACAACGATGTTTATTATCAATATTAATTTAGACCGTCTTGGACCAAGCATGGAAAAAGAAGGAAAATAAATAGTGGTTCTTTCAACGGGGAGACATTTGTTCATTGTTTACCTTCTCAGTTATTAACACTGTCAGAAGAAAATGTTTTGTACCACTTCTCTCGGTTCTTCCGTGTAAATATTTGAAACCGTATATTTTTTTCTATTTTCATTTTCTTTCTGACACCTTTCCTATTTCGATCATCTGTACCGCAGCCTGTTATTATCTAAATGTTTTCGTATTTTTTTCGAACCCAACTCGGATTCATTCTGAAAATATATCGGTTTAATGTGTTGTAATTAAAAATTTTTGGTAGGTCTATAATTTATTTTCCTTGTAAACACACAGAGATAACCCTGGGAACTTTTTCTTGGTAATAATTAGTCCAAATTAATGATTATTTAGTGCTTTATTTAAGTTTTTTTGGCAATGTTCTAATAATATTTTGAAATCAAACGTTTGATAACTTTTCTTTCTTGTAAATTCGATTAATTTTATTGCATAATAGTGGTAAATATTCTAACTTGTATTTGATGGTTTTGTTTTGTGTTCTCTGACCCTTTCCTTAACTAGTGTATCATAATAATCAAATTGATGCATCTTGAGCGATATGTTCTAAGGAAACAATTTTTGTATTCACCAGGATCGCTATATTACGTGACTTTTTTACGGCATCAAAACAAAATAGATCATAAAACACCAACGTTTCTTGATTTAATCTTAAAATTCCCTGTGTGAAAACAAAACACTGAGTTAAAAAGTTGTAACTACAATACGTGAATGTAATCTTTAGTGATCAGTAAAATTATTTTAAAATACTGCATATTTATATTGAAAGTGATCACCATGACCATTTTATCAATTATGATAGAGTCCAGTTAGCCCATGTTTGCTTCAGCCACAATTACAAAAAAACATATAAATTTTTTGGAGATGGACAATATTTTGATTAAACATATCTTGAATCAAGTTTAATGCTATTAAACTTAACAGTTAACTAAAGTTGGTTATTTCATTAGACCTCATTTACTATTAATGGATTTATGAAGTTATTGAACGAAATGTAAGAGGTTTTTAAATTACCGTCGTGCTTTTGCTGGACCCGCTCGATTATGTATTAGTTCTACATGAAAGTTTTTAAGTTATTAGCAATAAAAACTCTTACTTTATCACAATTATCTTTACGAGAATTAGATAACATTAATGTTCGTATACGTAAAGAAACAGAGTAAGATTATTAGTGTTATGTGTATAAAAATTTGATGAGAAAACAATGTTTAATTATCAAAAATTGTCCCGGTCTACACAAAAGTTGATCTTGTGTTACTATCTAAAAAATATTATATATAGAGGGATATACATTTATTAAGTTTAAGCTTCACCACTTAAGTTAAAAAACTATGTTAAAGATTCAAGTAATGTTTCAGCAAGACCTGAAATACTCAATTATTCTAGATTTTATCAAAGATTTTTATAAAAAAAAATGTAATGAGACAAATGTAATGAGTTAATTGAGTAATTCAGATTAAGGTACTTTTAGGATGGGTGTATACAGTGACACAACATTATCGATATATCGGATTAAGTGGTTCTCAGTACGATTCATTCTAAGTTTTTTTCGTTGCAAGTGATTGTATGAACGTGACACAATGAAACAGCGTCCAAATGGTAATTTAGTGAAACATTTGGTCCGTTTGAACGTCGTAGCGGTATCGATTCATAGAAGTTTTCGTACTTACCATAAAAGTCCATGATCGGTCATGGTGACCGCAAACCCCCCTACAGGGGAAACACACAACACTCCAACCTTATGTGATGAATACACGCGAGTTCGCGCGCTACTAAACTTCGATACTAGCGGATCACCGGTCTTCGAGATCCATCCACTACCACATCCCAGACCCGATGCGCGATTTCAGCATTCCAACGTTCCAATGGGAATAACTCCGATGATATTGGTCCCATTTTCATGAAACTTTACCAGATTCTTTTAGGTACATTGATAAAGGCTTGGTATGAAAATCATCGTCCTACGATAAGTCTAAGGGTTGAAACAGGGGTTTAAAGTAAAGCGTCGCGAGACGTGCTTAAGTCGCATTGGTGGGGCGATTTCAGCCGCAAGAGAGGCTTAGAAAATATGGAGCCAGTGTGCTATAACGATGCGGTCGGGTGTGTGCCGGGCGGTCGCTTTGGCAACCCTCGTTTTTACGATAATAAGTTCAACAGAGGCTTCGGTAAGTTTTTTAACCTCTCCAAATTTGTTAGATTTTTAACAATAGATAACGGTTTCTTTATCTCTTAATAGCATTATGACTGTATTTTTATATATTCTTACAGTTCTTACTTTTAATTAAAAGAAAAGACTAGCGCCTTCATCTTCAGTAGTAATTAATTTTTGTTTATTTTAATAATATTCATGGTATATTTTTTCTCCGTTAATATACGATAATATTCGATGATGGAAGTCAATTTTAATTAGCTGATCAGTAATTAACATGTTCTTAACTCTCTGAGATTGGGGTGATTGGATAGATAACTTTTTAAACGAGTAATTTACATATTTTCAGATACTTCCTAATTATTATAGAGGATAGCATGTGCTCATCTATCTGCAACTATTAAATACTATAAACAAAATAAAATTTTCAATTACGTCAATTTATTTACTTAACAATAATATTTGCTTTATTATTATTATAAGGAGATCATTATATATTTATTTATTATTATCGGTGTATTTATAATTATCTTTTCTTTATCAGTTTTCAGGAAAATACATATTTATTGTAAAGTAATATAAAATACATTATAGTAAATATTTATAAAAATTATTATTATAATTTAACATAACACAATTTTTCCAACCCAACAAAAATTGTAATATCAAAAATATACTATTAGGCCTATAAATTAGTCTTAAAGGGTTTTTAAAATTTTAAGCTTTATTGTGAAAAATCGGTACAATATATTTTCAAGTATTGTCAATTCAAAATATTGTCCATCGATAGTCGTTGCCTTTCTTGAGGCTATCCATGAATCGGCCCATTTTTTAGCATCTTCATAAGACGTGAAGCGCTGCTCAGACGGGTCATGACAAATATGTCGGAAAAAGTATGTCAAGTTATCATGCTGAAAAATAGCATTGTTGTGTCTTTGCTCGTGTTACGGCCATTTTTCGTACAGTACTCAGCCCAAACCCAAAAATTGAGTCGATAGTTAATAGCCATCCTGATCGATGAATTCATCTAGCAATGCCTTAAAGTGCTAGTCTTAATTTTTTTTTTTGGTAGCCAAAAAGCTCTTTGAGTTTAGTATCAAAATCACCACTTTTAAAATCTCGAAACCAGTATTCAATGCTGAAATAGATGAAGCATGGTTGCCTTGAGCTTCACACAGCTTTCGATGACAGCGATGACAGAATTAGCCATCTTTTTATTCAAATTGAAGTAAAAAAGTAAGAAACACTTTGTGACCATGGGACTGTACATATTTAGACATTATCAATACACTGCCAAAAATTGTTGTTCACACTTCGATGAAATGACACATGTTCAGTGAGGCTTCAATATGAAGTTGGTTACAAATGTACCCCATGCCATTAAAATACTATAAAATCAGCTCTTATAAATCCTAAACAATTAATTAATAGGCCCGATATATGATATGTCTAATAATGTTGAATGTGATTAAAATCTTGCATTATTTATTCTTATTAACACTTTTGAATATTTATAGTTTAAAAATAAACATATCTTAGCTTGTATTGTCAGCAGAAAAGTATAATTATAATTACCTAATTACATATTACCCTAAAACCCCATAAATTATAAACCAGTAGTACTAGTTAACGTTGATCTTGTTATTTAAAAAAATTTAATAATCATAATTATAATTCAACATAACTAAATTTTTATTTAATATATTTACTATAAAGAATAAATGAAATATAAATATAAGATGCAATATAATATTTCTGATAGTATTGAATGCGCGTGTGATTAGATTTTAATATTTATTATTTCAATATAAGCATATCTATATTCAGTAGACTAATTATGGTTATTATGTTTTATTTTATAAACAGTGTCACAATTTGATACATTAAAAGTTTGATACAAAATGTGAAAATAAAGAAGCTATTTATATGACATGTAACGTATTATGTAATTGTACCACTTTTTGAAAATCATGTTTAATTGTAATATTTCCCTTGTCTCCATTTTATGTTGGACCGGGAAAATAATTGGTCTTTTTGTAGGAACGCTGACAGAATTACTATGTTTACATCCATTCAGAACCCATTCTTTTACAGCTTTATCGACAACTTGATGTCCACGACTTTGAGATATCGCTTACAATTTTGTGGCCGATTATTCCCTTTGGCTTCTTCCGTGGGCGTCGAACCACAGTCAGGAACGATCCTAATTGAAACATATATTATATTATTTTATTATCTTCTTATGTATAAGAATATCGTCGGTCGCCTGTGAGATATTAATATGAAAAGGAACTCGTTATTTTGCTCTGTTTTGATGAACTCGAAATATAGACCTGAATCACCAGTTTTCAACTCGTTTAAAATGAAAGAAAGTTTCCGAAGATTTATCCCGTCTTATTATTAACATTCGGTTTGCAACTTGTCTTTGAATTATGTGTATACCGGTGACTTCACGGCTGTATTCCATTCATCAAATACAGTTAAACTTTTAAGGAATTAGTCAACGTACTATATACTAGTATATGACTAACAACCGAAAGATGCTGCTATGTTTGTACAGATGGCGTCGTCTATGTCGTTTTATTCCTAAAAATAAGCAATTTTCTCGATATGTAAGCGTATGGTTCATTAACTTTTCTTCGTTTATTTGCGGAACTTATTTCCTAGGTGTTAATTGGTTCGCTCTAGGGGAAATTATAGGAGCGTGGCGCACATGTGTAACGCATCCTGATGCATTTCATTCACGTACATTTTACTCAGAATGCATCAATATTTATATATTTTGTAACTCTTTTTAGAGTAGAGAGATATTAGTGTTATTTTACTATCTGAATTTGATGACGTCACAGGGCTATTATTAGCGGTGAATATTTAAAAGAACTTATTCACTTATAAAATTGATCAAGCTAATATAAGTTACCAATTTACCAAATTAAGTTACCTAATTAACATAAGTTCTCAATTATTATACTGCCTCAATTAAATATAATAATACCGAAAAATTGTAGTGAATTCATTCTTTGGGGCAGGATCATCTACAAGTAATACTATTTCAGTGAAGCTGTTCTCAAGAAATAGAAAATATGAGTATAACTTTTTTTTTCATAAATATATTGTGCATTTTATTTTAATTTAACTCCACTCTAAATATCCCTTTAAAAGTTTAGAAGTTTATTAAAGACCATTTCAGAAAATGAATTCAACAATGTTTTGAAAACAGGAACTATGCTATAAATCTGTCACAAACAACGCTTGGTTTGGTTTCAAAAGCCTGATTTTTTGATCACAGTAGTATATTAATCTACAATAATGTATAAACATAACAGTGCTATGTGATGATGTCCGAAATAGTGTTTTTTTTAAGTTTTAATAGTTTATAAATTAAATGTATAATTTTGTGTGATGACCTTTTGCCATTCTTCCGACATCTATTGCGTACTTATCAAGTCTTTGATCTTTATCAGCAATAAATTGAGCGAAATACTAATTTAGGTTATCATAAATATTTCAAGTTTTATATTTCCAAGATGTCTGTAATCAAAGCGTAAGAAGATATGAGTTTTTACATTGTTATAATATAGTGATATATTATATAGTCAAAATGGTTAACTGTTCTTATTACTATATAATGTAATTGTTTGTTCATCTTTGTAATTTTATAATTTTATGTTTCCTGGTTTCCAACATCTATATAAACGCGCCCCTAGTTTACTGTCTTCAAGTCAATTCCTTCTTTGCCTCTCTAAAATTCTTGTCAAAAACAGTTTTACAAAAACGTGTCTAGTTCTTGCGATTCTGTCCTCCAAGGAATAGTGTTACCTGGTAGTACCAAGTCAACCTTCGATCGCTTCACAATATTCAAATATTCTGTAGAGAAGAAAACCAGTTTTGTCTGTTGATATCTCCATATACTCTATGGTTATAAATATAATCTTCTATTTTTAGGGAGCTGTTGCAATATTAGAATTTCTGTAATTTCAATTCCATGATCTTATAAAAAAAATTTAACTATATACCGAGAATTTCTAGTTTAGCGTATCTTAACCTAGTTCCAATTTCATAGACATTGCTATATCCAGAGATAAAATTCTTTCTTTTTTTTTTGGTTTAATTGTTACTCTTAGGACAAAAGCGTAATTTTCAAAATTTTCTTGTAAACGATATTATATTATTCAGTTAGTTTTATTTTTAAACAATATTTACTCTACGAGATAAATGCATTTTCCGTACAATTATTCCACCAACTTATATGAATATGATTTGAAATTTGGGTCACATTCTAGTAATAACATAAAACATCCTGTTAACCTACATACATCAAGGATCTTATGCTTTGATAGAACATATTGGGGTATCATGTCCTTGGTATAACTGGAACATTGATAATTATTAGCTTAGTAAATATTTAAATATAATTTTTATTCGGTTTCTTTGTGATAAACCACAAATGGAAATGGTTTTGATGCCGCATGCGAATATATTGTTTATCCCACAAAAACAATGGTTACATACTGTTTAACGGTTTAGATAAGAATGTCTGGCAAATTTGGATATATTTGGGATTATATAACAATATTTTATCATAACATCCTGTTAACCCAAATAATAGTGATGTCATGTACTGGAAATTGGATATATTAGGACAGAAGGACCTTGGTTCCAATAAGAGATCGATAACAATATGTGTGTTCATTGAATATTGTTTTTTTTTAAGTCTAAGGCTTGACCATTTTGATTATTTTGTATTAAAAGATTAGAAAATCTATTTTTCGTTCGCATTCAAAATCCCAACTTAACGGTGTTGATAACCTCTGATAACTGATATCAAGTTAAATTTGTTTATTCAGTGGTAGTAGGTTGCTAAAATAATCACATTTTATCACAAGTGTCCAGAAAAAATAACTAATTACAGTGTTCAAATCGAACATGTAAAAACAATAATTTTGAAGATTAGAAATTATATATTATGAAGCCAAATTAGAGCAACAATACATGGTCTTTTAGTACATGGTGTGAAAGAATCATCGTTGATGATGGTCGTTATGAATTCTAGCATTTCTAACTTTAAAATAAAATAAAATTAAATTTAAATAAGTCAAAATTAATTGTTCAAAATATACTTGTTATTTGCAATTTGCAATTAAATTTGGCAATTTAAAAATAAAATATTAATAATTTGTAGTATCAATACACTTATCTAATTATTTCCTTTCTGGCTCTATCCTTATAACTCATTCATCCTTGTGTACATAGCGTCGAAAACATATAAAACAACATTTACTTTAGTATATTTGATATAGTTTAGCTTTTCTTTTAAATATATTTTTTTTAATTTAAGAAACAGATGGAAAAATATGTTATAAGTACTTATTTAATATCTAGTAATTTTTTTTAATACTGTCCACTAAAAGGACATTTCAGATTTCAGGCCCATATTTAATTAGAGTGTACTGGTGCAGTCCATATATGTTTTAAACAAGACACAGTTTTCAATGTAGTTCAGTGTACTAGTTCAAACGATTTTTCTCTTTACAACCTTTGGGATCTCCATTGATGTCTAATAGTTGTAGTACTTTTACATTTTTATTTTTACTCAATCTTACTTCGTTTTCTTCGCAAACTGTTTAATTCCTTTGCTCCGTAGACAGCTTTAGGCCTTTGCAGATGTCTCCATTTGTAATATACTATGGAGGATTAGCAATGCTCCAAAACAATTTTTTTTGATAAGTGGACTGTATTAATATTGAATTTCTTTGAAACTCAAATTTTTTTATTATTTATATTAGCAGTCTAGTAAATTAAAAATATTTTAAAATTACAAAGTACTTATTCTGGGATTGACAATTTAATGTATACTTAGTTGCACTTATAACTTCACTAGACTAGATACAAATGGTTTTACTCTCTCTTATCTTCTGACTAAGCCATCATTATATAGGATCTATCTATCAACAATGATCATGTATCAACAATGATAAGCCTCTGTTTATGTCTTTGAGCATAGTACTTGATAACTTTATCAACAATTTTTACCTTCAGGTCCTTATGCATCAATAATACTTCGCAGGAGCATCAATAATACCTCGTAGTACTTTGTTTTGGAATCTTTGCATGATTTTTATATTGCTTTGGCTGGTACATCCTCAGAGTTGAATATCATAAGTCCACGCTGGTTTCAAGATTTGTTGGTGAAGTAAAAGCTTATTATATACTGATAATGCTGAATAGCTACCTATTACTCTGTACATTATTTATACTTCAGCTTTAGCCATTCATATTTTTTCTTAACATGTGGACCTGGACAACTCCATGGATAAACACTAACTTGTGTAGTAATACTTTTTATTCGTGTCCAAGCAAATTCAGTCTTCTTTGTGTGTCAGTAAAAGTTTTGTTTGTATTTTACTAACATTTTCTTTCTAGTTGAAATTGATATCAAGGTCATACCCACATATTTTGACAAGTTCACATATTATTATTAATTATCACTAGCAGTTTTTCTGTTTCCCTTTTATGTAAAACTCGCATATGTAGACTTCGTAGTATTTAATTGAATACTTACTCCACTCAGAATCAATGAGTAATTAAGGAAAGGAAACTATCTTATACCCTCATACATCCTCATAGATAGATTTCCGAATTTTCGAGAATCAGGTTCATTTAACTATGTTATTAACAAATTTGTTTGATGTGAGTGACGATGAGGTTCTAATTTCGTAATTTACGAAAATATGTTTTACTTTATTTTAAGATAAAATATATTTTTTTCTAGTGAATATATGGACTTTGAATATTACATTTTTCGGTAGTGAAATGAATCCAGTGTTTCTGATTTCTCCTCATTGTTCTCCATGTTTGCAAGTTGCATGGTATTTTACCTGCTCTTTAACAATTACTTCTTAATATTCTGATCTTGAATGAATGAAAGGCTCAACACGTAATATAACAGGTAATATAATATTTAGATTTTATAGTGCATCCAATTAGTTGTTCATGTTTCTGAATACAGTATGATGCTTTTATCTAATTACATGATTATTAACTATTTGATTAGAACTATTCTAAAAACATATTTTGTTAATACTACAAACATATTGGACTCTTTGAACATAAAAATTAGTGCTTTCAAATAAAACTATATCCTAGATATAATGTATGTTAACGCAGAATGTTACCAAATTAATTTCTGGATATTATTGAACACCGTCAATGGCTTTAAAATAAATCCCACACAGGATCTATTCCCAAAACTCGTAAATTTCCAAACCTACTCCAACAAGCTACCTCTCGGTGTATTTAGGTAACGAACTAATGAGTCGTTATAGTCTTGTAACAATATACACATTTTCAAATATTATTCTTCAGTTTTAGTGCCACTACGGCCTATAAAATAGAAGCGCGCCCGTGAGCGCAGCGCTTTTAAAATTGACCCACCGCCTTCGAACGGTTTACTAAAAATACCGAACGACGGCTCTTGGAAAAACACTGAAACTGAGCTCGTGTCAGACTTTTTCTGGATATATCGATGATATATAGCGACCAAATTGCTTTATTTAGTTTATTAGGCGTTCTTGCCCAACATACTCATATATACACACCGGGCGTAGAAAAAATGAAGCTCTGTACCAGAGAAAACGCATTTTCATTATTGGATAATGTTGGAGTTAATAAACAATAGCAATAATAGTGTTGCAGTCAATGCTCGCCAGTTTCTTGCAAAATTTGTATCAGTATATTGACTGAATTTATCTTAATATTAATATTTTATTACTAGTCGTTGCCGATTAACAATTCTTTTCTATAGTAACTTAGAACTATGGAACATCTAGGAATACCTATTCATCCTTACCTAGCCTACAATAAAATCAAATAAATGTTAGTAGCAGTTTTCACAACTATTATATTTCCACATAGGAAAATTTATTATCACATTTTTATATTATTAAACCTATTACAAAACTGAAAATGTATTTATTAATATTGTTATTAGTCATTACCGATTAACTTACAATTTATCTCTAGAGTGTCTTAAAACTAGGTACTTAGGACGATTTAGACCACCCTGGTCGACTACCATTTACTTAGTCTCTAAAACATAAAAGTCAGTAACACATTTCAATATTTTTACCATTTAGCGCACTTCACTACCCAAATACTCAAACGATCACTACACAAGATCAAACGATTTTAGTATGCGTCTTAGTTCAGTCTTGTCCAAGAGTTGCAACACTTTGGAGTTGTGGAGTGGTTGAGTTGAGAAGTGGAGTATTGGAGACTTCCACGTAAGTAGTGCCTTTCCTCATTTTTTGATGTGAATCTCTTAATGTCCTCTATGACAGTTGATCTCCGAAGGTGTCTGTGTAAGTAATTGTTCCTGTAGTATCTGGGTGCATCCACAACATACTCCAACACTTTATTCCGATGTGTTTATATCTTGTTGATATTAGTTCTCGCAGAATATTACCCGAAACTGAATTCTGTAGATTCATATATGTTTTTGCGTCTGCTTGTCTAGCAGCAACTTATTAAATTCTTGTAGATAATCAATACATTGTTTTGATTTTTCTTATGAACTCCTTCCAAGGAAGTTTTGCTTCAAAATTCATCCCAAGATGCATATTTCTTGGTATATGAATAGTTTCATTGTAAATGAAATCAATAAATATTGATTAACTCTCGTTGACTTTCATTGTCCCTATCTGGCCCCATCATATACCCCATGTTATTACTTTCGTGTTGCAGTTTTCTGGTTACTTCTTCGCTATTGTCTCTAATAGTAGCTAAAGTAGAGTCATTCTATTTGTGGTATGTCACATGTATAGAGTGGGTAAAGAACATGACCCAACATACTGCCCTGAGGTTTATCTGCCTCTGTTATTGGACATAAACAATTACATACTGATTTTTACAATTACAATTTTAACAAACCTGAACATGGTGGCTTCTAGCAGTAACAGAAACTCAGTGATGTATATGATTATCTAAAAAGAACTACAATTAAAAACGTGTTTTCTGTTTAATAAAATCTTGGGACACCATCACATAAAATACACAAACATATACACATATTCTCTTATACATTGTTGAAATTTCAAAAAGAGAATGAAATGATTGTCTTTAAAGCAAGCTTTCACAAGTCGTCAGACAGTCAATCCAATTTTTTCAGTTAGTTAATGTAACACTGAACATTATTTTTGTATTCGGGTTAAATCTTTTCCAGTAACTCAGTAGCTGTTTTTACCACCAAATTACTTAAATTATTCTTATTTTTAAAATTCTTAAACATGTTTTTAAATTTTAATATCACCACAGAGTATTCACTATAAATATCAATCAGTAAACGCAAACAAAATTCAGAAAACAAATGTTTCGTTGTTCGAAATGTAATGATATATTTAATGTAATAACAGAATATCATACATTTTATTGTAAATAATAAAAAGTGTTTTAACATTATCAATTATATGTATCAAAATGTTAATATCAGCAAATTTAATTTATTTAAAATTATTTATGATTAATGCCTCAAATGTTACAATAGATATTACCCAACGTAATATTTCAGTAAATCTCAAAGATTTTAAGCTGAATTTAATCAGGTCTAATTGAGAAAAGTCCCATTCCCTGACTAAACATATTAATAGTTAATGATTACCTGAACTTTATCGAAAGTTATTTCTACTTCCTCCAGGTTTTGGTTCTACAACTAAATATTGTCTTAAAACTTTATTCCATCACTAAACTTAAATAAATTTGAAATTGATATATTTTAATTTTGTATATCAACAGCAATGGTGAAAATGATGTTATCAATGAAGGGAGTTATTTATCTAAATCTTTTAGGTTCCCGGTTATGGCAATGCAAGTGAACAAAAATATTTGTTGGCGGACAATTTTTCTTTCAATTCAATTGCTTGCTGATGACAATTAACTTCACCCGCGCAAATTTGTCTGTAATAATTCGCCTAACTTACTGCACGAGGCATTTTTCATGTACACGTATAAATATTTGGATCAAAAAAGTAATAAAGTACGTTATTCTAATTATAATATATGACCGATACTGTATAGCATTATTATTATAATAAAGTAATAATATATTTTTAATTAAATTTATCTCCCCCCTGTTGACTAAAAGTGGACACCATTAATTTTAATTATTGTACCGGTGAATTTTTAAAAAGAAAACATTATATAAATAGCAGATTTATCCTTTTTTAATTAAATAACCGTTTGGTAGATATTGTTCCCGTGATAATGGGGCTTGGCGCATTTCCACCTATAACATTTATACCCACGCCGTAGAGATATTCTTCTAAGAGCCGTTTAATTTTAAACTCTTCCGACTCCTATAAATCTTACACTACAATTCACAGTTTTTTCGAAAAAAAATGGTAGGAGTGGGTGGATGTATGGCGTGTTTTATAAATAATGATCGAAATTATTTTATTTTCTTCAGCGTTGTCTTTTATCGTAGCTTTCGAGTCTATCTTTGTTAGTTATTGTTACGTTCTTTTATTTATTGTTATTTAAGCATATTAGGCTTATAAATTAATTTTAAGATTCGTTTAATATGAAGCTTTATTTTGACAAATCAGTATAATGTATTTTATTCAAAGTATTATCCATCTATAACGGCTACTTTTTTGCCATCTTTAAGGCAATTTGCGGATTCCGTCTCGAGAGAACGATATATTTCTTGGGACTATGCACGAATTGGGCCATCTTTTGGTATCCTCATAAGAAGGGATTGTTTTATTAGGTTTTAATAGCTCATAGCATACCACACATAGCTTGTCCCTCCAAATAAACAGCATAATGATGTTTTTCATGATGTTTTTTGCTTTGGATTATCGTAATTAATCTATATTTCATCACCAGTAATAATACGATGTAAAAATCTTTAAAATTTAGCCGTCGAAGCAGCATCTTATGATGTACCAAACGCCTTTCATGTTCTTTAAGCGATTGGAAATTGTTTCTTATGTTACTCCCAATAATTAGACACGGATCATGATCGAATAATGCTTTCAAATCATCATCTTCAAAAATGTTTGACTGTTCAGAAAGCTCCTGCCTTTGGTGTCAAAATCACTCAACAGCATGGTTACCATAAGCTTCACACAGTATTCGATAACCTTCAGACACCTTCTTCTTCAAATTGAAGTAAATAGTAACATATCTGTTACTTTTTACACCATCATACAATAACACCATCTGTTATAAATTCTTTAAATTTAATTTATAGGCCAGTATCATTTTCGTTAATTCCTGTTTTAATTTTTTATGTAAATTCTGGATCTCACATTGTTTGTTTTCATTGAATCACTCTGTGCATATTATCTTTTTTTTTTCAGTGTTCAGTACTAAGTTGTTCTGTTTATTTATCTTACTCTATCGCCTTGTTCATTATTATTAGCGAACTTGTTTCGTTATTATGCCGGTTTTTCTAACCTCTTAGCAAGCTTAAGTTTACAATTTGTCTGTATCTCTTATTATTACATCATCAAATCTTTCAATTGTCCCATTCTCGTTCTGTTTTGCCTTTATTAAAATTTCTATATTAAGTCGCTTTCACCTCTTCTTATTATTTTTAGCCCTCATATTGCCGTTCTTACAACCACAAGATATCTAATATATTGCCTCATCAAAAAATACTCAGTTATTTGACTTAATTAATGTTTTCTGTGTTCATACCGAGACTATATTAAATCCCATAAATCCGTCGACATTGTAACGTCGGTGCCAGATGGTTTGGTGAAGATAAATTTTAAAAATTTGTCTAATCGTTTTCTGCTAATACGTAGAGGATGACGAAAACAAAAAAACAATGCAGGGATATCCCGATTAAATCGAGGTCCGAAGACGTATTCTACGATCCTAGTGCAGTCTACGGATGACATTTCTTTCGCATCATTAAAAATATGTACATGTCGTTTAGATTTATCGTATCCAACGTCATTTATAAGCTTGTAATTTATTTATAAAATAAAACTGAAATAGGTGGAGGATATAATTTAAATCAGTCAAGTGAATTTTTTTATATTAGTTAGATGTTACATTAAATATGATAAGTACAATTATAATTTACAAATTAAAGTATTACTACTGTTTTATTGTATTTGTATTAATACAGAAGCAAGGCTAGTACGGGATTAATACCTCAATATGTATTTCCAAAATTACAATAAAACTAAACTACTTAAGCTAAAATTGAAAGTAACACTTCACAAGTTCGTGTCGTTTTATTCGCTTCAATCTTCTGATTTCCTGCGTGTTGTCTAGTAGCTATATTGCTTCCATGTTGATATCATTCAGCAGCCTTATTTCATATTTAAGGCAAAATCTTGAATCACATCGTAAATCTACTTGATTTCGAGGTCATCGTGCAGCTGTTCGTTGGTTAAGTATTGTTAATTAAACGTAGAACTTTGTTTTGGGTGCGTTGGACTAGCAATTGATGTTGATGTTTTAGAGCAACCCCACATTTGCACCCCGTAGGTTCAAATTGGTTTTATGATTGACTGATGAATAAAGTGAAAATGGAGATAATGTTTATTGTATGTGGGGTGGAAACTAACAAGACAGATACATTCAATATTTCCCGTTCAACCACTTCCTCATATCTCTGCCCAATTACTTGCAAATTTTCTATTGTTTAAAACCTTCTATTTTACAAAATTAACCTTAAGAAACATAAAAGTCAAATAATTTGAGAGTCGCTAAATAATATGACATAACATTAAAATGCCATAATTTGTTAGGAACTTCAATTTCTACGGCTTTCTACCATTATTTTTACAAACAAATCAAGTAGTTAAAATAGCGGTTTCCTATGTTTTCTAAAAAATTAACGACGTTTCTTCATTTAAACTACTACTACTACCTTAAATTTTCGGTAAAACAAAGAAACAGATCTCGCTCTAACGAAGGCCATGGCCAGGCCTTGTTATTTTAGAGCCACACCTCGCATTATAAATAGAATTATTCAAGCAAATGGTGCATAATTATTTCCATAAAGCAAAACAGGTGTAAGTTATGTTAGGCGCTATCAGAATTATGTCAAATGAACTTATGATTCACTATACTATACTTGTCATTACTATAGCATATGTCACTATACTTCCGTTAAATATTTTTGTATTATTCTATTTTAAAATTAAAAGCAGAAAAGTAAATTCAATATTAAATAATAGAATGTATTGCTAATAAATCTACATGTACTTAAAACCCAAACCAAAATTCCAGTTTTATTGGCCAAAATCCAGTCACTAAGCTTAATGACCACCACCATCTTTCGGACTAGTTTAATTAATTTGTTTCCTCCCAATTCAAATATCCTCCAGTTGTAAGAAGATTATTCTGAAATATAAAAATAATACATTGTTAGACGTTGCTCTGACTGTTGCCTCCTAGTTGTTAATTTATCAATTTAACTTTAAATTTGTATTTCAATTGAATCGATTGTTCTAAATTTCAAATCATAGATTGTAACGAGGCAATACTTTAATTAAATTGAATAATTTAAAATTCAAATTTTGTATTTAACATGCCAATTAATTTTGAATTTAATCTTGTAAGAGTTTGAGTTGAATTTATTTTTTCCAATTATATTAAATTAAATTCAAAAATTAAATATAAAACTCACTACACATTCTGAAGTTCAAAAAATTAAATAGTAAGCAATGGTTTTCGTAAATGGGCAGATAAAACTACAAAATCATTTAACGTTTTTATTTATTTAAAAATAATAGAATAATAGGGTGATAAAATAAATTCGTAAATATCAAAAACCGCTATTATTTCAAGAAAGATGTGAAATGTACGAAGCGGTACAAAAGTGTCCTTTTATCATTCATACCAATGGTAGAAAGGGTAAATGGTTCGGTTCAACTAGCAGGAGACCAATAAGGGGTCGCGAGTAGATTTTTTTTACTTATTTCTAAATATATGTATGTAAAAGTCTCATATTTATAAATTATTTTAATGGGTACCCTTTGACGAGTGACCTATCTAGAAGTCATCTCATGGCATCTCCGGTGTTACCCAGCCTGTTTATTGGCATGAGTGCGATTTTTGTTCCTTGTCTGATTTTTATACTTACTTATAAACAATTACTATAAATTAAAATACTCATGCCACATAGAAGTAGGAGAACGATGTTTATAACTCTATTCTATACTTAACTATTTTTTTCTGTCTTAAACTGATTCCACTTTATCAATGTGCAAATTAATTTGTATTTGCTTGGAATTCTACTTATTTTATTAATTACATTAGCCACTAGAGCATATTAACCGTTAGTTTGGAGTAGCTGGGTTATTTACAATAATTAATTTTACGTTATTAACGGAGATTAGGGATTCTTGGCTAGTAGATTAAAATAAAAACACATAATATTGTGAAACATTAATATCAACTCATAATTTATTTATTAATATTATAATAATTTTCACCATTCATTAATAGTGAAAATTATATGACTTATAGATAATTAGATAATTTTATAAGTAAATTCTAACACTGAGTTTTTGGAACTGGTTTTAGAATTTTAGTATTAATACATAATATATTTATCCGCGAGAGATATAAATTTAATAAATATTAGGATGATTCTGGCTTTAGTTGAATTTCGGTAAATAAAAAATAAAAATGAAAAAACTATTTTATTATAATTTAATCTTATTACTATTTCTATATGAAATAAGGAGTTTTCTGTATTAATTAATAATTCGAAGCTGTAAAAGTAGGATGTGATCTCTCAATACATATTTAGGGGATGGAAAAAAGTAACTGACACATGACATACCCACAATATTTATTTATAAATAAGGTGTTGAGCCACCATTTACTTTAAATACCGCTGCAATTCTTCGCAGAATAGATAGAGAGTGTTTTAGAGTTTAAAGTTTTTTTTAGAGTGTTAGAAGAGATGGAAATTTACTCCTCACGCTCTGAAATAACACGGTTGGATTATATTGAATTCTGGCGATTTTGATGGACAGAACTGAAAATTAAACCTGAACGTTTGTGCTCTTGTATATGGACATATTGTCGTTTTGGAATATGGCAGTGTTTGGTAGCAATATGCTGGTCATTGTAAGCATTTTATCATTGAGGATTTCGAGATATTCATTTGCGGCAAACCGGACGATGATGTGAATAATGAATGAAAGCAAGACCAGCTGCATATTCCCGCTAACCGAAATTACTAATATCCTTTCATTTAAATTTTGAAACTTTTTAATAGAAATTTGGTTTTTACGACCAAAAAGAGACAGAACTCAAATAGGCAGAAAGAAATATAATTATCTTATAGTTATATAATATAAATAGATTGATATGTAGAAGACCGTTTCAGTAAGTGATCTGCTGTACAATTTATAATCTAAATCTTATTCTAGATACTATTCTAACTTATTTTAAAGTCTATCCTAACTTATTCTAAAGATTATTCTAACTTATTCTGGAGATTATTAAATCTCGCTCTATGTGTCTATTAATCAGTTCGTATGGTAGTTTGCGTTTGAGCCTATACACTTCACTGTCATCGCGCACATTTAACTATTTAGCAAGTGCATTGGGATGCAGTAATAATCTTTCAGGGTACTTCTCACTAACACTTCGAATCACACTCGTTATGGGTTCTAAGGGGATATCACGCTGAATCAGTTTGTTGGAGATGTGAGATGGGGCATCGACGATGACTCCTCAACACTTTATTCTGAAACCTCGGGAGGATACTTATATTAGATTTGCTAGTTATACCCGACAGTTTAATACCATAGGTCCAAATAGGCGTAAGTATTAATTTATACAGCAAAACCTTGTTATCTAATGATAATTTAGACTTACGCCCTATCAGCCAATACATTTGGTTTAATTTAAGCCCAAGCTGTTTACGTTTTGTCACTATATGTTTTTTCCATGTGAAACATCGATCAAAATGCACTCCCAGCTGTTTAACTGCTCTTGTCTGCTTGCGGAAGTTCATTATTCTTATATTTTACTAAAGAACAAGTTCTTCTACAAATGTGAATGTCACATGGGTAGATTTTTTCTCATTTGCTTTAATATGCCACGTTTTCAACTACAATTCGACTTTTTTAAGATGAAGTTGGAGGTTTCTTGTGGCTGATATTGGATACAGTAGTGTTTGTTGAGGTCGGTAGGTCAGCTGTATATAATAAATATAACAATGAGCCAAGAACACTGTTCTGCGGAACACCTGAATATATTGGGTGTAGGTTAGCGTATTCGTCACCATGTTTGACAATAAAGTGTCTGTCTGTGAGGTATGCTTTCAGCAGTTGAAAGTGCGTATGGGGCAAAAGCTTTTTCAATTTAATATGCTGTGCCACACCTTGTCGAAGGCCTGAGAAATGCAGCAGAGCAATAGTTAAAATCGTTAAGTTTTTGTTAATTTGTTTCACTAATCTATATATTTGTCTGTCTGTTGTTCCGTGCTTATTACGGAAGCCAAATTGATGTCTGGAATAATATTTCCCTCTTCTGCGATTATGTAGAGTCTCTTAATATATAGTTTTTCAAAAATTTTAGAGATCATATAGGACGATAAGAGGAGAAATTTTCTGTAATAATGTATAAATCATTCCCAAATATGGAAATAAACAAATATTTATAAATGTATAACAGAAATACAGTATTTTATGATTTTTGAATACTCTCATCATACCATTTATGCAAGAGTTAGACAGATTTGAGCACTATTTAATACAATACATAATTTGGTTTTAAATAAACTTTGCTCCAAATAGGTACACGTAAGTATAACCAGGTAATTTAAAAATATTAATAACAATTATAAATTTAGAATCATATCTAATTAAACAAAACTGGCTGGTAATAAAATCCTCACAAATCTCACACATTTAATCTATTAATACAGGCATCGAAACCTAAAACGTAGTAGGTTTATACGATCACGAAGTTCTTCGTTGTCGAAAAGGCGAAGCTTTCTCGGTTGCCGACTTCGCGACTCCTCTATCAGCTGGTCGAGAGCACGAAAGCTCGCTGCATTCCTGACCGCTTTTTTATGTAGTGCGCGGGCAAATGTTTTAATTGCTTCTGCCGTCTGCCCTTTACGTGTAGTTATGTTCCGTTTTTTACTCAGTTTCTTTCGACGGCATTCAAATGAAAAGTTCCCGAGATTTTTTCAGCTTTACCAATAATAAACCTGCTGAATAGGAACGGTATTTTGTGGAAATATTGAATTTATTGGGTATTACTAATTTGGTTGTATAAAGTCAATATCCGTACATCCGTTAAAAATCAGTTAGATGTTTTAGATTGAAAGTAACTTACTTAATATTAACACAAGAATTATAATCCAACTTGATTGAAATACATGCTCAAATAGTCCCCAGTCAACAGCCATAGTATTAAAATCACTTATTTTGTGTGTTAATTATCAATTTCAAAGTGTATAAGTAATAAATAAGTCAATTTTAGAGAGCATCATAAAATCAATGCCTACTCAACCGTCAATAACCAGTTAGTTAATTCAAAATTATAACCTTAGTTGATTGAAATACATACTCAAATACTCGTCACTATGATGTGACGTCACTTCTAAGTATATAAAATGTAAACACCAGGAGCCATAGCATTAAAATCGCTTATTTTGGGAGTTTATTATGAATTCCAAAGTTTATAGCGATGTGTAGTCTCTCAATGTGATAATACGCCAATAAGAACTTACGAATTATTTGTTTATGCCTCCACAAGAAGTGTAACTGCAGTATTTTTTTTGTATGAGGAATGTTTTCTTCTTTTTTTCTCGTTTTTCGTCTCTTGAATCGATTTACCACTTTATATCAGAATGAATACCTTATTCATTTTCCAGTTGCCAAATATGGTCAGTTTGATAGAGTATCATAAAATGTTTTCCTACAACATATAATACTATAATTATAACTACATATTCTTACTAAATATACAAATTAATTTAAATAGTTCATAAATATAAACATATTCTTAATAATAAAGAATGTGATAAAAGATATAGAAGAAAAAACTATTACTACGTTTGATTTATCACTTCATTTTAATCACAAGATTTTAGTATCTTAGAGCCACATGTGTAAACTAAAATTTAGTCAAATTATTTGATGATATTTGATATACTTGATTACTATCACCCGTAGTTTAGTAAACTTACATGATTCTTTAATTACATAAAACTATAGAGTTACTATAATTATATATGTGTTTCAATACGAACATAAGGGGTTAATTTAGCTTTCCTCATCCATCCAATAAATATTTGTCATCATCTATTATACTTCTTACATCAACATTTTTATTCAATCTGTATTTAAGGCTATCTGCAATATTTACAGCAGCATCTGTGTATAAAACTTTTTTAATACAGTTTGATTTTACATAATATTATGGTAAATTAAACTTACCATTAAGCATTTTTTAAGGTTATATATTTTAAGGGAGTAAGGGAGTTAACTGTACATAGATTGAAGTTCGTTCAGTTACATTTAACTGGTGTAATAGATGTTTCTTCATCACTACGGAGGATGCATATGACCATGTTAAGAGATACGAATCGATAAAATGTAGGGTGGAATTAGATTGTGATATGAGTGACCGTTATTCATTTGTCTGTATAAAAATTAAAATAAAATACTCCCTAAAATAAGAAATCAAAGAAATACGGAGAAAGACTCATATGATGTAAATGACCTATTCCACAATGCCCCATAATCGCTGCACGTATTTGCAATCTTCTCGTGAGGCAATACAGTGTTGAGATTATGGCCCTTTCTTCACTTTATCCACCATTAGAAATATAAAATTCTCATGTTTTTAAAATGATTAACATTTCTAGATTATGCTGAGCTTAAGTATACCCCAAAATTTTAACAAATCACATCTTGCAAAATTTAAGCTGTTAGTCTTGGTACGTACTTGTTATTTTTCTTTTTAAAAACAGTTGAAAGACACAGAGATTGTTGATCAGTTTATTTAGAAGATGTTATTCGCTCTGATTAACAAATAAACATAACTACATTATGCATTATAATTGGTATCTTATCGAACACTTTTAATAATAAAATGTTGGCGTAAATGATTGATTAAAAAGTAAGTTAAACTGGTGTCACCAAAGAAATATAGCCATTATAGGCTCCCAATACCAACCCCGATTTGTTAAAAATTCTACATTACCTAATATAGGTTTATGTTATCCAAATACCTATCAAAAGCAAGCTATAATTTTTTAATAATCAATTTAGAAAAGAAGTAATCTGGGAATGAATAAATCGATCTATAAATCTCCTTATATTATTAATTTTTATCCACAGCCGTAATGTGCGAAGTTACGGTTACTAAAACCTTTTTGTCAGCTAAGCGTGGCCATTTTATTATTAATTTCACTACTAAAGTACCGTAATACATTTCTTTATGAAGATAATCAACAAAAGCCATTCGTCAACAAACTAAGTATTTGGCGCTATCATCATGTCAACCTATCTTGTATTTGTTGTGATCTTTTGATGGATGAGATTTTTGTTAGCTATAATTCTATAGCTATAGAATAAATTCACTTCGTCCAAGCATTTTGCTATTAACGATATTATTTAGACAACATCTTATAAATGATAATAATAGTAATAATAATGTCTCTATTACTTAGATAACCCTTTTTTTTTATAACGGATTGCTATTGTTATATCCTGCATTTTTATTAAAGTTTACTCTCTTTGTGATGTAAATCTAACCGCACTTGCGTGACATCCTAGCACACCCGCAACACAAGCTATACATGCATTTTTAAAGGTGGTAACTACTTTTTGTAGATTCCAATTTTTCTCCAATGCTTTAATCATTCAGTTCATATGTGTAGTACAATCCTAATTTATAAAATTCATGTATTACTATTGTTCTGTTATTCTTGTATTAATACACAAGTAAGACGAGTGCAGGATGAACGCATCAGTATGTATTTCCTAAATTAAAATTAAATTAGTCTAAACTAATGTAAAAACTAATGTAAATAGTAAAGACTTTGGTTCGCTTCGATCTTCTAATTTCCTGCTTGTTATTCTTGTATTATTTCACTTTTCCACAGTTCTGTGATCTGGTAACCTTAATTGATTTCTTTAGGGCAAAAGCTTGAATAACTCTTTATTACAAGCAATAAGCATTGGATAATTAATCGAAGAACTTTGTCAACGCAACTGTTGGTTTGCTGTTTTAGTGCAATCTCCTATTTGAACGCCAATTACTCATAGGCTTCAGTCAGTTAGATAAACCAACATCTTTGATTTTTGTTCAAGTTCTACTAACCTGTACAGTTCTTCGATTTTAAGTCTGATCTGGTCTGCTCTTTATCTAATAATATTATATTCATATAGGTTGAGGAATTATTTTACAGACTAATGGTTACCAGATATTGTTTTAACAATACTTTTAACAGCCTCTTTTGTTTTTAAATTCCCGACTAGTATATTTTAAATAATACATAAATATTTATTTTTTTTAGATTATTGAAAGAATTAATTATTAAAATTAAAATTAAAAAAATTTTGATTTTTTTATTGAGTTCTTTAGTGTACCCAAATAAATATTTAGAACTAAAACTATTTAGAGAATTCCCAGAAAAGTGTTCTTAGTGCTTACAAACCTTCAAGTAACGCCACTGCAATAGAACCGTTAAGGACTCAGCAATATCGTACATGAATTCTTATCGGGTGCCTTCTTGGCGTAAAGAAAATCGGATAGCGAGTTCGTACGTATTTTATTTCAATTCTACAGTGATATGATAATACAGCTTTACCAAAATTTCCTTCTTAAAATTTCCGACTAATACCATATAATGTACTCAAAATATTTCCATTTTTTATTATCCCAATTTGGAGCATTTTCATAGGTATTCGGTTCGGTAGGTTCAACCATGTCATAGGATAGGTGATTTTAATTCACTGAAACGTCATTTTTTCAAATATTTTCTTGCTAGAAGTTAAATAGTTAGTTGTTAGTTAAATACTTCTACGTGCAAAATACCATTTGACATCACTCGACGACAAAACATCAGTATTGGTGATTAGATTTGATTCAATTCTCTTTTTAAATTATCTATATGAAATGTTATCATAATATTGATTTAAATATTCTAATATTAACATTATTATTAGATCTACTACACTTTTAATTTTAATTTTTTTTGTTTACTTCTTTTTGATTACTTGTTGATTGACTTTTTGATTGTAACTTAACTGTAATAGTTTTTCTGATTGAGCCAATTGAGCCAAATGATGCTCAGCACTTTCATTATTATAAAGTTACCCAGAAAGGAATCGATATTAGTTTTCAACTATTGGTGAATAATGGTTTGAAAGTAATTTTGTGGTAATATCTACTTTTACAAAAATTTCCATTTTAAACGACATATCTTGTATACTATTTATTCGTATTTTAAATAAAGGGAACTGATATGAATTTATTTAATACTGCCACTGAAATTAATTAAGATTTTGTCAGTTTTGCCCATCCACATATTCAGAATCGCCCAAATGTCGAACATCGTTTTCTAGTGTGCTTTGGTTTTATTTACCTAACATTAATTACAAGCCAAATTTCTCAAGTATATTCCACATTTTTACATACGAAAATACATGAGTTATATATTCCGTTGATCTGTTATTGTTATTGACAGTAAATATTTAAATTCCCTTTACAAACGTCGAAAACGAAAGCTGTTATTTAGGCATACACGAAATACTATGTACCGGCCGGTATAATGTGAAGATGTAAATTTTACGTCTCAGAAATGAAACATGATGCTATGGCCAGAAGGCGTGCAGTATTTATTGTTATTCTTTATCCGCGCTGGATGCCACCATTATTTTTGTCATGGCATGTTCGGATGGTATCGTTTTCTCGAAATAGCGGCCGAAAACGCGTCTTTTAACCGAACGGCTCAATAATCACGCATCATCAGTTTTAGTTGACGAGGACGACGACATTGGAACATTTACGGTTTGTTTACTTTATGGCTGTTGCTGAATTTCCTGTTTCGCACCTTTGTTATTGTAAATTTATCGATTAACAAATGTACAAAGTGGAAACATTACATAAAACATTATGTCACATGTTCTTCATTAATTAAAATGTATGCATTAAACTAAAATTCAAAAAGTTAATTCATTACTAACTTCGTTACAAGTCCGGTCAATGTAGCCATAAAAATTGTGACAATATGACCATAATCCCCACAAACTTGAATTTTGGTAGATATTTTGGGTTCGCCATTACAAAAAACAAATCTCCATAGATTCCACGTCCGCTAAAAATGTTGTTCAAGTTCAAAGGTCAACATTTTCGGTCTTAGATTTCTCTAGCGAAGGGTAAGTTTTTTTAAACATTTATTGGTTCCTAAGAATTATCATTTCTTATTTATGGCTGAATTAGCCGGGCTAGTAGTATTCAACCAAAAATAAGTTAATTCATTTCTAACTTTATTAGAATATGATTTGGAATAATTTAGACTAGATAAGACAAGAATTACGTATCCGCTACAAATTGTCTTATTCAGGTTCATTAGGAAACTTTTTTTTGTTGAAAATATGGTGATGAGATTGATGCCGACCTACAAATGGTTAAGGTTCATTAAGATATAATCTATATAATTTCCATAATAATAGGGATATTTATTTTTCATATATCGAAGTCCAAAATTGTGGGAAAATCTTGTTTCTACTTATATTTATATGAAATATTATTATTGGTTTTTCTAATAACATTTTTTTTGTATCAGATGCTCGCATGTATTCTAATCATTTGTACACTTCAAAAAATAAAGCATTTAATTATAACAAATTTCTACAATACATATTAATCAAAATATTTTTCATTATTTTCTACAACTTTTTTCCATCTTTATGGCAGCTTAGCGATACCTTGTCGAAACAACGATGTTGGTCTCAATCATCGATCTATTTTGATTTTTCGAACACCAATTAGGTCATGCTGCGTCGATCTGAATAAGCGGTAACCAGAAGGTGCTGTATCTGGTGAATAAGCTGGATGCAATCAAACTTCTTACTCGAGCAGCAACAGTGTTTCTTTCACAAATCTTGTAAAATTTGGCCGAGCATTATTATGCAAGATTATGGTTTTGCGCATTTTACTTACTATTGATTGTCTTTTTGCAATGATAGTTTTAATTTTGTATAATATAATAATTTAACAATAATATTGCAATACAATTTGCTGATCCGATCAGCAAGATTTTATGTCCATGAATATTCCGCTTTGGTGTCATATATCTTCCAATTCGATTTTTTAGACATTTTTGCCTTTTCCAAGCCGTTATTTGTCATTAACATTCGCAGTTTTACCAACAGACATCGCTGGTTACTTGTATATATTTATACCATACTCTGTTATATACTATTTTAGTAAAATAAGTTAATAATATAATGAGACAATCTTTTTAATTTATTGCGACTATTTTAATATCTTCAACATTTCATAATGTTGGTTTCTAAGACACTTAAAGATAATTGTAACTTCTTTTATTTAAACAGCACCAGTGTTGAGGAGTATATGTCAAGCTTCACAAGTTGCTAATGGACTAGTGCTCTCGACAAAGTAATAGGATTTTTTATTAAATGTTATTTCACAATCAGTCACAATTGGTGTCAATGGTAATATTTGGTTGATATCTATAAGCATTTTTGACTATTTAAGATTCTTAAAGAAACATTTTTTTTAATTTTCATTACATTTTTATTAATAATATTAATTAATGCTAATAATTATATGCTTAGTTAATAATTATATCCTTTGAACAAAAATTAAATTTAAATATGAATGTATCGCTTTCTGTCCACAAAAGATGATATTGATACATCGAAACTTTTTAAACAATTTATTTTTCTAGAGGGCAAAATGGTTTTTTGTTCCAAAAAATCTCAATATATCGGAAAATGATCCATATTTTCAACATTATTATATTAAAAAGCAACAAATTCGTATAACAATATGGCCCTTGGGAAATTGTACAAATATTGTTTTAACTTTAATGTATTATTTATGATTATTCATAATAAATTAGACCAATCTAGCCAGACTTACGCCCACGTTAAGCAATAAGCATAGTCCACATATATCTTAATTAGCAAAAAGTAAACTGAAGATTTTTCTGATTTTTAATTCATTCGATTATTTTACTATAATCCAGTGTTCATTCATAAATATGTTAAATGAATTGACATGATAATTTTTAGCACATATCAATCAATGTTTCAAGATCATACCTTTCAATTTATAGACATATTATCTGTATTTTTAGGCATTATTAATTTCTTATTTATTCCTTATAAAAACTTTCATAACTAATACTTTTATTGTTATGTTTTTGTTAAATCTTTTTCAACCAATACATCCGAAATAATATTTCTTTGACAAAAGTTAATGAGATATAATGTAGTATACTTTTATAAATCGTGTTATTTTAGTTATTGTAGATGTCGAAGCTTTATAATCGTTACTCTATTTTTTTTTCACCAACCGTGTCACTTATAAAGAGAAATATTTTGTAGGTTTTTAACCGTTTAGGCCTCCTCAGTGATATCATTAATTTCTGAGTAAATTTCTCAGTAATAAGAAGGAATATTTCAATTGCAACAGCAGTGATAATCTTAGGTTTGGTTCCCGCCCAGGCATGGATGTAAATTTATGTTGACTGGATGTCCAGTCGGTAGACTTAAGGCTCAAAACTATGATAAATAGTAGGTATAGTAAGTACAGTCTATCGATAGCCGCTACTTTTTCCCACCTAGTTAGTCTATTTCCACTAATCGACCCATTTCTTGGTATCTTTGTAAGAAGTGCAGAGGTGCGCAGACAGGTCATGACTCATATGTTGGAACAAGTAGTCATCAGAAGGAGCAAGGTCTGGAGAACACGGCGGCTGAGGTAGCACCCATTTTAATGTTTCCGAATATGTTTTCGCCGATATTGCAACTTGGGATCGAGCATATTGAAGAGTAACATTGTCTTTGTTAGTATTCCGGTCATTATTCACGCAGCACTCAGCTCAAACGCAATAATTGTAGTCGATAGCGATCTCCATTGATGGTTTTATCGAGTAATGCCTTCAGATCCTCAACATTTTTTGACTGTTCAGAATGGTCTTTGTCTTCGATGCTAAAATTACTACTTTTAAGACGTCGAAATCAGTATTCAGCTGTTGAAGTTGGTTAAGCATAGTTGTCATAAACTTCACACCCACCTCCGATGACCTTCAGTCGCATTTTCGTTCAAATTGAAGTAAAAAAGTACAAAAAAAATTGTTATACTATGACGAAATAACACATACTGAAAAGTGAATCAGTGATGCGTCAACATGAAGTTGGTTACAAACGTACCCGATGAGATTTAATACGCATTAACACCATCTGTTGTAAATCCTTTAAAATTAATTTATAGGCCTATAGGCCTTTCTTTTTAATACAGATGAACTGAATTATTAACATAAAATTTCTAAATAAAAGATCAAAAAGTGCTGTTCTAAAAATTCGTTTCCTCATTTATAAACGCGGAAGCTATTTTTAATATACAACCACAATTTATTGGAATAAATGCAAAACAAAATAGCTACGTCTGCTCGGTCGATATTGCTTAAGATCTCTATGGTTAGAAAAAAATATCCGACAAACTAAATTGATAAGTAATCGCTTGACCGCTTTCAGGCTCATGGGGTCATCTAATCTTTGTCGGTTGGCTAGTGAGCCGTTAAATAAAAACACTAAAAATATTTAGTTAATTATTTAGATCAATGTTCATGTGTCGGCTCTGTTAGGCGAAAGGCTCCGCCATCGTGTTTTGATAACGCCAACTTCAAACCGATATTTCATCATTTTTCCGGAATAAATACATATTTAGTTCTTGTGTATAACATAATAGAGATTTCTAGAATTGAATGGATTTTATTATTATCAACATCTCTACGACTACCTTATTATCTTTCGGAACACAAAAAAATACGGGGTTCGCTTCTGGCTAATACGGAAGTTGCGGTACTATATCGGTACTATTTTCGATAAAGAGCATCCCGTAATTTCTACTAAACTTTTTAAATCTGAGTTTAATGCAAGAAGCTTGTAGTTAAAACAGAATTTTTGGTGGTCGTGAGTTTCGCATTCTTCTGGTTATAGGTGAGGTGAAGGACAACATATCCGATCGACAGAGCGGAAGAAGTTCGAGTAGCATCTTGAAACGAGACTGGTTTAAAATGGGCCTTTGTAACTCGGACCGTCTGTCACTGAATGGAATCTTTCAGCGCATCGCTTGCCGTTTGCCTGTGTAAAGTTATCTCTAACCTCTGATTTTTTGAAACCACTGAAAAGGAGTTTTAACATTTTGCAATAGTGGCCGTATCTTCTAGTAGATAGTTCAAAATAACGAATACCGACACAAGAATAAAATGTTTCGTCTTGGTTATAGTTAAATTTATTGATTGAGTTAAAGAGATATGTAAGCGCCTGTTATCTTTGGAATTGTGATTTGTCACATCAAAAAATGATCACTGTTAATGACCAATTTGTTAACAATTAACACATATCTCAGCTATTCAGCCTTTATTTTTTACCTTTTCTTTTTAAAATATTAGGTGTTTGCATGTATTCTGATCGTTTTTTTCACGTTAAAATAGTATTTATTGAGAAAAATTAGTAGAATATATATTGATCAATTTCTTTGTCATTTCTTACTGCTTATTGACACAATATGGCGATTCCATGTCGATAGGATAATGCTGCTCGTTCAATTTGTTGAATTAACATCTGTAGACAACTGCAGTAACCGTATCATTCCATTTTAGCAGCTTGTCTTTATCAAGATTTTATGACCTTGAATATTCCATTTCGATATTGATTAGATTGATCTCATGTACTAAGATTACTCTTTGGATTTGGTATTGGCGTAATGGATTCAATTTTCATCGCCAGTCACAGGACTGGTATCTGTATAGACTGAACATGTCTAATAAAATAAATGAAGAACAACTGAACATTAGAAGAGTTGCTTACATTGATACTTCGTATTTTCATCAATAGATATCGCTGATCGAGCTATTTTTGCATATATTAAAACAACTCGACACGTTTTAATCTTGATCAATATCACCAATGATCAAGAAGCTATTTTGCTTTGATAGTAATGATAGAAGCGTTCTCCATTCTATTCTGCCTGTTACAAACTATTTGTTATTCATTTTAAAATTGTTTTATCGAATTCTGAATGAATTGATACAGGTCTACTTTAACATTTCTCTATCATGCTTTTAACTGATGTACCATGAGTTGATTTATATTACTATCCATTGATTCAGAGATAATTACTTGATAAAAACTGAAAGAGCTTTTCTCTATATTATATTTTACATTATAGAATGTACTAATATAACTTTTGAAGTAAAATACGTTTTCTGTATTTTTCTGCTTTTAATTTTCACTACGTAAATATTTACAGTGGGTGGGCAAATTATTAGGGACAATATTGATTACTTGGGGGTCTCTTATATATTTTTATTTGTATCTGTAATCTACTGGGATCATAAAAACTACAAAAAAATATACAATATGAAACTGTTTATAATGTTCGTTTTATTAATTTTAATATTATTAAAAAAATAATAGAATTAATTCTAATATTCAATACACGTTTTCGTATTTTTCTGAAATTTGGAGTTGTGATACCATCATCTGATGACAGTTTCAATTAACTGCTGTTTGGTGATCATTTTTTTTACAATCGCCCGATTGGTAAATGATGAATTCTGGTCTGATGTCGTCCCTGGTCAAGGCAGAACAGTGATTTTTTTCTTGCCAAATATGCAGTAATACTTATAGCTTGTCACAAGTGCCGAATCATGCATAAAATGTAGTTGTCATCATCAGGGAATCACTTCCCGATCTGCGATGGTAATCAAGTTTCTAGTACTCGCTTGTATAAGACTTATTTAATTATCCCTTCTACAATATATATGCGTCCCATGTCTCTGGCTTAGATAACAGACCACACCATGACATTAACTGGGTGTTTAATCCGTTATACAACCCAATCGGAATGGAGTTGTTCACCAGGGCGTCGTCTTACAATAGAACTTTTATCAATCAAAATTGTATGATTTGTCGGAAAAGCCCATTTGTAAATTAATAGAATTAATACTAAAATCGCTGTTGATTAATAGTATCTTTCAAAAAGTTATACTTATCCGACCCCAGTCTGCAACAGTCATATTTTGATGTTATCTATATTTTCTATTGATATTATCTGTTGATATGTTGATGCTGTCCATTGGAGTCGTTTCTTTTTCATGCTATAGGTGTGTCAGGGTGGTTTTTTGGAAAACATATTACATTCAATCAACCACCTCCGCATTGTCCTCTCCGAAATCTTTACACCGTCGTCATTTATTACCGTAGTCAAATTTCGTTTTTGTATGACTTTTGAGGCAGATATTTCTGATTTTTCGATCGGTACGAGATATGGTCATTCTTTCTCTGTCATATTTGCCAATATGATTTACGTCAAGAGGGTTTTTATTATAAATTTTAATTTTATTTCGATTGACGACAGAGCTTGACACATCAGCTCCAGCTATCTCTCTCTCTCTCTCAGCAGTAACAACGTTTCTATCTCTTTACATTTTCTTGGAGACATGTTCAACTCCTTGCCCATCCTGAAAAGTTGAACATTTGAGATAATCGCGCCGAACCATTAAAAAATGTATATTCGTGGACAAATCATAGCAAAAGTATTATTATATGGAGCATTACTTATCTTTCGATTGTTTTAGACACAAAACTCGTTTAAAAGTAATAAAATATCTAAAAGAATAATATCTAGACAATATAACAACAATATTGCAAAGCTCGCATTTTGGCAATGGTGCACAACATACTTTAAATATGTCATATGAACATATTTTGTTGAGTTGTTAACAACGGGAATAAATAGTTTAATAATAAATATATTTTTATTTGATTAACTTTATTGGTTATATTGTGTAGAATTGATATACCAATTAACTGATTTTACACTTTTTTCTAGGGATAATTACAATCAGTAACAATTACAAACATAAATTTACATCATTTTTTTTTCCTCAATGGAACCTATAGTCTTGACAGTTGTAGCGCAGTTGCTGCGTATATAGATATTTACGTAATAAAAATATTTTTGAATTAAAATGGTAGCGGCTAAAATAGTAACAAACTATATAAAAATAAAATGTTTTCAATATTGATGTCAGGCATTAAAGTATTAAGAGTTTTTCAATAAACATTGAGGTTTCTAAGGCAGTATAAAATCTAAACGGTAACTGATTTGTTGATTGTGTTTCTTGTGCTTAATCATATCGCCATAATTTGTTTGCTTTTTTTCTATTATCTATCGTAAATTGGATTTGAGCTTTTTCAAATTGCAGTTCTCTCACTGTGTTCTCATGTTTTTTGTTTACTCGACGCCCACTATTCAGGCGATGAAATAAGCGTTTCCACAAAGGCCTGCATGTCGACAGCATCTATTTATATTTATAGCGTTCGGGAAATTGATTTTCTCGTCGGAATTTTCGATTTTGTGTTTATATATGTACGTGTTCGGACCGAAATAGGTGCTAAAGTTTGTTTATAATTGCATCAGAAACAATGCATGATGATATTGGCCTTACATTCTGAAGATGGATTCAAACCTTGCGAAAACTGAAAACTGAAAACTCATAATGATAATTCGCAATACTTTAATTACGTTCGATGATGTAGGTTTATGTAGAGCGTTTCTGTTTATTAATTTATACACAAAAAAGGCCTTGATCCAATTCTTTTTGTATTCATGATCTAACCGATACTGGCATTTTATAGATATTCCAGAATCGAAAATGTTACAATAGTGAAAAGAAAAATATATCTCTCAATTTTAATTAAGCCTTAAAATTTGATAATAGTTAGACATTATAAGTTTTTAAGGCCATTTGACGTCGATAAATAGGGGGCAAAATAAAATTATTTATTACATATAATTGAATGTTGTTTATTTCTGAAGCACTGAGAAAAAAAAGGCAAAGCGGGTCTTTTTCGTGTTAACGTAAAACAGACACATTTTCACAAAATGTTATTCAGAATAAAATATTAACTAAGGTGCTCTACTTTGAGAATAAAGCCAATACTGTAAGCATATTGGTTGACGAAATAGTATGCGGTATTGTCGGAGAATAGTTTTGTCTTCATATTATTTCTCATCGACTAATCAGCCATATACAATAAAAATATTGAGTAAATATTGTGGAGAAAATATATGGAACTTGATTGACGCAACTATTTAATAGGTATCCCCAGTTTGCTCCTAACAGCAGTTATGCATGCCTGACTACACTGAAAGCCTTGATAAAGTCCAGGAAGACTACACTTATTTTTTTGACCTGACACATAAATTTAATATCTATGGCCAATCTAGCCGCTTGATGTAGAGAGGAATGCTTGAGTCTGAAGGTTAATCGCTCGTTTGGTGGAAGGTTTTGGTCCTGAAACTCTACAGAAAAGCAAGGAGATTAAGTTTTCTCTACAGATCTCTAAAAAAAATTAAGAGATCGGCCTGTTAACATTTTTCTCTTAGACTTTTTGGGATTCTGCAGAGTAAAGTGTCATACTACATAGCACATATTCGTTCGCCTCTTTCTGATCTCTCGATTAGCCATTTTGTGGTCCTCGAGGTCTCAATCTGTTCTTTGTAGCCTGTTTTTCAAGTTACTAATTTACTTATAATTTACAATTTACCAATTTCTTGACGCACGTTGAAGATGGTGTTCCAAGGAGATTTTATATTAGACACAATAGGAGGCCTCGTTTTGAATGTCATGTGTTATTTTAATGGCTGTTGGCTTATGACTCTTCGATTTTGTCCGAATTAATGCTTGATATGGGTCAGTCCTAACTTACGATAACGAAAAAACTAACAACAGTTGGTTGATTATGATCTTGGATGCTTTGCTGTGGTGGGCTATGTTGTTTCTTGTGCCAATTAGACGTTCACATGGCCTTTTATTCTTAATACTCTTCCGTCAAGTTTGTTGTGGTGGTTTAAAAGGTTAGTACAAATACCTCTTCAGTATCTTGGTTATCTGAATGATTTGAAGGGATAAAAACATATCTAACTCCGATTTTTTTATCTCAATGGGAAAATTTCACTTGTAGATTCTTAGAAGGTTTATACATTTATACGCAAACACCTTTCGTCTCCTTGGCTAAAAAATCGTCCACGTCTCGCTAAATTGGCGTATTACGGGTTCCATCCTTTTCTCGTCTACTTTATATATCCTATAACACAAAATAATTTAAAATACAATACAATAGCCGTATTTTCCGATAATGGAAAATACTATCATTATTATTATATTTTTGTTTTATTACAAACTATTATAAATATTATTTATAAAAAATTTTTCCTATATTTCTGGTACATATGTTGTCTTCTATATATTCTATTTTTGAACAAATAATGTTTTCTTTAAGGGTCTCTTAAACTTAAATCTGAACACATTAATATTTTCTACATGCGCCTGTACGATAAAAGTTATTTAAGTGCATAAAAGACCCGTATATGTTATTATATTAAAAATAAAATAGATAAGTGAAATTATTAGAGGGCTGTCCAATAAGTTTTGTTGTGTAACACAATTTTGTTAAGTTTGAAATTCTGAAAAACCTTATATTTAAACACTCAAAAGAATTACATTATATGTTTTTAAACTTATCCTAAATATATGACACAAATTCAGAGTCAAATCTCCAACCAGAACAAGGCCACGAAATCAGTTTATATATCGCAGTGCATCACGAAATCTTAGCCGTCGAGACAACGCCAGATGTCCCAAGACTGACCTCAAGCTCGTTCGCTGGTAAGTTCGTTTAAAAGAAAGACAGAAAAAAGAAATTATGTCATCGTGTAACGCTGCAAATAGCCGACTGCATATGAAACAAAAGTTGATTGCGTCATCGATGAAATAGACCAAACACAATGTGGTCTCGTTAATTGAAGTGTATCAAACAATTTAATTTCGACGATGGTGGATCACAGATAGCGGGAATTAAAAGGTCAAACAAATGAGAAAAGTCCGTTTGGGTGCAAAGCTATTTTTTCTTATTTGTTCGTGTCGTTTCAAGGTTAAAAAATGGCGAACTTTATAGGCTGTTAATCGGCAGGCGTGTTGCAGACACATGTTCGAATATTGCCAGCTTTTCGATAACACCTAACACCCGCCTTATGTACGGGTTTATCTAAGATATTGTATTTAATCAAAACAGATATAAATCAAGAGAAATAATTTTGAAGCAGTCATTTACAGATGGAGATATTTTTTCAGTATTATATATATTCCTTGACTGTAAACGCTATGGGTATGGCTTGCAATGCCATGTTAAATAAGAATTGATTGTATTATATGTTGAATATATTGAATATATTTTTGATAAAAACATTTATAAATCCGACAAAAGTTACTTTTAGTTTATTGGCTGTAAGCGGTATGCGTCAATACTTTATAAAATAAAACTGGTTGTATAATATATTGAACTTATTGAATATATTTTAGCTATGAAATATTTTGATTTTCCTGTTTGGTGGCAAACTGATGCCATACACATGCAGCGAGCTAAAATAGTGTCACGGGGTTCCAAAATTTCTCCATCTATAACAAAGCCAACTTAATCAAATGGTACATTGACACATTCTGCATATTGGCACACAGGACTTTTACCAGTTCTAATTACCAATTTGTGACTTTAAGATGGTACAAAATCTAAAACAGTTCTGACCAACGTAATCAACTGATTATGTTTATGAAAAAATTGTAATTTTTTTATAGTAGACCTCTCTACTGAACCCGTTCACTGAGGTGTCTGCGATTGAAATCTGATTGAATGTGTTTAATATTAAAATAAAATTAATGAATGTAGTTGTTATTTTAAGAGGTTGTTGAGGAACAAATTCATAAACGCAGATTACAATGATTTGGGTATGTCTGTTGAATGAAAGGTGAACGAACTCCTCACAGATTGTGGATTTTGGAATCGATCTTTTGGGTGGAAAGCAGTTGGGAACAGCTTTGAAAAAGACATGGCTCAACATCAGAGAAAGTGAATGAGACAAATAAAATACTGACATAACATTATCTGAAGTCTTGTTGGGAAGTAGACAATCTCCCCGAGCGTTGGCATTAGATGATGATGATGATGACGATTAATTTTAAGATTGCGTTAATTACCATAAAGTTACTTATTAAATTAAATAAATTATATTATGATATGGTATTTTATTTAAAAAAAAAACATCAGTAAGTAAATGAATTGATAGTGGATTTTAGGTGGTCTGAATTCAATTCGAGTCACTTATTCGATTCTTTGCTCAAATCCATATTAATACTTCTAGATGGTATACTGTATCTTGAACAGATTAACTTGTGGTGATTTATTAACCAATTCGGTGAGGCACATCGCTCATACATTTTAACATATGTTATACAGTAAAAGAGTAACAAACCATGTTAATATCCATAAAAACAATAAAGTACTACTCTGTTACTTATTGGCACTTAAATTAACAAAAAAAAAGAAATTACGAAACATTTTTCTCTGTTTGATAACCCTTAGCCGTGATAGTGAACGTTAACAATTTGCATTGACCTTTTCAAACGCCTGTGTTGCTTCAATGAAAGGATGTTTTGATAAAACGAAATAGTGATGTAACAGTTTGCTGGATGGTTGCGGTTGATAATCAGTTTGCTCTCTTAAAAATATAAATAACGAAAATAAAACTGATGTCACTTCACTAATTGAACCAATAAAATTCATATTAAAACAGATCGATTCGGAGATATTTCTAATGTAATTTCATTTGCTTGTCGAATGGTTTAAAATTGTTTTGGTTCAAGAAGTCACATAATTGATAGAATATTGGAATCAGTGTCATTACATAATTTGTTTCATTCAGATAAACACTTTTTATACTGGTATTTTCAATGTAAACGAAACGTCATCAGATATTTTAAAAATTATTATTAATTACTTTTAAATTAATATATTTTTTGTTTCGGCATCTCTCACTTGTTTTCATTTATTCATCAATGTTTAGCTGGCGATCAGGTGGTCGGGAGGTGTGTCTAATATTGTGTTTGTTCAACTAATAAATTGCTGTTGTTACCGTATGCCTTCAGGAAACTTTTTCTAGCAAATACTGTAATATCTGACCATAGCTACTCTGGGTTTAGAAATTGTTAATATTAGGATACATAACTCCACAAATATTTCCGGATTTGGCGAGCTCCATTTAATTTTAAAACAGATAATAATCCGAGTTTGGCGCATGCGTACATACAGCTTTATTAACTTGTAGATTTATTAACTTTATAACCTTGAGGCATGTCGAATGTTAGATAGTGGAATAACGGTCTACAAAATACCCAGATATATAGTGCCAGTAGTGCCAACTAGAACCAGATAACGAATAGCTGGCAACCCCGAGACGTTTATCTGGGATGTTATTGAAAGGTATTTCCAATCATTCAGTAACAGACCATCGTTTGATTTAAACGTGCCACCATCGACTGACCATGCCTCGTCTCCAGGTAACACCGGTGCCATCCGTTTTATCTATTTTCTATTTTCCATGTTTTTATATTACTTCAATAAATAATGGTCACACCAGTGTTTCATTTCGTTTTACCTCCATTCACCAAGCCATCCCAATTTACCCTAAATACTTATATCTTTTTTATCGTGATTATCAGATTTAATGTCGAAAATATGTATAAGCAGATAATAGGTTCAGGAGGTAAATAAAAATGGCAAAATTTTGGAAATAACACATTTTATTTAAAAAAGTATTGCAGAAAACAAAACATAACATTCCCACTATAAATAAAACAGATGCTGTTTGGATTTTATCACTTTTAAAAATTTAACCTTACAGTCTGCACTTACCCTTGTTCTTCCCAACAACACAACAATTTAATCATTATTAGTATAGAATTATTAATGTAACACAAAATCTAAACATTCTAGATATTTCTGTTGTTTTGATTTGATCGACTCTACCGATCTACTCGAAAAAATATACCGCCATTAGAAAAGGAATATAATATAGTTTATACTTTTCAATGATTTATTCTACGCAGGAGAGTGCGCATGCGCCAAATCCAGATATATTTGTGAAGTAATGTGTCCGTCACATTCACAGTATAATTCACATACATATAGAGAATATTTGCAAATAGAGGATAATAAAATGAGTTGAAAATTCACTATAAGTAAATGATAAGTTCTGTGGTGAATACATATTACAATTACTATTACGGCAAGATTTAATTTATTTCTAACAAAAGTATTTTGGAGACTGTTTTTGAAATTAAGATTATGCTGCCTGAACAGTGATTTTGGCCTTGATGGCCGAAAACTGATGCTACTATTGCTGATGGTTACATTAGTTGTTATTCGTGATTCTTGTACCTCAGTTTTCTAGTTGTATTTTAGTAGATTGGACCAAATACTCCGTTAACCTTTGGTTGACTTTCAAGACACTGGAAGCACTTCCCAATGACTCTTTCTTAACGCTCGGAAGCGTGTCCTTGCAGATTTTTAAATTATTAAGCACAGTAGATTTTCTCGTTTATGAAAATTTTAAAAACAAAACCTTTTATTTCATTTTACAGAAAGAAGTAGCGACCGGAAGCACAAATAATGCAATATAATACTCCCTCATAGAGAAACAACTAGGGATGTACGTGTTCGTTGTCCTCTCTGAACCGCGTATACTTACAATAACATTGTTTTCCTGTACCTACGTCCACCAGTTAACCTTTGGTGCGTTTTTACCCAAATTTGCATGATATTTTCCATGTCTTAGTGAGTCGCAATCCAACAGTCTACGGCTGAGCAACTAAGACACTATAATTCCATTTGGTATGTCCTGAACTACAAGTGAATGTTCCACCAAATTCCAGTAGACTAGTTAATTTACAGTAACTTCTATTCGGTTTTGTTAGCTGGATACTCTGAACTGCGATCCTAGTTCCAGGAATTCACAGGTGTTGCACAAACATGGATGTTTCATAATTCTAATAGCTTAGGCTAGTGGATTTGAGCACTTTCAAGCCAGTTCTTGTGAACTGCATTTAGTTACGTGCTGGAATGCTTGGAGTAACTTTGGAACGATTGCCAATATAACCTACCTATTTTTAAAAAATTAGTTTCCCTTCATCATAAGTTGGTTCCAGTCATGTTTATAAAGACATTTTGCCAAGAATTAAGTCAAAAATAAGCCCAAAACAGCGTCAGTCATATTCCGATCCCTCTTGTCATACTATCTATTATCTAATTACTAAATACATTTTACATTATAAGATTTATTAAATATGTTCTTCGAAGGAACAGCAGCAAATTCTGATAACAGATCCAGGTGAGTTTAATCACAAAACTAATCTGGAGAGAACTAATCGATTGGATTTGATGAATATTACCAAATCATTATAATTTGTATGTATGTGTTTATCATATTATAATGAAATAACGTAGTTTCCAAGATGACCCGAATCGATATTTTAATCGAGCGTTATGTTAAACGTAAAATTTAACGCTGAACTTCACTGCAGAGATCTTTATTTCTCATTACCAAAGATATTTTAAATATAATCGTATTTATAAATGATGCATCGTGAACATTACAATTAAAAGCGTGACATTAAGCCAGTCAATGTCGTAAACCATTAAGAATAATCAATTTTATGCGTAACTGAAAACGCGAAACGATGGCTATAAAGTAATTGGCGTCCTGTGCGGTCCATATCAAACTTTCTCGGCCAGTCCGTTTCGACGAAAGGCCATCAATCAGCGCGAAGACAGTTTTAAAGTCTTCAATTAAAACAGTCTGCGTTTTACCTTTCATGTCATATAATCACTGCTGGAACTGGCTTCAGATAAAACAGAAGTTGACATACGCTGCTTACCGTGTACATAATTTCTGTTATATATCATAAACATCTTTGTTTCTTAATTTATGTTGTACGATGGGGATCTCTAAAGGACTGGGAAGCCATAAATCGTAAATAACTGTTCACGGTTCCAAATAATCACTTTATAAATATAAAACTTTTAAATTACTTATTCAAATTCATTATGATATCATATTCATTCAAATTATTTATTCTAAATTCAAATTTACTTATTATATTATAAATTACTAGAAGCACTTTTTCTTTATGACACAATTATTATATCAAAATATATATATCTGCCTAGGGCAATAGAAAAAGTGCAAGTGGCAGTCAACAAAATCTACAAAAGGACGAAAGATTGGAAAATTCAACTTATTAGCTCCAAATCTGTCCACGTTAATTTTGCATTAAGTCGAAATAATAAAAACTTAATTATATCACTCAATGGATGCCCGATTCCTCAAGCAGAATCAGATAGATAGATAAAAAGGTTACGTTACGTTAGATAAAAAGCAAAACACATTAGAACCAAAACAAGACAACTATACTGGTTAGTCGGAAGATACTCTCAACTTGATCTAAAATCAAAGAGGTTGATCTATAATATAATTATAAAGCCAATTTGGACCTATGGGGTGCAAATATGGGGTTGCACTAAAAATTGAAATCAACTAGTCATACAACGCTGTCAAAACAAGGTTCTTCGATTGATCACCAATGCTTATCGCTATGTAACCAACGAAGAACTGCACGGTGACCTGGAAATCAAATGGATTTGCGATGTTATCCAAGATTTCGCCTTGAAACACGAAAGAAGATTACTAAATCATACTAACGTGGTAGCAATACAACTGCTGAATAGCGTACAGGATGTCAGGAGATTAAAGCAAACAAAACCATACGAACTTATATAAAGTATATAGATTTAGTGTGAACTATAGCTATAAGTTACAATTTTATAATTGAGGAATACATATTGATGTATTTTCTCGCACTCGTCTTGCTTGTTAATTAATCCAAGTACATAGGAAAAGTAGTAATACATTAATTTTAAATTAAGATTGTACTAAGCGTATCTAATAAAGATGTTATAAAATAAAACTTTTTCTTTCTATTCTTTCTATTCTATTTATATTCTATTTACGTTTAACAAATAACTTCATAATTTGATATATTAATATTTGTTGTATTTGAAAACAAATAAAGGAAAACATTAATGGGTATCATAGCTTTAGACACTTGTCCGATATTTTTAATCCGATAGAATTCTTCTTATTATTTCGTCGGCTTAGTAGGTGGTGGTGGCCGGCTACTGCTGTAATAGTCGTGGGTTCGAATCCCGCCTGGGCATGACTGTAAATTTATGATTGTGTCACGCAACCAAGCTGGATGTGATGGACATCTTCTAGGATGGTCTCTAAGTTGGTCACTCGCCAGCTGGTAGACTAAATGCGGACACAATAGTTCGGACAAGGGGTGTTGGTCACCAAGAACAACATCAATTTTTCAATATATCCAAGAAATATAATTAATTTTTTTGAAAGAGTATCGAAAAATATCGGCGTACAAAAATATCGATAGATCAGCCTAAAATATCGATATTTTTTCGGCATCCTTAGTTCGGACCCCACGTCAGAACAGTAAATCCATTCACCAAAAGATCTAGGACGTTAATGTGACTAAACTCCATATACATACATACATTTCAAAATCCTCAAATTCTTTTAATTCTTTTTCATATGATACAAATCTACACAAGAGGCATGGCTAAAATTGAACTGGATTTTTAACAATAAAATCTACGTCGAAAAATACTCAAAAATTTTCGAATATAAAATTTCTTCTTTTATAATGCTATGTTGCACAGAAAATAAAAGTCCATCGATTATTTTCTGATATTGGGAGTTCAAAATAGGGAAGCTGAATGTATTATGTAGAACAACACCATTTCCTTTTTATAAAGTGTCACAAATATTTTTGTACTAATGTACTCATCAGGCATAGCACCTTCTGATTACTACTTGTCCAGATAGATGCAACATGGTTTGGCTAGTACACGGTTTCCAAATGCTGAAGAAACGCGAAAATAAATCTACGGTTGGATTACTGCTAAATCAACATCTTTATATTGACACAGTATCACCATATTGCCAAAAATATGGGAAAAGGTTCTAAAAATTGGTAAAAAAAAAACTAAAAATGATGGAAATTTTTTTTTAATAAAAGCCTCTTGAACAAAATACATGCAAGCACCTAATAATTAAAGAATGTGTTGTCCTGTTGAAAATTACACGATTAAGATCTTGTATCAATGGCTTTATCGCACAACTTCTCTCGGCCCAACCTATCTCAGAATATTCAAATTTAATGTAATACGCTAACAGTTTATAGATTACATCTTCGTAATCCCGTGGTACTACCACGTAATCTGTTTCGAACATAATCTTACATATATTTCACGAAGTTATGTCCGACTCTAGTTTAGTACATTGAGCAGATAAACATTTGTGGTGTATACATTATTTGTCTTCAATATTATCATAATTTTCTAGATTTCTTTCAAAAAGGTTTTCAGAACTATATCTCTTCAATTTTATTACATATGTTTTTAGTTAATAGGTTTTTATCAATAGCTCATGTTGTTGAAAAATATCCGATATGGCCTATGAATAGTTTTAAAAGTATTTTATTGCTATGAGTGTGAATTAATTTTCAATGATTTACGTAAATAAAATAACTTATGCAATATCGCATTAGACTTAACAAGCAAGATAAATTTAATGTGCAATAACAACGTAGAAAAACTAACATGAAGGACTTAAATATATAATCACACTAAATAGAATAAAATTCGGCTGTTTCTTTTTGGACATTAAACTCTCAAAACCCCATGCTCTTCTGACAAGCTGCACAAAATACAGAAAACAGATAAGAATATGTTAAGGGGTGATAATTAGAGGAATGCCATTGCAAAATCAACAAGAAACATACAACAAAAATTCTCAGAAATAAATTCACAAAAAAATTACCTATAAACTGTTACATATTAACAAAGTTACATATTAACTGTTATTATAGAATATGAGATAATATACGAAATGTAAACAAGACTTGAATCATATCAAAAGATCATATTTAAGACCAAAACATAAAAATTTCAGTATATTTCCATGCATAATTATATTGTTAGGTTCATTAAAATATTTTCCTATTTGTTTTGATATAAAAGTTGTCATATATCTTTTTTTGTGTTTAGAAAATGTTTAATTCCACCTAGTCATCAGCAATATAGCCGGCAATGGCGATTGTAAATAAATATCCGACTAAAACTAATAACACGCACTAGGTAGAAAAAGAAAAACATAGAGCATATAGTAACGTACAAAGTATATCTAACATAGTGTATGCTCTACCTAACGATACGTATACCCAACTATCTTTCGAATCAATTCGACACAGTTTTCGAGCTTCTCATCAAACTTATTAGTGGCCGAAACAGTTGATAGTCTGTTGATAAATACTTGGCTTAATCAATATATTTCAATATAATTTCAACGTTTTGTTTAATGATATCTTATTAATAATGTTTGACTGCAATAGTTTAGTATAATTTCAGCATTATATTTTCAGCTTCTGATTTTACTAAATACATAGCAGATCTTCAACCTTTTTATCAACCAGTTACACACAATTCTTTTTTAAACTGTATTTTTATAGATTTCTTCTTCTTCTTCTCAGGATGGTTTATTTCTTTTTTAATTATTCTGTTAACTTTAAAGATTTATCTACAAGTTACTAATGTTGAAAATAACTAATATATAAAATTAAACATTAAAATCGCATTAAATTTGCTTCTTTTAATTTCCAAGAAAAAACAAGACGCAGATTGGGATGCAGATTTTTCAATGAACAGCCACAAGCAGCAATCTGAATCGTCGATTAGTCGTTACTTTTGGTCTTGTCAGTGTGTAAGCGCGCCGCTCACAATATTCTCAAATATTGTATAATTGTAAATAAACTATCTTCTAATATTTTCTGTCAATTTAGGCCAGAGCGTTCCCATCATCATCAGTGTATATACGATCATGTTTATGTAAACGTTCATATCAGTAAGTAAAATTTGATTTTCTTGGTATAAAATCTTCAGGATGAAGTTCATTATAAAGCCAAACAGGTATTTAACGGTATTTCTTCGCGTTAAGAAATAATTCAATGTTTAACAAGAGATTATCTTTATATATTATTTATTAGACAAATGTATCTATGCTATTTTGCAATAATTCGACCATTCTATGATTTATGAAAGATTTTGTGTTTTTAAAACGTTTTTCTGGAACAATTTTCATTTTTTCGAAACTAGAACAAATGTTTCTGGAGCTTGGGCTTGAAGTGGAGCTTCAGTTTGCTGTTCTCATAAGTTTGCTCATTCACTGTCTTGATTAGCATGTTTTTCTAAAATTATAATGCTCGGATAGGTACATTGTAGTTAAAAGGATGTTGAGATAGTTTGTATTCACTCTTGTGATTTGACCCATATGCACAACATTTGACATTTACGCATTGACAAGACACGTTTACGCTTTTATTGTAGTTAAAAGTCTTGCAATATAAAATTTGACCTTTTCTTGTCCTTTATTTATAACGTTTATATTGATATCATCGCTTAATGAATTTGTCTTCTTCTTACTTGCTTAAAATATTAATGTTTTCGTTTAACTCCTTAATTTTTTCAGTCAATTTCTTGATTACTTTATTATTTCATTGCATTTCATTGCCTTTTCTGCGGACAACCATTATAGTTTGATCGTGGATGTCATCTGCATTTCTATATCCTTCAGTATATTTATGAGAAGCTCGCCATCTTCGATCATGGTTTAAATTAACAAACTGTCCAGTAGAACACTAACGCTATTTGTATATCTAATGATTTTCTGGGTGTTTTTAATTAATTAAAAGCTGTTTGTTATTTATTATATTAAAGGAAAATGTAGTAAACACTTTTAAGACTATCTGAAAGAAACCAATTAAACTAAGTAGCATTACAAACAAATTCCTATTTTCTGCATAATGAAGTAATATTTTATTAAAACCATGCAGAAGTGTTGATTGTTATTGCCTTGAATTAAACAATGTAGCCGAATGCAATGATACGAAAACAAAAAAAGAATTTTATTACTAAAGAGGAGACACTTCAACTGATATTAAAAATTGTGTTTTAAATATTATGGGCGCCGACTTAATCGAAACTGTTATTTTTCCCATAAACGATTCCATGCTTTCTTTAATTATAAAGTTAATTAAGTAGCGAGTTGGCTCGATTAGCGCTGATTCTTGTTCCACGCGATTCAATACACAATCAATAAGAAATGTCCTCGAAACACGTCTGTAAACAATAACATTTCACATTGAATGTCCGTTTTAGACCGAACGTCCACTTATGGGCACCTTTCACGCCATAAACGGACTTCGATATCTTAGCGCGCCTCAGAAACACATGCGATGGGCGCCCAATATTTTGGACTTTATTTGTGTGTATATATATATGTTTCACTGACGAATAATTAGGTCAGCTATATAAAGAGTAAACACATGTTCGATGTTAGCTTATGTGCTTAAACGTTCAATCTGGTACATAGCGAATGTCATCACAGGAAGACGTGTGCTCAATGAAATTCCTTGCGTACACAGCGAGTAAACTTCAAAATATTTAGTTTCAGTTAACATTCTTTGAAATAATCTGCTAAGAAACATGTATTTTCTCCAAATAATTAATTATTTATAAAATTGAAAATATGTTGTATTGGTTTATAGTCGAAAATTAATAGATAATTTCGAACTATTTATTATTGAGTTATTCTTTAACATTTTCAACATCTATTAATTTTTACTAAATTAGAGTTATTTTTGGTGCTAAACAACTTTAAGACTACGCGTTTACGAAATCTAATTCCATCGATAGAATATTGAAACTGTAGGAATGTTTGTCTGGTCGGTCGGAATGTGTGCCTGTCGATGCGATTGTTTGTCCGAACACTCACTATTATTTTTTGGAAGGAATTCACACAAGAACTGAAAACACTGGTTGAATAAAACCTCTTTACTTCGACATTGAATGATACATGTGGTCGACGGGTGAATGGTCAGGATATTAGGTTAGGTAAAGAAAGTACGGTAGCGCTGTGGAAATGGTACTGTTACGCAAGAGAGCGAGACTTTTTTTTTCTTATTCCATGATGACCAGCTAGAACCAAATGGTCTTTTGCTGATGTCGTTTCGGATACGGGATACTGAGTGTTTTGCGGGCGACAGAGACCCTGGGTTACGACTGGGATTAGTAGTTGGTATACTACCGAGTTTTGTGGATGGGTAGGGATTTAGTCAAGTTGTTGTCGTATTCTAAGGCGCCTATGGAGAACCTTACACTGTTCATGTTCGTGAAATTCTTCACGAACGGGATGCCTGATTCGAGGTGAGCGTTGACGTTTCTCACAAACCATGGGGTATTGAGTAACGTGCGGACATTTTTGGATTGGAACACTTGGAGTAGTTCAAGTTGTCTCTCAGAGACATACTTGTACCACACCTGTGCTCCGTAGAGGCAGATTGGACGGACTACCATTTTGTACAGAGTCGCTTTCTGGGGGATTGGAAGTTTACTTTTTCTGCAGAGGATTGGAAATAGTAGGCTGTACACGCCAATGCCTTTGCGAATAGCGTGCTGTATTTGAGCTGACCATTGGAATCTGCGATCGGACTGGAGACCGAGGTATGAAACTTTCTGGGGCCAGGGGATGGGGATTTTATCAATATGGAGGCGATAGGAGCCGAACTCCTTCATCCGGTGGAACAGAATAGCCTGAGTTTTGCTCGGGTTTATCTGCAGCCACTAGAATTTGCACCACAGCGTCAGGACTAGAACATCTCTCTCCAAAGTCTGCATAAAATGCTGTGTGGGAAGAGAGAGAGACATCGTCGTGCTGGTCTTTTATAGCCGGAAACCGCATTGTACCAATCCACCAGCTCCTCAATATCCAAATAATTCAATTCAGGAACACAAAGAGTAAATAACTCAGTTTTTTTGCCTTATAGTAACGTTATGGTAAGCCACATTTTGAGAAAGTATAAACTGACGTTTCCACTAGTCCATAAAGTACATTAAACAGCCTGTTTTCCTGGATGTAATATATCCTGGATTCAACCCAATTTTGAGAGTGTTTTTTTTTAATATCACCCATTCAATGAATGTCCAGTTTGTACAAATCTATATTTCGTAAGAGTGCAAATCAAAATCCCTCTGAAAAGTCTGCTATTAAGTGGATTCATATAGAGACAATTATTATGAGCGATGGTGAACAGGTTCATTTACGTCTAACTCTACAGTCTCAATAACCGTACATTATGTGACGTCTCTTTGAAGTGTGATGGATCAGTTGAAATTAATTTTGTGACAAAACTATTTTATATATACTAATTTAGTGATCTGATGGACAATTATATCGACTATAAAAGACATGTAGGACATGATACCTTTCTTGAATGAAATCATAAAATTCTAAATAACTCTACGCAGTTTATAGGCATGTCAATCTAGTCATGATCGAATGACAAAGCACATTAAATGAGTAAAATATAAAAACTATTAATTTACTTTAAAGTATTATTTGATTTATTGGAAAGGACGCACTTTTGAATGGCAATAGAAAACGACACGAATGTACGCGATCGTTGCCCCATCTGGACAGTTTATAGTTCTAACACAATTATTTTTGAGTATCGCCTGTACCTTCATCGGCCGGTTTGATTTTATTATCATCGAAATGGCACTGTTTCTATCCAAATTTTCATGGTATCTTGTAATGGTTTCCTAAATTTTGATGACCCCAAATTCCAGTAATCGGTGGATGAGAGACTGAACTGCTACAATCCGCCTTTGTTGGCCTAATTACAGTAGATTATATTAGTTCACAACAACTTAAGTCTGTCTTTGATGGCCTTACACCTTGAACTGTGAGGCACGTACCGAGAATCCATGGACTGAATCCAAAGCACATCTTACTTGTAATAGTTTTTGGCTAGGGACCTAGAGGGAACTAAGCTAGGAACACCTTCAATCCACCTTTTCTTTGTTTTATTTTACTTTAAAAGACTACATTCTAGAAAACTATCACTGAAAAACACACAGATAGAGAGGATAGAAGGATTTATAATGGCTGTAGAAGAAAGTATTAAACTGTATGTTCGACCGAAAACAACTGAACAACTGGATAAACAGAATTATTTGAGGTCAATTTACAAATTTGCTCGCTACCATGAATAATATTAAAACAGCTCTAAAACATCGAAGTATTACATTTATTCGACAACCTTCTGAAGATTGAAGAGAGATAACTCTATGAACCAGTATGGTTGTTATGTGTATTCTATGAATTGCACCATCATCGTTATTTGAATCCTTAGATCTGAACTGGAAGATCAATACTAAGAAAATATTACTATATAGGGAAAACTAGTCGTAATATATATGGCTCGTGCTTTTTCGCATTTACCTACTACTGTTAATATTCGTTACTATTCAAAAATAAGATCAATTTGGAATGATGAGCATCCATCGATAAGCATTTTAAACAATTAAAAATATAACCTGAGCTGAATATCGAACCAAAAACAGAGAATCCGAACCGAAAACAGCGTCATCAATGAGTGCATCTAATAACTATTAATGAATATGCAAAGTAAATATTTATAAACCGATTTATAAAACGTGAATATAATAAATATTATTAATATTCGTATTGCCAACGTTCGCTATTAACATTAAGAAACGGCTGTCATATGAGACATCCACAGCTGAACGCATCAGACACTTTATTATGTAACGAATAAAAATATAAACATCTCAGATGGGAACTGTTAAACAATATAAGTGATTCGGCGCCTAAATGAACATCTCCATGAATAAATTAAAACACATGCGGTACCGTTAAAAAAATGTATTTGTTAGAGGACATGCCACGGTGGCAGTCAATTTGTTAAATGTTCGGTCATCTTGTTTTTACAGGCAGCGGACTAGACACTATTTCGTTGTTATAATCTGGTGTAGCTGAAATTATAATCCAGTTCTTTGATTTAACTGAAATAGCTATATGAAACAATTTAATAATAATTAAATTATGCAACAATTTTATTTTATTTTATATTATTTTTATATACTTATACCGTTCAATAGACTATCAAACAAATACTGGGTGTAGCGGAAAGCCATTACCGCGTTTCTCGGAAAGAAAACTATATAATTTTTAAGAAAATAGAAATCAAAATCAAATCTTAGAAAACTGTTTATCCTTTGAGCAAAACCATTCATCGATTCATTTTCCAACTTATTCTACATCGGAGAAGTACTGCTCTGCAAGCGCGTGTCCCATTGATGCGAAAATTTGATAGTTGGATGGGGCAAAGTCTGAAGAGTACGGCGGGTGCAAAAATATGTCCCATTGAAATGCTTTGAACGCTTCCTTGACCGGTTTTGTTTTGTGATGCGGCGAGTTATCGTGCTGTAAAATCACATTACCTTGTCTTCGGACCCATCCCGATCGTTTTTCAATCAATGCAATGTTATAATTAATAATTTATCGTCGGTAGCGATTACTATTAAGTATTTCACTAGGATTCAACAGTTTGTAATACACCACGTCAATCTGGCGCCTCCAAACACTGAGTATTATCTTGGCACCCATCTTCCCGTCTTTTGGATTCCCCTATTGCTCCTAATCAGTCGCTAGTTGTTTTTTGGGCCAAATCATCGATATGAGTGCTTTTGCCAATTGTGTTTGAGTTTGGATTGGGTCTCCATCCAATAACTCTTGTACTTTCGCATCTTTTTCGGTCTACCAGAAGGTTATTTGTCTTGCACACCAAAATAAGTTTTGCATTTTCGAAACCACGCCTCGCGTGTTTTTAAGATAAGAGCATGATCATCGTAAGTTTCTACCAGCAAACGACGACTTTCATCGGCCTTTTCCTTTTGATTAAATGCGAAAAGTAATGAGTGTCGTAAATACACGTTTTCAGACACGAAAGTTGACATTTTTACAGAGATATACATCTATGTCGGTGTTACTTTCCCAAAATATCACATATATAGCTTTGAAGCTTGATGTCAGTAGAGTAAAATGTCGTAGGTGTCAAATCATAACATTGCATACTTAAGTCTAGCGGCATCTGTTTCTACCTCATCCGCCATATTATCCAGATATTGCTCTTTTGGATTATTATCTATACCGGTCCTGACCTAAGCCGTGTACCATCCTGACTAAACAACAATTTATTTCTTTTAAAATATAAAAATATAAGATAATATATGATTAGGTGGATCAAATTCCCTTTTGCCAGTTTGCTTCCATTATATCGCCATCCGCATTGCCCCATCTATTACAAAATATAAAATATATTAATTAGAACATACAATAAAGTGCACTTAATCTAATTTAGTTGCAATGCAATTTGAGTATCTCACAATTTATTCTATTTTCTGATTAACTTTTATTATATAAGCTATTTTTAAAACGTAATTGCAATTCTAATTTGTTGTTTTACAGATAATAAGAAATTAACGTTAACATTGCGTTAATAAATAAATTCATGGCGATAGTATATAAGATAGTATATAATATTAAATACTATATTGACATTTACACATTAAATTGTATTTTTGGTAATTTTAATTTCAGCTGCCGTATAGATTATTATGGGTCCTATTAATCGTTTATATAAATATCAATAACTAAATCATCTAACTATGACCATATGCTTACTGTTCCACCTTCTGATCTTTCAGCCAGTATCATTCATTCATTCCTGTTTCGACCTCTATATCGACGTTTTTTAATTAATTTTTATTATATTTATTTTATGGCTTTGAAAAGTCCCCGGCCCACCATAGTAATTTTTAATATAGTAAAACACAATTTTTTGGTAAAATTAGTTGTTTTTATTCAATATAATTCCATTCAAGGGTGATACACTTATTATAGCGACCCTCCAACTTTTCGATACCGCGTGTGTAGTACGATTTGTCCTTTGCTTCAAAATAGGCCTCAGTTTCGGCGATCACCTGTTCATTCGACGAAAATTTCTTCCCAGCGAGCATTCTTTTGAAATCTGAAAACAGGAAATAGTCGCTGGGGCAACATCTGGGGAATACGGTGGATGAGAAAGCAATTCGAAGCACAATTCATGCGGTAGTTTTTCGACGATTTCGTCCTTCAAACGGTGTAATAACGCAATGTAATAGTCGCTGTTGATGGTCCTTCCTTCTTCAAGGTAGTCAATGAAAATTATTCAATGTGCACCTCAAAATACAGACGTCATAACCTTGCCAGCCAACTGTTGCGTTTTCCCACGCTTTGGAGCGTGTTCATCATGTGCAGTCCACTTGGATGATTGTCGATTGGACTTCGGAATGAAATGATGGAGCCATGTTTCATCCATTGTCACATATCAACTCAAAAACTCGGGTTTATTACGCTTGATCATCTTCAAACACTGCTCCGAAATCATCAACTCGTCGTTGTTTTTGGTTAAAAGTGAGCTCGCGCGGTACCCACTTTGCACAGAGCTTTCTTATACCCAAATATTCGTGAATGACATAATTTATTAGTTCAGTTGATATCTTTAGAGTGTCTGCTATTTCATTTAATTTGATTCAATTTACTGCCATTCAAAATCATTTTGTGGATTTTTTAAATGTTTTCGTCGGTGACGTCTTTTGGGCGCCCACTGCATTCACCGCCTTCGGTGCTCATTTCACCACTTCTAAACTTAGCACCTTAGCAATCCTTGATGGTTGATTTTCCTGGGACAGTGTCCGCAAATTCGGCATCAAGCCAAGTTTTTGCTTCAACTCTATTTTTTCCCTTCAAAAAGCAATATTTTATCAACACGCGAAATTCCTTTTTATCCATTTATTTTTATAATAACAAAAGTTGTTTCACTCAAAATGCTATAATTCAGAAAGTAATGATCCGACAGCTGTCAAATTTATACACCCGTCTTTTGAGGGTTAAGGCTAACTAAAAAACATATGGATTTAATTCTAGTAGCGCCATCTATATGTCAGACCCGGACTTTTCAATTGACCTGTTAACTGGATGCATTGCACATTAAACATTAATATATGATGTGTTCATGTATAATCATAATTCGTCATTTTCCTGTAAACTTGTTGTGGTTGCTTATTTACGTTTATTTTACAAAGGGATCAAAGCGTGGCACTATATTTTTTATATATTTAGATTTTAAGTGTTCGGTTAACTGGTGGTATTATTATGTACCATATACTGATAACAGATTTGTTATTTTTATTCGATTTGCTTACTTCAAACTGTGGTTAATATAACCATAGATAGATAATTGCTATCTAGCTGAGGTTCAACGAACGAATGCACGCCCTACAAACTCGTATTTGTTGATCGAATGTTAAGTTAAAATCATTTAGATCTTTATATATCTCACCACTAATGTATCCCACTTCATTAATTGGTACAGGAATATTCATTATAGCACAGGAACTGTTGTTTATTGATCCACACATTCCGCAGTTTTTATAGCTCATCATGTTCCGGTAAAAGCAATTAAACTTATCCAAGAAGTCCAGCTGTATGGTAACAATTTAAAACTAGGTCGATTTAAGCCGATTTTAAAGATTCATAATGTTTATCTGTTGTACTATGGTTGCCTTTGGTAACAAAATAAAACAAGATTGAAAGCCCCATTAGCATTCATAAATTCCTACATGCGTTTAAGTAACTTCTCGAAAATCTTTTTCCATTTCGACTAAAGCAAATACAAAAAAAAAATATTTCATTATGGGACGTCTTCGCAATTTTTAGTTTTTAGTGTATTTTTAGTACAGTTTTAGTGTATAAATATATTAATCTCATAATCTTCACATGACAAGGATCTTGCAACATCAAGATTATGTTATCTCAATCTGTGTTATATAATCTGTAACATATTTTTACCAAATATATTTTCTACCATATTCGAAAATTCAAACATATGTGAACTTCTTATAAATACTATATATAAATATTAAACTAGTATTTTAAATTATTAAAGTAATAGTTTTACTTAATTCTGGAATCTAAAAGGCAAACCTGCTATAAAATACCCAAATCTCACGGTACCAATCTATAGCAAAAACTATTACTATTAATAATTATAATTAATAATAGTTACTAAAACTGGACTTTTTATAAATAGTTTAAAAAAAGTGTTCCGAAGGTAATCTGATTTTTGTTACAGATTTTTAATTACTGTTCCTATTTTACCCAAAATAAGGGTAAAAATGGTTCATTTTTTAGTACTTATAATACAATATATTATAATATATTCTATAGTCTATAGTCAATTCAAAGTTATTTTGTACATAAGTCATCTAAATTTGTGACGTCAAAATGTCGCAAAGTTGCCTCATCAACTATGAGTTCAGTTTGGCTTTGACATACAACCAATATATAATTTAAATAAAATAATTGAACAAAAATACTGTTATCACATATAATTTATTTTGACATTATAGCTTATCTAAAAACTAACGTTAATTGTCGCTGTATGCCACAAGAGTTTATAGGTTATAACCTCTTTTTAATATTGCTTGGAAGAATTTTGCATACGTCTGACAAACGGACGATTTTGATAGGCTCACTCGAACTAGTCAGACACCATTGTGCCTCTTTTTAATTAGTACAAAATAAGAAGGAATATATTGTTTGATTATAAAATGAATTTACAAATTACGGCAGGCAATACATTAAACAGTTTGATAACGTATGTACAAAAAAACTATATATATATATATATATATATATATACATGTATATATATACATGTATATATATACATGTATATATATACATGTATATTTATATTTAAGTCAGATAACATTGGCCCAAAAGTCAATGAGTCATAAGAAAAAATTCAACAGCCTATAAAATAAACATTTTTAAAAAAAATTCCTAATTGAAGAAAGGGCATACAATTTTTGGGTCATCTCAAAAGAGCAATTTTTTTAACTCCGAATTTATAAGTTTAATTAGCGTGTTTAAGTCAAATATAACTCAAAAGTTATTTCCACACTATATAAATAGTTTAGTTCAACTAAGATCCGATATTCTTATTTAAAGTCCAATGAATTTATGTTTGATACAAGAAAATAAAGTACATTTTATTACAGATAACGTAATAAAGACATATACTAAGAAAATACCTCAATATTTACTTCCTATCTGTATCGGTAAAACTATTGAGAGCTTTGTTTAAACGAAATTAAACGGTAATAAGTATTTCAACACGGCAACTGTTCATATATGTCCGTATATTTATCCATTTTCATATATAGTCATGAAACTGTAAAGTTACATACTGAACTTTAAAAAAAAACTAACAGTAATTAGCATACTTGACTGCATCCACGCATTGTGTAAATCAGATTTCGATTTTTGTTCCTCACCTGTTTGTACAGAATGGAAAAAATGACCTAGGCTGGCTAGTCGTGTAAAAAGTATTTGCGGGGGAGACAATCCAAACCTTCGGAAAATAATTGATCTTTTTATTAATGAATTTGGCTATGTCAACCTTAAAAAATATTAATAAGTCGTTTTCAACATTGTAATTATTTATTAAATATGTTCATAGTTATCATATCTTAACGCTTTATTCTTATTTAAACGTTGTAAATACTTCTAACATCTGCGTATATTATTTTCCCGTATTTACATTTATTTCCATATATAATTACTTCTAAAAAATCTACTTTACTCTAAGTTTCATAATTTTGTTGGAATCGTTGCAAAATTGCTTATCAGGACATTTACTTATAGATTTATGCAAATTTAGTATATTATAATAATCATAATATAAGGTATTCTAAAATTAAAGGAATTTGAATCGAAATCGTTTTATCTCTTTATTCACTTTATATTCTTCCATTTCCCCTTTTTGGGTACCCTGGCTACGATTATTCTCACCTGTATGAGTCTACTAACAGCTTACTGATATCCTAAACCGATAATTTGTCTCTTTACATCGGTATATCTCTTATATTTTTAAAGTTATATCACAATTTCCTTTATCCATTATGAAAATACTGTTTCACATTCAACGTAAGTCATAATCGTTCCAAATCAAAATATCGATCATTTTTAACAATACATCTTTTTATATCTGTCTACGTTATTATTCAGAATTTTATAATTATATATTTATTTCTAAAAAATCTACACCATAGTTTGTCCATAGTTCATAATTTTGTTGGAATCATTAAAAAATTGCTTATATATATTGCTTGCTATTCAACGTTTGCTTATTGATTTATGTGAATTTAGTATATTTTTACTAACCACAGTACAAGGTATTCTGAAATTACAGCAAAACTTGTATATGAATTAAATATTTGAATAGGTTTGACGCAGTAAGAACATAGTTTGACATCTGGCGGTTTAGACATATAGGTCTAACATCTAGGGTTGGTAAAAATTGCATTAAGCATTATGCCTTAGTTACATTATTAAAGATCAACAAATTGATTTTTCTAATGAAATCGTCATAAATGATAATTTTTTCGTTAATCGTTGATGTGATTGTGGAAAAACGTGTCAATTTTGAATGGATTTTAATTAAAAATTAATGTTTTGACCAAAATCAGGCAGATTTGTTGTAGGTACTAGATATGGCAACATGACAACTGTTTTTTCTGCTTATTGATGCGTACTGTACTGTGACATGTATTTTTAATAACATAGTATCATTGAATTAAATGAATCAACGCTACATAGAGTCTATACCAAATAGTCCATCCCCTTTAAAACAATTTGTTGGTGCTGGAAATGTCCTGAAAGCCATTTGTATTTTCAGTCATTGACAGTTTATGGAGACCATGTTATTTAGGCGATATATAATTAATTTCAGTCAAAAATCATCCTGGGAGTTTCGTTTTCTCTTTGATGATTCCAAACACTATTTGTTGTTTATTCTTCTAGCATATATTCTAGTAGATAAAAAATGTTGACTATTAGTTACGTAGTTACTAATCTACATATGCTCAGTGTTATCCCACTTCTTGAGTTTATAGTATTTTTATTTTATCAAACTTTCTCATTACATATCCTGCGCAAACCAAAGTTTATGTCAATTGAGAAAAAACGTTTGGATTTACAGGAAGCAAAGTCATCAATTTACAAAATATAGAGATATTAGAAATGTATTTCCCATGCATCATCTGTGAACAAGTTTAGCGTTGATTTGCAACTAGAGGGCACGACTGACGATATGAGTAGCGGGAAGTTTAAAATATTTTAATAACATTAACAGTAAAAATAATAATAATAATAATAATAATAATAGTAAAAAAAAATGCAATAAAATTTTAAAATACATTTTATTTAGGTATATGTAAAATTTACATTGGTAATATTTTAAAGGAGAATTCATAGAATTTTCTATCTTTAATGACAATATATTATACTAACAATATTTTAAAACGCAATATAATAAAATTGACAAAAACAATTTATGCTTTTAAATATACAAAGTTTAATAAAATATTGAATATGGAACATGTTTTGTTGTCTTAAATATTACAGAGCCAAATATAGAGTACAGTACAATATATATGTTGAAAACTATTTATTTTGTAATATCTTTTTAAATCTTTTTTTTTGACAAATATTTCACTATTCAACTCAATAACGTTTACTGACATATTTGGATCAATGTTTTCCTTTTCCTATGGCACAGCTAAAGTCACAAATCAGTTACATATAGTTAACAATAAAAAGACTTACAATTTAAATAACAACTGGAAACCGCATCTCTGTTAAGCAATGATCCTCCACATTTCGGTTTATTGACAGCTTGTATAAAATATACAGTACAAACCATTTTTCTCCAATTTAAGACCTCACAAGTTTTCCATTATTTATTGCTAAAAGTCATTTTTGACACAGAGCAGGATCCCTAGGAGTAGCGTGCGTTCTATTTGAAACGGTACTACATCATGAGGCGTCTTCAGATTTAAACAAATTGTATTAATTAAAAACGAACCATAAAAACACAAAATAATAATATTTTACAAGAAAGTTTATAATTTTTTTAAGTTTGCTTTGTTAGCGATGTTGAAAAATGCATCCAATTCGAAAGAGACGCTTTACACAAATGCTATATCGCAAAATAAGTATCCAGTAACTTCTTGATTATTTCCATCAAATATAAAACCACGTACTCTACGATTTCTTATCTTCTGAAAGCTGAACATGTCAAATTTGGTTTTGCTGTCAAATTTAATCTTCAAGCCACCTAGCCGCAAATGAACAAACTGAAACATTGTTTCACATGCGCCCGTATTAGATACCCATCTAAATTCTCAATATTTTGTGTATCGTATTTGTGTTTTGTAAATCGAGTACTAGTGCAACTTAAAAAACTGCAAGGAAGAACTGCACGATAACCTCAAAATCAATTAGATCCACAAATTTATACAATATCTCACCATAAAACATGAAAGATTGTTACTAAATCATACCAACGTTGAAGCGAGCTGAATCACATGAATTTCTATGTAATGTACGAGATACTATTAAATTTAGCTAATCATATTCACTGAAATGATTCAAGTAGAAATGAGAAGTAATTCGATAATTTTTTTACTATGATGTCTATTTTAATCACAGCGTTACAACCGTCAAAATCAAATAAAGATATGCGTCATCTTCGCACAGGAATGTACAAATAGAAAGAAATTGAGACGCGAGTCATTCAACTAACCATTCAAAATAATATTTCAAACATAGCTGATTTCATAAATATTTTAGAGTATTATATTCATGACTTTATTTGATGAAACTTGATCGGAAAACCGAATTTACTCGTTTTACATGCCTATAGGCTATTATACTAGCTTTCCGGTTGGCCATTTTCTTTTTCTATGTGCACAACGTTAATTTCGACCTACATTCAAACAGAAAACAATAAACTTTACTGTTTGAAACGAGTATTTGTCGTTGGAATCGTAAATTTTTATTGCTCTTCGCATTTTTATTTACGTTTCATTGGACGGTTCGGATGTTATTATTTCTGGCATCTGGTTTGGTACTTAAGATTGCGAATTGTTTTGTTCATCGTCGATTTTAGAGCGGCGGTCTGACCGTAGGATGGTGGCGAATTGCATAAGTCGATATTTCGGATGTTGAGTTGGTTCCCATATGTATTTCAAGGATGTATTTCAGGCTGTTAATATAGTTACCATATTATATTGTTTTCAAGGCGGTTTTTTTTCTCTCGATCATTTCAGCTATTCACACAAGCCGCTCGTGTTACAATGATAAAAGACAACCGATTATTTTTATTTCAGCGCCTACTGACTTCCTTTTTTTATTGTTCATTGAATTCGGTTTAAACCTAGTCCTAATTTAACATGTTTTTCATTATGTTAATTTATTATTTTCATTTCATCATAATTACTTAATTAATTTGTAATTAATTCAGTTGTATAGTTAAATGTATAGTTGTACAAATGACTTTATTTTCCAGTAATAATTTCGCTCAACTTCAATAACACTATAGTAGTTTTTAGGAGAACTGTAAAATATTCTTCTGCAACAGCCTTTTTGTTTGGTTGAAAATTGTTCAGAAAGTCAGATGTTGAAGAAATAAATTGTTTAATTTATTATATATGGTAGATGATTTTATGTTATTGCATCAATTAGTTGATAGAATTACAATAATAAGGTGAATTATTTCTGTTTTACTAACTTGGAGGTAATAAACTACAAATATGAAATCAAACAGATTAGATTCATACTACTTTTTCTTTTAACTAAAGTTCATGGAAGTAGACAATACAAAGCAAAGGATGCCCTGCCAACTTTGGGAGTGATCTGCTTTACTAGACAAATTAATTTAATTTTTATTAAAGGATTAAAATGTCTTTTTTAAAAAACAGCAATCAAAAATTAATCCACATTTTTATATTGGATTGGTTACATGATCTCGCTTTTTAATTGTTTAGTAGCACTGAAATATTTCCATTTTGTTTTCCAATGCCCAATATTTCCAAGATCGATTAAGTTTCGAACAAACAGTCAGCAAATGTTTTACCTAATTTTGATAAAAATATATAAAACTACCTAAGTATAAAAACATAATTATATACTATTTTACTAATCAGGATTATTTTTTATGGATAGTATTCGCTACTTATTGTAATCTAAACGAAACCCTTATGTTTAGATACCTCACTTATTTATCACCACTCCCCGTCTGGCAGAAACACGCCGTTTTTTATTTTGAACAGCCAACGCCGTATTAATCGCGCAATGTAACAGCTGTACAAAACGAAAATCATTTACGCTATAAATTGCAGTGGCAAATCGAATTGTTATATGAATTTTTTGCGGTGCAACATTTTGCATTCACAGCTGAGATTAAGGCATCATATCTCAGTTTGTGCAACACTTCGAAATTCTTTTGGTGGGATGTTTCTCACTCAGTGAGTAGGTTATTTTCTTTGAAAATAAAACACTGCATTTTGCTTCTCGGATTTACAGAACAGGATTCCATTAATTTTCGATTTTATTTAATAACGTTAGTCTCCAATTCCATAAATAGGGAACTTTCTGATGCTTAGTTGTAGAATGATGTGTTTATTTGAAACCATATATTACCGATGAACAATAAATACGGATTGTAAGAGTTGCATGTAGATTATCAAGGTCATGCAATTTAGCCTCTTCGTCTACACTTTCGTACTAATTACATAGTACAGTTACAGTTTGTACTCAAGCATAGGGTCCATATTTATTTAAGCCATGGGGTTGTATAGACCCTTTATTCAATATAATTAATTAAAATCAATATATTACAACTAAATAATTGTATTAGAAATGACGAAAATTTGAAATAATAAAGTTCATAATGAATAGGTATACTATACAAATGACTAAATATAAATAATATGTATTTCTAATAATATTATATATTATATTTTATAGCTTTAACATTGTTTTTCAGCAAACATTACTCACAAAGTTTATTTTAAATCAGTTTTTGTTATAATATTTAGCAATGCATAATATTTCAGACTACAATTACAGCCATTCTGACTTGGTTGACGAACTGCTTAAGGCAACAGAATGGTCCTCCTTAGTGTTAAGATAGTCATGTTTGTTGCACTGTTGTAAATTTATATTTTATAATCCCAGCCACGTCAGTAAACTGGCGGAATAAGGCCGAATTTCTTCTTACAATAGATCCAGCAATAGTTAACGTAAACCCTAGCTTAAGGATGTCGGCAATGGAGAAAATCTCGATATATCAAAGAATAAAAGATATCGATATTTTTTGGAAGAGCCAGGAAAATATATATATTTAAAAAAATATATTGGAAATATTGCGACCGAAAAACAAATACAGATATGTTTTAAAATATAGCGATATTTTAAATAAGTCTTTCAAATAAAGCACTGAAAACGCATACTTAAAATACATATTTGTACCAAAAATTAAATTGCACATGTTTATTTTTAAAAAAATATATTTTTATATCGATATATCGTCCAAAATATCGATATTTTTTCGACGTCATTGGTGAAACCGACACCTTAATATATTAATAAAAAAACAAATACAATCACATTGTAATCACTTAACCAAGTAAAAAAACTAGTAAAATATGAAGATCGTCGTTTATATAAAAAAAATTCCATAATAAAATTTCGATACAGTAGCAATTTTCTCGACTTTGGCGGGGGATAAAGTCTGAATTTTTTTTTGATAGTTTTATATTACTCGGTGTACGCAGAAAATCAATTACAGCAGTGCTGCTAATGCAGTTTTATTGCAAACATGTCGCCCGTCTGAAACAGCTCATATTTATACAGTCGTTAATAATTAACTCGATGTGTGTTTGTGAGACTTAAGTTTTTCAAAATCAGCATTTAACGTTAATAAATTTAATAAAATCCTTTAATGTTACCAATTAAATGGTACGACATTTTATTTTAATTTATTATTTAGTTTTTCTCCTGTTGAAAAGAATAAAACCGATCATAGAGAGGAAAACTTCATTCCAACACACCAGTTTGGGTTTATTACCAAACACTCAACAATTAACCAGGTCCACAGAATAACAGATGTTATTGAAAAAGCCCACGAAAGTCAAAATATGCTCAGCTATATTCTTAGATGTAGCACAAGCCTTCGATAAGGTTTGGCATGAAGGCCTTGTTCATAAACTACAGAAAATGTTACCAAAACAACACACCGAACTATTAAAATCATACATTACATCTAGAATGTTTAGAGTCAAGCAAGAAGAAGCTTAATCTACAATAAAAGAAGCTAAAGCAGATGTACCACAAGGAAGTGTACTGGGACCAATGCTTTATCTACTTTACACTTGTAATATACCACAAATGGAAAATATCACGATGGCTACAATTGCTGATGATACTGCGATTATGGCTGTCGGAGACAATAGTGAAGAAGCCTCACGAAAATTACAACAGGCAAGTGTGACAATATAAATAACTGGACACAAGCTTGGAAAATAAGAATTAATGAAAGTAACAGACCGTACAAGCACCAATAACATTAAATAACACTATCATTCCATATAGCAACAACGCTAAATATCTCGGAATGAATCTCAATGCAAACCTTCAAAATATTAAAACCTATATGGACATACGGTGTTTAATTATGGGGCTGCTCTGCAAAGAGTAACATTAATAAAATACAATTTTTTCAGAACAAAGTCCTGAGAGGTATTGTGGGTGCACCCAAATACTATAGGTCTGATTACCTACATCGAGACCTTCAGATACCCACAGTCAGTCAAGAAATCAAGAGAATTGCAAGGGGGCATGAGGAAAAACTCATTCTCATACTAATATTGAAATATTGCTAACTTTTGGATACCATCAGAACAGGAGACAGACTCAAAAGAATCAAACCATCTGATCTTATGTATTGTTGTGTAGTGAGGTGCCGTCGTCCGCCGTGTGAGACGTCGTCGTGATGGTCTTTTATAGCCTGGAACTGCATGGTACCAATCCATCGGCGTTGCCAACCTTTGTACTTGTTGTTGGTGAATTCGTGGTGGCCTAAAGGATCATGGCGGTCGCCACATAGGATAAAGACAAATTGTAGGTTAGACGGAGACGACTAGTAACAATGTATTAATTAAACAATAAATAAAAAAATTATTTAGTTTTTGTATTTAATTCTCATCTAATCAATCGATTATAAAAAACTACAGGTATTCTATTATCAAATTTCATATGTTTGTGCCTTAGTTATGCAACATGTGAGAATTAAAATAAACAAGCTATTAATTAACTTGAAAACCATATTATTTTTTAAGGGAAAGAAATGACATCTTGTTGAATCAACTGTACGAATTATACTACTAATCGAATCATGTTCACCGATCATCTGATGCAGACATGTTATTCGATATGTTCTACAGAGATCGCGCATTTCTGTCTTGCTGCCTGACGTCTTTCAAATATTATCATTATATTTGTAAAAATGGATGATTTTTGTGTATTGTTTCTTCCACTGAACTTGAATTCCACTTAACAATATCTAAGAATAACTCGAGTAACTGAAGAACATTTTCCAACCCGATATTAATCCGTTTTATTTCCTTAATAAGTAAATTGATTCCGGTTATTTGAGTGAATTTAAAAGATTATGATCTCCATGGAATCGTAACGACAAACAATACTATCAGTTAGATCCCATTTTAATATAAAGCAAATCACACATCATCGTCTTACTTTTCGTACACTGTTAAATGCTTCCTGGCAGATTATTCAAGTTATTCGGTTATTATTCGTTATTACGTGGGGATCGAAATTACCATGAAATGGAGGGGAAGGGGGACTGTTACTTTCTTGATTTAGCAAACACACTATTTCCTAACAGAGATGTTATTTAAACGAAAGTCACATCCTCCATCTTCCGTTTTGACTATCTTCCCCGTGGAACCGGTCATTTCTGCAAATCAAATTTTGTCTGAGTGCTCGCGCGATAGAAAATTCGACCTTTGCCTTGCCGTATTCGATTCCTGCGTGCCTCAGCGATATACGGGCGGCGATTTCCAAGAACAGCGGTCCGAAACCCGCTTGAACAGCACTCTGAAAACTTACACTGCTCGGGATTTAAGCTATTTCGTCGTTATAATGGCGTTTCATTAATATTGAACGTGTTATGTTTTCGGACGGATGTGTTAAATGGGTCGGGGGGTATTAAACTTTAATTATGGGATTTATAGTATATCAGCGATAAAAATTATTCTAGCTGAATAATCAAATGAAATATTGTTTTTTTAACAATTTTACGTTAATTATTATAGATCTCCAAATCGTTCTCTGCTAGGTAAGTTCATGCAGCACCACCTGTTGGACATCATTGGAACTGAAAAATCGATACCATTTTTATACTTGCAAAAACATTTTCTTATAGCCCATACAAAACATGTTTGGTAAAAAGGTTTTAATATTAACGTGAAGTGATTTCCGCTTCTTTTTAAAAGTAGGATTTGTCGTCTTTGCAGGTGCTCAGCAACTGAGATAATTATGCATTAATGAAAATACCTCTGATAATTTTTCGATTTTTTTATGAGATGAGATGCCAGATTGGATAATCTCCAATATATCCAAAGGAGGTTAGAGCTTCATAAAAGTTCATCTGTAAATGACGTGACGCTCAAAGTCACTGATTTTCTTATTGTGTTGATTTTACTCTGTTTTGTGTTGCCCAAATTGAGTTTCATCAATAATGATACTATTCACGATTCACGGATTAATCTTTCCCATAGATCTTAAATTAAAGATTTACACTTGCAACTATAAATTATAAATTATAACAATTTTAAAAACCAGAAACTAATGCCAAAGCGGATATCAATAATTGATGTATAGTTAATTACTAATAGTTTTAAGTAAAATATAATATCATCATCATCAGCCATCGAAAATAGTTACTGCTTTCTAGATATATTTTGCCATTTACCGTGTTCGCCTTTGGCTTTTTTCTTTGTGCGCATTACACGTTTATAATACTCGGGAGTGAGTTCACAACTTTATTTGTTGATTTATTTGTGATCTTAGCTTTACCCTAGAAGCTCCTAGGTTGCGTGTTAGGCTTTCCTTCATGCAGTGCAAACATGTCATACTTCATCCTAGTATATTTGTGAATGCTACCAGTTATCGCTATTGTCTGTAGTGCAGAGTTATTGACTCCTATTTTCTAAGATTGTTATTAAACATATTGGTTATTCTATCCTCGCTATTGATAATCATTGTCACCCCTCTGTTATTGATATTATCAATACCATCATTTATCAGTACTGTGATCCGTCAACACAATACAATTACCTGTACTATTAGCTGCCAGTAATATTAACTGTCACTGCCATTATGTTTCGATTATAATCTATCCTCTCCCTATTTTATGTGTAATTTTAATTTCCTCATAGTTAGTGAAAATTGGTCGCTCGGGTAACGTTGCCATTTCGCTTTCAGACCTATCGTCCGACCACGTCAACATCAAGATCTCGCACGCTTAAAATTCACTTTATTTGTTCATGCTATCATTTATTGTGTAACTAGCTGTTATTAAGTTCATAAAAGCTAGATCATTTTGAGGTTAGATAACATTATTAACTCATACTTTTCAAATAAAAATATTTTTACAATTTTACATCCTAAACAAACAAAATAGCCATCAAAAAATAAACGAGATATCAGCTACTTAAAAACAAAAGAAATAAACAAAAGTGTTTTAAGCGTGCGGGACTTTGATATCGAGGTGGTCGAGTCGACAGTTCTAAAACCAAGATGAAAATAAATGAAGATGAATGAACAACCAAGTGTCATTAGAGAGGACGAAATCAAAAAAATATATAAATTATAGTAATGGTAGATATTTGAATTAATAATTAATGGCATATGTGCATATAGCATGTAGCATGTATGACAAGCGCGCGCGATACGAAGGAAAATAAAGCCAACATAAAATACGTGACGTACCAGATTATACCAATAACATTAACTATTGCGAACGTGCAATGGTTACAAGTCTCTAGTACCAGAAGTAGCAGGTCTTGTTATGATAAAGCCAAATTAAATTATCCACTTCAAATAAATATATTGAATTAAGTATATTAAAAATAATTATAATTTATAAACATATGGCTTACGGATGGTAGTTGCAACCATTAAATGACATTAAATGACACAACCAAAAAGAGCAAATTAGAATACTTTGAAAACAATCATTATATTAATATAAACCTGTTAAGTTGGACAGAACAAAAAAGTAAACAAATCACGTAAATTTCTTACTATTACTTCAAGAGTGAACTAGTAATCTTAAAACTATAGTCCACAGGCATAGCCCAAGAATATTGTCATTGTTGCTGACTGCCCTTGCTACGAGATGACAGGCAGAAGCACTTACCCCCATCACATTGATTGAAAGTTCCACAGAAAGCATAAATAACTAAAAAAAAGAACATATCAAATTACCAAAATATCTTCGACAACTAAATATTAATATAGGAAATATAATTTTAAAGAAACTCGCGCCTACATAATTAACATTCCAACTGTATTTTAAGAATTATTTTCATCCCTGAATAGATATTAATTAAAATTATCCTTAAAATATTAAATAAGATTACATAATTGATAATGAATTTGAAGTTGTGTTAGAATCTTATAATAATAATGTGATTTATAATAATTATAACAACACAAATACAAATAAATAACAATATAATATAACAATGCTGTGTATTGTAGTTTGTAGGTTGTATACAAAACGAGTATTCCATTATATTGATTAATTTTAATACGGAATTTTAATTTTGCCTAATATTCGACCATTAGTGCAGCCATCTTTTCTCTTAGTATGAAATATTTTTTCAAAAAATAATTTTGGGGTTAAATAATTATAAACAAATAATAATCATTGATGATCTAAAGAGTACTGTAGTACAATAACATTAGAGAAATACGCGATATATTGTAATGTTTGTCTACAGTTATTACATCAGAAAAATGAAATTATGAATACTATAAGTGTTATAATAGCTGAAACAAGTAAATCAAATGTTATTTTAATAGTTCTAGTGGAGCCAAGGCGTGAAAGATGACTGGTAAGAGTTTGGTAGACTTAACATCATTTTTAGATTTCCTGCTGCGTCTGAATAGTGGAATTAACGATCACTGAAATTTAAACATGGATTCTTGCTTCTCAATCAATATAAATAAAATCTTTAGGTAGTTGGACCAAATGCAGCGAAGCCTGATATATTTCGGTGTGATTGATTTTCGGATTAAATAGATGCAAAAAACACTGTCAAATTAAGTTAAAAGAGTTACAGTTTTAAAAACTCGCAGATATTCTATATCACTTCTTCGATTTTTTTACAGTTAGATATTTTCAATTTCAACTACTGTTACACATTTCACACTAAAACAGCCAAGGGATATAGCATTCTTCTGCTAATTAGTTATACATTTTTAACAAAACTAATTATAAAACACGGTATACTTCATATAAAACGTTACTTAATGATTTCATACATTCCTTCTACATAATTCTGTTCGACACTGAGTTGCCTAGGTCTTGCCAATACAGCAACCTCAGAGACGAGCTAGTAATAGTCGATCTGTTAATATCAAAATAAATAGGTGAACATATCGAAAATGTTCCAGCAGCCCATTTTTTGTAATTATATAACCTTAAATGTTGAAAATTGTATTGATTGTATAAAAATCAAATTTTGTTGCTACTCAACAGAAATAATTAAAAGGTAGATAAATCTGAACGTTGGAAATATTTGGTATAATCTAAACAGATCATTTAAAAACAGAGTATTTTAAAATAACAGAATTAAAATCGAGATTTACGCATTCATAAGTTGTTGAAATGGAATGCTTACTGCAATTTAAAAATAACAAATTAATTTGTTACTATTCTATATTTGAACTTCCATTAATTTACAAACAGGGCCGATACCTCAATATGTATTTCTCAAATAAAATTAATTTGAACTACTTAAGCTAAAGCTATAAGTAACACTAATATATTATATAAATTCGTGTGGTTTGATACACTTCAACCTTCTAATTTCCAGTGGATTTTCCAGAATCTATATTGCTTCCAGGTGTGTAAAATTGGTTAAGATTCTACATGGTCAGCATCGTAACTACACAAATATCCTTATTTATTTGTATGAGAGACAGTAGAGTTAATCAGGTTAAGTGAGAACAAGATGAAAGTGGCCTTTGAAAGAATCCTTTATTGTTGATAAAGGTGACGTAATTAATTACCTATTATTAAGAGAGAAAAAATCATACTTACACCGCGTATCGATTCAGATACAATGAAACAGTTCGATGAAACGTTGTATGTAAGCTAGTATGGAAAAGTTAAAAGCTGGAATATTTGATGCCTCTCACACTGAGACATTGATGAAAGCTACAAACTTATAGAAGTTGTGACAGCAAGGTTATTACACTCGAGGTTAAACAGGTTTAATTTTGAGAACTTTAGCGCAAAATATGAGAATAAAGTTTCGCATTGTCAACTGCACAGATTTATCGAGAATTAGGGAAATTATAGCTTGGAACAACGTGAGCTCTTACGCCAGGATCTAAAATTAACTGAAGGAACGTATCAGGGCAGATGGGGTAACAGTTCCATCATGTCAGATTAATACCAGAATTTTACCATAATTTATCTCTTTCGATTTCTATATACATTGATAAACAGTAAAATAAAATAATTAGTTATGATTTTCAATAAAAGGTTGTTATTTAATAGTTTTTTTTTATTATACCTAATTTCCTTAATTTAATATGAAAATGAAGATAGAAACCAGAGTCAACATTTCAAAACCGTTAATAGTTTTGTGAATTGTTATTAGAAATCAGAAATAACATAAAACATAAGACATCAGACACATAAGACTAGAAATCAGAAATAAAACATCAGAAATAACAAAATCATTACTGATTGGTGTAAAACATTCAATAGAATTTAATATTTTTAGTACCACTTGTCAAATGTTATTTCTGCTTTTAAATTAAATATTTTAATTCCCGATGGGTTATTTATATAAAAAAGAACTATGTACTTGATAAATTAATGTAAACCAGATCAATAAGCTGAAAAAGATTGAAGCTGAAATGTCAGATAGAATATCAAAGATGAAACTGAAACGAAAGTTGTATATGCAGCTACTAAGGAGAAGTAATTTAATAGGTGATTAGTATGCGATCCGAACTGTCGATAGAAAACATAAAAAGTATACACCGCATAGCCATCGAAGAACACAACCCCATAAATGATTAATATTTAATTTCTGTCAGAGCTCGGTTATGTTACAGGTACATTGGTCCATATAAGAACAACATATCTGTCATGGATAGACGGTTTATAATCGTCAACAATATTAAATTTCATTATTATTTATTGGGAGAATATTTATTTGACATGTGGATGTCAACGTTTTATTTATTTCTTTATATTGTTTCCTTGTATAATTCATTTTATACTTGTATATAGTGTTCATCAAAATATAATGTTCAGATTATTACTTTGTTGTGTAATAACTACTACGTTAACTGATGTACTGAATTGCTAACTTAACACATTATTCAACAATCAAGTTCAGTCATCAATTTACTTTCCTTCAGTTCATAAATTCAATCTAGCTGTTATAATTTGATGGTTTTTATGCGTTGAGCAAGAATTTAGGTTAAATTTGACCATAATTTTCAGCGGTTTGTGAACAGTGCATTATTTTTGAAAATAAAAAAAGTTGATTTACTAAAACCATACCAACTTTTCAATTTAACAGCCAAAAGAATTGCATTATTTGAAGACCACGGCTATTCGCTAGGTTTAGGAAGGTCAGAAGGACACCTGAGATTTATGAATAATAATTATAATAACGATATGATTACAATGAATACGATTATTCTATGATGTTTGTTTCGTTGGTTGTTTAACTAGTCAGGGATCATAATAATTTCTATAAAGTGAAAGCACTGTATGTGAACATTTTGTAGTCACAGTATTGCCCTGATTTTTTACCATGACAATGTTTAATTGTATTACTCTTACAAAATTTGTGACAAACCACTACATTTTTCAGATTTTGCTCCTTCTGGCTATTATCTACTTATCTGGACAGAAAACACGTCACCAATTTCAGTAGTATCTTATAAGACAAAAAGATACTAGAAATTAGCATCAAAAGGTATAATCTGATAGAAACATCAACCATTCTTAAAATCTAGCCCGTTGAAAGCCTCTGCAAGTAACTCTGTAATTGTGCTATTATAAAATTATCGCGGTTATTTCCATCATATTCAATACCTTGTAACAATTAACTACACTTCGATTATTATTCATTGTATAATTTTTTGTAGCATTTAGTCTGCTAGACCCGTTAAAACTGATTTCGGTACGTACATATTTTCCAGACAAATATCGCGTCAAAATCGATTATGAATCCCATGAAGATAAATTCATGCAATGTTTGTGTTTATTTACTGTCGTTTCTCTATTAAAACTCGACTGATCGTGATGTAACAAACGATATTTTATCTTTATTGTCACCTTGCATCGGCCTCCGCCTACCATCAATGACTTCATTCCTCCCACACGGAATGTCTTTTCTGGGTTCAATCCGTGGTACCGTCCTATAAAAAGCACCACAACCAATTATTAGACGATATCTGTTATTTATAATTAGAGAAAAGTTATCAATATTTGTATTTTTTTCAACTAAGCTATGTTTTTATTAATGATTTTTTATTCATCAATCAGTTTTATCAAAAATGAAATAAAGAAGAAGTATATTTGAATAAAATAAAGAAGACCTATATAGGGTGGCCTCTCTATATGTATGGGTCTGTTAATAATATGATACTATAGGTATATATTGATTCGTTGATGGTATACAGTTTAATATAAATTTTGAGTATTCCATTTAATGTAATGTAATCAACATATTTATTTTTTAATGCCAGTTTTAACAGTTTTCACAATGGAGCTTTTATTATTGACTTTAACATTGTTTTGCACCTTTCGAAATTCAGCCGTTTTACCACCACATTCGGTGTTTATATATTTTGATCAGCGATATCTGTAAGTGAAATAAGTATCAATTTAAACAACTGTTAAATTCGATGATTTTATCATTTCTCTATATAAAATAATTTTTGATTAGAATAAATCTGCCACAGAAATTGATTAAACACTTTTAGAAACGTATAGTGACGCTGCTCCGTCATATCCCAATCGTTTGTTATAGTTTCATTGATTTAAATTTTTTTTATAACATCTTTATTAAATACCCTTAGTACAATCTTACTAATACATTAATGTATTACTACTTTTCATTTGTACTTGGATTAGTTCACAAGAAAGACGAGTGCGAGAAAATACATCAATATGTATTCTTCAAGTTGATTTAAAATGACTGCTAAAAATTTAAATATATTATTTTGATATCAACGAGAAAAAGCCTGCAGGGCCGAACATTTTCATCGCAAAATAATTTCAAGACTTATTAATTCAAAACCAAGTTCAAGTTTTCAACGTTCATATGCGACAGGAAAGATGTTGGCTCTGTCAGGAAAATGGCTACCACACAAATTGACTGAAAATCCTATTTCGTTTCAACATCGCGGTCTCATTGCTAGCCAGTCAAAAAATGATTTTCTCGTATTGTAACTGACGATGAAAGGTAATAATCTACAATTACAATTACATAATACGACAATTTTATTCCAAACACAAAAAGTTATGGGTTAGTGCGGAATATTTATGGTCATAAAGTCTTACTGTGATATGGTAGAATCAGCAAGGTGTAGTTTATTACGAGCTGCTAAAACCGAATGAAACTGTTACTACTATCTCTAATGTCTACCGACGTCAATTGGGAAAATTGAACGAAATATTATTGCAGAAATGATCAACAATGATAATAACCTACGCAAAGCTCATTATCTTGCATGACAACCCGAATAGGTCCACGTGTGAAGATCGAAACGCTATGAAGGATACATTTTTACACCTCCAATAAGTAATTCTGCCACATACACACCATTCTCACCAAACAGCGCTTTTTACTAGTTGCTCAAATCTATGCAGCATGGCTTACCTGACACTCGGTTTCAAAATATTGCAGAAGTGCAAAAATGGATCGATGCCAGACCAAAATCGATCTTTCAGTACGGTTTCCGTTTCCCCATGTTGCCAGCAATATGGGGATAAAAATTTAGAAAATCATTTATTGAAACTATAGGAAATATTTTAATTGATATATGATTTTATGTTAAATCCTTGTCCTGAGTGGCTCAGTGAAAAAATGATCAGAGTACAAGCAAATATCTATTAACTATATCTTTACATGTATTTTGGACAAGTCAAGTCGCGTGTTTTTTTAGAGAATCATTTTTAACCATAAAGGCTTGATAATGGATGTTATTACTGACGACTAGTTTGTTGTGGATGTATGGTTTATTGAAATGCTGATACGTTTCACATAATTATTGGTACAAAATCAATGGCAAGTTGAGCAAAATATAAGGTTAAGATGAAGGTTAACAAGATAAGTGAGTAGAAGAGATTTACGTAACCTGATTATTGTACCTTCTGACATCACATGGTTTCAACTCAAATATACTGATTTTATCAACCGCAAATTTTTGGTTGAGCAATGTTCCGTTGCCTATTATAAGAAACGACTTAATAAATGTTGTTGACGCATTTTTTAGTTATAAGCTACATAATATAATTAATCATGTTAAAAATCCTAAAAGAAAAGGTATTTATTACTTCTTCTTCTTCTTTTTTTAAACATTGGAATTATTTTATGTTTTATGGATGCAAGTACTACAAAAAGTAGTCGCTTCCTTACTGAATATTACAAGAAACTATTTGACATTACATACATTTTACTATAAGGGAGAAAGAGTTTGAATTAACCCCTTATTGGATGCAGGCTTACCAACATCACAAAAGACCTCGAAAATATTTTTAACTAGGGGATCCGATAAACTTCGTATCACCTACAGTTATCTTACAAAGTAAGCAATAAATATGTCATTGTATCTGAAATTGTTTAAGATTTTATTTCTCCTACAAATTATAATGTTGTTGATCAAACCAAAAAACTATTATATTTTTTAATGTTGACCAAGAAGTGGTTAGAATTATTCTTCAGAAAATAATGACCGTAGTGGATCTGGCGATGAAACTAATTGTGACAATTTTACTCTTTTATCGACACAACACAAACAAGTAGACTCGGCGCTGTATTTTAATGCTTTACAATATTTACAAGCGATTACCATTTCCTTAGTTATAATTGATATTTTGACAACTGACTGTCTCTCGCTGATCATCTGTGCGGTTAGGACGTAAGTTAGATCGTTGCAATTTGATTAACTTCGGCCACTTAAGATTAGACAGGTCGTCTTCTCCTTGCCATTGTTAATAATAAAACTAAAGAAAGTCCTCACGCCCTAGATTTGCAACTAAATAATAACAAATATGAAATATATTTACAAAATATGCTTTACCATAAATAGCAATAATATATTTCAACTCTGTTCTTGGTAAATATTGGTAAATGACCGTTAGCAGATAGTTATATTATATTTGACAAATATGTCATTATTTTTCACCAGATTTTTACATTATCGAACCGATGCACTTAACATATCAAAAAATTGCTTACCTAAATTTGCGCGAATTATAAATCATGATAAAGTATTAAACGATGTTAAGTCAAACTATCTTCAATATTTAATACATTATATATTCTAATCGATATTTTTTTATCAAACCGTCTAATAAACATTTTTAGTCACAAAATAAGTTTCGTATTGGAGCCGTAAATATTTGACAATCAAGATAAATGTTGATCCCTTGTGACAGTAAAACTATTGATGGTAGGGAAAGTGACATTTTCGAAAATAAAATTGTTGTTTTATTCTATTTTCCTAGCATTTATAATAAATTATGTACATAATAATCATTTTAATAACTGAATAAAAATAAACAAAAACCTGCTTTTGCATCGAATGACTTTGGTAAGCAAACACTTACTAAAAACTACTCAAAAGCCTCAGAAGGGTATAGCGGTCCAGTCCCTGCTTTCATTATCAGCTTATCTAAATAACTTCGAAGTATAGAATTAGTTATCTGTACGTCCCCATAATATTTAAAAAACATCCTCTAATTCCTAACCGTTAAGGAGTTGGATATTTCTCCACGTGAGTTCAGTAATAACATTATACCCAGATATCTTATTATTTTAGATAAAAAACATGTGAAGACAGTGTTCGTGCCTTTAAAATTTGAAAGTTTTCCCTCAATTTCCCCGGATTGCACCATCAGATACTGACTTGGTTCTAATAGTACCACCTCGGAGATGCACTCTTTGGAATAAAAAAATAATTTTTAAAATTGGTCCATAATTGACGGAGAAATCGGTGAACATACATAAAAAATATATACAGTGGAACATAAAACTTCCTCCATTTTTGAAGTCCGTTAAAAATTGGTCTATCCATTCTCAAGTTCTAGTAAGACTCACTAACAACAAATTAAGTTGGAGGAAAATCATTTGTAAAATTTAATTCATACACATAAGAAATATTGTTAACAGACTTATAACTTACTGACTGTAACTCATTCTTCTTAATATTGTGCACATTTGTTAAATTGGGTAATCCAACATTTGGATAATGATTGATATCAAAATCAAAACGACCTAGTTTCTTGACTTTTTGCCTGTTAATCGTCTGCTGCGAAGCCCGTCAATTTTTGTGCCACATTCGGCCAATCTGATATCTGGGATGAAACTGTTACGGGTTATCTTCGAAACCTTGAACGCGAATATAGATCACTCGTATTTTTAGTTTCCGTACAATCACAGTTTCCTTTGGCCTCCAACAAGAACGATAACGCAACAAATAAATCCGGCGTATGTTGTTTAGGATAAAAAAATCATATATGCTCATCAACCTATATTTGTAAATAGATATTTGTCGTCACTTTATCCATGTATCCATAGTTTATCAAATATTTTCTGGTCAGGATTTAGATCAACATCAATGTTACATATTTGTATTTTAATAAAATTTAAAAAATACCATATATTTCTTAGTTATGCTGCAATTTCATCTGATTAACACCCAAAACACACCAGAACATTCGAGTTGCATTGGCACCCGAGGAAAATTTTGTTTAATATTAATACGATTTAATTCATACTACCGCAAGTTTTTATTAGTGTTTGCAGATCTATTGGGTCATATCTTGAGAGGAACTTTTTACTGTATTTTTAAAATATTCCAACCCACGTTTCCTCGGTGGTGATTGATTGGACTCCATCCAAATTCCTCGTAGTATATTTCGTGGTGAAGTTGATGATTTCGAATCAAACGTGTAATCACTCTATTTAATTTAAAGCCCTTTTGTTTCTATTATAGCAATCTCAGTAATTCACGACCTTGAGTCATTATATTTACTTCTGAACACCTTGATCTATCTAAAACACTTATAATATTTAACATATACCCCGATTAAATATTTCTTTGAACTAACCATATACTACGAAGCGAACTAAGCGAATTTTAAATACGAAACAATATCTAACGTACTGCATCAGAATGTCGAGTATATTGCTTTCTGTCTAAGAGGACATTCAATTTTCCAAGAACCTTGCGGCCGTAAACTGTTGTGAAGCACTCCAAAGCCATGCATGTTTTTCCATTCAACGAATGATATTAGAAGCAAGAAGAAGGCAGTAATAAGTGTTCGAAGAACGAGTATTCTAGTTAAGAAATACGAATTTACTGAGAGTGATCAACAATGGTCGGTATCCATTGAAACACCCGGTATACTTTAACAAACTTTTGTGACTCAAAATTCCAATAGTATACGGCTGAGCTTCTGTCCAAATCTCCATAGACGGTTAGTTCACAGTAACTTCAGTTTATCGAAGTACTGAAGTTTTGCAATTCTAATAGTTTATAGTTGATGAAACCCCAGTTCAAGCTCTCAAAGAACTTTCAGACTCATTAGAATTTGATATATTAACTGTTTCCTGACGCTTATATGCAAAAGGGAAGATACAAAAGTACAGAGAATGGTTACCCGTATGGTATTAATTGATTAAAATGCTAATTCGAACCATTTAAACATGACCGTTTTATTGCTTTCGAAACAAAATTAGCTTTCTGGGCTTATTGTGATTAGCAATCCTGGGCTGAAGTAATGGGTTAATCTATCCGTCCTTCATTCCACATCAATACCAAAGTGGAATATTTATGGTATCGATACAGTGTTGCCAGAAAGGTGGGACTGATAGAAATTGTTTTCATTAAAATAATATATTTCACACGTGTTTTACAATTTCTCTCAAAAATGGCTTATTAAAGTTAGAAAAAATGATCAGCAGACATGCAAGCACGTAATATTATTCCTGGAAGTTGGTTTAAAAGGTTTCACAAATCAATATTTTTTCCTAAGTTAACCACAGGTTTACCATTAACAGAAATAAATATTAATAAATCGAGCATAAATTAATACAAACTATGTTTTACTGAAATTAAATATTGGTAGATATTTTATAGTTTAATAAGTAAGATACATCAGAAAAATGATCCTGAATAGTTAAAATATTTTATAATCATGTACATTATCAGTGGTTTTTTTTTAACTTCGACGATGATTGTCGCAAAAAACCGAAACAACACTAAGATAAAGAAGAAATGGGTCATAATAATTTCCTGTGGCATTCCACTATCTGAAGGTGAATACCCTCTTGTATTCGAATTCTCCTGCATGACATGTGAATGAAACCGCTTTCGCTGTATATTTTCTTCAATGTTCTTGCCGACATTAATTAGGATGCGCCAATAATCTATAGGCCATAAATCTGATTGATATATTAAGGTAAAATTATCCATGTTATTGATATGCTCGTAAAATATTGTTGCAAAGTTAATAATCAATGTCTTGTGTTGGATATTTTACATAAAAAAGAAGAGCTTACTTTTTTAAGCTATTGCTTTTGCTCTTTAAGGATGATTAATATTGTAGTTTAAAATCTTCTGAAGGCGTCAGTAATTTATATAAAACTAAGAGACACAAACAAAAACTAAGACAAAAGAACTAAAGCATCATTAACAGGTTAAAATATATAGTGTAAAAAGCAAATAAGCGATAAAAGTGACATAATAAAATAAACAAATAAATAAATACAATTCTGTATAGATAAAAGTCAATATAAAACAAAACAATGTACAAGATAAGTTAATAATTTAAAACAATGACCGCATGCTTAGATTAAGGTGTCGCAATTCGATGCGTGATTAAGCTTTATTTGTATGTATCCCATTTTTAGAAAGATAACAGAAAAAAGAAGTTTCTTTGATGAGACAAAGCTTGTTATTCTCTTTCAGTAAGACTCGCTCAAACTTATTTTCTATTTTATGTTATGCAAAGGGGAAAAATCTTTATAATATAATGTTGATCAACAGTCCATTTGGAATAGTATTTCTGGTAAAGCCATCAGCCCATTCGTTGTCATCAGCCCAAGTTGTTCATGTCCTAAAGACCTGACAGTTTCAGAATGAATATTGAGAGAAATTATATCATTTAGTGTCTTCCTTATTGCGAATATCTCATCAGATAGGGTAGTAAAACTAGATTCTAATTTGAAGAACTTATGTACAATAAGTACAATATGTACAATATAATAACCTACAGGGGATAGAACAATTAATATGAACACACGTTTTGCATGCCAAATATTGTAGATTATATCTCAGTATATTTATTATACGTTTTATTCTGCAAGCGTTAACACAAGACATCAGTGATCTGTCAGATATTGTTAATAAACATAACACAAACAATAACGACAAATCTACATTAAGCCATACATAAAGCATTGTGAAACAATATCAGTGGAGAGGAAAAGTGGCCGAAACCCAAAGTTATCTGACAGAAACCGACGAACATTAAAAATAATTGTGGCCAGGCATAATAAAACTACTGCGGCAAAAGTGATAGCTGAACTCACATGAGTAATATTATTTCGACAAAAACAATACGGCAGGAGCCCCACAAAACTTAATGAAGTTGTTACTATAACTACCATATTGCTACCAAACACTGCTATATTTCAAGATAATAGCGCGTCTAAACATACAGCCAAAAGGATTCAATCTTGGTTTGAAGAGCACCAGAATATCATCCATGGTCAGCACAATGGCCAGATCTCAACATTGTCGAATCACTATGGACAGTTTTAGAGCAACAGCGAATCAGAAAAAATACAGTTGAAGCAAAAATTTGGCTTCATGCCGATTTTCCGGACACTGCCCCAGCAAAATCAACCATAAAGAATTGATATACTAAGTTTAGACGTGGTGAAATGACCACCGAGGACGGTGAGCGCAATGGATGCCCAAAGGTGATTGTTACCGACGAAAACATTTAAAAAATCCACAAAATGATTTTGAATAAACGTAAATTGAAATTGAATGAAATAGTAGACACTCTAAAGATATCAACTGAACGTTTACATCATATCATTCACGAATATTTGGGTATGAGCAAGCTCTGTGCAAAGTGGATGCCGGGCGAGCTCACTTGTGACCAAAAACAACTTGAGTTGATGATTCGGAGCAGTGTTTTAAGATGATCAAGCGTAATAAACCCAAGTTATTGCGTCGATAGGTGATAATGGATGAAACATGGCTCAATCATTTCACTCCGAAGTTCAATCGACAGACATCCGAGTGGACTGCACACGATGATCCCACTCCAACGCGTGGAAAAACGCAACAGGCGGCAGGCAAGGTTATGGCGTCTGTATTTTGGGATGCGCATAGAATAATTTTCATTGACTACCTTGCAAAAGGAAGGACCATCGACAGCGACTATTACATAGCGTTATTGGACTGTCTGAAGGACGAAATCGCTGGAAAACAGCCGCATTTGAAGAAAAAGAAAGTGCTGCTTCACCAAGATAATGCGCCGTGTCAAAAATCCATGAATTGGGCTTCGAATTGCTTCCTCATCCACCGTATTCTCCAAGTCTGGCCCCCAGTGACTATTTCCTAATCTCAGATCCCAAAAGAATGCTCGTTGGGAAGAAATGTTCGTTGTATGAAGTAGTACTTGTATTTTGTAATTTAATATATGTTTTGGTTTTGTTTTAACAAAGTTTAAGGTAAAATTAAAATTAATATTAATAAGTAATGAATGAATATAATTAGAAGAGGTTCATCAGATTTTTTTACAAATCATCAACTATTTTTGATATGTCGTGATTATTAAGATGAAATACTTTATTTAATTTTACTGCTTGTTTAATATTCCTATAATTATTAACAAAATGCTTGATTTGTTATATGCTATCTAAATATTTTAAATAATGACTTCTTAAACAGTTTAGGTTAGATCTGATCTCCCGACCTGAAATGTATACTGACTAAGTCGTTGTTTTAAATTAAATATGAACTTTACAAGGATAACTTGAAGCTGTTTCGTATGGAAATAAAATGGGCTCATTTGACCTGCGGTTGATAAACACATTTAACTTATAGGATCTGGCGGAAGCCACAAATAACATTTTTGCGGCGGTACCATCAGTGTTGCTTTATCGTCTGTCTGTAGATAAATGTATTTATATAGAATTATTACACATTTGGTCTTGTCGAGTAATTACTATTTTTAGTAATACCATATAGTTTTAACAATAGATCCTCTTGGCTTTTAGTCGAAAATTAGCAGTTAAATAAAGCTTTATTTACGTAACCGAATTGAATATAGTTACAAAATATTAACCCTCCTAATATTTAGCTACGAAATATTTTATATTCTGTCTGTGTAACTATATGTTACTGCATTCTTGACCGATTGAACGATTTTCGTTTGTTTTCATCTGGTTTCAAAAATGATCTAGATTCAAAACCGGACGCGGTAGATGGCGCAATATATCACAGCAACAAAATCAGTAATTGAATATTATTGTGACCACATCTTATAGTATTTCTTTTATTGTTGAAATAAATTATTCCATACAAAAGCAATTTGCCTCTTCATCCGGAAGTTTTGAGCTTATATTATTATAGTGATTTATGATATTAATGATTAATATAAGAAAGTTTAAATATCAAAGCGGAAAAATAATGCCTGTGTATAAAAATAACTATGGAGTAATAAAAACAATTTAGTTAACATTAGAATTTTGGGTAAAATATGATATTTTTTTAAAAATATGTTTTAAAGTCCCCTTTTACCAACTATGGGTTTATCTGGACTGGACCTAAATTTTAACGTGGGCTCCGAACTACGGTCCTCAGCATTAAGCCTACCGACTGGTGGGTGACCAACTTTAAAATCATCCCAGAAGACACCGGTCTTACCCAGCTTGGTTACTGGCGTAACTGGGATCATTTTCCTTGTCGGATTTTACAATCTTGCCTAGAACAATCACAAAATTAAAACAATCACAAACATAAATTTACGACCATACCCCAGCAGGATTCGAAGCGCGGCTATCTCAACAGTAGGACTGTCCTATCGCCTTTACCACTGGGCCACCAAGCCGGCAGATATTATTTTAAAAAATTTCAAATATGCGTTAATTCACAAGATATTAGATTTAGTGGATTGCGCATTTGTGGTCACAGTTTTAAAATTAACTTATTTTAAAATTTAGGCAAAATTTGAGTTAAACAAATAATACAGTTGTATATTTTTATTGAATCATAAAATATATTCTTATTTCAAATAGTATCCTATAAAAAAACATGATCTAAGGAGTCAGTTTTGATCACCGAAACGGAAGAGTTGTAGCAGTAGTATTAAGCTGAACGAGCTCGATCCCTCTAAATAATTTTGTTCGAAATATTATCATTCTTTTGTTAGTAATTATTTTAGCGAACTTTATTTGATGTTCTTGGTCATTATACGTCAATTCGTGTGTCAAATGAACTTTATTAGTATACTGACGCAGAATTTTTAACAAACTTTAACCAGTTTTGAAATATTGCTTAATAACTAAAACATGTTATTCTGTAGTGTCAATTTTTGCTATCCTTAAACATTGTCATGTAGCTTGATATTTTTGAACATCAATACTTTACAAATAATAATGGCGAATTCAAATAGGTACCACTGACAAGCAAGTACATGCAGTTATATATTATATAAGATTGGAGGAAGTAAAGAAAATATTTTATAAAATATCCCGACTTATTTAACAAACTTATATATTACTTATTCAGAGAAATCTTGACCAAACCAAATCCACTTTTACACCTTGTACCCATTTGTTGTGACCCATCCCATCTACACTTACTCTATCTACCTAATTTTACTGTATTTATTTAACTATATATTTCTATATATATATATATATATATATATATATATATATATATATATATATATATATATATATATATATATATACATATTAACGTATCAAATAGTCATGTTCCTTTTTATTTCATAAGTTTAACTTGTCTAGTAGTTACATATATATTGACATCGTCACCATATACAATTAACATCCTAATCGCCCAAAAAAAAACATGTGTTGGGGCAACAAGCAAAAACCAATATATATATATATATATATATATATATATATATATATATATATATATATATATATATATATATATATATATATATATATATATATATATTATTGTTAAAGATCTAGGTAAAGTCTAGGAAGATATGAAAATATAGGAAATAATCATCCCAGCCAAGATGGTAACCAAGCTGAATCTTCTGGGATAGTTAATATGAAATGATGACCGTAGTTCGACAGTTAACCAAACTAATTAATCGGTAGCATAATGCCAAGGATTATGGTTTCGAATCTTTTCGCAGTATATCAAGTTTAAACAAATCCTTGTTTGAAGAAAAAGTCTCTAAAGTACTGCTAAGATCACATGATCTAAATATAAACTATAAGATCATAGAAACCTAGGATAGAGTCAAATATCCTAATTAATATCATAATATTTTTGTTATATTATTTTGTATAATTATAAAATATTATAAAAATTTCATAAACTTTATTTAATTACTTTATAAGGTATATTTTAATTGGGCCTGAATAAATATTAAAAAAGTTAAATAAAATTCCATATACTAGTTATAGGCAGTACTTCCAGTTCGCATATATTTCCTATGCAATCAATCAACTATAAATAAAGTTATGTAAGATCCAAGCCGGAGAAGCGTAATTAGTGTTAATAAATTCATAAGATTTCATGTTTCTACTAATCTAAAGCTTGCCGATAAAAATTCAACAAATTAACACCATACCTTCCATTATAAGCCTAGTAACACGTTACCAAGCCACCTAATCAGGCAGATAATGATGGAAATAATTATCCGATCGTGTATCTTAAGCAGAAAGTGGTTTCAATAAACGATGCCTCCATCCAACGCCGCAGTCGCCCAGACCTGAGACAGTTTAGTATTTGTATCGTGTAAAATAACAGAGTTAGATTCCGACAAAGGCGTCAGTTCGGTGCCTACGGGTATGACGCAAGAATTAAAAAAACGTATAATTTTGTTAATTGCTGATATTATACCGGATGATTTGTTAAATCAAGTCTAAATGTCCTAAAATGGAAAGTTGAAATAAATCCTCAGCTGAAAAGTGTTCAGTTTATAAAAAAAAACTGATTTCATTGAACAATTAGTTAATCTCCTCCAATGTGAAACTACTGGGTTTCTGCGTGTATCATTTTTTCGCTTTTAAAGGGCATTTTTATTTCTTTTGCATTTTTTTAACTCTTTTGGCAACATGGTGATACCGTGTGGTTGACAATTTCTAATCCGTGTGCCAGCTAAGCCATACTGTATCGATCAAAACATATGTTAATCAAAAGACGTTAAGTCTGATGTGTACGTTGGGAGATTCAGGACAAGCTGCAATAATACAGTCTTCACAATTCAAACATATGACTTACATAATGTTACTCGCTATATAGCTATAGTAGAGTGGTACGTATAGTACGTTGGTAGACGGTTTGCGTTAACGGTTTCATTCAGTTTTAACCTACCATATACACAGTAAAACTTAATAACCGTCAGTATTTCCTTTCAGGATCGATGTGCATGGATAGCCCAGGAGCTAACCCATGACTTTTGGCGCTTAGGATTTTCGTAGTATTGTAAACCCACTTTTCATTATCAATCATAATTAGTCATAGAAAACACTTTTTTATCAGGCAAGAAGTGAAACTTCAAATCGCCGGTTTTAAATCGTCGAAAGCTGACAATTTCTATAACCATAATTAAGATTTTAGCAGCAGAATCTTGCAGAATGTTGAATGAATGTCGAGTGAAAATTGAGAAATTTAAGGAATAGAAAAAGCAAGTTTGAGGATAACATAATAGCGTCTGTGTTGGCTGAATAACTCAATAATACTAATTGGGAAGCATAATTTTATGCAGAGAAATGGAAAAACCATTGAATGTAACACTAATTTACATTAATACTTGCAATTAATACTTAATATATGCAAGCATCCAATATTTCATTAGAGTCAATTATATTATTTTTCATATTTAGTTGAATATAATTTGATGCTATTAAATTAGCTTTCTTGTTTTCCTTAAAATGGTACTAAAAATATTTTTTTAAATAAATGTGTGGAATTTCATATAGCCTCAACGCAATCAAACATTGGATCTGGAAAAAAGTTTGTGGCGTTTTTTAGTAAAATTCAACTGATTCTCCTATAGTATGAATTTATTTAAAACAAGTATTTTCTATTATTATCGACGAATCTATGATTATCGATTCGAGTTCTATATTATCTAATGTATCTTCGTTTCTCAGATAGAGGCTGTAAAATCATAGGTGAAGGACTTATGTTTTTGGTTGAATAATTAATCAAATAATTTTCACAGGTTTCATTTAAAGACAGCGTAACTCATTGCAAATTAAAAAGTTCATCTGTATTGGGAAGAACTTTCCCGCTAATCTATTGCGGTCATACATAATTTGTGTGGTTGGGCGTTTTCATTAGCGACTACAACACCTTTCCTAATAGTCAATTCAGGGCCACTAGAAGTAGATCATGAAATGTGATTCACCTTCAATACCAACTATACCACATCATTATGTTTTTACACGTCAATTTTCATGTATCTAATGTGACGGCTCACAATCTATTGTCCACAATATATGATGATCTCCAATGTTCTATATGATATGTTTGTTATTACCGATAATGATGCCCTCAAAAACGTTCGATTTCACTGCCTTCTAGCGGCGTATCGCAACATCAATTTAATATGTTCTATTTTTACGGTCAACTCATGAGATTCAACACTTCGTTTTTCAACATTCTTTTTATAACCAGCTCTGTATAATATATAAGGTTGAAAACAGTTTCTGTCAAGTCAGTTCAAGTCTAGCTCTATATCAACATCTATATTTCTAAAATAGTTATCTTGCTGGAATTTTTCAAGAATTGCAAGCAACGTGTTTGCATCAAAATAAATGCAACACGGAAATCTGTAATTCACAAATATAACCAACAATTAAATTTTCGGTTTATTGATTTAGAGTTGAAACAAATATTCCCAAATAACAGAAAAAATGTGGATAAGAGATATACATTAATATACGAATTCTTGCATCAATCGAATTTTTCGTCAGATTTATTTCCCTCTGACTTCCGACTGTTCCCACATTCATGGCACTCAGAGTATCGACGAAAGAAACTCACTGAAGTTCAGGGAGATTATATTTAATTATAAAATGTGTTTCAAATTAAAGAAAAACTCTTCTAGAAAAATTCAAAATTAGTAACTCGAATATTCTAAAATATATTTATGGTAAAATATTATTTATAAATACAACTTGTAAAAATGTACTGAGAATTATATGTATATTCGTTCATTATTCGCTTTTATAGATGCATTATTGTTGTTTATATAAGCCTAATAATAAACTCGAATTAGTAAGAGCATTAAATTTAAATTAGTAGATTTTAAAAATAATTTAAGATATAATAAAATGGGTTATTTATGAACCATTTAATGCGTTGATATTTTATTCATTCCTGTTAAATTAGGAATATATGTTTTTATATGGTTTTTATGAGGCCTATAATATATACTTATTTGCCAGCGTTATTCTTTAAATTCTTTCTTTTCGCCGACCATCTGATTAAACTTCTTTTCTATAAGGAATTTTTCAATTGTGACAGCTTAACATTGGAATTACATAATTGAGCAGCAAGGCAAAATTACAAAATCATAAAAAATGATCGAGAAGCGTGAAAGGGCATATTAATCGCCAAATGCGTAGTGATGAATTTTATTTAACTACAATTAGTATTTCGATAAACAAGAACTTCGAAAAGTTAACTTTTATAAGTTTCTTTTCATTTAACGATACTGGAAAAATTTTTGTACTATTTTAATAATATTAGAATTTGTTTCCTCTTTATATTTTTTTATAGTCTTAAGAAAAACACGTGGAAATGTTATAAATTTGAATGCGTCTAAATGATTCGTAAATAAATACATGCATATTTTATTTATTGAAAAAATAAATTAAAATATAAAATAAATATTTATACAACAACAATAATTTTTTATTATATTTATAAATACGCGTTGTTTTTTCAGAATTGCTGTTATATTTTTTATTGTCTCTATTATCAATGTTGGCTTGTTAGAGCCAACAACTTCTATTGGTTTTTTATGTGGAATTTATAAGCATTATATTTCCTTGTGTAATTAGTAAAGCTACACCACAAGCATTAGATTAAATGATTTCTAAGGGAACTGTAATAAATGCCGTCGAATATTTAAATTTTGCATATACTAATCAGATTTTTTAAAGTAATGCCCTTCAATATTTCAATTTAGAGTCATCCAGATGAAAATATAAACCATAAACTTTTCCGCAGCTGTATAGTATGATGTCATAAGAGATTGTCTTTATCTTGGATTAACAGTAAACGTTAAATATTATTGGAAAATTCACAGCCTGGATTCATAACTTTTAATTTGCAGCAAAATTTAAAAACATCAGTACAATTAGAAAACTAATAATTAAAATTCATCCCAAAAAAATTAAATAAAAAATAAAATAATATTAAAAATAGATAAAAGAATTTATCTATATAGATATATAGATATAGATTAAATAACTAAAAAGTCTGGTAACCAAAATCGAATAAACAAAAGTTAAATTGAACCAAAATGTTATGTCATATTTGCCCTTTCAGTATTATGTTAAAGTAAATACGTAACTCTTTAGACATGTCACCAATTTTTTAGAATAACCAGTGCCGTATTAATCGCGCTATATTGTAAACAACATGGGATACACCGAATTTTTAAATAATAATAATTTCGTTAATATATTCATTCCATTTCAACACCTGCTCGCCCTTAGTGATATAACCTATATAATCAGGTAACCAACTTTTCAGCACATGTGTAATCAAGAATAATATTCTATTGTTCAGATTCGAAACTTTTTAAATGCGTGTTTGCCCATTGTTCGGTCTATCGGAATGGCTACACCAGTTTAAATGCACTTGGGCTGAAATTAAGAAATTGTGTCAACCACAAGAGATAACAGGTGACGTCACTATTTTTACTGCGTTGTTTTGTGCGTAGTGATTTCGCCCATATCTCATACACGTTTCGTATTTATCAGTTTCTGGTGGCATGTGTCGATTATTTAATGCATTCTGCGAATGAAATCTGCACTGATGATAACAGTAACATTTCCGGTAACAATAACCTCAAACTAATCAAGAGCTTCGACTGTCAAGTTAAAGGTTACCAGAGATGAATGGAACTCTAATAATAACCGAGCTGCATTGTTGATAACGAACAATGAACAAAAAAACAACATTCATAGCCTAGACTCTGAGGCGTTCAGTTGGATAACAGTTACGTAGGATGCTTCAAAACAATCCGTATGATACAAGAACACTATTGAACTTTAACCAGTTTATGCCAAGGGTTTAGTTTTAATTGCAATTATATTTGGCATAACAAGTGATTTTTTAAAAACATATATATTACATTTTATTATCTAAACTCCAAAAATGATCTCACAACGTCTCACAATTTTATATTAGATGATAATGTTATTGAAGATGGAAATTCTTGAATTAGAATTAACTTTATCTATTCTATGACAGATTTTCGGTTATTTACTGAGTTTTTTTATTATCTTTTTTGATCAAATTTCATTACATTTTTGCAACAGTATATTTAAGCTATCTTATTATTTTGAGTATTTCTTTCGCGGTAAATGATAAAACGTGTTTTTTAATATTTTAACCTTAATTTGCTACTATTGAAATAACATAATAAAATATACATAATTATGCATAATTAAGTTATCTATATTAACTTAATTAAACTCTCGCTTATTAAGAATAATTAAGTAACATATATTGGAACGTGTATTGTCTTGTTTTGTGTGTCAATAGCATAAAGCAATGACATTGAACGCTATGGTTACTGTTTAGAACATATGACGAAAAACATCAACAGTTTTATCGATAATCTCCAATCGATTGAAATTGAAGACGTCTCTTTCGACATTTTTAGAGCCATATTGGGACAATGCAACAAGGAAACCATAAACAGTAACACCTACTTGATTTTTATTTTGTATTTTTGGTATAGTGTTAGTTTCGTTAGAGGAAAATATCTCCAATACCAGAACTAACCAAAAAGTTTAAAAAATTAAAAGGCACACCAATAAGTTTTTGCTGATGATACAAATGATGACGTAAGTAGTATCAGACGCATTGAACAATTTCTCTAAAGTAGAAAGAGCATAATGTGTTTCAGTTCTTACTATGACAGCTCTTGTGCTCACAACTTCACCTAATAAACAATCAGGATTCTAACAGTCCGTTGGATTGAGATCTGCGATTTATAAATTTAACCAAAAATTAGGAAAAAAATGTTCATAAATATTGATTCTTTTGGCATAGATCCATCCACCATTCCAGTTGACCTGGAATATCGACAGTCGACTGTTTCTATCTGGTGAAAATGACCTTGAAATTATCTCTCCTTGTATTAAGATGCGATGTATTAAAATAAGTTACATTTTACCCCGTCATTATCGGAAGTAGTAATAATTTCGATATAATCATTCAAACAACCATTAAGTTAACTTAAGTAATCATTAAGTTGCAAATATATGAGAGCAGTTCTAGGTCTATACAACCTAGTTACAAACAATGGCGATGTCCTTTACCCTGAATTTACCAACTCAAACTTCATGTTTTAAAAGAATCTGCATCGAATATTGTTAAGGTTCTTGAAATTAATCCACAAAATGTTGCCATGGCTATACAATGAGGTCATTTAAAAAGAGATATTAAATATATTTTGAATTAACTTAAAATATCACATAACACTATCTTATCATAACAGAAATTATATATTTTATATATGCAATTAGATTTCGTTGTCAAACTAAACGGGTGTCTTCAGATACTCTCTCTAAGTTGGTCACTGTACAATCGGCAGTCTTAATCCCGAGGTCCATGGTTCGAAGCCCATAGTAGATTCAGTTTAGTTTAATATCCTAATTGATAGAAAGGAAACTTTAAAATATAAATTACAAAAAATGATTTAGAATACGTATTTATTTTTTATATACGAAATTTTATAACTCTACCTCCTCTTCACAACTGTAATTTTGAATACAATAATTATAGTTTTACCGCGCTAATATGTAATATACTATTAATGTTTTAAATTTTGATATTAATATTTGAATTACATTATTTTTTAAACAAATGCCAAGGAAAATAATAAATGATTACTAGAGGGATATTAAAAGTGACAAGATACATTTTATCACCTTTATGATTCTAATTTAAATGGATTTAGATCTAGATGGATTAACAATTTTTTAATTATTTTCACTAAATGTAACAGTTAAGGAAATTGTAATTAGCTATAATTAAAATATACTGTTTGATAAGAAATTATATAAAAAAATACCATAGCAATTTCAACTTTGTGCAATAAACTGCAATGTATTTTTTTTGGGTTTATTGCTATATATACTTAATGTAACTATGAATGACACTATTTTTCTGAACAACCGTAAGAATTTCTCGAATTGAACACTTTTTCAAACTTAAGTAACCAAGGAACGTATGAAACTCGATCGGTATTATAGGAAGCTCCCTCGTATTAACTATTGAACGTTGTCCACTCGGTAAAGCTAACACGTCCCCAGAATTTATTGTAGCCGTTCAGCGTAGGCGCCCTCTGTAGGAAGTACGCATTGATATTAGCCACCCACAAGGCGCAGACTAGATCGCATTTCGTTTGTGTCGGCCTTTGATCGTCTTCTTACGACTGAGTACTGATTCCCATTGATTGGACGCCATAAGTCGGAGTGTTCCATCGCTGATACAAAGAGCGTCAATAAAATATGTGAAAGGGTCGAAATTCCTGCTATCGGTGTAATTAATGTCGAGAGTCTTACGGTATGTTAAAAGGCGGCGTAACAGTCCAGTAGCATATCACAATTTGTCTTCGTAAGTTTGTTAACCGGGATTAAGAGTTCAACAGGTGCACCTCTTAATTCTACTAAGATAATTATTCGAAAATAACTATAATTATAGTTCTAGTCCTTCATGGTTAATTTTCATTTAAGTGTATACTACTTTAGAAGACGCACTGCATGGGATATTAATGAAAAGCCCAAACCAAAGAAAATTACCAAAGAATAAGAAACATCGCTTATAATCTTAATATTTAAGTGCCAAAGTAATAATCTAAGTTTTTCATTATGGATCTTTTAATGACTAATGCTATAAAACTTTAGTTATTCTACCGATTACTGTTGTCTTTCCATCTATTCTGATATCTTGAATGGTATATCTTGGATGAAGTAATATCTTGATGACAGTACGAGGTATAAATGGAAACAACCGTTAAATAATCTACATAAAATAACCCGTATACTTCAATTTAGTATTATTGAGTTATACAGTGTAACAGGCAACACCTATTTTGGAGTATTCAGAATTGTATTTTCGACATAAAAGCCCCTCAAACAGACTTAGAAAGTTACGCTGATACAATAGCATAATTTATCCATAATCTCCCAATTGTCACTTTCAATTTGAAGGATTTAAAATTGGTAATTTTGATGTTAGTGGAAGATTCAAAAAATCAAAGAAAAATGACAGAAAAGAGAAATATGTGGCGTATTGTGACTGGCGATGCAAACTAAATCTACTACAACAGTCCCAAGTGCAAGAACTCATAGGTTAATCCAGAAGAGCCATCCACATAAAGTCTTGCTGTGCATATAACGAGTAAGGTAGCAGTATCTTAAGAGCTGCTGAACCGAGTAAAACTGTTTCGACAGATGTGTAATGATGTAAATTGAACAGTTTGAACGACCTATTATTGCAAATACCAGCAATAGCGAGTAATAGACACAAAACATCCTGCATGACCAGACTCGGCCATCAATGGCAAAAAAATTCTGCCGGATCCAGCGTACCAATCGCACATAACGTCCTTTGATGAACACATGTTCAATTGAATGAAGTATGATGCTAAAATGATTCGCTACCAAACAAACATTGTTCTTTTACACAATATCACGATGTTGGGACATCGTTAGTTAGGACAATGTTATGACTAGCTATAGAAAAAGAAAATATATATTGTACCAATTTTTCTCAATATTTTTTTAAGTGAAGAAATTATAATAAAACATACCAAGCACCTAATATAATTACTATACTTGGTGTAGACCGTTTTTTATATAATAACATTTTATAGGGTAACAAATGTGATTTTGACGTATGTTTAAACCATCAATACTCTATTCAGAGTAATTGGTAGTTATTTTTTATTCAAAATATTTTCCATTGTTATTGTAGCCTTTCCTTATCTTAGAAAAAAGGCACCTTCTTATTGTCCATCAACTAGATGTAGTAATCAGAAAAGTAATGTCTGCTGAAAATGGCAAGTAATACATGAAAAAATAGAACCAGAAATTCCGATGTTTCTTTAACAGCTATCACAACGTGTTGTTAAAGGCTACAACACGAAATTATCATGGTTTTCGCATACTGGGAATGTTTAAGGTTCCTTGCTCAACTTATTTACAGAAATTGATGTTGGTGCCTCTACTGTGCCTACTACGGTTCAATTGGGCTGGAGTAGAATGTAACATATGACTTCAAATCGATCTTCCCACTAATCTATTGCTATATGCTGTTCTTTATTTTGAATTAAAACAAAAACTTGCCCTTCTTACAAATGATATTTAATTGAAATAAGGTATGAAGTGTATAGAGTATCAAAAATAATGACACATTTTGATTGTTAGTTATGTTACCTTTATATAACATTCTTCTATTTTAATTTTGTTTTTAAGTAAAAACTCTATTATTATTATTATATTTGTGTTGTTTATTGGCGATTGGAGGTGGTCAACCGTTTATCTACAATGTTTTTTGCTGCTACTCTTCTATGATCGGCGATTTCGTCCAATTTATTGAATAATATTGTCAATATTAAAAAAAGGAGATCCTAATGTCCAATTCTTCTGTATGGCTTCGAAACTTGGACATAGTTATAATGTGATGGTGTGTATGATCGGCGTTTATCAACAGTCGCGGGATTTGGTGAAGGCCCAAGCGCCAGCTATGCATTGGTGATGATACAGCCGTATAGGCATGTTGCTTTTAAGATAACATAAATTGAACAGTACTGGTAGAAAAAATTCAAATAAATTTCGAAGCATGCATTTAAATAAAGAATCTTATCTCCAAAAATCGTCATCTCTAAGTTATATAAACCTCCTAAAATATTATAATGAAATTATATAAATGAATATATTATAATATGAATATTATGATGACACTATATGATTTCTATTAATATACTGATTACTCTTCTGTTTCTGATTACTCGTGATTCAATGAGGAACGAACAGTAAAACATTATACATGTTGTAAAATAAAAAAGACACGCCCATTAAATAAAGAAATTATTATATTTATATTAAGTTATAAGTTATATTATATTATATATTATATATATATATATATATATATATATATATATATATATATATATATATATATATAAATATTATATAAATTATAAGTTGTTAATATACATATAAATATTATATGAATTAGAAGTTGTTAATATAAATATAAAATAATTTCTAGCCAGAAAATATCTCAAATATATTTATAGCTTCAACGATTTCTTTTAAATTTTTGTAATATTTGTGACATTTGTGAATTTTTAATATTTGTGAATTAGCAGTAAGTTAACTATATAGTCAAATAGTTGAAAATTAATCACATCTGCGTTCACTTTCAAAAACAACAATTCAAATAAAGCAGCCAGATGCCTTATACATTGCTCTAATATGCATTGGTTTCAAAGAAACATTATTCTGTTGTTTTCAAATAAAACTCTTTTCCGAAAACTGATATTAGATATTGTCATCATTTATTTTGCATCTATAATAATACTTATAGCAAGAAAAATGCATTTTATCAATTTCAAAGAAAAGAGGATAATAATTAAAAAGTGGTACACCAATTGTCAGTAACAACACAGTTATATCTCTTGTCCTACTTATTTCTTTCTGGGATCAACTCAGTTATAGCACTTGGTTTATATAAACAACCAATTTTTTAAGATTGGTTTCTGACATTTACTGTCACAAAATATTAAAACTCAAAAATGGTGAGATGTTGGTGATGATCAGCGGTTAAACTGTAAAACCTGCTGCCAGAAGTTTTAGAAATAGGAATGCAACTTATGGATATTCGGTTTTGTATAGATAACGGTGTAACTTTATTCAAGACCAGCCTGATATATAAATAGCAGCACTGTTAATTACCAAAATTGTATGTTACTCCAATTATTAAATTAGGCGATGATTAAATATTGTTTTTTAATGTAGGGAAATACTGTTGAAGCCGAATAGTGGCTTGATAACCGTTACGGAGACTTTGTACCAAAGAAATCAACTATTTATTTATAATTATAATCACTGATAACTGCAACTGATAACAATACGTTTGAAGAGTAAAACACATTGGCACATTTTTTTATGCAAATACAGAGTATAAATAAAAGAACCTATAAATAAAATAAAAAGGACGTAACTAATAGATTAGATAAAATACAAATAGGCAAAAACAAATATAAATAACGAATTAAATATTTTTACAATTAAAAGAAATTAAATATAAAATTTAAAGGTCTAAAGAAATTGGTAATATTAAGAATAGGATCAATGAAAAGCGTTGCCAACTTGTGGTGAATTTCCAATCTGCGGGGAATCTCTTGTTGATTAGGAATGTATTGAGGATTGGCATTATGTGGGGAAAATGTGGTGATTTTGTTGGTGTAGTCTTCCGGGTTTCTATCCGGTTTAGTCCTGAAACGAACCTTTAATATTTTGGCAAGGTTACGGCGGAATCTCATTTACCATCTTCAGATCTTAATTCATTTTGTTCTACTACTTGTTACACGAACTGAACTTTGAACTATAATCGTACGAGTCCTCAGTAACTGTTTGGATTGGTAAATAAATCTGATTTATCCTGTAAGAGTTTGTTCGGTACTCAGTGCTCAGTGGTATTTGAGGGTATTGTTAGCCTATTTTTTAATGGCGAGAATTAGATCTGTTTAATGTCGGGATCTATATATGAGATGCCTACTGGAAACACTGGCATATTTTTTACCATGTTCCAGGGAAATAAATTGTTTCTGGATTTAGATACTCGTAAAATTGCGGCAATTAGCTCGTAAATATATGCTATTGAAATGGGTGCCATGGTGGAAATGGATCAAAAACTATAACGCATCAAGAATCACATTATTTAAAGCAGTTCGAGAACAAAAATGACAATGAACGAAATCATCCTTGAGGTAAGTTTCATGAATCAGTTTCAAGGACCAAATTAAATAACAAATCTAAATGTTATTGTATGTAAATATTAATGTACCAAAATTAATAATTACAAAATATTTTTAAAAAGTAAATTATATTATTTTTTGTTATGCGTAGATTACATCATCTTTCCCAGAATATTGTGTGTTCTCTATTGAAATTGTCTGTCATATTTCGGCGTTATCAATTAGCACGGAAATGTGTGATGCGAAATTTATCTGTTGTACTTCCGTTCGGTTCCAGATAAACTCGTGTTACTAAAAATGAAGTGTCCGACTACAAAATAAACTAAACAATGGGGATATTCTTAAAGTTACCTAACTTTCTTAAATACACCATTATACCACCAGACAATTTATCTGGACGAGCACTTTTTCTATTAATTAACATAACATACACGTCAGTTTCAATGGATCGTTCGTTTCTAATTCTTCTACTGCCTTATCCTTGGAGTATAATTATCTTGAAAAGATTTTATATCATTAAAAAGTTCTAGTTTGAATTAGCCAAGAAAAGTTTTAGAAGCAATCCGATAGCCTAATAATGTTGAATTATAGTTTAGTGCAGCTTCAACTAATGTTAAATTGATTATATTAAATTTTAAGCTTCTCAAATATCTACCTTTTGTTATTGTTAACATATCAAAATTCAGTTGCTATATTGCTGCTGCAGATACCACATTACCATCAATTATTACATATTATATATATATATAAATATATATATATATATATATATATATATATATATATATATACATATATATATATATATATATATATATATATACATATATATATATATATATATATATATATATATATATATATATATACATAGCAATATAACATATACATACATACATATAACAACATAGCAATCACAGTAATTTCAGATATATTATCTGTTCGAGCACGTTAAAATTGAAATAATGTCTGACTAACATAAAAAAATGCAATAAATTTATGTCAATTTATTGCCATCCTGTGCTTTTTTAGTGTCCATTATAACAGAGTGTGTATAACATATGGTTAGATCAGGCTCTCTTGATCTTGCTGATTTTTATTCCAATATGTGTACGTTTATCTTGAAAAATAGAAAGACCGAAATGTTTTTGTTTCAACTTCTACCACATGTTGCCGTATGACTAAAGCATGGTAATATTTATAATATACACTGAACATTACTTAAAACGTTAGGCAATAAAACAATTGTTAGCTACTAACTAGTTCCACAAATAACGACAGGAAATGAAGATTATTTATGTTATACTGCTAATATAACATATTAGCATCTATAAATTAATTTTAAAGGATTTACAACAGATGATGTTACTATGCATTTGTTTCGCCGTGATATAAAGCTTCAAATTAAAAAAAAAACTTTAAATATTAACTCAAATAATCAAATATTAAATTATATTAGGAACCATCTCAAATACAAAATAGTAGTTATGTAGTTAATATAGAACAACTTATAATAACGGATCGGCAGTGTTTTTTAAATTAAAATTTACGGACAAGAGATCATAGTCAATGTTGAAGCAAATGTCTTAATTATATATAACTTTAAGTAAATTCAGTAATTAAGTAATTCATTATGAAATAATTCATAATAAATTGAAAAGAAATTTTATAAAAGTCTTTTGTGGTCTTTAAAAGAGTCGTTCACTTAGTTCCAGAACACCTAACGGTAAATCAACGTCAGTTACATAACATCTGACAGTAGTAGAGTTTGCGGTCTCAACTGATAACCAGCATAGGTTGGTTATTGGCACAGACCTTGTCAGAAATGATGGCGGTTTCATGAGGTTCGATCTTAATACCCTTTCGGGACCCTTTATATATTTGAAAGTTCCAAGATGAGGAATCATAAGCTCTTTGGTAGCAACCACCCAAAACACAATTTTGTAACATTTGCATCAATAAGCAAATATTTACAAGCTTGGAGCAAAATTGAACATCCGCTTCAAGAAGATTATTCAGTGTATTTGGTGTGATGGTGTGATATCAAGAGAGTGTTTTATTACCAACTATTGGAAACTGGTCAAGCCGATGACTGCGATATACTACAGACAATAACTGAAAAAAAAACTAGCTGAAAAAGTTGATCAGAAAATGTCATTTAAAGATCCCGGCTACTTGCTACGTGACCTTACTACATTGCTTGCACCACTCATAATGTGGGATAGTTCTCACACATGGTGATATTTTCAACAGATATGGCCCCAATATAACATTTTTAACGAGTTAAATTGGTTAATTTTAATTTGTTGGTGTATTTTTTTACAAAATATGGGGTCTCAAATTAATTTTAAAGTATTTACAGCAGGTGGTGTTACTGTGTCTTAATAGTATCGGGTACATTTGTAACTAATTTCATATTGTAGCCTCGCTCACTTTTTCAGTATGTATTACTTCGTCAAACTATGAATAAAAAATGTTTTCAGCCATTTGAAGAAGGCTACTGAATGTCATTGAATAATGTGTGAAGCTTATGACAACATACATTTAAGAAAAAATGCCCCATGGATAACAACACGTGAATGCTTCGACGTTTAAAAAATGGTGATTTTGAGACCGAAGACAAAAAACGCTCCGAAAAGCAAAACAATTTGAAGACATTAGTCGATTAAATCATCAATGGGGATTGCTTTCAACTACCATTGATACGTTTGAACCGAGCACTGCTCGGAAAACAACCGAAATACGAGTAAAAACACAATAATTTTATTCTTCAGCATAACAACGCTCGACCGCATGTTACAAAACCGTTGAAAACATACTTGCAAATATTAAAATGGGAAGTGCAACCCCACCTGCCATACTCTCTCTACTGATTACTACTTGTTCCAAAATATAAGTTTCTACTTGTCTGAGCAGCGCTTCAGTTCTAACGAAGATACCAACAAATGGGTCGATTCGTGGGTAGCCTCAAAAGATACGTCGCTTTTTCGAGATGGAATCTGTAAATTGTCTGAATGGAAATGGGAAAAAATAGTGGCTATCGATAGACAATGCTTTGAATAAAATAAATGCTTGAAATAAAAAAAACTAATTTGTCGGCATAATATATTTGCTAAAAAATCTATAAAAATGAGTCATATACCTAATAGATACTTAGCCTATTTGTCATGTATTTTAAGTAGTACGTTTACGAATGGTTTAGCTTAATTTAAGTTAATATCGGATAGAAAATCAATAACACAACATGTCGAACTTCTCTCTCGCCATTTCCCATGTTATAAACAATCGGCCAAAAATAGTTCAAGGAGTATTTATACTGGGTTGGTAAATGTATCAGACAGTTGGGCAATGATGTACGTAGAGATTTTTTTATTATAAACTACATAAATTTCGTTATAGATAAAACTATACATTTAATTGAAATATTGGTCAATTATGTGGTTTTCGTGAATTTGTTTCTACGAAACATAACCGTCATCACTAAAATTAATTTTTGTTGTTATTGGGTCGGAATTCTGGATTTGTGGCTGCAGAGTTTAGGAAAGGCGATTGCCGCCACGAGTATAAAAATTCGCATGATGTCAGAGAGCAGCAAATGATTATATTAAATTATTCTTTATTAAAAAATGTTCCTACAAAAAAAACATATGTAACAATAACAATAACAATTAGATAAAGTTTCTAACGTGACAGTGATTAACAACATAGGATAAAGTGACATAGAATGCGATTCCCTATATATAAATTCCTAATTAAGTTTGCGATTCGGAGGGATCGAATATTAATATACAGAAATTAAAAAATAAAATTAAAAAATATTAACTATATCTTAATTTAACATTTCTATTTATAATTACATGTAAATGACAATTTAAATACTATTTAACATTTTAATACTAAATTAATTCTAAAAAACAAACATATCTTCATAATAAACATAGGCCGATAATATTTTGAATTTTGAATAGAATTATAAAAAATATTTTTTGTGTTTTTTCTTTGTTATATGCCAGAGCATAGAACCAAAAACATAAAATATGTCAGTTTTTTTGCGTTGATATCTCAGACACTGATAATTTCAAAGGACCGGGAACATATGTAGGATTATTTTTAAACTCAGGACGTAAAACAAAGATTATATATAATGAAACAATTTAACATTTCAAATAAATAAAAGCAGAGATGAAAATAAATGGAATAACAACTACTGACTCATCAAAAAGCAAATAACGTGCAAAATCTTAATGTATAGGTGGTCGGGTGATAGTTAGGAACCATAGTGAAAAAGTACCTGAGCAACCAATTTTCATGGCAAGGGTGAAATGAAAAGTATACTTAAAATGTTAGGTAATATTGAAATATAAGGGCACTGACAGTTAAAATACTGGCAACTAAATGTACGGGCAATTAATCACGCTGGCGGATTATAATACTGATAAATAATAGTATACATAAATGAATGTATCGACAAATACTGATAGTGGATGTTATTGATAATCCCAATGAAAGACGATTACAGTGGTAATCAATAGCGGTTATGGAATAACCAGGATGGTTAAGAACAGTCATATGGACTATGTCAATAATATTGACGGACAATCGTGATAGCAATGATAAACTATACTAGAAGTATGGCATATGCACGCGGTACGAAGGGAAAGTAACGCACGACACACCAGCTTATACCCTAATACTAACAATAATAGACGTGTAATGAGATCAAGGGAAGCAAGCGCACGATATCCTGCCATTAGAGTTAATAGTACTCGCTAGGGTAAAGCTAAAATTTTCAATATATAAATAACTATATAATTACTCCTAAATAAATAAGTAAATAAGTAAGTCTGTTGGAATTATGCACTCACTTCTCCTAACTCCGACTATGATAAACGTGCAATGCGCTCAAGGGAAACACGCTAGATTCGTTGTCGCCAAGAGCCGGCAGGAACCACATTTGGTAACATTTCTCTATGCTATAGTTAACAATATGCAATGTATTATAACAGCACATCAGTAACTCTGGCCACTTTAACGTTAGTTTCTGTTTTATAAAATAGTTATAATTTATTTTTATAGTTGCAACCACAGAACTATTATCTTTGATTTACCATAATTTAACAATTATGGGGAACACACAACAATTCGAAGAAATAATAAAATAGGGGACGATAAAGTAGATGACGATCAATTGTTAAATACCTAAATAAAAAGAGGATAATGAATATATAATTAAAAAATCAGTAAATATTGAATAATTAAAGAAGAATAATAAATAAAAAATAATTAATACAATATAATAAATGGTGATTTAATAAATAATATACGAGATTTAATAAGAGAAAAGTAAATACTGTGTGAATAAACTCAACATTTGATGAAAGTCAGCTTGGGCCGCCACAAAACAGTGAAATAAACTGAATAAGAAAAAGGTAGTAATTCTGCGCGTCGCGTCTTCAGAAATAACCTCTTTAGTTCTAACATTTCTTGGACATATTAAGATATCAATTCTGGAAAATATAGCATTTTAATGAACATCAACAATGTTGTCATTCATGCTAATTATTTCTGTTACTAAGTATTCTTAAGGACGACAAATTTTACAATTAAAAAGAACCGACCGTCCCGCCTAGTTTCTTTTACATTACACAAACACATACTTTTACAAAATTAAAAGGTCTAAAATATCGCACTACCAGATGGCACTATAAGCACCATAGATATTCGGAACGATTTATGATTGTTTTAAATGGTACATGTCTTTCTCTGTGTTTTAAGAACTCGCTTTTACAAACCAAAGATGATTTTAACTTATTGAAAAACCCGGTATAATTTACATAACTTTTGTTATTTTTTCCGTCGTCTTTACTGTATGTTCAAAGAGCTATTGTTCAAAGGCTAACATTCTTTGTTGGTATTTTTCTTATCCTTAACACATGGTCGTTAACAAATCGAATTAAACATCTAAAAATATCATCAACCAGATCTGTACGTTACTAATAATTTTTGGTCAGTAATGTAACGAAAACGATCGTTCGTTTACTGGTATTAATTGAGAGTTTTTATGGTTTCCTCTAAAAATAACGATTGGCTCACCGATTTGTGCGAACGGAATTTTTATGGCTTTATATACACACATACACTAGTTAAAACTTACGATTTCCTTTGTAAAAGTTGCTGAATTTGCCACGGACTCCCTACCAGCTATTTTACTATAATTAACCTCTTTTGAACAGTTATATACGTTCACACACACATACATATAAAATAATATTTGTTGTGTTTATGCATGTATTCTGATCACTTATTCATATTTGGACGGATAATTATTGAAAAGAACGGGTACAATATAGGTTTATCAAAATATCTTTCTTCTTATGTTTCTGGCAACATGGTAATACTAGCGCCGAAAGGACGATATTGCTGCATCGATCTTAATAAGTGACATCAGGTGGCGCCTGGTGACTATCCCGGATGCGGCAGAACTTCCCATTCGAATAGGATAAATGACTGTAATAAAGGATAACAAAATTATTTATTTATAATGATAATATATTATAGAGAGATTATTAAAAATATATTTATTTTAAAATTAAAACTAAGGCTTTACCAGAAATAACAACATAACATTTCAAAATTCGTCAAGTTAAATTAAAACTACCTATCAGATGCGCTACGAAACATTGACGTCACTTACTATTTTCGCATTGAACAACATTTGAACTTTTTAGCGCGCTTCGATTTTATGTGGATTATTGATGTTATCTTATATTTGACAGTTAAAAAAAGGTTTTATGCAACCAACAAAAAGAAAAGATAATTGAAAGAATTTAACCAGAATCGATTCGTTGATAGTGACTGTACTCTGTGACAGTAACTGAAATAATGATGCCAAATCTTCTATTTCAGTGTATTGTATTCTTTGATCTGCGACTGCTAAAATAAGATCTGTGAAATATCTAATCTCTGAATGATTGAATCTCGAGCGACAGTATGCGCGATAAAGACAACATACATAAAATATGGTAAAACATAATTGGCGAAGAGTAATAGTGAGCGAATCTCAAAGTTCTTCAACTGACAGAAACTGACGAACACTCAAAACGATTGTGATCAGACAGTATGACGACTTGAGTAAAACGATTCCGATAACAGCACCGTGGGAGTTCCACAAAGCTAATATTCATAGAAGAGCATAAGAGAGTTTCTGTCATGATTCACATCACTGGCCGGATTATGGCTAGCATATTACTCCCAAACACACATTCCAAGATGATAGTGCATATATACACACATCCAAAAATATGCAGATTTGGTTTGAGGAGCATCAGAATTTCATCAAACATCTTTCCTGGTAAACACAACCACCAGACCTCAACATAATTGAGATTGTAGATTTGCAACTCCAACGTCATTTAAGCTATTGGCAGAAGTTTTGGTAAATAAAATGGGACAACATTCTATTGGAAACTATTCAAGCACTTTACGAGTCCATTGCGCGAAGAAGTGCGGAACACTAAGTTTGAATAAATAAATATTGTGTATATATTATTTTGTTTCTCATCTGTATATACGGAAATTATGTTGGTTATCATAGTTATTCATCTAAAAAGTGCCTCATCGCTGAAGATGACTTTTTGACGCCTGAATTTCATTCAGAGATTTTAATTATTCATTTATATCAATCAAAATCATTTTTTGCCATTTTCGATTATATATATATATATATATATATATATATATATATATATATATATATATATATCTACATATATATATATATATATATATATATATATATATATATATATATATATATATATATATATATATATATAGATATATATAAAAATATATATAAACAATATAGTACTATTAAAAATATTATATAATTTTAACCCGGTTACTTGTTGTACAATGCCAATATGTTTCCAACCATTCCGATATTGACGGCAAAAATTGCGTAACTCCTCCGGATATGTTTGTTTGCATTCGACTGTATATGAATGGTTTCAGTGGAGTCTCAATGGCCAAGTCTGCTCCAGAATTTCAACTAGGTCGCATAAAAAATTCTTTCATAAATATACAGCGGAATGGAAAACGAAAGTTACCATACTATTAATACCGATGCCTAAATATTTACATAATTCGCGAACCAGATTGCGGATTGATATAGCCAAGATTATTCGTTAAAGCCCTATTTATTACTCACGGGCTATACAGAGATTCAGCGTTGGTTGGTTCCTGTCCGTTCTATTTTTAATCGTATTATTTACAAAGTGTACATAAATTTTAATGTAGAACCGACTGATCAGTGTTAATTGTTTTTTCTTGCCGATAAACAAAAATTTGCTACAGAAAAAAAAACGGTTACACATGTTTCAAATAAGTAATATAGCGTAATTCAAATACTCGAAGAAGTTTAAACAGATTTGGTAAACATTAGCAAAAAACATTTAGAGCATGTGTTGTTATAATTCATTACTTATGTATGATTCAACAATAGCATATACAAGTTTATATATATATATTATATAATACATGTTTTACTGTGAGAATGATGTGGTCTGGAACATCTGGCCTAGACCAACCAAAGCGCGATTAAAAATTACGATTTATAACATAAAACATTAGATATAATGGTTAAAAAACCGCATTATGATATGTGGTCACAGCGCTAGTTTTTAATAACTTTATTATTAACATATATTATATATATATATATATATATATATATATATATATATATATGTGTTAGAAAATGTACAAACTTTAAAACAAATACTTACCACCGCACAATTTAGAAAGCGGGCTGACTACCATCAATGCTCCGAAATCTAAACCAACCAAAACTATGCATTGGGATGCACCTGGTGACGTTGGTAATAAGAAAACTGATGAGTGATGATGCCCAAAAGGAAATTTAAAGATGAGTTAGTTCTATTTCCGAGGATTTCGGTGATCCTAACGGATATGCTCTTTGAGTTTAAACGAATTCAGTTTCGGATTCGTCTTGCTTTGACCATGACGATAAACAAATCACAAGGCCCATCCTTATATGTTTGTTGTCTCAACTTTCAGAGAGAAACTTCTTTTTTTTCAGAAAATTCATGTTTTGCTCATGTTCGCATGTCAGCAAACCATCCGCTCTATTTGCTCTTGCGCCTGATAAAAAAACAAAAAATGTCATCTATCACAAGGTATTTTAATGAAAATAATTAAACCGATTAATATAGTTGGTTTTTGTAGTTTTGTACATTTTTGTATTATTATCTCAATAAGGTGCTGATCTTTATATTTATTTTATATTCATTGTATTACTTCCATAAAACCATACATTTTGTTCAGCTAATAAGTATCATAACATTCATTGATTATTGACATGGAATTCGCCAGGTCAGCTGTTTTTAAATAATACTATTCAAACTTCTGTATTATTTTCGATTATCCCAGTATTGTTGAAATCATGAAAGGACAGATACAAGTTCGGATCAAAAACTATTAGAAATATAATAGCACAATAGAGAGCTAAAACATTTAATATTTTTAGCAATTACAATAAATTATCCATAAGAGGATATAGCGACCTTGAGGCATGTCGAATTTTAAATTCTGGAATAACGGTCTACAAAGTACCCAGAAATATAATCCCAGATGTTGAACACGGGCGGGGTGCCAGCAGCGCCAACTAGTACACGATAACGAATATCTGGCAAACTCGACACGTTCAGTTGAGACGTGTCACTATTGACTGCACAAACCTCGTCATCAGGTAAATCCAGCGTCGATACCTTTTATCTATTTGTATTTTCCACTTTTTTCACACCATGTAAACAACCACTGTTTTATTTTGTCTTACCTCCATTCACAGAGCCATATAATTTAGCCTACAAGGAAAATGTCTCATAATATATGTTATATTTGATCTTTCTGTGGGTGTTATAAGTTGGCCGTAGTATTCCCGGCTTCTATTCGCGTTTGATTCTGAATGAAGAGAAGCTTTAATATTTTGGCGACGTTTCGATAGAATCTATCTTTAGGTCTTGCTTCTTTGCTTGTGTAAAACTTTAAGACTAATCTCAAACTAATTAATCTCAGGTTTCGTAATTAAATGTACACAATATAAATCAAATATTGCAGTTTTGTTTTTTTAATTTTAAGTTGATAGATATTTCAGGAAAGTAAAACAAACAACACAGGCTAATGACAAGTAAAATAATATAATCACCATGCAATATTTTATTGCGTATTGGTAATTGTTTTATGCCGTATAAAAAATGGGGCGCGTATGTATTCCTCAGTTTATATACCAAGCTTAGTAAGTTATGTTTAGTTTATTATGCGGTTTGATTTACCATGGTTAAAACAAGCGATCACTGAAATGTGTGATCTCTCAGTCTTCGAAAAAACACAAATTGGGAATCGAATATTGAGAGCATCCTCAACGAAATCAGCTGATTTGTTTAATATTTCGCGAGAAACAGTTTTCACGGTAATGACAACATACATAAATAAACATGGTAAAACATCATCGACGAGGAGGAATAGGGAGCGAAACTCAAAATTAACTGACAGAGACTAACAATCAGTAATTGAATTGTAACCAGACAACATAAAACTAATGCCGCAACAATGACAGGAGAGCTTAACACTCATTTGTCTAATACTGTTTCGACAAAAATATGAGAGCTGTATAAAGCTAACATTCATTGCAGCGCTGCAATTGTTAAACCCTTTAGGAAGGAGGTTAAACTGTACTAAAATAAATATTACATTTAATAATACAATAATAAGCAACTTAAAGTCTTAAGTAAATAAAACAAAGATTAAAATTTTAGGGTAAATGATGTGGCTCGGGGAATGGAGGTAAAACGAAATGAAACAGTGGTGTTTACATTATGTGACCGTTATTTATTGGCAATATAAAAAAATGTGAAAAATACAAATAATAAAACGGATGGGCAGCAGTGTTACCTGGTGACGAGGCTTGGGCAGTCGATGGTGACACGTCTAAACCAAACGAGGGTTGAGCACTGAATGACCGAAATACCCTTCAATAACATCCCAGATAGACGTCTCGGAGTTGCCGCCAGCTATTCGTTATCGGGTTCTAGTTGGCGCTCCTGGCACCCCGCCCGTGTTCAACATCTGGAATTATATTTCTGGGTATTTTGTAGACCCTTATTCCACGATGTAAAATTCGACATGCCTCTAGGTCGCTACAAAATAATGCAAATAAGCCTGCGAAATGTTGATGTCGAGGTGATGTAATTCTGTAGACCTAATAAAAAATATAATTCAAATAGTACTGAATACATACTTCTATTGTCAGGCAATTAAAAAAACGGTACTGACATTTAATATACTGGCAGCTATAATATTATCGATAATAACAGTATCAATAAATGAACGTATCGACAAATACAGATAATGAATGCTATTGATAATTTCAATAAAAGACGACAACAATGATCGGCAATAAAATGATGCAATAACCAGGATGGTTAGTAATAATCTTCGTCAATAGTAGTCAATAATTGATGAATCGTTATAAACAGACAATAATGGTAACTGATAGCAATGATAAACTATGCTAAGATGAAGTATAACATGTGCGTATGGTACGAAGGGAAAATAACGCATGGCGTACATGCTTATACATTAACACCAATAATAATGGTGCATTGACATCAAGGGAAGCAGGTGCACGAGATCCTGTCATTAGGGTTAGTAGTACTTGCTGATGTAAATAATTATTACAACTCGCAATAAATAATTATTATTATATTTGCCATAATTTAATTATGGGGAACATACGACGATTCAAAGAAATTAAAGAATTAAGTAGAATATAATATATAACTATAGTAGGATAAATAAACAAATAAGTAGAGCATATTGAATACACCATAATAAGTATGGTATTAGATATAAATATAAATATTAGATAGAGATTTATAAATGAAGAATAACAAATGGAAACTAATAGAATATGAAAAATGCACGCTAATAAATATAAAATAATAATTAGACCATAATAAAAGGAGATTTAATAAATAATAAATTATAATTAAAAAGAGAAACCATTTAACGAAACTCGGACGGCGCAAAACACAATAAAATAAACTGAATAAGAATGTGGTGACCCTGGCCGTCGCGTCTTTAGAAATGAACTTTTATATCGTCCCCATGACATGATCACATCTGACAAATACAACCCCCGAAGAAAGATCAAAAATGTTGCCATTCATGGTAATTATTTCTGTTGATAAATATCGTAAAAAGTAATCTTTCAAACTTAAAAATAAACACTTAAATGACCTAAAATTAAAGAGGTCTAAAATATTGAACTGTGAGATGAAATTCTAACTACCATAGATATTCGGAACGATTTATGATTTCCTTGAATGGTACATGTCTTTGTCTGTGTTGTGACAGAAAAAAATATCGAGAAAATATTTTTTAAAAAAAGTTTCTTTTACAACTGTGAAAAATATAGTGCAAAGATCATGAAAGCTGGACTCCTAATGAATGGAAGAATGTGGCATGGCCCGATGAATCATAGTTTATATTGTTTCCTACAAACGGCCATATTTATCTATGAAGAACCCCAAGGAAGCTTACGATTCGATCTGCCTGCTTCCTACATACAGCCAAAAAGATTAAGTGCTGGTTTTAGAAGCAACAGAATATCATCCAACATCTTCCCTGTTGGGACAACATTCCGTTGAAAACTATTCAGACACTTTACGAATCTATTCTGCGAACAATTGCAGCAGCTTTACAATGAAATAATAGCTCAACATTTTATTAATAAATAAATATCGTGTATATAGCAGGTTTTCATGGTATTGTAGCAAACCCCTGTATCTAATTTCGTAGCTAAAGCAGTAGATCGAATTTACAAGATAAACAGAATTAATTTAATAGATTTCGGTCGAATTTCGATCACTATGCGATCATTAGTATATCTTATTACATAAACAAACTAAAGATATGGCAAATACAAAAGGATATGACGCAACCAATACAAAAGCGAATCCTTCGTAATAAATATGTAATTAAAAAAGTCGCAAAATAACAGTACTAAAAATACCAGATGACGATACATCTAAATAATATTATCCAACTCTTCCTGGAACGCACATTGCGGGATCCTTATATAAAACGTTAGTATAATTGCATGAATATTAACATTGTTTGTAGACAAATTGATCGGTTAGCGACATAAAATTAAATGATGTATTACCATCGACGCATTTTCGTTAATGTTGTCCTATATTGAAAACAATTATGTTTATTAAAAGTGCTTTCAGTTATAATTTATTTTACTTTATTTATCTAAAAGGCGATTAAGATTTATTGTCCCAACATCGAGTTTATTAATCCTTTTTAAGCAAATAAGATTTGAATTAGTGTGCACTAGTTGACCATGATAGATTCTCATGATAGGTTTATTAGATATATATCTCTCTCCCTTGTCGAAATAGACTGTAGTCATATTTTGGTTCTTGCTATTGTATAAGATCCTTAACAACTATATTTATTACATTGTTGTCTTTGGTTTGATATAATTTATTCAGAACTTATACAATAACCAAAACTGCATTTCTCCATGTAACACAAAATAAACCAAATAATAATAAAAATACAAATATACTTACGCTTTGAATTCTAGATTTTCCGCTTATCTCGTGGTCATGGTCATCGTTTTATCACCATTTCTCGTATGATATGAATTTGGACCTTGTGCGATCGATCCTTCCAATAAAACGTCCAATGCACCTCACTAAAATTAAAGTTAAATTCGTTTTAAACTCGAAGCTGCTTTTTTCCTTCTCATTTTATTGTAGTTAAAAAGTGACAGAGTGCTGTCTGATGTGTCGGAACATGTACATTCGATTAATTGATATCGATCAACACTGTTGTCAAATATCCACAAAAATCTTCAAAACGTTCCACAAAATCTTCAGACAACAGTATGCGAAGTAAGGAAATAAGGAAAAACCCGAATGCTGAATCAGTGGAAGAGTACATAGAAAGGAGACAAATGGTGCTCTTCAGTAGTGGTAACACTTACAGCGCATGGAGGATAGGTTAAGACAGGAAAAGAGAATACTGGACATAAGCAAAGACGTAAAAGAAAAGAACATAAGTTGTTTCTAATTATATGCTATGAAATAAATGAAGTGCTACATGGCTTTTCTCTGGCGCATAGAGATGTGCGGTTTATTTTGAGTAATATGCTACAGTTTTGTTAATATACGTCACCAAAATTTATGACGTCACTTCGCAATGTTGCCGCATGAACTTAGAATTTTGGTTTACGACGTTTTCCGGTTTGTAACCGATAATTATTATCCCTGATAATAATTATATTAAGAAGATTAACTTAAATTAATGAATAATTTACTCGTATATCTTAATGGCTGCGTACAAAAGAGCAATAATCTCTTTTATCTCCTTTTTTATGCATGGAAACAATAAGTGTTATTCGAAAATCTTGTGGGATTTCTTTCCCTTTCCATGTTCTGTTAGAAATTTTCACTAATAATTCAATAGCTGCCTGGTTAATTTTTTTCAGCCTTTCTGATAGTTTATATTATAAGTTCATCTTATCATGACCGACTGCTTTTATGTCCTTCAATTTTCTTAGTACACCCTTTAATTTTCTAATTTATTATCCTCTGTGTTCTCAATTTATTTCCCTATTGATATATTCGGTATCTTCTTTGTATGTTGCTTATTTTGAAAAAAGCAATTTCTAAAAATATTCCGTCCATCTCTCTCTTTTTCATCTTTCATGTCTATACCGTTATATCTGATTTTTGTTCTCTGAAATTTTGTAAATAGTTTTACGTATTTCCTAATGTTTGTCACCATCGTTTCATTTTGCCTCTTCTATTCATAGTTCTCAATTCATAATATATAAATATTTTCATTCAATTAAAATTTTCATTCAAATAATACATATATCAAGAGCTTAAATACTGAAACACTTGTAAAAGTAATACATAAATTTATGTATCGTAACTGACCTGTTTACCAAATATAGAAAATATTTTATATCACGTAATAAACCAGTTTAAATTATTACACTGCCATTTTGGGGTATTTTTAATAACTATATATTGCACTTGACGATGGCAAGGCTAAAATCGTATATCAATTTTGTTTCTGCTTCTTCATTATGATTATTTCGTTAACAACCTTTTTTTATATTCCAGGGGAAATGTTCAGGATGCACATTTCCACTCAGATGCAATTGCACGGGTCTCAAAGGTCGATCTGGTGCTGACGGAATTCCTGGAATACCAGGTATCATGGGACCACCTGGTGACGACGGCTATATAGGAACTACAGGCATAAAAGGAGAAAAAGGATCAGACGGTGGCTATGGAGTAATGGGTTATACAGGACCTCGGGTATGTAACTTTGAGAAAAAATTCGAAGCGAATAAAATATTATTTTTTTAAGGGCGATCAAGGTGACCGAGGTCCAAAAGGTGAAGCTGGTAATCCGGTAAGTACATACGTTTTCATGTATTTCATAATGCAAAACATAATAATTATGTTTCGAAAATTCTTAATTAATAAATGTATACAAGTATTACAACAGACGCTCGTTAATCTGAACGAATTCAAACCAAGTATAGTACACATTATCTAAATGTTTATATTAACGAACCTAATTTAAGTGATTTAAATAATGGCAAAAAAATAATGTAGAAAAATAATCTGGAATCATAGTCTGTCTTAATTGACGTTTAGCGTTATCTTCAAAAGCTTGTCTTTTTATAATAACTTAAATCTAGATATATATTTTTGTATTAACACTGCTGTTTCTATTAAATGTATCTCACTACACTACACTACACAAGATTAAATGATTTTATTATTTTGAGTGTGTGTCCTGTTCAAGTTATGCTTCAAGAGTTGTATTACTTCGACTTTGACATAAGAATGGAGCCTTCCCTAATGTCTTTTTGCAATTCTCTTGATTTCCTGATGATCTCATTGTAAGTAATCAATTCTGTAGTATCTGGGCGCGCCTACAATACTTTGTTTGTTGTTTATATAATAGTAATTAACTTATATATACCAATTAACCAATACATTTTCCTATATTTCAATTCCAATTTTTTCTGTTTTTTTTTTACATATTTCTTCCAGCGAAGTTTTGCATAAAGATTCATTCCGAGATACTTAGCGTTGTTCCTACATGGAATGATAGTATTATTTAATGTTATTATTGCTTATGCGGTCTGATTATACTTTATAGGTTACTTTGGTACTTTGCTTAATTTTTACTTTCCAAATTTGCGCCCGATTATTTACATTGTCACTAGACTGTTGTAATTTTCGTGTGGCTTCTTCCTATTGTCTCCGAAAGCAAGAATCACTGCGTCTTCATTAATGTGTTAATATTTTCAACATTATAACTTTCCGATATAACAAATTTATGTTTATATATTTTATAGGGTCTAAAAGGAGCAAAAGGAGAACAAGGACCGCCTGGTCTCGATGGGTGCAATGGCACAGACGGAGCTTATGGCCCAGATGGTAAGTTTTTTTTACACCTTGATTTTTCATTAACTTGGGAATTGAAATGTTTGGTGTTAATATCACTGTTTTTACAGGTATAAGAGGTTATCCTGGAAGCCGTGGTTTACCTGGTCTCGATGGTTTACAAGGTCCTCGGGGTGAACCTGGTGAGGGTGGTGGAAATTCCATTGGTATCAAGGGTGACCGGGGTGATTCAGGGTATGATGGTTTGATTGGACCACCTGGTGAAGTGGGGTATCCGGGAGATCCAGGACCTAGAGGGCCCACTGGAACAATGGTAAAAACTTCAAAAACGTACCTTCTTAATGGGAATTTTACTAAACATGTTTTCTGTTTTATATGTTTAGGGCAGTGTTGGTGAGCAAGGCGTCATGGGCCCTCCTGGTGACGCTGGTGATATCGGCTCAAAAGAAGGATCTAAAGGTGAAAGAGGTGCACAAGGAGACCAGGGAGACCGGGGCGAAAGTGGAGAACCTCTTGGTGAATATACGGAATACTCTGTAAACTTGCATTTGGTGAAAGGTAATCCTGGAAGTAAAGGCCAGAAAGGCGAGGAAGGCCAGAGAGGTCGAAAAGGTTATCGAGGAGACAAAGGACGGCAGGTAAATTGAATTAGATAAAATGAGTACTGAAAAGTTCCCAGTTGGGCCATTATTTGTCGTATAGCATTAGTTTGTATTTTAATAAGCGACGGATGAAAATGCGTGGTACCAATGTAAGCAACTGTTAGTAGGTTGTACGCACTAATTGATTTTCCATTTAGTAATATTGAGTCATTCAGTGTACACAGAGGTACACCATGGACATCAATTAAATACTTTTAGAAACTTTTCATAATTCTTCTCTGTCTGTGTGAAGGACATCTAAGGACCTGTAGCACCATAAATGTAGCACGAAAATCGGAATTGCAAATTATTTAACGAAAATTCAGCTCAGAATCCTAAATAATTGCAAGAATTGTCAGAAAGCTTAACCGTAGTTGAATCCACTACTTTCAGATATTTCCATACGATGGTATAGATCTAGTAGGGTGAAAAATGACTACCACGCCAATTGACTGAAAAATCTATTTAAAATCGTTTGAACATAGCGGTTTTATTGCTTACCAAGAAAGAACTCGGAATTATCTATGCTCGGCTACCCGTTGCAAGAGTTGTTTAGGAGACACCGTTGCGGCTTTAATGTGTTCTCATGCACTCAACTCATTCGCCAACAATAGAATCTTTTGATTACCACTATGCAGTAAGGTTTAACTGAAAAATGGATTGAAGATTGGATCGTTACCAAACTAACATTTTTTCTACATTCTGTTGCCAGAAAGATTAGAGAAATTAAAATATTATGGAAAATGTGATGATGGATAATTACTATAATGCCGATAAAAGTGAAGATCTACAGGCGATAGACAAAATAGTATTGAAAACTACTTCCGTGTAAATAACGCGTCGCCTATGTACTGCTCAGTTTCTATATCCAAACTTGTAGGTACCAGCAACTGTGCTTTGTAATAGAAACCAACGCTAATCTGCGAAAGAACTGATGTAACGATCATAAAACCTGAACACTTAATAATGGGAAGAATGTGGTAAGGTCCGATGAATTACTGTTTACATTGTTTCCCACAAATGATCGTGTTAGAAGAATAAAACAACAATCTGTTTTAAAAACAAATGGTAGTAAACAAATCCTATATATAAAGTAATACATAACTATTTCAAATAACTATAACAGCATTAAATCAGAACCAAAATAAGAGAAATTAACAGAATCTGAAAAGACAAGACGCAGCTCTCTCCAAGTGAATAAATTCGTAGAGTAACAACCGGCGAACTTTTCAGCTGTTGTACTATTTTTGGTTTTAGACAAATTATTATTGATAAGCTCTATTGTAGGGCGTATTTGGAAGAAAAGGAGCTACCGGATATAAAGGCGAACAGGGCGTTGATGGGCCGTTGGGAAAACAAGGACGACCAGGTCCTGCAGGACCGGGAGGTGAAAAAGGCGATAAAGGTGCCCCGGGATATGATGGGAGAACCGGTCAAGATGGATTAAAAGGTTTACCTACAAAAATAATTAATTTTAACAATATTACCTTGTTATTGTTATATTTATATAGGTCCACGTGGCGAAGATGGTCAACCAGGACCTCCGGGGGACCAAGGGCCAGAGGGACCACCAGGTGCATACATTCCAGATTTGGACGAAACAGGAAAATTAGGAGTCATAGGCAGACAAGGTCCCCCTGGCTATCAAGGTCCGCGGGGGTTAGCGGGAATCCCCGGAAGGGTCGGCCCGTCCGGACCCATAGGATCTCCAGGGTCCCCTGGACCTCAAGGACGACCTGGTTTACCCGGAATTAAAGGTAAAAAAATGATCCAAACTTTTTGGTAAATATATATTGATTAGTTTCCAATATCAAGTAATTTTGTTAATAATGTCATTTGTTTTAATAAGTACAGGCCTAAGTTCACAAAGTCAAAGTTCACAGATACAGGGAATGGGCAAAATAATATTAACACCTGTCATATATACAATATTTATTTTAGCCACTGTAGTGAACTTAAATCTAGGTATATATCTAGGAGGACCGATCGGCCTTGAGTTAGTCTCTCATAACGTGTATATATTAACACTGCTGTTTTTCTATTATTATTTCACCTCACTACATTACAATATACAAAATCAAATGATTTGACAAGGTTATTTTAAGTTCGGTGTCCTATTCTGGTGTAAGTAAAAATTCTCCTCATGTCTCCTTACGATTCTCTTGATTTCCTGAGTGGCGGTCGATATCTGAAGGTCTCGGTGTAAGTAATCCGTCCTGTACTATTTGGGTGTACCTATAATACTTCTCAGGACTTCGTTCTGGAAAACTTTTATTATATTTATATTATTTTTTGGGAAACATCCTCATAACTGAATTCCGTATGTTCATATAGATTCCAATTAACCAATTCCAAATCCCAAATTAACCAGTTCCAATTAACCAAATATTTTAATTTCAGTTTTTCCTTTTCTTTTGTGTATGTTCCCTCCAGCGAAGCTTTACATCAAGATTCATTCCTAGATACTTAGGGTTCTTCGTATATGGAATGATAAAATTATTTATTGTTATTGGTGCTTGTACGGTCTGACGTGAACTGCATATGCACAGATGCATTTTCGTTAATCTGCTGATGAATGAGTTAAAAGAAATTTGAAGGTGATAGGGACCCTGGAATTGTCGTATTTGGACTACCTATAAGAAGTGATGGGTGAAACTCTTCACGAATGGAATGATTGAATCAAAGTAAAGATGGGAAAGCTCTCTCGCGGAGTCATACTTAGGTACACTGATCGAACCAGCATTTTATAGAGCGTTGCCTTCAGAGGGATGGAAAGTTTACTATTTCTACGAAGATATAGGGGCTTTCTTGAACCAAGGTATAGAAACCTTCTCAATGTGGAGGCGGTACGCGCAGAACTAGCTTCTGCGAATAACTTAAGTTTTACTGGGGTTAATCCGCATTCGCCAGAACTTGTACCACTTGGCCGCGTGATTGATATGATTCTTAACTCTTAAATAACATTGCTTAAAATTAAATAACTTGGTTTAATAATATTTTAACAATTCACTTTCCGCTTAAATCTTGTTTCAAAGAAAATTTAAGGATTAATGAACACTATCCTTTGCTTGATTTTATAAACTAGGTGACGAAGAGCCGAATGAGTTATTGGCCTAAAATATCGGCCAGCTCTATAATACATCCATTGTCCGAGATACGAGGAGTGGAGAAATATCTCGACTAAACATCAGATGTAAAATCGTGAACTTGGGGACGTCTGTTTCTCTATGAATTTGATTGTTCCTGACGAACCAGGGGGCATTGATTATTCTCCTGAGAAATTTGTTTTGAAAGACTTGAAGACGTTCGACCTGCCTAGGTGAGCCATATTTTAGATAGACACTGGAGCCGTATAGAACGACTGATCGAACCAGCATCTTGTACAGGAGAGATTTTATAGAGAGAGGAAGTCTGCTGGCCCGGTTGATAAGCGGGAACAGCAAATTAACAATACCTTGACCTTTATGGAGGGACTTTTGAATGAGGGAATTCCACCTAAATTTGCGATCGAAGACAAGACCAGAAGAGAGATAGGTGGCTTCTTTTGTCCATGGGATATCGGCGTTTTCGATTTTAAGACACGAAATGCTCGGTGCAAAACGCTTCTTGTGGAAGAAGATGGCCTGGGTTTTCTGTGGGTTGACCTGCAACCTCCAGAAATGTAACCACTGGACCTCATCAGTCATCGAGTTGTTTTTGGGGTTTGCTTCGGATGTGCGGTGCTATTCTTGAAGAAACAAAGTAAGCAGTGTCGTCTGCGTAAAAAGCTACCTCAACTTGTTGTCTCCTAGGGATATCTGAAAGAAAAATATTAAATAGAGCTGGTGCCAGGGGGGAGCCTTGTGGAACTCCTGCGTCGATGGTTTTCCGGCTAGAGAGAATATCTTTAATCTTCATCTGGAACGATCGTCCTGACAGAAATGATTTGATAAGAGCTGTTAGGTTATCAGGTAGACCTAATCGGATGCATTTCGCCACTAAGCCTTCGTGCCAAAAAAGTCTTGTCAAAGGCTTTGGTTAGGTCCAAGAAGACTGCTCCAAGTCTTTCACGTCGGTTAAAAGCACAGTTGATTTTTGCGGGAAACCGATGGCCATGAGGAACGGCTGAATGTTTGGCGCGGAACCCGAGTTGCTCATCTGGAATGATATTGTTTGTCTTCGTGAAATCATTAAGAGCATAAAGAATTGCTCATTCAGCAAGTTTGGAAATGGAACTTAGTAGGCTGATCGGTCTGTAGTCAGAAGGTGATGACTTAGCTCCTTTTACGGGATAACTGCAATGAATATATGTTTCCATGTGGATGGAAAGTGTTGCAGCCTCAGAAGGGCGTTGATGATATTACTTAGTATTAGGGGGACCCGTAAATCGCACGCAAACAAATGGATCCCTTTCACACTCGCCGATATGTCGGTATCGTGTCATTGCCGGCAACGGCATATTGACGGGAAGCGAGTAGCTTTAAATATTATGTTGTAACACTAATTGAATTAGTGGAATCAAAGTCTTCTATAGGGAACAATACTAATGAAAATGATAAAAACAAAATACGGTGTCGGTGTCGTGTAGATGCCGACTGGTATGACTATCCCTTACTTGATTTGGACGTTTTTCATTTTATTGAAATATATTTATTTGTAGAACATTTTAGACAAAAATATTTGTCCTAAAAGTTCTTCCTCGCTATAAGCTTTCACCGTTCCAAATTTCAAGTCTCCAGGTGGTCCCGTTTTCTTCAAAAAAAGAGACAAAATTGTCGCTAAGCCGATTAATATATAGATTACACTCTTTCTTATCGGCTATTTAATAATATAATAATGTGAATTGTATACTTTACTAATGTTATGAAACATTTTAGGCCTTTCTATCAAGGGAGAACGTGGAGACGACGGACTTCCAGGACCAACGGGATCCTCTGGGCCTCCGGGGTATCCAGGCTTAGCGGGAGTAGAAGGGGAAAAAGGACTGAAAGGCATGGCAGTTATCGGTCCACAAGGTCCCCCTGGATTATTCGGTGTGGACGGCCAGGACGGGCGACCCGGAGAACGGGGCGATCCGGGCGATAGAGGGCCGAAGGGTTTCCCCGGTCCAGGTCAACCAATCAAAGGACCTCGCGGCCAACAAGGACCTCCAGGTACACCAGGCCAACCGGGTGACGACGGTGCACGCGGGCTCGATGGCGTCCCGGGATACAGGGGCCCCCGTGGCGAGGATTGCGGCTATTGTGCGCCAGGTATTTAGCATAAAACTAATTTTTATTTATATATAGTCCGTTTAATAAAACAGTGAACTCAAATCATCTGAATTGATGACCTCTAAACGTCGCAATGTTGTCGCTCAAGAACTGAGTTTTAGTTCATTTTGGCATGGACATATAATAAAATGCTAATGTAAATAAAATGATTAAACAAAAATAATATTAGCAAATATAATTTATTTTAACATTATAGTATATATAATGCATATATTATACTTACTTAAACAAAAATTAATTACAGTTAAAATAATGTTTTATTATATTTACATTTAACTTTCTTCCACAGTACCTATGACTTAGTGTTCTAGGCACATTTTTTATATACTCCCCTGGAGGCCTAATCCACTTAACTATTAATTGTACATCCTAGTAATATATTTTAATTTCATTAGAGAGCATATTTACCTTTTACCATTAGTTATTCTTTCCTTCAGTACAGTATTTCCTTGTAAAATATTTTTGATATCGCTGTATTTCTCCTTAGTTTGTACTGTTACTACCGTATACATTTACATTTAATTACTGTCTTCTCCCTAATGCATTTGTCATATCTGCAAAACAGTTAGTATTTCTCTCCTCACACATTTTAAGCAAATGTATATTCTGGACATTTACATATATATGTGTAGCTAAATTTTTCACATTCTACAGTAAGATTTGCTAGTGTTATATTAATTACATATTCACCTTTAGTTGTTCCAACTCTCAATACCCTGCCTTGGAATATCCCATGTTCCATGTTCTGAAAGTTTCATTCAAGTGAATAACTAAACTGTTCGTTTCGGATATATCTAACAATTCTTCACGATTCCATCATTAGTCAATATCTTCTTCAATGTGCCTGATCGAGTTCGTCCAAACCGAAAGTGTTATTAAACATTACTATTTTTAGCATTAAGAACAAGATATCTGTAATGAATTATTAATAAATATTATGACTACTTAATAAAATCTAATCAATTGCTATTCCAAAATTTACTTTTTCCATCAACTTTTGTGGTCTTAACACTATTTTTACTATCATCTTGCTAATCATGTTTGATCTAAATACGTATAACATAAATACATAAATATAGTATTAATATAATAATTCTGCCTTGATTTTATTCATCATTCAAAGAGCTGCATATCTCTAAGCTTTCTGTACATACTTTTCAAACAGTTTCTTCTGGAATATTTGTATTAAATGTTTCTATTGAAAAAAACTACTCACTGGTTTTGCACATTTCATATATTTGATCTTCGATAGAGCAAACATCAAGCTGGTTTTGATTTGTCACCCTATTCATATGAGGACTATTTATTTTAGGTAAATCCAAGGTTATGTTTTTCATTTTTTGAGATACTTAAGTACCCGCGTCCATATCAATATTTAGTGCATCTGTGGCACGCTAAAAATATTTTCAATAAAACTGCAGCAAATTAATATTTAATAGTAAAAATGCATACTTCTCTATCGATTTTTACCCGCAATAGGGGACCTCCATTATCTTGTTTCTGTTCGAAGTAACTGATCAGGGACGCAATCTGTTCTGTCTGGCTTCTGAATTTTCAATTAGAGTGGTAAAAAGCAAATTTGAGATTTATCAAAACAAGCAAGAAACCACGTTTGCCGGTTTATAACCTCCCATCACAAATGTTTTGAAGAATAATGCATACATTTGACAACTGAACGATTTTTTTAGGCTGAATCGGTTACATGTTCGAACTTATCAAACAGCATAACGTATCTTTTTAACTAAAATAAAATGAGAAGGAATATAAATAAGTGATTCTAAAACGAATTTACAAATTGCGGCAGGCAATACATTAAACATATTAATGACGTGAGTTTACTGTTATTTTGTATACATATACTATATATATCCTTTTAATAGGTGCTAAGGGATTTAAAGGCGAGAGAGGCGATTCTGGTAGAATTGGTCGACCTGGTATAATGGGTTATGAAGGTCTACCCGGGCCCAGAGGTATAACAGGTATGAAAGGATTTCCCGGCCCAAGAGGAAAGCCGGGTATTGATGGAGAAAAAGGTCGACCGGGATTACCGGGGCGACAAGGACCTCAGGGAAGCGATGGTGTACTCTTGAGACCACCAAGCCATACTGTGAAACCAGAATCAGGTAACCGTCTACTCAAAACCTCCATGAGTGCGTCAATGATATATGGTATCTTGTTTTCAGGCGATAAGGGTGATATTGGAATAGTCGGACCTCAAGGACCACGCGGAGATATTGGCCCAAAAGGACGTATGGGCGACTTCGGTTTTACAGGTAAAAATGGAACCCGTGGTGAAGATGGTGTCGATGGATTGGAGGGAAGCTATGGATTAGACGGCCTAAGAGGACTCGTAGGAGATAAAGGAGATATGCATGATTTGCCTAAGGAGTTTCTCGTAGGTGATGTGGGTCCAAAAGGAAGCAAGTAAGATATTTCAATATGATTATTATACGAAGACAACAGGTGATATTCTAGTCTAGAGACATTAATCTTATGTATATTTCAAGTGAAATAACCGATAACAATAATTTACTATCCCATTTCTGCTAATGTTTAAAGAATATACTCGTATAACAGGTCAATTTCCTGGAAAAGTCCCCGGCCTAACACATAGATAGCGCTACTAAAAATAAATCCATATGATTTATAACAAATCCATATGCGTGTATAAATTTGAGAGCTGTCGGATCAAGTTTGTGAGTTGTAGCATTTTGGATGAAGCAACTTTTGTTATTGTGAAAAAAATGGATAAAAAGGAATTTCGCGTGTTGAAAAAATATTGCTTTTTAAAGGCAAAAAATACGGAGTTTCCGAATACTGCCTCAGGAAAATCATCCATCAAGGATTGGTACGGTAAGTTTAGCGTGGCGAAATGAGCACCAAAGATGGTAAATGCAGTGGACGCCCGAAAGAGGTTGTTACCGATCCACACAATAATTTTGAATGACCCTAAATTGAAATTGTGTGAAATAACAGACACTCTAAAAATATCAAATGAACGTGTACATCATATCATTCACGAATATTTGGGTATGTGAAAGCTCTGTGCAAAGTGGGTGCTGCGCGAGCTCCCTATTGACCAAAAACAACGACGAGTTGATGATTCGGAGCAGTGTTTATGATGGTCGAGCGTAATAAACCCGAGTTTTTGCGTCGATATGTGACAATGGATGAAACATGGCTCCATCGTTTCACTTCGAAGTCCAATCGACAGTCATTCGAGTGGACTGAACACGATGAACCCGCTCCAAAGCATGCGAAAACCCAACAGTCGGCTGGCAAGGTTATGGCGTCTGTATTTTGGGATGCATATGGAATAATTTTTATTGACTACCTCAAAAAAGGAAAGACCATCAACAGCGACTATTATATAGCATTATCGGACCGTCTGAAGGATGAAATCGCCGAAAACAGCCGCATTTGAGGAAAAAGAAAGTGCTGCTTCACCAAGACTATACACCGTGTCACAAGTCAGTGAAAACGATGGCAAAAATCCATGAAATGGGCTTCGATTTGCTTTCTCATCCACCGTATTCTCCATATCTGGCCATCAGCGACTAATTCCTGTTCTCAGATCTTAAAAGAATGCTCACTGAGAAAAAAATTTCGTCGAATGACAAGGTGATCACCGAAACCCTGAAGCCTATTTTGAAGCAAAGAACAAATCGTACTACAAAAATGGCATCGAAAAGTTGGAGGGTCGCTATAGTCAATTAATTAGTCATAGCAAATTAATTCTAATAAACTATTTGCTTTAATTCTATTTTTTTACGGTTGAAATTACAAAGTACTTATTCTACCCAAGACGCTTTCGGCTTGACATCTATGGTACTGTTTTTAATGTATCCAGAGTTTTACTTATAACTGCACTGAATTAGATCAAATGGTTTTAATGTTTTTGATCTTCTAACTAAACCATTATTATGTAAAAGCTGGAAAGTGCTGATAGAGCCTCTGTTCATGTCTTTGATTATTGTTGTTGATAACGTTATCGACAGTAGAAACTTCAGGTTCTTATGCAAATTGTCGTTACAAACGTACCATGAACTATCAACAATACCTCGCAGTACCTTATTTTGTAACATTTGTATAATATTTCTATTTGCTTGTCTAGTACAACCCCAGAGTTGAGCACCATAAGTCCACACTGGTTTTAAGACCATTTGTAAAGTAAAAGATTATTATATACTGACAGGGATGAATATCTACCCAATAACCAGTATATTTTTTGTATTTCAGCTTCTTCAAATTTTTTTCAAGATGTGGTTTCCACCTGAATTTAACATCAAGGATTATGTAAAGATATTTGGTTGTATTTTCATAAGGAATTAGTTGCTGACATAGGTATGCTAGCTTGTGCTTGATTCTTTTGTTAATGAAATCAATATGCATTGATTTATTTTTATTCATTTTGATATGTCATTTTTCTGTCCAGCATTGCATTTCGGCAATAACGGTTTGTAACTTTTCGGTTAATTTAACGTTGTTATCTCGAATAGTTAGGATTGCAGTGTCATCTACAAATATAACAGCAAGATTTTCATAGAATGTAGACCAATCCCGAGTTCGCAGTAAATAAAAGATTTGTCCCAATACACTTTCCTGTAGCACACCACCTTGTTTTTTTTTCTCAAATCAATGTAGGCATCTTGTTGTATCACTCTAAAGTATCGGTCAGTTATATACAACTCTAAAATTTTTGAATATTCATCAGGGAGAGGTATTTTAATATTATGATTTAAAGCCTCATGCCAAATTGTATCGAAAGCTTGAGCAACATGTAAAAATATTACGAAAATTATTGTATTCTTTATACGTACTGATACCCTTCGGAGCACAAAAGTTGTCAAATAATATGGAAAAGCTGTCTCACAACTAGCGACAGAAAATATGTTCGATACTATTCTCATACAAAATAATGATTAACAACAATAAAATTAAGTTTACCAAGAGTTGTTCGAGCATTATTCTTCAATACATAATTGTTCGGAACATATTTGAAAATTGTGCAAATACTAGAAATAGCAATAAAAAAAGGCGAAAACTATACAATATGTCATATTACTACTAATTTTATTTAATTCATAGCCTAATTTAAACATTTAAACATGTATCAAACACACATCAATATGTAAGAATACACACTCATTCCCTTCTATACTCAAACTATAACACTGTACTCAACAACTAGCTTTTTAGCTTGTTCCCATCTGTTCTAATTCTAAAGGTATTTAGTCAAAAATGTCTTTGATACTACCATATCTTCTACTTAAAATATAGAGCAAAATACAATAAATACAGTGATTTTAGAAAAAAACTTTTATTTTTTCATACTACTTACCCGTTGTATCAGAAATAATTTCAACTCGATTAACGAACATTTCACTTTTAAAACACTAAATGCAGTAAATATAAATTTGTACCTGTCTATGTATTATTTTCTCTATCTCTGACGGATAAATTGATTGATAACTCCAAATTATTTTGTGCCACCAAATAGAGGTAAAATTTATAATTTATGGTTTCATTTTATGTACCTCATAGTGAAATGTACACATATCTACATACAACGTTTTCCCTTTGGTGCTGAATATGTCTTATGGTATAGGAAATCATATTTGTATATGTCATTCATCTATCTCAAAGTAAGGCAGTCTCCAGTGAATACATCATTATTTTCACAAAACTATAATTTATTTACCTAGACTCTTTAAAAAAAACATTATTTTTTCCTTGTTTGTTTCACTCCTCCCCTTCAGAGTAGTAGTCGTTGGATCGTTAAGGTATCATTGATGACTAATGTTATATGTTTATTCATTATTCAATTCAGGTCAACTCTTATTAGTAAATTTGATCTTTTCAAAGTATTTTTCTCCACTATTCCTGCAAAATCTGTCTAATTTTTATCAGTTACTCTTGCTACTATTTTTGATGGACAAACCCCATTTATGAATTAACAACTGTACTCACTAGCTGTTGGCTAACGTATTGTATGTTTACCAATCTAAACGAATGGGTAGTTACTTACAACAAAATGTGTATAAAAGTTATTATTACCTTTAATAATATTTCTAGTACAATTGTTTAATATTTCTCTCATACCTTCAACAATGCTTTGATTTGAACAAAAACAATAATTTTCTTATTTGCTTTTTGTTATCATTTTGAAATTTCTAGCTATATCGAGGTCAAGATTGACTTTATTGCCTGTCCTTTATTTGACTATTTTTTGTCCTTGAAAATGTTTTGTTAGAAATTTGTCAGTTAATATTCCGACTATAAGTAAAATTGATGCTGTTTGGATATTTTAGCCTTTAAAAAATTAACCTTAATCCAATTTATGTAGCAACTCTTAGAGTAACACAACAATTTAATTATTATTGTTATGGACTTGCATCACTAAATGTTAATGTTAATACATCACCAAATCTAAATATTCTAGATTATTTGTTGTTTCCACTCAATCAACGAAAGAAAGAGCAATATAGCGGATTATGCGCATCACCAATCCGAAAATTCCATTCTGCGTATCATATTATTTCGCTTCTTGTATATATGTACTCACCGTTAGCAGCCGTAGATTAGGCCAGGCGCAAAATGCTTCAGCTGCAATGCTGCAAATGCTGCAAAAATGCAAAAAGTTCTCGCTTCGCAGTAGATCTGTATACACTACTAGGCTTGATACAATGGCAATTGATACTGCACTAATAACGACTGAACTGGAATGATCGGAAGACGAATTCGAATCTGAAATGCTAATTTTTATCTCCCAGATGGCTAGTAAAAAGTAACTGAGAAGTTTGCCTTTAAAAGGAAAAAAGACTCAAGGAGAATTTACTATATTTAAAGAATTTAGTGAAGCATTTTAATCAAAATCAATATTCAACAATGGATCAAGTGCACAGAGTACCTGCGGCTACTGAAAGAACGTTTGAGGAAAAGAAATACTGCCCTGCAATATTCCTGGATGTCTCACAAGCTCTTGATCGGGTTTGGCATTTGAGATTAATCTGTAAGATGAGCAAATTGTTAACTAATCCGCGTAATTATTATCAATAGCTGGAGTCATATTTTTTCGGAAGGAAATTTAGAGTATCGGACGAAATGGCGTTCTCGACATTTAAAACTATTTCGGCTCGAATTCCACAAGGTAGCGTCTTAGGACATATCCTGTATCTGCTCTACACTGCTGACATTCCAACAACAAAAGAAACACTACTTGGAACCTTTGCTTACGACACAATTATTATGGCAAAAGATATATCTCTGCCTAGAGCAATAAAAAAAGTGTAAATGGCAATCAACAAAATCTACAAATGGACGAATGAGTGGAAAATTCAACTTAATAGCTCCAAATCTATCCACGTTAATTTTGCATTGCGGCCAAATACTAAAAACTTAATTATATCACTCAATGGATGCCCGATTCCTCAAACAGAATCAACAAAATACCTTGGAATCCATCTTGACAGTAGATTAAATTGGAAACATCACGTTAGACCGAAAGCAAAATACATTAGAATCAAAATAAAACAACTGTACTGGTTAGTCGGAAGATACTCTCAACTTGATCCAAAATCAAAGAGGTTGATCTATAATACAATTATAAAGCCAATTTGAACCTATTGGGTGCAAATATGGGGTTGCACTAAAAATTCAACTCAACTAGTCATACAACGCTGTCAAAACAAGGTTTTTCGATTGATTACCAATGCCTATCGCTACAAACAAAAACAAAAACGAACTTATATAAAGATACCCTTCGTGTAACCTTTAGTGCAAACTATAGCTATAAGTTATTATAATTTAATAATTGAGGAATACATATTGATTTATTTTCTCGCATTCGTCTTGATTGTGAATTAATCCAAGTACATAGGAAAAGCGAATCTAATAAAGATGTTATAAATAAAATTAATCAAAGAATTGAGTTCTCATGTAGTCTACTTGACTTGTATCGTACCAAACTCGTCAAAACCGCATAGCTTCGAACAATTCGTGGGAAAATTGAAAATGCGCATGAGCAGAACTAAATTTGGCGAACATTCGCGAAGAACAGGTTTCAAAATTGGTCCAAAGTCGTAATGCGCATGAACTTTGCTTAGTTGCACTGTTCGCCACAATGACTTTCAGATACTACCTATCCATTGTGTCTAAAATAATTTAAACCCAGTTAACAAATATTTCACCTTCAAAATAGCAATAAAAAATGTACAATATACATCATACAGTAAATACAAATTCATACCTGTTTATACAATTTCTGTTCCTTTCATTGACGGATGATTTGCCTGATGACTCCATTTATAAATGTTGTGCCACCAAATAAAGATAATCTTCTTAATTTAATGTTCTATTATGTCTACCTCATAGTGAAATTTACATCTTATCTCCTGGTGATTTTGGATCATTTTGTAATCTTTACAGAATTGTAAATGTATGAAATCTCTTAACGGATCTATAACTAGAATACTAAAGCCATATATACATAAGAGTTTTATGTTATGTTCTTACCATAAACTTCGAAAGAGTTGAATTTTAATATTATTCGTATTTTCTTCCTTATCATAACTTATTATAACAATAATTTGATACTCTTTTGAAAACGATGAGACGGTACTAATTTTAGAAATAAATATTGCTTTTTAGGAAAAGAACACTACACATACCGTCGAAAAATGATTCACAGGACCTTTTATTTTTTCATGCCATTGTGAAAAGTATGGTTATAAACAACAGAATATCGGGTTCCGAACCAAACAATTAAAACCGCCAAATGATTTTTGGAGACCGAAACTTTCCGAGAAGAAACGAACGCCCCACGAATTGATTTCGATCACCGCGAAGGAAGAGAGTTTCACCGAATCCATGCCGAATCTTCTCGCAGACCCGGAACGTTCGCCGTTCAACTCTGTACTCACCATTAAAGAGTTATTTGAAAATGTGAAAAAGTTGATTTTTACATTTTTTATACTAGAATACAGCCTTAAATAGTTATTATTTATATGATATGGAATAGCAAAATTTAATTGTTTTTTCTTTTGTTTTCAGAGGTGTGAAAGGCAAGCGAGGTGATGTTGGTCCACGTGGTTCGGATGGAGGCGTTGAAAATTTGATAGATAGGAAGGGGGATACCGGCATGAAAGGACCAAAGGGAGACACAGGTAATTAAACTTTCGATAGGAGGAGCAGATAATATAATCAACATATATTCTATTACTCATTTAAGGTCTTACTGGATTGAGTGGCCTAAAGGGTATCAGAGGAGACCTTGGATACCCCGGATTACCTGGCAATCCTGGGTCGCCCGGTAAATCATTTCAAGGGCCCCAAGGTCAGAAAGGTTATCCTGGAGAGCACGGAGATCAGGGCCCCAGGGGACCCAGTGGATCGCCGGGTCGTCCGGGCATACCAGGGGATGCAGGATTAAAGGGTTTCA